>NC_085962.1:27490325-28156868 GCF_910591565.1 Cydia splendana | reverse complement strand
CATACCATTAATAGTCCTGTAGCACTGGCTATATTTGGAGCCCTAACTTAAAGTAATATTAAAGTCAATAATTTTTTCGCTTACGAATACTGTTTTAAGATGTTAATCTTACATTTTGTTTTGTGTCACAGATATTATTTGCTTCTTAAGTAATTTAATAATTTGTGGTAATTATTTATATTTTGAATTATTTTGGAGAAAAGAATATTCGAGAGAAAACATGTAACTGTGTCGCATTTAGGATAGTTTTTTTAATGTGAAAACATAGTTTGTGTCAATTACGTCCATTGCAATCGGATACTATGTCATACTATTCAAAATGACTCAAAAAATAATTAAAGTTGAAAAGAATTGCTGACGTGGCATTTAATCGTGTCAATATGTACATTACATGTTTTTGTGTCTTATTAAGGCATAGCTTCATAAGATTTGTGATAATTTTGTTCCAATAGGCTATTACCATAACAAAAGAATATTAAAGTTAATAGAGTTCACATCTTATTAATATAAAAGGCGGGATTAATAAGAAATATGAATTTGTGTCCGTTTCATCCATTGCATAAACAGATAATACAAAAATAATGTTTGCGTTCATACGACGCTAGCGGGCGGCTCTTAACGGGCAACGCGGGCCGTGCAGGGTGGGCGGGCGCGGCGGGCACGGCGCGACCTTGGCGTGGCGGCGGCGGGTAAGGGCCTCTCTCTAAAAACCACACGTTGCGTACGCAACGCATGTTTACTTCGCCTGCGCGCCAAATTAACGCAACTTATGCAAAGTTATACTACTACAAAGAGAACTTATAGATATTGTACAATATCACCATGTACCAAAAGAACTGTAAGTAAGTACATCTTATTGCGAGAATTAAGGTCTGTTTATATCTATACACATTGAGAATGTGAAATTCCTATTTGACGTTCGTTACGTAATGTTGATTAACAAATATGCGGCAGATCCATCCTAAGGGCCTACCGCGAACATCGCAATTCGCAAATTGCGGACATCTTTCTCTGTCACTTTTATTACGTCTACTTGGAGTAAAAGAGAAAGAGTCCGCAATTTGCAAACTTCAGTCTTCACGGTCACGCATCATATATTTGTGACAGTGACAGGGAAAAGGTACCACTTTAGTAAAATTTGGTTATTAATACCGTGACTTGACGAATAAATTTTAATATAAACATATAATTTTTTTTTCATTATAAATAGCATAAACCAGTCTTTCTTAACATAAATTATGCACATTATTTTTTTTATAATAGGTATTATTAATTGTGTAATTAATAAAACCTATTTAAAAAAAATGCTACGACCAAAAAAAATTGAGGTTATTTAATGCCTGTTTATTCTGATGTTTTGAATATATTTGCCTTAAATGATAATTACCAACACTTATGATAGTTCAAGCTTCTTGGATAATAATTACCTTTGGGTTCAATTGGCGTAAAGAACATTTTGAGTTATATCCACTACCGTAGGCTCAAAGGGCTTAACTGACAAAACGCGATTTTTCAGGAGAGCCAAAAAACAGTTTTGTTTTGAGAAAAAAAATCAGACCTTTTTTGTTTGTTGGAATTAACTGATGCCTGTATGTGGCTTATGCCTCACTTTTTGAGGTCTTTTAAACTGATTTCTTGAACTTATAATACAATGCTTATTTACGAAAACAGCATGGCCAAAAAACACGACTGTTTTAAGAAGGGCGTCCCTTATGCCTCTTCTTTATTGTTTATCTTATTAGAAAAAGGGCGTAATGTATTGAAATATTGTTAATGTGATATTTGTAGTTGCGCCTACTTTAAGGTTCCACAGTACTGGCCATAGCTAGAACCTAGTCAAATTTTGTATTTGGATAGCAACCGTTCCATGAAATGTTTGTTTACCTTTAGATTTGTCAGTCGATCAATAACAGTACTCAAATAAAGTCTGAATAAATTTGTAATATTGGTTTAACTGCGTTGTAAATCTTTGCGAACAAGTAATAGGTCTTATCCCAACAATGGTTATGTAGCCTACGCACGATCAGTGATCGAGAATAGTGTTAACGGTATTAGAAAGAATTTTTCAGCGAAAATGAGTAGTACTATTGTTAGAATTGATCAACTCAACGATAAAAACTACGAAACATGGAAGATCCAAGTAGAAGCAGTGTTAATAAAAAACGACGGATGGGGATACGTTAATGGAAGTATCGAGAAACCAGAGAAACCAACTGAAGCAGCCGAAGCAGCTAAATGGGAAACAGCAGATTCTAAAGCTAAGTCCGACCTAATTTTATCCATAACACCAAGCGAATTGCGACATGTGAGAGGATGCACGACTTCGCGCGAGGTATGGCTAAAGTTAAAGAACATTTATGCTTCCAAGGGGCCTGCGAAAAAGGCTACGCTGTTGAAAGAGTTGTTACTGCGTAAATTGGATGAAGATGGTGACTTGAGAGAACATGTCATGAGATTTTTCGATGTAGTAAGCCAATTAGCGGACATGGATATAAAAATGAATGATGACTTCACGTCTATAATGCTCTTGTATAGTTTGCCGTCCAGTTTTGACAATTTCAGATGTGCCATAGAATCTCGAGATGAGTTGCCAAAACCAGACGCATTGAAAATTAAAATATTAGAAGAGGAACATTCCAGAAATCGAAAAGAAAGTGTAGACAAGGCACTTCTTGTGAAAGGAAAGAGGTCTTCTAAGCCAAAGAGTGGTACAGAGCAACGTCAACACGCATGTGATGAGCCGGCTAATTCGAAATTTAAGTACAAATGTTTCAAATGTCACCAGCATGGACATAAAGCTTCCGAGTGTACACAAAAGAAGAAAGAACAACGTATAGATAGTGCAAAGTATGTGTCGAACTCAAGTGACTTACAAAATGTTGATTCCAATTTTGTAACATTCAATTGTGTTTCAGATGTTAATGCTGTTTGCAACGAGAATGGAGATTGGATCGTCGACAGTGGGTGTACGTCACATTTGTGCAACGATGCGGATAAATTTGGTACTACATTACTACCGTTGTCCGGTAAGCTAAATTTAGCGACGAATTCGAGCGCAAACGTACAAGGTAAGGGGACAGTAAGATTTTCTTCATGTGATAATGATTCTAAAACTGAAGTGCAACTGCCTAATACTCTATTTGTTCCGGATTTGCGATGTAACCTAATTTCAGTAGCTAAAATTACTGATCAAGGGTATAGCGTTACGTTCAAGAAAAACATAGCTAGTGTTCAAGATAGCTATAGTAACACGAAACTTGTCGCGAATCGTAAAGGTAACCTTTATTACGTTGAGGAACATTGTGAAAGAGTGTCAGCGATTTCTGAGCGAAAGTTTGACGTATGGTCGTGGCATGAGCGTTTAGGTCACTTAAATGCGAAAGATATTGTCCGAGTCTTAAACAAATCTGGCATGAACTTAAAGATGACAGATGTAACTGAGTTGTACGATTGTGATATTTGCGCGAAAGGAAAAATGAGTAGGTTACCCTTTTCTAGGTCGAGTGGGCCATGCGATGAAAAGTTAAGAATCATCCATTCTGACGTCGTAGGACCCATGCAGCATACGTCAATAAATGGAGCGAAATATTTCGTAACCTTTATCGACGATCATACGAGATGGTGTGAAGTATATTTTCTTAGCAAGAAAAGTGAAGTCTTCACTACATTCAAGGTATATAAAAATCACGTAGAGAACCTATTCGGACGTAAAATAACTTATCTCCACACAGATAACGGAGGCGAATACTGTAATCGAGATTTCGACGAGTTCCTGAAGAAAGAAGGAATAGCAAGACAACTGACAATTCCTGGAGTACCTCAGCAGAACTCGGTAGCCGAAAGGAAGAACAGAACTTTGGTAGAAATGGCAAGATGTATGCTGATTTCATCAGGACTTTCCCCGGGTTTCTGGGCAGATGCTGTAGCGACAGCTTGCCACGTAAGAAACCGTTGTCCAACCAGAAGTCTTGAAGGTGAGATCCCTTTTGAGAAATGGTTTGAGCGACCTGTCAAGTTAGACTACTTACATAAGGTTGGATCTAAGGTACACGTCTTGGACAAGTCAACCGGGAAAGATAAGTTCGCACCAAGAAGTCTGGAAGGAATCTTTGTAGGCTATCCTAGAGATCGCAAGGGTTACAGAGTATGGATACCGAAACAACGACAAGTTATCATGTCAAGAGATGTGAAATTTCACGAAGCAAAAAGTGAAGATAAAGAAAACGTGAACCTGAAGATTGACCCCTTCGAAATAGATAAGGGAGAATCGGTAAATATTCAAAATCAACCTTTACCGGTAGATGTAGAATTCCATCCGACTCAAACTAGTGGAAATCCGGTCATACATATCTCCAATCACGAGGATGAGTGCATTGAGTCATCGAGTGGTCGTGATCCAGAGCCCGAGGGAGGAGATGATGTTCCCGTCGAAGCCCGCCAAATGACAGACGATCCAGACACTGTCGCCGAACCATCTCAACATGATCATCATCAAGACGACGTTCATGTTGATGGGGGGAGGATAGTAAAGAGAGGTCCAGGGCGACCGCGACTGGAACGAGGTCATGTTGGACGTCCACGGAAGATATACAACATGGTTGACGTAGAGCCACAGGTTCCATTGGAACCACAAGTTCCCTTGGAAGAAGGCGTTGAGTCGACTGATAACTCATCAGTAGACTCACTCATCAATGACGAGTATGCAGACTGTGAGGATTTCGTTGGAGTCGCCGAAATAACCCTAAAGGAGGCCTTATCCGGTCATGAGCGAAAAGGATGGAAAGATGCAATAATTTCAGAAGTTAAAAGTTTAATCAAGAACGATACTTTCGATGTTGTCAAGAAACCTATGGGTCGAAATGTTGTTGGTTGCCGTTACATATTGACAACGAAATTGAATGTCGACAAAACTGAGAAGAAGAAAGCCAGACTAGTTGCGAAAGGTTTTAGCCAACGTTACGGCGTCGATTACCAGAAAACCTTTGCGCCAGTCGCTAGGCTTGACTCGGTAAGATTATTAGTCGCACTTGCAGTGGAACTAGATCTTGAAATTCATCAGTTGGACATTAATACGGCGTATTTAAATGGATTATTAGAAGAGGAGATATATATGAAGGTGCCAGATCTCCTAGATGAGTGTTTGCAAGATCTAACACGATTGGAGCAGCCAGGTTCAGTTTTGCATGAAAGAGCTAGCAAGATGTTATGCGACCTGAGGTCTGGAGGCAGTGTGTGCAGGCTCAAAAGGTCGCTGTACGGGCTTAAACAAGCTGGTCGCCAGTGGAACATCAGACTGGACGAGCAGCTGAAATGCATGGGATTGCAAGCATCTTTAAATGAGCCGTGCCTTTATTTCAAAAATATAGATTCGCAAACTAAACTCTTTGTATTAGTTTACGTGGATGACATTCTCGTCGCTTCGCAAAGAGGTGAATGCATAGAAGATTTCAAAAAGGAACTGGCCACTAAGTTTGAATTGAAAGATTATGGCATTGCGAAATATATGTTAGGCATAGAGTTTGACAGATGTGACAAAGGAATGAAATTGTCACAAGAAAAATATATTGATGATTTATTAATTAAATTTAATATGGATAAAAGTAAACCGATATCTACGCCTATGGAAGTTAAGCAAAAGATAGAAAAACCTGTGAGTAAGTGCAGTGAAAGTGAACAGTATCCTTATCGTGAAATTATAGGTTCGTTGATGTACCTCTCTACGGGAACGAGACCCGACATTACGAATACGGTGGCTGTATTGAGTCAATTCTTGGATTGCCCTAATGAGGAATGCTGGAACGCTGCAAAGCGTGTGCTGCGATACCTAAAGCACACAAAACAATATGGGCTTGTTTACAAAAAGACAGGTAAATCATTGCATGGTTACTCGGATGCTGATTGGGGAGGGTGTATGATAGATAGGCGTTCTTATTCCGGTTATGTTTTCATGTTAGGAGATGGATGCGTGTCCTGGAAGTCACAGAAGCAGAAATGTGTCAGCACCTCGTCCTGTGAATCGGAGTACGTAAGCTTGGCCTCGTCAATGAAGGAAGCGGTTTACTTGAACAGTTTGCTTACTGAAATTGGGTTACGTTTGTTAAGTTTGCACCATTATCTTTACATGTAGATAATCAGGGGGCGATTTGTCTTGCGAGCGATCCAATGTTCCATTCTCGGAGTAAACACATTGACATAAGGTACCACTTTGTACGAAGTGTATTAAAGGACAATAAGAGTATTGAGTTAAAGTACTTACCGACCGACTCAACGCTTGCCGACATATTAACGAAGGCTTTGCCTAGAGAAAAGCACTATAAGTGTATGCGTGGTTTGGGCATTACTTGTTAATTGTTTATTTTTGTAATAGTTGTTCTTTGATATCACTTTGATTTGTTTGTATGTTTTATTGTGTTACCATTTATTTAGAATATGCACATTAAAGGGGCGTATTGAAATATTGTTAATGTGATATTTGTAGTTGCGCCTACTTTAAGGTTCCACAGTACTGGCCATAGCTAGAACCTAGTCAAATTTTGTATTTGGATAGCAACCGTTCCATGAAATGTTTGTTTACCTTTAGATTTGTCAGTCGATCAATAACAGTACTCAAATAAAGTCTGAATAAATTTGTAATATTGGTTTAACTGCGTTGTAAATCTTTGCGAACAAGTAATAGGTCTTATCCCAACATAATGTTCTAAAAATTAAACTGTTTTAGTACCATTTGGCGTAAATCCAACAACTTCGTTGCAATATTGGCAACTTGCATTTAGGGAACACTATACTTCTAAGTACTATAATTTACATTTTTTTTCCGAAAAATTATAGAGATGTATTCACTGTTAAGTTTTTCCCCATTTTTGTTATTTTGGATACTTAAACGTGGAAAAGATCGTTTTCTTAGCCACAAAAACAATGTTTTTTTTATTTGTTTATATTACTTCAACAGAATCACTGCTGTCCTACCATTTATGTATATTGATATACAACAATTTGTAACAAATTAATTTTACTATAGAAAGTATTATGCGTTATTTCTGTTTGTAATGTTAATTGGATTATAAATTTTACCTTTACATACTAAAATACTATTAGGTATAAATAATAGTAGTTTTGAAATTTCGTATGTCTATTCAGTAAACCTTAATGAATATGATCACGAATCCTGTAAATTAGGGTTTAAACAAAAAAGTATAATATTATGTCTTAATCAATATTACCAATGACCCAGTCACAAACAAAACTAATAGTTATCATAAGGTTAGACCCTTAATTAAACGCCATAATTATCATTTGAATATAGTCATGTTTTATTATTTTCATAAAACTGATGAAAAAGTACCCACTAGTTCAGTTTAAATTGTCAAAATTTAGTAACCCTATAAATAAAGCAATGAGCACATGAGCAGGTAATGCAAGTGCCTACTTAATAAAAGAATTGACAAGGAAAGTATAACTAGGTCATCGACTTAAACACAAAAAAGCAACAATTATAAACCCGAAACTATACATAGTATGGGGGCGTATCTCTTAGGTACATTGATTATCTAACACTCGTATAAATATCCATTAGTTGTGGGCGTAACGTACATTTAGCACTCAAAAAGCTACTGCAAAGAGGCGTAACGGACAAAAAATTACAACATATTTAATAAAATTTCCGATGCAAAAGGGCGTATCGTACACAAAGTTGGGAGTTACGCCAAAATGTCTCACAACATTTTTTTGAATTGGCAGATACGGCCAAATGCGTTGGAAAATTGTGTTTAAGCATTGATTTTTCATAGGGCTTAACGGACATTTTTTTCAAGTTATCGAGACGTTAAATATACTATTCGATAGAGAAAAAAATACTGAGTATAACTGCATTTTCGCAATTTTGTCCCTTACGCCCTTTGAGCCTACGGTAGTCGTTATATACAGTTTTGTTCAGAATTCCAAGCGCTTTCGTTCTGTATAGTGAAAATTTCGATATCTCTTAAAAAGTTGCCTTTACGACCCAATTTTTGCACTATGAGCTTGCAAAAACAGCTTATCTCAAGGGGCGTAAATGACCAGTTATAAATTAGAAATTCATAGATATTATCGTAAAGGTTACCGCTAAATATAAATATTGTAGTAAATGACTTACATGACTTTTGTCGTCCTTTAAGCCCTTCATTTGTCTTGATGATTTTTCATATCGTATCTCGTATGGTCATTATGGTCGTAAAGGACATATATTACTATTGATATTATTTTACTTGCCCTTTATGACCCGCCCTAAAGTGATTTTACCATAAGTATATGAAGCGAACAAGGTTGTAAAGGACTTTTCTAATATTTGTATCGTTTACTACCACGAATTAGTTTCTAAACTCTAAATTTAAAACAAATAACATGGACGTAGCGGTGCATAATAACAAATAAATAGTTTTCTGGAACCTATATTACTACATTGTAATGTTTGCCCTTAAATTTGAAAGCATTTACGCTAAGAGTTTTTTCGGCAGTTATCTTTTTTCATGGGCGTAAAGGTCTAGAATGCCTAGTATATAAATAGTTGTATGGGTCCTTTATTACTAAAATGTAATGTTTGCTCTTCAAATGAAAAAGCTCAGCTCGGTGTTTTTCAGCAACTATCATCGTTTTACTCGCAGTGGAATTTCTTATAGTATATTATTATACATATAATTTCTTATATTCTATAATATCATTGTTTATCGACTAAGCCAATCTGTGTAAGAATGTCCTATAAAATCATTCATTCATTCAATTGTTTCATAATCGTTCTAACAGAAAATATTTTTAAGCGTTTGAAATTATAAATTATTAGACGGGCCCGCAGCTCCGCTCGCGTAAATGAAATAAAGAGTGTGTCAACCCTGCCAGGGTTCATAACGGTGATAGGGATTTCTTATTTGTACCCGTTATTTGGATAACTTAATACGCAAAATATCTGAAAAAAATTATGTGATTTGATAAAAGGCAAAATTATACTTTTTCATCTGCGTAGTTATTTATTTAAAACTCGTTTCAACATAAAATTATTATTTATTTTTATAAGCCTAATTGCAAAAACGTTCATTAGATTAATATCCGCCTTAAGACGAATATGGACGACCACCGCCCATAAATCGCCTTTTGGTACAAACGTACAGTACTCCCCATTTCCCTTTCTGAATACTAACATTACTTACTACGGTTATAAATGTGAATCCTGGCCTCCGAGAAAAGACAAAACAAAACACACCATGTTTCTCGGTCTTGCGATAGCTCTCGCCAGTCCCCATGGCCGAGGATAAGCAGATCTCGAGCAACTACGTCGTTCCAGCGGTAGGTACCTATGACGTCCAATTGGGCGTCTCCCATTTCGTTGTCCCAAGTACGCTCTCGTCACGGCACGATCCTCTCCCATTCTCTCTAAATGTCCGAGCCAATTTAAGCTTAGCCACTTTTGTCTCTCAGTATTCCGCCAGTATATCGGAACACATCCTTATTTCTATAGCAACAGAGTTATATTACGATATTTGGCCGACTGCTGACTGTACGTTTGCTTATTTTCACCAGGTCGTTTCGCTCAAAAATATCTGAACATGCACTTAAATTATATCTACCTACATTATAACTTGCTATCAACTTTAATTGTATTTTTGGCCCATCTCGGCAGCCCGGTCCCCGGACGAATTTGTTTGCCGAAGCTGTGAAAGTAAATCTGAATAACATAACTCAAAAAGAAATTTAAAACAACAAAATACAAATTACTATTGATATTGATAAGTCATTATCAGTCATTATATGGCATGTCACTCGTATGGGCATAAACTAAGGTAAAAGGTTGAGGTTGACAGCACTTTTTATTTTACTTCGAGTAAAAAAGGCCGAAAGCACTGCATACCAATATAACAAACATAATTTTGGTTATTTGAAGTTCGAAACGAAACCAACCGAGAGTTTCCGAAAATAGCCGATAGTCGTAAAATGAAGAATGTTATGAAAATTTCTTTTGCTTATTGTAAATTAAATACGCATCAAAAGCGATAGTTTTTATGCTCTAGTTATATTCTCATACTTAGATAATAGATTAGAACAGTTTTTTCTTATCATACGTGCGTCGTATTTGAGAAACGTGTCAAAAACTTTTTTAGAAATTTGTAAGGCGCCATCTCGCTTCTTCCCTCGTTTTTTATCCCGTTCTGGTTTTTCAATTTTATATATATGATGATTGCAGCTAAAGGTAACGTGGTCTAAATAACACAGAAATTACTACTTAAATAGGAATGAATAAATCGTATTTTAAAATAAGACCACTTGAAATATTGAACCAATTATTACCTATTATAACATACTGTATAATATTATAATATACTGTGTGTGTGTGTGTGTGTGTATGTGTTGTAGTCTTTTGTTCATTAAGTAAACGTCCAAATGCTTGATATGCTCATTCTAATCGTCATCTATTACTTCCCTTGTTATGACTAAAAGCTGTTATGTTATGATTGTTATAAGGCAGTGGGACATATTTTACCTTCATCACCGAATCAGTCACTTCAACACACTAAAAGTGCTACCAAAATTAAAACTATGATAGCAGTGCATGATAAAATAGGTAATAATAACAATAAACCTCAGCCGCCGGCGACTAAGCCGTGCCCGAGATGTAAGGGCGATCATTGCTTATCAAACTGTGCGCAATTCCTTGCGTTAAGTAATACGGCTCGGTTGCAAGCATTACCTAACTATAAGGTTTGTTTTAACTGTTTTAGAGGTGGTCATTATGCCAATCACTGTAAAAAACCTCGTTGCAAGATATGTAAACGCAAACACCATACGCTAATTCACGTATCTGAGGGCATACCTAGATCGACATTAAACAGTGATAATAGCACGGGCGTTATCAGCGGTGTCGACCAGCAGACTGCGCCCGCGCTCCCGTCCCCCGCCGGCGTCGAGTCGGCCCAGGTTGCATTGTCAGCAAATGTCTTGCCGAGTACTTCGTCTTCGTACTGACATAAGGAACAAGACGTACTGCTATCAACTGCGCTTATAAAGATATACGATGCAAATAAACAGGAGCACATCGCTCGCTGTGTTTTAGACAATGGCAGTATGTCTTGTCTCATGTCTCAAAAAATGTATAATAGGCTAAACCTGGCAACTGATTTTGTAAATAAAAGTCTTATAGGTGTAAACAAAAAGTCGTCGCCTTTATCAGAAAGGTGTCGAGTCGAAATTAAATCGCTCAATGACAAGTTCGCAACAGATTTGCACTGTTATATTTTGTCTTCAATTACAGACGCTATTCCCTCTCGTCGAGTTGACGTGTCCAAATTAAATATCCCATCAAACATATGCTTAGTGGACCCGTATTTTTACAAACCGGCTGACGTCGATATGATAATTGGGGCCGAACTATTCTGGGATTTATTAGGATGTCAAAAAATTAAACTAGGTCAAGATTTGCCGATCCTTTGGGAAACTCAACTCGGATGGTTGGTTTCGGGTCCTATTTTTAGACGCAATGAATCGAAAATGCCATCATCATCATCCATAAAATGTAATTTCGTGACAGTTAATTCAGGCAACGCTCTCTCAACCGTTGATGACGATCTACAAAACCAATTAGCGCGTTTTTGGCAACTGGAGGATGTTAGCCATCAGTCGTCTCAATATTCTCACGAAGAGAAATTATTTGAGGAGCAATTTCAGGCTAACACTGTCCGTTTGAAGGACGGAAGTTTTTGTGTTAGGTTGCCTTTAAAGCAGAGTCCTAAGTTGTTAGGCGAATCATTTCAAAGAGCCAAACATTGCTTCTTATCGTTAGAGCGTAGGTGGAAAAATAGACCATCCTTTAGGAAGCTATACGTCGAGTTTATGTCGGAGTATTACGCTTTAGGTCACATGTCCGAGTATGTACCTACCGATTCGGGTACGGGTACCTACTTTATACCCCACCACGGGATTTTACGGGACAGCACAACTACCAAGTTAAGGACAGTTTTTAATGCTAGTAGTCCCACTTCTTCCGGTGTTTCGCTAAACGACTTGCAAATGGTAGGACCAACTGTCCAAGATGACCTACTGTCCAAGATGACCTCCTGTCCATACTCATACGTTTTCGACAGCATAAATACGTAATATCTGCAGTTATTGAAAAAATGTATAGGACCGTATTTCTTCATCCTGACGATCGAAAGTTACAGCTGATCCTATGGCGCGAACCTTTATCTGATATAATAATTCACGATTTTTATGTCGACGATTTGCTAACCGGAGGAGATGATTTCAACGAGGTAGTTAGATTTCGACAAGGAGTCACTGAAGCCTTAGCCGCCGCGCGCATGCATTTAAGAAAGTGGAAATCTAACGACCCACGCTTAATTAACTCGTTCTCTCCTGAATCAAAAAATCTAAACATAGGAACATCCGAGTCAAGCAAGACATTATTATTATTATTCTCTTTATTTATTTTTCATCTCAAGTTAGGTTATTTATAATATGAATATAAAAGTAAAATATAAAAACACTTACAAAACGATAAAAAATACATATAAACACATTATAAAAAACCTAACCTAGGGTGCCGCCAGCAGCGGGGCAAGGCCCAAGCTACCGGTGGTCAGGGCCGCAGAGAGAGGAACCGGCGGACTATCCGCGCCGTGTCCAAGATCACCGCCTTCTGCATCTGACCCTTGATCCAACCACCTAGCGAGAGTCTCTCAAGATGTTGGTCGAGACTCTTCGCTATTAGACCGTTCACTGAAACGACTATCGGGACAATGATCGTCAAATCAACATCCCACATGGCGGTTATCTCGTGAGCCAAGTCTAGGTACTTACTGGACTTGTCCTTCTCGGCCTTCACGAGATTCTCATCATGGGGGATGGTGATGTCAACGAGCACAGCCCGACGTTGCGATCGATCTATTATCACTATGTCAGGCTTATTGGCTACAATAGTCCTGTCACTGATGATAGATCGATCCCAATAGAGCGTGGCACGACCATTCTCGAGAACAGGCGCAGGTAAGTACTTGTAGTACGGTACTTCGCGGTCCACAAGGCCATATAGAAGAGCAAGTTGCTGGTGAATAATCCTGGCTACGAGATTATGTCTGTGCAAGTACTCGCCGTTAGCAAGATGAGAACACCCGGAAATGATATGCCTGAGTGACTCTCCGGGACGGCGGCATGCCCGACAAATGTCGACCGTACCGTCCTTCAGGATATATTTCCGATAGTTGTTCGTCATCATCACTTCGTCCGCAATTGCACAGGCAAAACCCTCGGTTTCTCCGAAGAGGTCCCCGAATCGTAACCAGTTCACCGACGCGAGCAGGTCCACATCGGGTCCCGTGAGGGCCTTGTAGAACCGCCCGTGTAGCACCTTACTCTCCCATGCCGCCTTGCGATCCGCAGTACTTAGTACCACAGGTTTGCGCCAGTTCTCGTTTGCCAAGGAGAGCGGCGTGAGGTTCCTGTCTACTGCCACTACATCACGATGCATCCCACACTCGTTGTTAAGGAAATAATTCCTGAGATTTTACACCTCGCGGTTATGGAGATCCTTGGCGTTTAGGAAGCCTCAGCCTCCACACTTCCGTGGGATGTACAATCTCATAACTGACGAGCGTGGGTGTAGCATGCGATGTGCGGTGAGCAGTGACCGGACCCTCCGATCCAGGGCGTCGAGCTCGGTCTGAGTCCACCTTAGTATGCCAAAGGAGTATGTGAGTAGGGGCATTACCCAGGCGTTGAAGGCGCGCACTTTATTGCCTCCTGACAAAAGACTGTTAAGGACTTTTGTGAGCCGACTGAAGAAGCGCTCCTTCACCGACCGTCTAATACCCTCGTCCTCCATACCCAACGACTGTGACATACCAAGGTATTTATAGGTTTCTGATTCAGAGATAGATCTGAAAGACATTGTCTCAGAGAGTTGTAAATTTGTTGAATTTACAACCCTCCCCCGCTGTACATACAATACCGCACATTTATCGACACCAAACTCCATGTTGATGGCACTACTGAAAACTTCGGTGATTTTCAGTAGTTCCAACAAGTCTTGGCTATTTGGTGCAAATAATTTGAGGTCATCCATGTACAGAAGGTGAGAGATGACTTCACCCTCTCTCCGAAGCTGGCAACCTAGTCCCAAATCCTTCAGCAGGGTGCTGAGGGGATTCAAAGCTAGGCAGAACCACAGGGGACTCAGACTGTCGCCCTGAAAGATTCCTCGCTCAATCCTTATAAAATCCTGCGGGCCAGGGCGGTCATCCCCGCCTCCTGGTTGAGGAAGGACTGTGGTCCACTGCCTCATACACGCGCTTAGGAAGACTCTCAAAGCTGCATCAACTTTATACAACTCTAAGACCCTCCCCAACCATGAATGGGGCACCGAATCATAGGCCTTCTTGTAGTCAATCCAAGCGGCTGAGAGGGCACCCTTGTTCCGCCGGATTTGTTGGCAGATGGTCATGTCTATAAGGAGGAGCTCTTTAGTACCACGGGACCTAACCCTACATCCATTTTGAGCGGAAGCCAGAATATTGTTTGCGACAATGTGCGCGTTGATTTTTGCTCTCAAAATGGATGTAAGGAGCTTGTAGAGTGTAGGCAAGATTGCGATGGGTCTGTAGTTCTTAGCTTCCGTGGTACTACCGGACTTATAGAGCAGGAAGGTGACACCAGTTGTTAAGGAAGGTGGGAGAGAACCAAGCTCGAGGGCTTGTTGAAATTGTGCTGCCAAGCAGGAGTGCGAGCATCGGAACCACTTTAGCCAGAAGTTGTGCAATCCATCCGGCCCAGAACTTTTTACAACCGTACAGCCGAAATTCTCGAAATATCAGGCAATAGTTCCTGGCGACACGGCTTGGTAATGTTTTGAGCCACGCGAGAACTATTGGTTGAGTCGCTCCAGAACGTTGCGCAGCTAACTTGGGCTCGCAGTGAATTAATGACCTTTTGATACAGCCGAGCTCCGACTAGCGCGCCGCAAATTTCAAGTCTTGGAATGGTTAAAGGCTTTATGGGAGCAACTCGACTTTTGGCTATAAGCAATCGCACGAGAACCTCTCCTGCATCGTTGATGCTACGGACGTAAACACAAGCACTGTAGGCTCGCTCTAAGGAGTCTGTGAAAATATGCAGCTCCAGACTCTTGTAGGAATCACACAAAACTCGTCGCGGAATGCGGATAGTATTAAGAAGAGGCAGACTTGCAACTATATCAGCCCATTGTTTTAAAGTTTCAGGAGGAAGCTCCTGGTTCCAAAAAAGTTTGTGCAACCATAATCTTTGCATGAGTATTTTCACTTTAATAACACAAGGACTTAAAAGTCTTAAGGGATCGAAAATTTGAGCAATGGTTGATAATATATCCCTTTTAGAGGTTCCCTTAGGAGCCAAGATTCCTATTGGAAAATGTAACTGGTCCGCGTCTGGATGCCAACCCAGACCTAATGTCTTGCTTGACTCGGATGTTCCTATGTTTAGATTTTTTGATTCAGGAGAGAACGAGTTAATTAAGCGTGGGTCGTTAGATTTCCACTTTCTTAAATGCATGCGCGCGGCGGCTACGGCTTCAGTGACTCCTTGTCGAAATCTAACTACCTCGTTGAAATCATCTCCTCCGGTTAGCAAATCGTCGACATAAAAATCGTGAATTATTATATCAGATAAAGGTTTATCTTGGCAATCTAAACCTATTTGTTTTAGACATCGACATGCTAAAAATGCTGCGCTAGACGTCCCATAACTTACGGTATTTAGCTGATAGGTCTTTAAAACGTCAGACTCATTTTCGCGCCATAGGATCAGCTGTAACTTTCGATCGTCAGGATGAAGAAATACGGTCCTATACATTTTTTCAATATCTGCAGATATTACGTATTTATGCTGTCGAAAACGTATGAGTATGGACAGCAGGTCATCTTGGACAGTTGGTCCTACCATTTGCAAGTCGTTTAGCGAAACACCGGAAGAAGTGGGACTACTAGCATTAAAAACTGTCCTTAACTTGGTAGTTGTGCTGTCCCGTAAAATCCCGTGGTGGGGTATAAAGTAGGTACCCGTACCCGAATCGGTAGGTACATACTCGGACATGTGACCTAAAGCGTAATACTCCGACATAAACTCGACGTATAGCTTCCTAAAGGATGGTCTATTTTTCCACCTACGCTCTAACGATAAGAAGCAATGTTTGGCTCTTTGAAATGATTCGCCTAACAACTTAGGACTCTGCTTTAAAGGCAACCTAACACAAAAACTTCCGTCCTTCAAACGGACAGTGTTAGCCTGAAAATGCTCCTCACATAATTTCTCTTCGTGAGAATATTGAGACGACTGATGGCTAACTTCCTCCAGTTGCCAAAAACGCGCTAATTGGTTTTGTAGATCGTAATCAACGGTTGAGAGAGCGTTGCCTGAATTAACTGTCACGAAATTACATTTTATGGATGATGATGATGGCATTTTCGATTCATTGCGTCTAAAAATAGGACCCGAAACCAACAATCCGAGTTGAGTTTCCCAAAGGATCGGCAAACCGTGACCTAGTTTAATTTTTTGAGATCCTAATAAATCCCAGAATAGTTCGGCCCCAATTATCATATCGACGTCAGCCGGTTTGTAAAAATACGGGTCCGCTAAGCATATGTTTGATGGGTTATTTAATTTGGACACGTCAACTCGACGAGAGGGAATAGCGTCTGTAATTGAAGACAAAATATAACAGTGCAAATCTGTTGCGAACTTGTCATTGAGCGATTTAATTTCGACTCGACACCTTTCTGATAAAGGCGACGACTTTTTGTTTACACCTATAAGACTTTTATTTACAAAATCAGTTGCCAGGTTTAGCCTATTATACATTTTTTGAGACATGAGACAAGACATACTGCCATTGTCTAAAACACAGCGAGCGATGTGCTCCTGTTTATTTGCATCGTGTATCTTTATAAGCGCAGTTGATAGCAGTACGTCTTGTTCCTTATGTCAGTACGAAGACGAAGTACTCGGCAAGACATTTGCTGACACTGCAACCTGGGCCGACTCGACGCCGGCGGGGGACGGGAGCGCGGGCGCAGTCTGCTGGTCGACACCGCTGATAACGCCCGTGCTATTATCACTGTTTAATGTCGATCTAGGTATGCCCTCAGATACGTGAATTAGCGTATGGTGTTTGCGTTTACATATCTTGCAACGAGGTTTTTTACAGTGATTGGCATAATGACCACCTCTAAAACAGTTAAAACAAACCTTATAGTTAGGTAATGCTTGCAACCGAGCCGTATTACTTAACGCAAGGAATTGCGCACAGTTTGATAAGCAATGATCGCCCTTACATCTTGGGCACGGCTTAGTCGCCGGCGGCTGAGGTTTATTGTTATTATTACCTATTTTATCATGCACTGCTATCATAGTTTTAATTTTGGTTGCACTTTTAGTGTGTTGAAGTGATTCGGTGATAATTCGAGTGTTTCGAGTAAATCAGCACGGTTTTGTAAGAAAGTTAAGAACTCCTCGAAAGTAACTGATTTGTTTTTATCTAAACCGCCTTTGAACTTTCCCACTCACGAAATGATTTTGTGTCTAACTTCTGTGAAATTAAGTGAATGAGAAGTGTTGACCATTCTTTAACAGGCTCGCCTAGTGTTTCTAACGAACGAAGGTTTTTGTTAACCTGATCTATGACCCTTTTAATGTGGCTGGAAGATTCTCGTGCAATCGGTTCAATATTGAACAAGGCCGATACATGATTATGCAGCAACTGGCGCTTGTTATTGAAGCGATCACATAGAAGTTTCCAAGCCAACGCGTAGTTGTCAGACGAGAATTCCACCGACTGTATGACGACTGCTGCGGATGCCTCCAGGGAAGTCCTAAGGTAATGAAATTTATTTATGTCGTCAATGTCGTCGTTGGAGTGAATGAGGCTAGTAAAGGTGTCGCGAAAGCCTAACCAATTTTCATAGGAACCATTGTATTTTGGCAATTGAATAGTCGGTAACCGAACAAGCTTATTATTTCCTTTACGCGATGATTGGTCGCTTGCGGCTGAGTTGAAACTCGATTCTTGCTGTTTGGCGTGTTTGGCCAATATGTCTTGCGCCTTAGAAAGTAATTTAAAATACCTACTTTCAAACTCTGCTCGCTCAGCTAACTGAGCGTCAGAGTTGGTTTACTAATATGTGGCCGAAAATTGTATGGCAAATTATCACTTCCCAAACTATTTTTCCCATAGTATCATTTGGCAAAACTATCAGATGGCAAACCAATGTTTCGCATATATATCATGTCGCAAATGATTATTTACAATATTATTGAATGGCATAATATTTAGTTGGTCATGTTTTAAAATATCTTTTATTGTTATGTCGAATGTATTGATAGGCATAAATTATTTTTTGCCTAATATTGTGAATAACCTACCTATCTCTGGGAGCAGTTTCGTTTTACGGGCCATAAAAAAAAACCGGTCAAGTGCGAGTCGAACTCGCGTCCCAAGGGTTCCGTACTGCACACATTTTCGAACGAGCGAGCAAAGCGAAGTTCTTAAGTACATTCAACTGTTCATTCAATTGTTCCACATACGGCTGGCTAGCTGGCTAAGGGCACGCCCCGGCTTATCCGTGTTTTTTACGCATTTTTTTTTTTAATTTTGTTCAAGTATTGTGTTAATCATAGCGCCTACATTTTTTTTGCATTGGTTAGGCGTATCTCTGTTATTTCAAGATAACAGGGCTATAACCGCGAAAATCGAAGTTCGCAAATTGCTGGCATTTTTTCTCTCTGTCACTCTAATTACGGTTTCATTTGAGTAAAAGAGAAATCTCCGCAATTTGCGAACTTCGGTTCAGATTGGGCCCCGAACGCGATAAACTCTGTGAACAAGATTTATCGACGTTGACTTTCGAAGCCATAATCTACGCCAAAGTGTATAAGCAGCTGAATGGGTGGTTCTGTGACGAGCAGCATGGATTTCTACCGAAGCGCTCAACTACATCAAATCTTCTTAATATCGTTTCCATCATATCGAATAACCTTGACCAACGGAGGCAAGTAGACAGTTTCGGTGTTCGCGGTAGACCCTCTGATATACGGCAGTTTGGCCTTCTCATTTAGCTACTCGTACTTTAACCAATTATTTGTTATTATTATTTGTTCTGTTTGAGCACTAACCTCCTACAGCTCATCCTTCGACCTTACGTGGAGGCGCAACTCTCTCGGATGCTTCAGACCTTCGGCCCAACGCCTACCTTCGCACTAGGTGTCCACACCACGTTTCACGTAAACAATTGCTGGTGTGGCCCTGATAGAGCTTATCCGTAATTCTTATTCTTACGGCTCACGCTTAATTGCAGACTTCTTATACGTTTTTCCAGTAATCTATAGGTATCGGGCCCAATCGCTTAACAAAAGATAGAACAAAATCGACGATCTCCTTTGCAGGAAGCATGCACATGGCTCCGGGCCTTCAGGGCCTTCGACCTTCGCATTCAGACAATTGTACTATAATTGTTCTGTGTTTGAGCACTAACATCCCGCAACTCGGCCTTCGGCCGTGCGTTTCAAAAAGTCTCTGGGGGACGCTTCGGGCCTTCGGCCCTACGCATAGCTCGGCCTTCCCAAAAACTATCCACACCACGTTTCACGTAAACCATTACGTCTGTGTCCCTAAAACAGCCCAACCGCGTTTTTTTTTCTTAAGTCCGACTCACGCTTGACTGTTGATTTCTAATAGGTTTTCCTGTCATCTAGAGTTAAAGAACTATTATGTGTATTTTTTTTCAAATTTTTAGACCCGGTAGTATCGGAGTTAAGGGGGGGGGGGAATGGTCTTTTTTTGCCTATTTTCTTAAATAACTTCTAAACTATTTCATATAAAATTATAGAAAAAATATATTTAAGATCCCCAAAATAAGCCCTTTCTAAATGAAAGGGCCATAATTAACACGATATGGTTTGCAAAACTTTGTTTTTAAATTTTCTCATACTCCCTTTAAAAGTGTCCCCTATGCTTAAAATTCATTTGTTTTTATTACATGTCCGTCTTTGGGTCACAGACTTCCATTTGTGTACCAAATTTCAACTTCATTGGTCCAGTAGTTTTTGAGCAAATAGGCTGTGACAGACGGACAGACGGACAGACAGACGCACGAGTGATCCTATAAGGGTTCCGTTTTTTCCTTTTGAGTTACGGAACCCTAAAAATAACCCTAACCTACCTATCTCTGGGAGCAGTTTCGTTTTACGGGTCATAAAAAAAATAACCATAACCTACCTATCTCTGGGAGCAGTTTCGTTATTAGGGTCATAAAAAAAAATAACCCTAACCTACCTATCTCTGGGAGCAGTTTTGTATTTAGGGTTATAAAAAAAATAACCCTAACCTACCTATCTCTGGAAGCAGTTTCGTTTTTAGGGTCATAAAAAAATAACCATAACCTACCTATCTCTTGGAACAGTTTGGTTTTACGGGTCTTAAAAAAAATGCTAAATATAATTGTGATCAAATAAAAAGTATGCAAAGTTTCAATTTGGGCAAACATTATTTAACAATAAATAGTTAGGTATAATAAAACATTTGCTGAGTGACTATTTTTCTAAATAAATCGTGGTAAAATGAATATCTGCTAAATAAAATTGTAATCAAATAAAAGTTATGCTAAATAATAATATGCTAAGCATTGGTTTGCCAACTAAAAGTACTGCAATAAGTTGGTTGGGAAGTGAAATTAGGCGAAAAATATTTCGGCGAGATGGCAATTCCAATTCCAATTGAACCTCATCATAACGGCCATACAACGACTCAATTTTGCCCATACGCAACTGCAATTCATTTACCTCAGCCGATGTCAGTGAAGCAACGTCCAAATCATCCATATATTTCTCAAAAATGGTTAGTCGGCCTTTATAGCTGGGCCAGCTCTGGCAATTAGCTCCTTTTCTTCAGTCATTTTTGGGAAGCGAGTGTAGTCAACCTGGAATATTTATATTACAAATTTGAGAAGGAGAAATAACAATCAATAAAAGTGCCCTAGCAATAAGCAAACAAAAGTTGAAGTTATAATTTTAAGGTTAATCTTAGCAGTTTACAATGAAATTATAGGTGTATGTGATTAACGTTAAAGCACTTGAAATTAATTTAAAGATAATGTTGATTGTATATTTAACTAATTATAATTAATGTTGATGGCAAGTGCAGTGTAAGCTTTAAGCGTTTAAGTGTGAATATTAAGCGTTCTGATTTTGTATATTTATTAAATTACTTATTTTTAAACTAGTATTTTTATTAAATTAATAAGTTGTAACTAAATCAGACCGGTACACTTAAATTAAATCTAAAGTAAAAGAACCAAGCTTAACACGTGTGTACTAACCTTGTCACAGAGTTAAATTACGCTTAAATAATACCTGTAGAGTGCTGGATTAAATTTAATACACACAATTAGCACTGGATTACCACTTTTCTTTACTAAAGTCTTTGTAATGTTTTAAATCTCGACCACTTTAGAGGATCCTTTTTCTCTTCTTTGTTCGAGATGATGGTGCCACCCGATGCCAATTGATAGGTAACTCTCCAGTAATTCCACAATTCCTCTTGACCGTATTATTTTAGTCGCTGGTGTCTTCCATCCGTGTCGTAAGGACCATGTTTAGGTCTTCAGGAGGAAAATGGAAACTAGCGTAATATATTTTACTACATGACTATTTTATTACCAGTCGGTACAAAAGCTTAAGAGTAAGTGCTTAAAAACTAATTGACCGAAGCGTAGCGAAGGTCTACGTTTTGACTCGGGCATTTTGCTTTCGTATGTCCGGATGTTCTCCTCTACAGGTCGCAATTCGTAACCGATTCTCGTGAAATTTTGTGACCAGATTCTATGACTAAATAAATTTTTTTGGCAATCCGGTTTTTGGAAATTTTTAAAAATGGCGGAGTCGTGATACCTGTCGCCTAAACAAATAGTCGTAAGAGTTTTTTTGTTTTTGCTAAATGTTTATAGATTAAACGGCCAAAAATTCAGAAAAAATGTATCGCTGGTTTCGGCGGTATTTAGATATTTAGTTTTTACTTGAGAATGAGTAGCTAAATTTGGTCAGCTTTAGTAAGAACTATAATGGCGCATTTTGCAAACGTTCGCTTTTTTGTTTGCATAGGGAGGTCCCTGGTTCCATCCCCCGTAATTGTATGCTGCTACATAACTTTTTGTATTTTTTTATACTTAAATTTCGTATCAATTGTTGTTTTTAGGGTTCCGTAACTCAAAAGGAAAAAACGGAACCCTTATAGGATCACTCGTGCGTCTGTCTGTCCGTCTGTCCGTCTGTCACAGCCTATTTGCTCAAAAACTACTGGACCAATGAAGTTGAAATTTGGTACACATATGGAAGTCTGTGACCCAAAGACGAACATGTAATAAAAACAAATGAATTTTAAGCATAGGGGACACTTTTAGAGGGAGTATGAGAAAATTTAAAAACAAAGTTTTGCAAACCATATCGTGTTACATATTAAATGAAAGGGCTTATTTTGGGGATCTTAAATATATTTTTTCTATAATTTTATATGAAATAGTTTAGAAGTTATTTAAGAAAATAGGCAAAAAAAGACCATTCCCCCCCCCCCCCTTAACTCCGATACTACCGGGTCTAAAAATTTGAACAAAAATACACATAATAGTTCTTTAACTCTAGATGACAGGAAAACCTATTAGAAATCAACAGTCACGCGTGAGTCGGACTTAAGAAAAAAAAAACGCGGTTGGGCTGTTTTAGGGACACAGACGTAATGGTTTACGTGAAACGTGGTGTGGATAGTTTTTGGGAAGGCCGAGCTATGCGTAGGGCCGAAGGCCCGAAGCGTCCCCCAGAGACTTTTTGAAACGCACGGCCGAAGGCCGAGTTGCGGGAGGTTAGTGCTCAAACACAGAATAATTATAGTACAAGTGTCTGAATGCGAAGGTCGAAGGCCCTGAAGGCCCGGAGCCATGTGCATGCTTCCTGCAAAGGAGATCGTCGATTTTGTTCTATCTTTTGTTAAGCGATTGGGCCCGATACCTATAGATTACTGGAAAAACGTATAAGAAGTCTGCAAGTAAGCGTGAGCTGTAAGAATAAGAATTACGGATAAGCTCTATCAGGGCCACAACCGCAATTGTTTACGTGAAACGTGGTGTGGACACCTAGTGCGAAGGTCGAAGGCCAAGCTCTGCGTTGGGCCGAAGGTCTGAAGCATCCGAGAGAGTTGCGCCTCCACGTAAAGTCGAAGGATGAGCTGTAGGAGGTTAGTGCTCAAACAGAACAAATAATAATAACAAATAATTGGTTAAAGTACGAGTAGCTAAATGAGAAGGCCAAACTGCCGTATATCAGAGGGTCTACCGCGAACACCGAAGTTCGCAAATTGCGGAGATTTCTCTTTTACTCCAATGAAACCGTAATTAGAGTGACAGAGAGAAAAAATGCCAGCAATTTGCGAACTTCGATTTTCGCGGTTATAGCCCTGTTATCTTGAAATAACAGAGATACGCCTAACCAATGCAAAAAAATGTAGGCGCTATGATTAACACAATACTTGAACAAAATAAAAAAAAAAAAATATTGCGTAAAAAACACGGATAAGCCGGGGCGTGCCCTTAGCCAGCTAGCCAGCCGTATGTGGAACAATTGAATGAACAGTTGAATGTACTTAAGAACTTCGCTTTTCTCGCTCGTTCGAAAATGTGTGCAGTACGGAACCCTTGGGACGCGAGTTCGACTCGCACTTGACCGGTTTTTTATTATATTTTTTTATTTTGAAAAAATGAAAAAAATCGTATTTTTTATTTATCAAGCGCGGGCTAAACGTATTCGTTTATTTTTTACAAGAGATGATGGCGTTTTGCGCTTTAAAGAAAATTTGATTCTTGAATATACGGTAGGGTGGGCCGATTTAATTTTTTTTCGAATTTCGCATCGTAGGACCCCTCAAAAGTTGCCGAAAAAATAGCGTATTCTATGAAAAATAAAACAAAAAATCCTTCATACTATATTGAGCCCTCTACCGAGGTTTGAAATTAAAAAATAAAATATAAATCGGTTTAATTTTAAGTTCATGTTTTATGAATAAAACAAATATTTGTAAACATTTCATGACTATTCCTACTCTCTCTTGTATTCTACTTACTGATTTGTTATACTGTACGACCTGTTAATAAATAATAAACTATACTTGTTCGAACGTGATATGAGCCTCGAAAACACCAGTTAAGGTACGTCGTGTTACTTTAAACTGGTGAACAGATAAGTATCGTTTCTTGCGATTAGAAAGTGTTTTAATTGCAAAGATAGTATTTGAAGTGAATTTGTAAACTTTTAACATCGCATTAGTGCTGGAGTTCGGATAAAAATGAACACGGAGCCCTTGTTTGGATTCGCGGGACGACGACGAAGTGAAACCGTCTGCCCCATGTTTGGATCATTCGCAGAGCTCAATCACAGGCAGCTTCCGACAATAGCTGATGTTATTAAGTTTATATTATTAAAGAGACATGAACTAAAAAAAACAATACAACGGGAAACAACCTTCCAACTCCGATATTTTTCAATTGGTAACTCAAGAAATCAATCTTATTTGGAAAGCAGCTTCTTTACCGACAGTTTCTGAAAACCGTATAAAACAGCTACTGAAATTGCATTTAGATAAATACAATTCATTAATAAGGTACCCTGATTCTAAAAAAATGAAGCTTTAGAACAAAAATGGAATGATTTTAAATCTTACTGTTTGATTACATTATTCGACATAAGTTCCTGCAAATGTGACGAGAAGTGTAACTGCCCGAAAGAAAGAAAGGTTCCCGTAAAAGAAATCCCGTTCTTAGCAGACCAGTCCAGACCTAAAAATGTAAAAGCTATGGTGAAATACATCGTGACAGTTTACGCTCCTGTATGGTTTTGATAAAAGTTAAATCAACATTGAAAGATGGACCTTACCACCTTTTTATGATGATTAAACTTTCTCGATACCTGCCTGAAAACGTGAAAAGTGTGATTGATCCAGTGATACAGAGAAATGCCTATTTTGGACATCCAGAAAATCTATTGCTGGCAATGTTATACGACTCAAGAAATCACGTTCAGAAGCTCGCCGTTGAGCGGATTGTTGAAGCCAGGACTACAAGCGGCACATCCCAAAAAATTCGCACTTTCCAGCCGCCACCACTTAACTTTTTAGCGGAAGATTATATTGATTTAGTATATTGGCAAAATATATGTATAACTCCTCCTCCAGCTCTTTCACATTACAGTAATGAAGAACGGCAAATGATGATGGAAGATACAAATCGACTTCCGCCCTGTGAATTTCCATGCCACACCCAAGCCGTCGAAAGATCTGTGAAACTAGTGACTGAAGCTTCTGAAAGTGTTATTGGACAATCTGCTAGAGATGGTTTATTAAAAACACGCTAAAATCTCGTACAGTAATGCCGAAATTTGATTAAAAAAAAGAGTTTCAATATGTCCAAAACTAATAATGTTCTACCTATTTCATTCCATTTATTTTATGCTTAGCTTGGAAAACGACAATAAAATTCATTTCTCTAACATTAAACATGCTTCTATTTCTACCCTAGTGCTAAAATAACATTCACAACTGCATCAATAGTCATTATAATGAGGGGCTGAATATGAGTGGAAAACTAACTAGAAGTGAATTCTTTGACAGACGGTAGAGGGCTCAAGATACTGAATTAATTTAAAACTAAATATAGGTACCATTACAATCAGCATTACAAGCCGCAACTTTTGACACCTCTTACGTTACGATACGCAAGAGAAAAAAAAACTTCATACATGATCAGCCCACCCTAATATACGGCGCCATACCTTTGGCCTATGCTCGTCTAGATGGCGACACCATTTTATATTTAAACATTTTTACTAATATCAGTAAAAGAACATGGGTCAAAATCATATGGCGTTCTAAAAATAAAAAAAAACATTTATTCATACATATATACATTTATTGTTTTTTTTTTTTCATTTTCATTTTAATCCTGTATCGAAAGATGGCAGTAAATTTACTGTGACTACAAAATTTAGTATGACAATAACCCTCTACTACATACAGGGATCGTGCGCGTTGGAGGGTCTGCCATCTTGTGGCCTGAATCGGAAACATGTACATTGCCAAAACAAGTTCTACCATCTATCGTTCTTGTAGGTACGTTTCCTTATGCATAGTAGGTTCTGTCATCTTGTGGGCTACATCGGAAGCATAAACGTCACATTTACGACCCACGCCAAAAATCTGACGGCTCCTATGCTACCCCCTATAGTTCACGCACGCCCCCTATAGGGACCGTGCGAGTTGGAGGGCCTGCCATCTTGTGGCCTAAATTGGAAACATATGTGCACATGTACATTGCCAAAGCAAGTGCTACCATCTACCGTTCTCGTAAGTACGTATCCTTGTGCATAGTAGGTTCTGCCATCTCGTGGGCTACATCGGAATCATAAACTACACATCTACGCTTCGCGCCAAAGATCTGACGGCTCCTGTGCTGCCCCCTATAGTTCATGCACGTCCCCTATACACTGTATTCTCTTTAGAATTGATATTTAAATTCTTACTCGAGAATAAGTTACCAAATTTCGTCAGCTCATCTAAATGCTATCATAGCGCAGTTGAAAAGACGCTTACAACCAAGGATATGGGATAGGTACCCGGTTCGATCCCCAGTAAATGCAACTTTTTTTATTTATTTTTTGCACTTAAACATCGTATTGCTGATTGATCAAGCGAGCGCGAAGCGCGAGGTAAGCGTATTCGTTTGAGTTTTTGTTTGAACATTTTTTTAGCGGTTTAAGTTCAAGGGCATGGCTGTTCCAGGAGTCAATTTCCACTTACGTTAATAGCATGGGCGGTCACCATCCATAAATCGCAGGGGTTAACATTGCCTAGGGTAGTGGTCGACCTTGGGCTCAGGGAACTAGCTGTAGGTTGCTTTAATTTGGATCGCCTCGCTAAGATGGCCCATAATTTCCGCAAATCATTTTTTCTTCGAGGCAATTACTCCGTTCTCATTTTTTCCCAGTGGAATTTCTTCGCTTTATTTTATTTTTCGTGGACATTTTTTCATAAACTAAATTTTCCCTTTCTCAATTTGTTCCCTTTTCTTTTTAATCCCAGTAGTTAAAATAACCAGTAGGTTTTTTTTCACTAACTAAATATTATCTATCTCCCTATTTTCTCTTTTTTTAATGCTAGTTGTAAAAATAACCAGGTTTTTTTCAAATAGGTAATTTAGGGTTATTTTTTTGATGACCCTAAAAACGAAACTGCTCCCAGTCCCAGAGATAGGCAGGTTAGGGTTATTTTTTTTTGATGACCCTAAAAACGAAACTGCTCCCAGAGATAGGTAGGTTAGGGTTATTTTTTTTTGATGACCCTAAAAACGAATCTGCTCCCAGAGATAGGTAGGTTAGAGTTATTGGCTGACAGCGTTTGGTTTTTTACTTGTAGTTTTTTTAGATTATGTTTTAATTTTAGTGTTTTTGATATTTGTTGTATGTGAAATACCTACAAGTAACAAATATAATTACTACACTATTAACATACAGTAACAAGGAAATATTATCTTAGATATTTAAAAGAACGAAAATTATAAGGAAAAGATTAATTTAAAAATATTAAAAATAGGCGATTGCGGAAAAAAACCATTGGGAAAATATGGGAATGGAGTAATTGCCACCGAGAATGAATGATTTCGGGAAATTATGGGCAACGCAAAATATGAGAACGGAGTAATTGCCTCGAAGAAAAAATGATTTTCGGAAATTATGGGCCACACTCGCGCACGAAGCTTCTTAGTTGCAGTTTACAGGCTAATTCAAAGGTAATGTTGGTTTCCTAACATTAAGTAGAGTTAGACCAAGAAAAGTCTGCAGAGATTTTGACACTGGCACAAATAACATTGGCACTGCGTGTGCTGTCAAAATCTCTGCAGACTTTTCTTGGTCTAACTCTATCCACTTTTCTATACAATTAGTATGGCGACGTGGATACTTAAGGGGCATCGACCGTACCCGTACACTGACATCGGGATGATATTTTTATCATGTTATTTAGTAGTCATCGTGCGTCTTGCTTGCGCCAATACATGTACGGACAAGAACGAGTGAAATGCACGATAACTAAATGACATCAGTTAGATGTCTTTCTGATATCAGTGTAAGTTTGAATTGGCCTGTTAGCCAAAAATTGTTTCGTATGTCCATATGTTCTACTCTACATGTCGCATATCTAAACCAATTCCCGAATTTTGTAAGCAATTGATAGTTAAGTTTTTATGGTCAAATTAGATTCTCTAAATTCTTCTAAACAACGGAACCATACATTTATTCAGTTGTAAGCTCTGCTCGCGAGGTCTACAGCTCACAGAGCCACTAGTGTTATCTTCTGTGTACAATTTGGATATCTTCTGTAGCATCGTCTTCTGAAGAGATGCCATTTCTGTGGACATAAAAAAAAAGTCGCTTTAATTACTACTATTATCTGGAATATATTGACATTATATTGTTTGCCCCAATACTTAGTAGTATAAGTTGTATAGCTACCGGTGATACGTCGTTCCTTACTAAGTATATGCTTAAGGCGCGGTGTGTAGTAAAATGCGCTTTTTTGTCACCATATTTACAGACTTTTACAAGGATTTCATGCATTATTTTCTAGTATGTATAACTTCAGTCCTTGAACTACGTTATTGCTTGTCAGAAACACGACGGCTCATAATTTTCTCGATAGAATCTTAAGTTGAAAACATGCCTAACACTGTCTTTATTTCCTTATGTTAGAAGTACTACGACGAAAATGTATATGAAACTTACTTCAGTCGATAGCTTTTAAGTAAATCTTCATTATTGCTTGTCCTTTAATCGAAACGTTAATGTTTTCATTCATCATTTGATGAATTCAACATTTTGCTTACTAAATTACACCCTACGCGGCAATACCTTGCGCCCATTCCTCACGCCAGTACGCCCGTGACCACTGTCGGCGTCGGACCTATGCTAGTTTAGCGGACGTTTCATAAAATGGGTATAATCACAGTATAAATACGCAAATATGTTATACACACAATGTTTTTCAACATGCTTACGAAGAAAAGCAAAATAATTCTTAAATACGGTGACATTTCAGACATTCGTCCGTCATATTGTCATTTTATAACAAGTTGGGCAGCAAAGGCACACACCCATCTAACCAATCCGGAATTCAGTCACGATTGATAAATTGTGTAAACATATTTTAAAAAGCTATAAAATTAATCAAATTGAATAATTTTTAAACATAGATATACAAGATTCAAATATTTTAGACTGGTCATATTTTTCATAATATCGATTTCGACTGGCAAATCGTATTACTTTTTGGCAACCGGGTTTTTTAACCTAATTAGACCCCGCTGAATCAGAATTTGCCGGTTGCTTGATCGGAAGTGAGATATTTGATATTAAAGGACCCTTTTTTTAGTTTTTCGTAAATAACTCTTAAACGGTGGCGCATAGCAAAACATATTCTATTACATAAGTAATCTGCATAAAACTGCCTACAAGAAAGATTTAGTACAATTTTTTGCTAGGATCAATATTCAAAGAGATATTAACGCGGGAAATTCAATTATAATCACTTCTAAGGTCCCTTTTTTTAGTTTTTCGTAAATAACTCGTAAACGGTGGCTAATATCAAAAAATGTTGTAAAACGTTAATAATTTACACAAAATTTTGTACAAAAAAGATTTAGTATACTTTTCGCAGGGATCAATATTTAAAAAGATAATAAAGAAGGAAAGTTAATTATAATAAATTCTAAGGTTCCTTGTTTGTATTTTTTCGTTAATAATTTGAAAGTCATACACTCATTGCAAAAAAAATCTTATACATAAATAACAACTTACCCGCTGCTTTGTCTTTTTAGGGTGCCGTACCCAAAGGGTAAAACGGGACCCTATTACTAAGACTTCGCTGTCCGTCCGTCCGTCCGTCCGTCCGTCCGTCTGTCACCAGGCTGTATCTCACGAACCGTGATAGCTAGACAGTTGAAATTTTCACAGATGATGTATTTCTGTTGCCGCTATAACAACAAATACTAAAAACAGAATAAAATAAAGATTTAAGTGGGGCTCCCATACAGCAAACGTGATTTTTGACCAAAGTTAAGCAACGTCGGGCGTGGTCAGTACTTGGATGGGTGACCGTTTTCTTTTTGCATTTTTTTCCGTTTTTTTTTTGCATTATGGTACGGAACCCTTCGTGCGCGAGTCCGACTCGCACTTGCCCGGTTTTTTTTAATATTGATCCTAGCGAAAAGTGTCCTACATGTTTCTTGTAGGAACTTTTATGTTTATTATTTATGTATAAGATTTTTTTTGCTATGAGTCATACTTTTCAAATTATTAACGAAAAAATAAAAACAAGGAACCTTAGAATTTAATATAATTAACTTTCTCTCTTTATTATCTTTTTAAATATTGATCCCTGCTAAAAGTGTACTGAATCTTTTTTGTACAAAATTTTGTGTAGATTATTAACGTTTAACAAGATGTTTTAATATTGGCCACCATTTACGAGTTATTTACGAAAAACTAAAAAAAGGGACCTTCAACCCCCCCCCCCCCCCCTCACCCCTACACCCTCAGCACACCCGCTAAGCTCGAGGACATTAAGTATGGTTATCTGGACACCACAAGGTATAACTGTGCCAATTTTCAAAATTATACGAATTATTTCCGCAGATTTTTTTTATTTTCTTGAGCTATTAACAAACTCGAATGTCGAAGTAGAAGTGTTTTTTGTCATTACAATCTTTAAATGCTTGACTTTTACTCGTCAATTCAAAATTAGAAAAATAGTAAGTATTACAGTTAGAGTTATAAATTGTTATAATTCTTTCTTGTGAAGACAGCTAATTTTATGTACTTATTGGAGCTATGCATAACTCAATAGTCCCACAAATTATCTTAGCTTTGCTAGTATTCTTCCTTATTTTCACTACCTATTTGCCCGAAATTGACTGCTAGAGTTAGACCAAGTCTGCAACGATTTTGATAGCATAGGCAGTGCAAGTGTTATTCATAATTTCATAGAAGATTGACGTTTAAAATAACACTTGCACTGCGTGTGCAATCAAAATCGTTGCAGATTTTTCTTGGTCTAGCTCTATTACATTTTTAATGTCTATTAGTATAAGTACTATTTTTTGTCTCATAATAATTTGGTACCATTTGATTAGATTCTCAGTTTGTCGCGGTATACACTTATATTGTATATAATTAATAATTATTTACACTCACCGTCTTACCTACCATTTTTAATTTCATTAAGTACTCATCAAAATTCGAATTTGCTAATAAATCTTATTCAATATTAATTGCCGGAAAAAATCCCGGAACTGACAATTCAGAATACCGATGTCGTCAGAATAAGGACGTAGACGTGCTGCGCGGGAATGGTGCGGTGCGCCGCGCGGGGCGCCCGCCTGCCCGTTCTACCACGCGTCTGCTTCACCCCCTTGAAAACGTAAAACTCGAGTATAAGAGCGCCTTAAAACTGTTATCTCCTGTAGACAAGTTAGTCTCCACTGTGGACGTAGAAAAACATAAAACCACTAGTTTTAACCCTAAATTTAAAGACTGATCTGTGTCTTTATTTTTAAAACGCTGTTTTTGACGTCAGAAAAATATAAAATTGATTTGATTTTGATCTGAAGACTTTTTATTTTTTTTATTTTCAAATTCCTTATTTCTGTATGACCCTTATACCTAAACAATCCCCGGTGCGTATTAATTACCGTTAAATCTCTAGAGCCGTCATCTTCCAATATAATTTGATTGTAGGCCTGTGATAAGTCTCATCATCATCATCTCAGCCATAAGACGTCCACTGCTGAACATAGGCCTCCCCCTTGGACCTCGATACGTGCCGGTTGGAAGCGACCCGCATCCAGCGTCTTCCGGCGACCTTAACAAGATCGTCTGTCCATCTTGTGGGTGGACGTCCTACGCTGCGCTTGCTAGTCCGTGGTCTCCACTCGAGCTCTTTTCGACCCCATCGGCCATCTTCTCTGCGTGCAATGTGGCCTGCCCATTGCCACTTCAGCTTGCTAATCCGGTGGGCTATGTCGGTGACTTTAGTTCGTCTACGGATCTCCTCATTTCTGATTCGATCACGTAGAGAAACTCCGAGCATAGCCCTCTCCATAGCTCGTTGAGCGACTTTGAGTTTTGAGATGAGGCCGATAGTGAAAGACCACGTTTCGGAGCCGTAAGTCATCACTGGTAACACACATTGATTAAAGACTTTCGTCTTGAGGCACTGAGGTATGTCGGACGAAAAGACATTACGTAGTTTCCCGAACGCTGCCCAACCGAGTTGGATTCGGCGGTTGACCTCTTTCTCGAAGTTGGACCTACCTAATTGGACTACTTGTCCTAGGTAGATGTACGAGTCAACAACTTCGAGTACCGAGTTCCCAACAGAGATTGGGATGGGAACAACATTGGCATTTGACATAAGTTTCGTCTTGTCTATGTTCATTTTCAAGCCCACCCGTTGTGAAACTCGGTTGAGGTCATCGAGCATCATGCTGAGTTCCTCCATCGACTTTGCCATGACTACGATATCGTCGGCAAACCGAAGGTGAGTGATGTATTCGCCGTTGATGTTGATGCCAAGTCCTTCCCATTCCAGGAGCTTGAAGGCGTCTTTCATTACGGCAGTAAACAGTTTCGGAGAGATAACGTCACCCTGCCTTACGCCTCTTCGCAATGGAATCGCCCTCGTGCTCTGCTCCTGTACTCGGACCGACATGGTGGCGTTACTATACAAACACTTCAACACTTCGATGTACCGATAGTCAATATGGCATCGCTGAAGAGACTCAAGCACCGCCCATGTTTCCACCGAATCGAAGGCTTTCTCATAGTCCACAAACGCTAAGCATAATGGCAAGTTATACTCTTCGGTCTTCTGTATAACTTGCCGCAGCGTATGGATGTGGTCTATGGTACTATAGCCTTTTCGGAAACCGGCTTGTTCGGGAGGCTGGAAGTCATCAAGTCTGTGTTCGAGACGGTTCGTGATGACCCTTGAAAACAGCTTATAGACATGGCTCAGAAGCATGATGGGTCTGTAGTTCTTCAATAGGTTGTTATCACCTTTTTTGAAGAACAGCACCACCTCGCCTCTATTCCATGTTTCAGGCGTTATGCCCTCGGACAAGACGGAATTAAAGAGCTTCTGGAGGACTTTAAGTACCGGTGTTCCACCCGCTCTCAGAAGCTCTGAAGTGATTCCGTCTTTGCCCAGCGCCTTGTTGTTCTTAAGCTGCTTCAGGGCCATCCTAATCTCGTACAGACTGATGTCCGGGATATCTTCGGTATAATGTCGGGACAGCTTGGCTCTTGGATCTCCTACCAAGCTGTCAACGGGCTTTGCGATCGAAGTGTATAACTGTCCATAGAACCTCTCGATCTCACCTAAAACCTCCGCTTTGCTCGACGCTATGCAGCTATCTTCCCGTTTCAGCTTTGTCAGCTGGCTTTGCCCAATAGACTTGTCCTTTGCGAACACTTTGGAGCCTTGGTTTCGCTCAATAGTCTCTTTAATACGGTTAGTATTAAAGAGACGCAGATCATGTCGCAAGGACTTAGATATACGTCTATTGAGCTGCCTATATGACTCCGCGTCATCGGGAGACTGCAACTGTAGCGAGCGTCGTTCAGCCATGAGGTTTAAGGTTTGCTCGGTCAATTTCTGAGGTCTATCTTTACGGCGGGGTCTAAAAAACTTAGACCCTACTGTGTGGACAGTTTCCACTAGCCCGTCGTTGATTTCGTCCACTGAAGCCAAGTTCTCTAGGCAAGCAAAGCGGTTAGAGAGCTCGAGTTGAAAGCTTTCGGGGTTTTGAACATGGGCTCGAGTAGGTCGGAGCGTAGACTTCATCAGGCTGGACCTTTCAAGTTTAATATTGATATTCAGTGTGCCTCTTACGATTCGGTGATCACTACCGGTCTTTACCCTGTTGATCACAGAGACATCACTGAATATCCGTTTCTTGTCGGTCATGATGAAGTCTATCTCGTTTCTCGTGGAACCGTCAGGACTCATCCAGGTCCATTTCCTGTGAGGCGGCTTCTGGAAAAAAGAGTTCATCATGAAGAGTTCATCATGAAGAGTTCCTCTCTCTCCAGAAAGTCGGCCAGCCTCTGACCCCTAGGGTTCCGTTGCCCATACCCAAATTGCCCCACTCTCAACTCATCCCCGCTTCTCTTGCCCAACTTTGCATTGAAGTCCCCCATAACAACAGTAAAGTAGGTTTTAGAAGTATGTATGGCCCTACTTACGTCCTCATACATAGCTTCTACTTCATCATCGGAGTGTGACGAGGTCGGTGCGTATACCTGAATGACCTTCAGCGAATATCTTTTGGATATTCTGAGTATTAGGTATACCACCCTGCTCGACACACTGTCGATGGTTATTATGTTGTTTACGAGGGACTTGTGAACGAGAAACCCGACACCACCTTGGGACTGTTGGTCGCCCTCCCGGTGGTAGAGCAAGTTACCAGACTTCAGGGTTGTCGTGTCCTCCCCCTCTCTACGGACTTCGCATAACCCTACAATGTCCCAGTGTAACCTGCTCAGTTCCTCTTCCAGCTCGCAGATCTTTTCGTCAGTCCTCATAGTGCGTATGTTGTGTGTTACCAGGGCCAGTCGTCGTCGGGGCGGGTAGCCGGATCTTTGCCGGAGATTCTTCTTAGCACCCCTGACCCTGATAAGTCTAGCTTAGTAAAATACCTACTACCGCTAAGCTGGGAAAACAAGTCTTCAATTTTTGGAATCGGAAATTAATCTACTAACAAAACGCGATTCAATGTGGTTTTGTAATCGGCGCATAATCGTAACGATCCGTCCGGTTTATTGACGATTACCAATGGCGTGGCCCAGTCCGAGTGCTCCACCGGCTCGATGACATCGGCGCGCAGCATGGCGTCGAGCTCAGCGTCGACGCGGCCCTTCAGCGCGTAGGGCAGGGGGCGTGCGCGGCAGAACACGGGCATCGCGTCCGGCCGCACGTGCAGCCGAGTCCGTCCGCCGTTGAACGCACCCAAAGCCGCATCGAATATTTCTTTATGCCTGGAAATTACATCGGATATTTCATTTTCACATATTACATTATTCGTAAGAACATTTTCACACGAAGACAGCTTAGGTATTGCAATATCTAACTCGGCTAACCATTCACGACCTAATAAACTCGTCGTACCTCTGTGATGGACATATAAATTCAAGTTTTTATTTATGTTTTTGTACTGCACATTACCCACAATAAAACCTGATAACGGTTTCGTTACGGTACCATAATAAAACTTTAAGGACATGTTACATGGCTCTAAAGGTACATCTTTAAACAATTTGTCATATGTTTAATTACACAAACGGGTCTACCGCGATATAATTTCATTGTTTTTACCTTTAATTCCGACGTTTCAGCTGAGTGGCACCAGCTGTGGTCACGGAAAGACTGACGTCCCAACAAATGTCAACGGAGATATTAATAAAACACCACTAAACTACCCGAAATTAGTTTATAAAAATGTTCGGGGTAGATAAAGAAATTGCAGCTACCCGTTAAAGTTTAATGTTTATTGTCCACGGCACGACACGCAACACTCACAGTATCCGTACACTGGTCCGAAGATATATCCGCTGGTTTGAACATTTGAATCACTGGTCCCCAAGTAGACGATAATTTGTACCCGTCCTCACGATTGAAATTTTTAGGGTGTTTTTTAATTTCAATCGCCTCGGAATCGCTTTCGGAATTAAAGGTAAAAACAATGAAATTATATCGCGGTAGACCCGTTTGTGTAATTAAATATGTGTACAAAACGCGAGAGTTTAAAGTGTTATAATTTGTCATATGTCTGTTTACTTATACAGGTTAAGGCTGTACCGGTATCAATTTCAAAGGTCATTAACTTATTATTAACAATCACTTGTATCCTTACCGGTTTGTATTTGTCGAGGCTCATTTGGTAAATGGGTTCCTCGCTGCCTTCGTCTACCTCGAACGGTATCTCCTCCTGGCCATCTCCGACCACCCAGTGCACCCGTGAATTGCCCCAGCTGTTCCTCGCGCGATCACCGCGCGCTCCGCTGCCTCCGGGCGTGGCCGCTGTTCCCGGCCCGTATCGAGTGGCTCCGATTCGGCCATAGCCGGCTGAAGTCCTTGTACCGCCACCCCTGGCACTGCCTCTAGGCGTAGAAACCTGTCCGCGTATTCCGTTGGTCATGGTTGGACACATGCGACGCAAATGCCCTTTTACATTACACCGACTACACACGTAACTGTTAAATTTGCAGTGAGCCTGTTCATGACGAAAATCACCGCACGCCATGCATCCCGCCCCTGCCGAACGAACATTATGCACTGCTGCAGCCTCTGTTGTCGAGCTACTTGCGGCTGCCCCGCCGCCTCCCCCCTCGACCACTACCGAATCCCGCTCGGCCGCTTCCAGAGATAACGCTAATGACACTGATTTCGTAAAATTGATTTCACCTTCCGCAAACAATCGCTGCCTTATAAGATCACTGGACAACCCGCACATAAACTGATCTCGCATATTGTCGTCTAACGTCGTTTTGAAATCACAAAACCGTGCCATCTTTTTTAACTCCGCCACGTACTGCGCCACTGTTTGACCTTTGACCTGTCGGTACTGACGAAATCTAAAACGTTCTGCTAGCACCGAAGGAGTTGGTTTCAGATGTTTTTCCATTACTGCCACTACTTCTTTGAAGGTCATCTCGGCCAGCTTCTTTGGGCTACACAAATTCACCATTAATTCGTAAGCTGTCTCACCGACTACCGAAATCAATGTCGGTAACTTCCGCTCATCTTTCACGTCGTTGACGACAAAGTAGCTCTCCAGCCTGTCACAGTATGATCTCCAGCTAGGGCTTGCAAATATTCGAAACTTTCAGGTATTCGAATATTCGACTTTTTCTGACGACATATTCGAATATTCGAATAATTATTCGAATATTATAAAAAATAAGAAAAAGAACGAGAAATCGGTTTATTATCGTTTTATTCAAAAGCTTATTTCACATATTGCTAAAACTAATGATATTTTGCAGAAATCCACTTAATTGACTAGATTTTATCATCCTACTATGAGATGCCCACATTTATAAAAACAAGTAAAACGCCAAAATAAGACGTATTCAATATTTCTAGATAAAACTTTTATTATAAATGCGCCGTTGAGTGTAATAATATAACTTTAATCATCTAAACCAAACCTAGGTATGTAAGATATTTTTTTTAGTAGGTAATTATTTTCTGATTTAAATTAACTTGTAGTCACTCAGAGGCCTTAATTAATGGTCGGCTTAATTATATAATATTGGAATATTTAAGGGAAAAAGTTAGTTGACTACTGGATTATTTGTCAGCTAAAGGTGCATAGTTAGATTACCTAGTTGGGCACTGGGCAGGTTTGGTATGATCAAATTTGAGAATTGCGATAAGTGCGGGCAAGGTTTAGTCTTAATAAACAGACTGACCCTTTAACTTAAAACTTATGCACCGTAAAAATAACATACTTTTTGATTTCGTTTTCTTTCAAATTGAGTTAGGTTTCACTGTATTCACGAAGTCTATCGAGAGGAATACAGTAAAAATATTATTTCCTTCGTATTTGGGTACCTACCATTACTCATTCACTGTAAATACCCGGAAAACACACAGAAACTGTAACTGCAGCGGATTAAATAGATTTTTTATAGTAATAAAAAATATTCGAATATTCGAAACCTGAGCGGCCGAATATTCGAATATCAAAACAGGCCGAATATTCGACAAATTCGAATATTCGAATATTCGAATTGCAAGCCCTATCTCCAGCTACCACTTTGGACGTCGAACTCCCTAATTTTCCCCACCGACATGTTGATTTCAACAAAATCCTCGTCAGCATAAAAGACGGTGTGTGATGCGTAGTACGTATATTGCAGACTGAACGGCCTAGCTAAAACCCACCCTCAAGTACATTTATATAAATCTGTATCTACCCCATATCTAATACGTAACAGAATCGTGGCGAGCTCTTCCCGGAGACTGAGGGCTTCATAATGGCTATTCAAGACCAAGTAATCGAGACCAGAAATTGCCAAAAATTTATCATGAAAAATAGAATCGCAGATTTATGTAGAAAATACAGTAGCCCAGGAGAAACCATTCAGCACATCACAGGAGCATGCAGAGCAATAATCCAGACCGATTACAAGCACAGACATGATCAGGTAGCCAATATTGTACACCAGAGACTAGCAATGAAATACAAATTGATTCCCCAACCAGCCACCCCCTACTACATATATAAACGCTATATACGCCAAACAGTGTTTTAGAAAACCAGACGCATAGAATGTATTTTGACAGAGCCATTTTAACTGACCATGCAAGCCAAACTGGACGACCTACGGCGAGAAGCTTTGGAGGCGGGACTAAAAATTAACACCCGGAAGACCCAGGAGATGAGGTGCGGAGCGACGAGCTCGTTGCCGTTGCTCATCGGCACAGAGGGTGTGGAGAGGGTCCACAAGTTTACCTACCTCGGAAGCGTAGTGTCGGAAACCGGAGGGACCGAAGAGGACATCGCTTCGAGAATCGGCAAGGGAAAGCGACCTTCGCACAGCTCCGTCCTGTATGGCAATCGCGGAAACTGACTAGGTGAGTTAAGCTCAAGATATTCCAGTCCAACGTGAAAACTGTATTGCTGTACGGATGTGAGACGTGGAAGGTCACAAACGACATCTCACGTCGGCTCCAAGTCTTCGTCAACCGCTGTCTTCGCCGTATTCTCGGTGTATACTGGCCCGAGAAAATCTCCAACGTAGATCTGTGGGAACGCTGTGGTGAGACTCCGATCGACCAGCAGATCAAACGCCGCAAGTGGAACTGGACCGGCCACACGTTGCGAAGGGATTGCGATCATATCCCGAGGCAAGCCCTCGACTGGAATCCCCAAGGAAAGCTGAAACGTGGCCGCCCTAAGCAATCCTGGCGACGGACGATCATCGCAGAGGCGGCGACCATTGGCAAGACGTGGAGCGAAATGAAGCGCGTAGCTCAAGACCGAACGGGGTGGCGTAGCACTGTGGATGCCCTCTGCCCCATCTAGGGGACATAGGATATTAAGTAAGTCATTTTAACTGACCGCACAACACATTTTAATATACCGGATATCACTGTAGTGGACAACATTAATAAAACTGCCTTCTTAATTGACATTGCAATCCCAAACACACATAATCTTCAAAGTACAATAGCAGAAAAGTTAACTAAATATTAACCTTAAGGATGAAATAGCCAGGATGTGGAAACTCAGAACCGTTACCATAGTTCCTATCGTTTTGTCCACTACAGAGGGGCTACCGCGAAAACCGAAATTCGCAAATTGCGGGGATCTTTCTCTTTTACTCCAATGAAGGCGTAATTAGAGTGACAGAGATAAATGCCCGCAATTTGCGAACTTCGATTTTCGCGGTTATAGCCCAGGTGTTATCCCACAACAGCTACATGCCTCCATAGTTAGGAAATTTCTTCAGAATGATCTACAGCTCCTTAACACACAGAATCAACGTCCATCTGTTACACAAACTCTACCCGGATCAAACCAAACCCAAAACAATCAACACCTTGAAGATTAATATTAATATGAGATGCACTTGGCTTCCGCCCGTGCATCCCATTACACCAGTATTGTATGAAATGCTGAGAAAATAAAGAAATAATAATAATAATCTCGTGAAGGCCGAGAAGGACAAGTCCAGTAAGTACCTAGACTTGGCTCACGAGATAACCGCCATGTGGGATGTTGATTTGACGATCATTGTCCCAATAGTCGTTTCAGTGAACGGTCTAATAGCGAAGACTCTCGACCAACATCTTGAGAGACTCTCGCTAGGTGGTTGGATCAAGGGTCAGATGCAGAAGGCGGTGATCTTGGACACGGCGCGGATAGTCCGCCGGTTCCTCTCTCTGCGGCCCTGACCACCGGTAGCTTGGGCCTTGCCCCGCTGCTGGCGGCACCCTAGGTTAGGTTTTTTATAATGTGTTTATATGTATTTTTTATCGTTTTGTAAGTGTTTTTATATTTTACTTTTATATTCATATTATAAATAACCTAACTTGAGATGAAAAATAAATAAAGAGATAAAATAATAATAAATATTCTTTATTTGCTTAAAATATGGTACAACACCGATGGTATGGTGGTTGGTGGTGGTTTTGCCGATGGGTGGTCTCCAGCGCATTTTATGCATTTTGGTTTTCGGTGAAAATATTTTTTGGTGTTCAAAACTTGCAGAGGCAATATTGCTAAAACTAAATGACACATCTCTTATTAACAGGCTTGACCCGAACAGTGCCCCTGGTCATGATGGAGTGAATAATATTCTCTTGAGAGCTATCGGCGATATCATATCTCTCCCACTGTCGGCTATATTTAACCTCAGTTTCTCTTTGTGTTCATTTCCTCAGGAATGGAAAACTGCCGTCGTAATCCCTATACATAAAGGCGGGCCTACTGATACGCCAAATAACTATCGCCCCATATCCCTTCTCGGGGCTTACTCCAAATTACTTGAACGCCTTATAAACAAGCGACTCGTTCAGTTTCTGGAGAAAAACCACCTCCTGTAATTTGGCTTTCGCCGAGGCAAGTCTACGGAGGACGCTGTTAAACTACTGACAGATACCGTCACTTCTCACCTAGACGAAGGTAGAGGTTGTATCGGCGTTTTCCTCGACTTGGCGAAACCCTTTGAGACTGTGTCGATTCCTATTCTGCTCCGTAAACTTGAAAGCTTTGGCATTCGTGGAATATCCCTAACTGGTTCTCTAGCTACTTGACGGACAGAAGCCAACGTGTCAAAATAGCAAACTTAATGCTGTGTATGCATGTATGCACCATTCACTGGTGTGCGTGTTGCTGCCGCACACACGAATTAGTAATAAACGATCTATCATACGAGACGCGCGTGTTTTCTTTAGGTACTTACCTCCAACCATCCGGCTAGCTACATATCTATCAATTGGCGACGACGAGGGAAGAATCCACACGGAATATTCAAAATGAATGTCTACGTTGGTACCTTGGGGACTTTTGATTATAAAAATCAAGATTGGAAGATTTTTTCTGGAAGATTGGCGATGTTCATAACCTTAAATGACATCGCGGACGAAAAAAAAACTGCAGTGTTGCTAACGAGTTTATCGGAGGACACTTATCGGTTGGTTAGTAACTTATTGCATCCAAAATTAATAGAAACCTCAACGTACGAAGAGATTGTTTTACAACTCAACAACCACTTTACGCCGAAGAGATCGACTTTTGCAGATAGAAGCAAGTTCTATGACGCAGTGAAAATCGAGGGCGAAAGTGTCGAAGAATGGGCAGCACGCCTACGTGGGTTAGCGGTGCACTGTGGTTTTGGACCGGAGCTAAATGTTTTACTGCGTGATCGGTTTGTGCTAGGGTTCAGAGACACAGCTTACTTTGACTTCCAGAAAGCTTTTGATAAAGTTGATAGCGATGTGTTGCTAAAAAAGCTATCTGCTGCAGGTTTTGGTACTTATCTACTTGAGTTCGTAGCTAGTTACCTCTCGAAACGACAGCAATATGTTCAGTATGAAGGCGCGCGATCTACTCCGGTTTTGGTAACATCGGGGATCGGGCAGGGAAGTAGTCTCGGGCCCCTTCTGTTTTTAATTCTCCTGAACGACCTACCGACAGCACTAAGTCATTCATCGTGCCTCTTATTCGCGGATGACCTAAAATTGGCTATGCCAATTAACAGCAATCGAGACTTTTCCCTACTGCAACTTGACATAGACAAAGTTTGTACCTGGGCACGTGACAATGGCTTATTCCTTAACAATGACAAATGCTCGGTTATCACATACACGCGAGCTCGACTCCCTATAACCCATCCTTCCGTCATAGAGGGCAAGCGTTTGAAACGCGTCAATGAAATTAAAGACTTAGGAACGTGGTTTGATACTCAGCTCACATTTAATAACCACATTACAATAACCTGTAACGAAGCCCGCAGATGCCTGGGATTCGTCATGCGTCAAGTGAAGCTATTTAATAATAAGCATGCTATGACTGTACTCTATAACGCCTTCGTTCGAAGTAAACTCGAAACAAACGCAGTTATTTGGAGAAATGAAAAACAGTACACGGTTCCCCATGAAAAACAGTACACGGTTCTAATAGAGAAAGTCCAAAAATCATTCATAAGGTTCCTCTATAAGAAGTTATATGGCTTTTATCCCCTTCTTTATCCCACCCTATTCGTTTTAGGTATGGTAGATTATATATCCTTAGAGTCACGTAGAAATATGTACTTAATAAAATATTTTTTTCAATTAATTCGGGGACAAGTAACAAACCCACCATTATTACTACAAATAAGCCTGCGGGTTCCCCGTCTCTCCGCGAAACAGCTACGGCCCCGTAGCCGTGGTATCTTTGCTGTACCTCCAGGTCGGACGCGCCTGCTTGCTACGTCCCCTCTTCACCAGGCTTTAACGTTGCTTAACAACATCTTGGACAGCGACAATGACCTAGATATTTTTTTCAGGACGGAGTCTAAATTTCTAGGCGCATCAAATCGGTACATCGAATCAATCGTTACCACTAGCTCCATTACCTAATATGCTATAATAATTATTCGCTGGAAATATTTGACATTGCTTATGTACGACTGACTTAATTTTAATAAATTGCCCATATTGTACTCATCTGCTTGACTTTACCCAAATTTGTATTTTTATGACTTTGTACTATAATTGTAATTCCTCGATTTATTTATATCCATGACATTTAATTAATTATTGCAATTCCTTGATTTATTTATATACATGACATTTAATTAATTATTGCAATCCCACGGTTTAACTATCCTTCAATGACATTTAATCAATTATTTTACTCCCTTGATCTCTTTTATGTAATAACGTCATACTCCTAATGTAATGTCAGTAATGTGTTATAGATTTAAATCGAATGTAGTTACTTATAATATATTCACTCACTTATTTATTCTAATAATGTATGTTGCTAGCTATTAAGTAATGTAACTCCAATTAGCACGTAAGGTTGAACTGTAAGTGTTAATTGTATGCAACAAATAAACAATAAACAATAATAATAATAAACTTTTGCAAAAGCACTAGAGATAGCTCAGCAGGCACTTTGAGCTAGAAATGCAAAAGCTAGCGAGCCCGCAGCATCAGCAGTCACAGTGAAAGAAGAACCGTTATTCAAGGCGAGCGTAAGGCGCGCCGGTGCCGGTGCCGGCGCCCGGGCACCGCGCGCCGCCACCCAGCAACAGAGCCAGGCCTCGGACTCGTGCACGGTATGCGGATTAAAGAGTCATTCGGCGGATCAGTGTAAATATAAGAATTACCGTTGCAATAAGTGCAAGAACAAAGGACATCTTCGCAAGGTCTGCGCCGTCTGCGGGTCCAAGGTTCATCATTTGGGAATACACCAGGAGCAGCACGACGAGTGTGCACACGACTGCGAGGAATGTGACCTGCTTAGTATGAGATGCGTAAACGAAAATCCTATTTTAGTGTCAGTGGAAATAAACGGACGCGAATTTAAAATGGAGCTCGATTCCGGTGCAGCCAAATGTGTGATATCTCATAAAATGTACAAACAACATTTCTCTAAATATCCATTACAAAATTACGATACGAAAATGTGTTTGTACAATGGCCACAAAATCACTCCCGTGGGATATATATTAGTTAAATTAGGATTTAATAATATGGAGGAGACAGTTAAATCTTATGTAATAGAAAATGGCGGAGAACCTCTATTAGGGCGTGATTTTATGGTTAAATTTGGTGTGTCGTTTACAGTTGATACTAGTAAGGGCAGTGCTAACAATAAATTAGATGTAATAACGCCTAAAGACAGCGATGTGTTAAGCTTACTCAGTAGTTACAAAGATGTGTTTAAAGACGAATTAGGGTGTTATAAAGGGTTAGAAATTAAAATTGCATTAAAAGAAGGAGTCCAGCCTAAGTTTTGCAGGGCTCGGCCCGTTCCTTTTGCCATCAAAGAGCAGGTGGAAAAGGAGTTAAAAAGACTTGTTGATGTAGGCGTTTTAGTACCAGTGACATTCCGACTACGCGACCCCTATTGTCCCAGTGCGTAAACCCAACGGTAGTGTAAGGATCTGCGCTGATTATTCGGTAACTCTGAATAACCATATACAAGTCGAAAAATATCCCCTACCTCGCATCGAGGAGGTTTTTGCCAAGTTGAGCGGGGGGGAGCAATTTTCAAAACTAGATTGTAGTCAAGCTTATAATCAATTAGTTCTATCGAAGTCAGCACAGAAACTTACAACTGTTATTTATGTACACACATTTAGTTTTCGGACTAGCAAGTGCCTCAGCGATTTTTCAAAGAACGATTGAAAATTTACTGGCTGGGATTGAGGGAGTGTCTGTTTTTTTAGACGATGTCTGCGTAACAACTAACAGGGCCCAAAAAAATAGTTCACTTAGAAAGACTAAAACAGGTTTTCCAGCGATTTCAAGACGTAGGACTTAGGTTGGAAAGCAAGAAATGCGCTTTATTTCAAGATAGCGTGACGTACTTAGGGCATAAGATAGATAAAACCGGGCTACATAAGTGCACTAGTAAAGTCGAAGCTATTGAGAAGGCGCCTCGGCCTACTAACATAACGGAGTTGAAGCGGTTCCTAGGAATGGCAAACTATTACCGCAAATTTGTACCTAATGCATCTACTATATTAAGTCCTTTGTACGAGTTATTGCGCGCAGGCGCGCGGTGGGAGTGGACTGATCGGCAACAGGCGGCGTTTGACCAGGTAAAACGCGAGCTGGCATCAGAGCGCGTGCTAGCCCATTTTGACCCGAATGCGCAGTTGGTTCTATCAGCTGATAGGTACTGGCCCCGAGGGCTTAGGTTCTGTTTTGGCCCAAATAGGTTCAGATGGGGTTGAACGACCATTAGCCTTTGGTTTTAGAAGTCTGTCGGCGGCGGAACGCAATTATAGCCAGCTTCATAAAGAAGCCACAGCTTTGGTGTTCGCAGTAAAACAATTTCACCAATATTTGTTCGGTCGTCAACAACCATTCATTTTAAAGACGGACCATAGACCCCTTTTAGCCATTTTCGGTAATAAAAATGGCATTTCAGTCACAACGGCATCGCGGTTAGTGAGATATGCGATTTTTTTGCAAGGTTATAATTTTACAATCCAGTATATAGCAGGTAAACAAAATATGGTGGCAGATTATCTCTCACGGGCACCGGTAAATAATGGCGATTCGGTACACACATACAAGCATTGTTCCGCGGTAGGTATTAATTATTTACAACTTCATAACTTACCAGTAACGTTTCGAGATTTACAGGCAACATCAATGAACGACAAAATAATAAATACGGTGACAAAATACATAAAAAAGGGCTGGCCTAGGAAAGTTACTTGTAAGGAAATATTGCCGTATTTCCAATGCAGGGACGACTTAGAAATTGAAGACGGCTGTTTACTCCGCGGGCATCGAGTGGTTATTCCGGCGAGTTATGGGAATAAGTTACTGCTAGAATTACATAACACTCATCTAGGGATTGTAAAGTCTAAGAGCAGGGCGCGCGCTCGCATGTGGTGGCCGGGCATTGACCTAGATATCGAACAGCTGATCGGCGCGTGCGACGTCTGCAGTGCACTGCGGCCCTCCCCGCCACGCGCGCCTCCCGCCAGCTGGCCGACTCCAGATAAACCCTGGAGCAGACTACATATTGATTATATGTCGATAGGGCATAGGACGTATCTAGTTGTGGTTGACGCACTGACTAAGTGGATAGAATGTATAGACATGGGCACTGGTATTTCAACACTTCATTTGATTAGAACGCTTAAGACTAGGTAAGCCTAAAATTAGATAGAATAGGTATTAAAGGTCCAGCCCATAAAATGTGTGAATCATATCTAACAGATAGACAACAGGTAGTCAAATTAGGAAATATCATCAGCAAATCCCGAAGCTTAAATTATGGAGTGCCACAAGGGTCAATTTTAGGCCCTTTATTATTTACAATCTATATTAACGATTTAACTGATGCCGGACTAATAGCTGACATTACTTTATATGCCGATGACACCTGCCTTTTTTACTATGGCAATTCAATCGAGGATACCCTGATACAGGCACAATCGGACCTGGATACGTTGACCATGTGGTTTGAAGCCAACTCTCACCTCCATCCACTCCACTCACCATTAATACTAGAAAAACTTCTTATATGGTTTTCTCAGCCAAAAAAAAAATATAAAAAGAAATATTTCCTTATCAATTAACGGCCAGGTTTTAAAGGAAAGTAAAGAGGAAAAATACTTAGGACTCATACTAGACAGCGGCCTAACATGGCAATCACATATACAAAAAATAAAAACTAAAATTATTTCGCTAACAGGTGCTCTGCGACGAATGGCTGGTTGTGTCCTTGTGTCCCACGACGAATCCGTCAACAAGTGTATAATGCCCTTATTCAACCACACTTAGACTACCTTATAGAGATATGGGGAAGTGCAGCTAAGACCAACTTAGAAAAATTACAAAGAAATCAAAACAAATTAATAAAAACATTATTCAATTATGATTATCTTACACCTACAACTAAAATATATAGCGATACTAAAATACTTACACTAAAACAAAACTATATTTATAAAACCTGTGTCCTAATTTATAAAATAATAAATAAAAAAGTACACTCACAAATAACATTCTTAACTAACAGCGAAAAAGGCCTACGGGACAGCCGACGCTCAAACAATTTAGCCTTATTAAAAGCGCGAACAAATCAGTTTGGTCAGAAAAATTTTACTCGGGAAGGACCGAAGCTCTACAATAGTCTACCAATAGAAATAGCATCATTGAACATCTTAAAAAAAAAGCTTAAGTGTCATATTTGCGAGACTTTATTAATATAAGAATAGAATGTTATTTATTCCTTTATATTAGGTATTATTATATAATAACACGCCAGCTTGCAACCCCCCTTTAGTAATCGGCTGCCGTACTTTATTGGCGCCCGCAACTCCAGAGGTGTCGCATGCGCGTTGCCAATCTATTAAATCTGTTAAATATAGTAACAATATGTTAATTTGTGCATGTATAATTTATTAATTTCTCATTTAAGTGAAGTTTTGTTATATCTTCTTGAGAAATAAAGATTCTTAAACCTGAAGACTTTAAATTCAAAGTTCGGTTTGCCTCAAACAATTGTTTCGGATAATGATCCAAAAATTTCGTCGCAAGAGTTTACAAAATATTGTAAAAACAACGGTATTTGTCACGTTACATCCCCAATATACCACCCTAGTAGCAATGGACAGGCAGAGGGTTATGTCAAAATTTGTAAAAATATGATTAAGTCTATAATACAACAACATAAGTGTATTCACACCATTAATGAGAAATTGCAGGAATATTTATTCGAGTATCGCAATACTACTCATTCTATTACTGGAATGTCGCCTGCGCAAATGATGTTTGGCCGTAATTTGCGATGCAGGCTAGATTTAATCCTTCCTTTTAGAAAAGGGGAGGGGGTAAAAAGTAATGCGGATCTTTCCGATCCTCAGAATGAAAACAAGGCTAGGTCATTCTCAGTTGGAGAAGCGGTATGGGTTAAATGTTTCAAAAACAGAAAACCTTTTTGGTCAAAAGGTTCAATTGTAAAAAAAGTTGGGTGTCGGTTATATATGGTCAATGTACATGAACTTAATGTGAATGTTAAGCGTCATATTGACCAATTATCGAGATATACAGATAATGTACCCTATCATGAACAAACAATGCCCAGCACTTCATCACCATCAGTGATGTATGAGGATAATGTTGGTTATCAGCTGGATATTGGTGGTACCACCAGTCCACCATCGTCGCCTCCAGACAGTTCTCTCGAGTCTGTTCCAGAAAATCAATTGACGGAGAATGAACCTTCTCGCGACCAGGAAGTTGATGAGTGGCAAGAAGCTTCGGAGGAGGGAACGATGGTTGACCCGGGCAGTCCGGTCATGGAAACTGAGCAGACAGGTTCGGAAGCGATCGCGGAAACTGTGCCCACAGCGGCCAATTATGAGCAATGCGATAGCGAGTTACCCAACCAAGGCCCACTGCACATTTCCCATGAGCAACGTCTGAGACCCAGAAATAAAAACATTAATTATAAGGTTTAATGTTTATTTAATTTTTAAAATAGTATATAATAAATATATTATTAATTATTGTATTGTTGTTAACAGAGTTTGAAACTAAAGGAGGAGGAATTGCTGTGTATGCATGTATGCACCATTCACTGGTGTGCGTGTTGCTGCCGCACACACGAATTAGTAATAAACGATCTATCATACGAGACGCGCGTGTTTTCTTTAGGTACTTACCTCCAACCATCCGGCTAGCTACATATCTATCACTTAACCAGTTCCTCCAAACCTGTATCTTTCGGCGTACCGCAAGGTAGCATTCTTGGCCTTATGCTCTTCACTGCGTACGTTAACGATATTCTCACTCTGGTGCTGAAGAACAGCGAAGTCTTGTGCTACGCTGACGATACAGCCATTTTGTTTTATGGCGACTCTTGGCAGGATGATTAGATTAGATTAGATTCATTTATTTCTTATTGAAAATGTACATTAAATTTTACGTGTCAAAATAAAATGCATTCACAAAAAGATCGTCACAACAAAATATCAATAATAATAATCTAAAAACAATAAAATAAAACAGTAATATAATATAATATAAAACGACTTTCTATAAAATAGAAAAGAGTAGGTAAAAAGTAAAAATCAGTCAAATTAATAAAGAATATAAAAAATAAAAATGTCCAAAAATAATTATAAAAATATTTAAAATATACGACTAGCCTAGGTAATGTGAAAAGGTCAAAATTAATATATTACAATAATTGATGATCAAACGAACTTCTTTTGTAATTTTTGCTGACGACACAAGTCTAATTTTATCGGGAAAGGAAATTAAAGACCTAAATGGTAAGGCAAACATTGCGATAGATGCTTGTCACAAGTGGCTCTCTGTAAATCATCTCAAGCTAAACAGTAGTAAAACTCTAGCCATGCTCTTCAAGACAACTACAAATAACAAAGATTTATTAGATATATACTTAGATTGCGAAAAAATTCAGAACGTAGAAGTAACTAAAATGCTTGGTGTGCATATTGACGTCCTTTTAAACTGGAAAGAAGAATTAAGTGAAATCGAAAGTTCACTCGGCTCAGCTTTGTTATGCTCTTCGCTGCTTAAGGGATGAACTGACACTGGAGCAACTGAAGATGGTTTACTTTGCCCTTGTCGAATCTATAAGTTAAGATACAGCATTAAGCTTTGGGGCAATAGTTATAAATATAACATTCAACGTGCTTTTGTCTCACAAAAAAGAGCAATACGAACTATGGTTCGAATTCCACAATGGGATAGCTGTAGAGAGCATCTTAAAAACTTGGAGATATTAACAGTACCCGCTCTTTATATTTTAGTCCTGTTGACGGATGCAATCAAGCATAGATATCGCTTCGAATCTGATGAGCAAATGGCTTTAAGACTAAAAACCAGGACTAAAAACATTACTCCCATTATTACACCACACCCCATCTTGTGGTGGTAGAGCATACTACCAGAGTTCAAGCCGTGCGACTATTTAACAAAATGCCAATCGAGCTAAAGGGACTCGTTAGTCATAAAATTTTTAGTCATAGGTTAAAAAAATACTTGCTCGACAAATGTTTATATGATATTGACGATTTTTGAAATTACAAATTCATTCCTTTTATTTTTATTAATGTTGTTATTGTGTTAATGTCTTTCCCATCACGGAACAATGGTGTTCCGGACCTTTGGGAGGCGTGCGCGGAGCCGAAGCCAACACGTAGAGGCCCTTTTGACACTTTAATGAAATGTAAGGGGTACACCGAGCGGAGGCTGCCCTTGCCCGTGTCATGGGTAGGGCTTGCAATTCGAATATTCGAATATTCGAATATGTCGAATATTCGACCTGTTTTGATATTCGAATATTCGGCCGCTCAGGTTTCGAATATTCGAATATTTTTTATTACTAGGTAAAATCTATTTTCATCCGTTATAGTTACAGTTTCTGTGTATTTTGCCGGGTATTAACACTGTCATGGGACGCACGCAGAGGCAGCACCCGCCAGGGTGTAAAGACTATTAAGAGTTGATGGCATCTAAAATGAACTAGGTTATTGGGTGAAAGCGATGGACTAAGAACTGAGCTATGGGGTAAAAAACCGGACGCCTGCCTAATAAAACGGTATGCAATTTTATTTCCGGCAGACGGTGACTCTCCCTCACAAGATGGGCCCCCACAAAAAGCGACACCTGGGATGGCTCAAGGGCAACACCGGTGTGAGCGGCTCAGGGGTGTCGAGAGGTGTGCGCCGCTTTCTACCCAGTGGCTGTTAACAGCCACTGTGCCAACTCGCGTCTTATGCATATTTCACTTCCACCCCTGGAGCTTATAGCTCTAACGACTCCACTCTGGCCGGCCGGCTAAGGCAAGCCAGAGGCAGAGAATCCTGTCCCACCCACCCTCCTTGCGGGTAACAGAACTCTCCAGGAGCACTCGGGTACGTGAGGTCGCTAATCCCCAACAGCTCGCCACAAGCTGCCCTGCGTTGACTGATTGCACTGGTAAAACCAGCGGGCGACGGGGTCGTCACATCCCTACGCCTTAATGTTAATGTTATTATTAGTTTAATTTAAATTGTACTTTTGACTTATGTATTCAAACACAATTGACATTGTTTATGAATAAATATCTTGTATCTTGTATCTATCTTGAAGTGAAGTTCGATCGAAATTATATGAGTCACTTCATTTGAAGATATAAATGTATATTAACCATGTAGTTTCCCTATTGTACAGGTAGCATCGCACACATTTAAGAGTAACTGTTTTGATTATGTCAAAATAACTTCCGCCCACTTCCGGTTACCGCTCATCGGCGTGCGGAGCCACTCCGCTCTTCATTATTTTTAGAGAAGGCAGGAACCAAAACTTATATCAGGGTTCTAGGGCGGGAGGGACCATATATTATATCTTCAAATGAAGTGACTCATATAATTTCGATCGAACTTCACTTCAAGAAGTTCGTTTGATCATCAATTATATTTCGTCACTTCATTTTTCAGATATAAATGTATATTAACCATGTAGATGTTTAGAGATATAAGTTTTGGTTGAAAAAAGATAAAAGTTTTAATTGTCTTTTTCTTTTATCTTTTTATTTACTTACTATTATTATTTATATTTTTAACGTTTGGTCCAAGTTAGGAGAATTCTCTTAACTATCGCATGGACGACGCCAGGGCGTCCCGAAGAATTTTGGTTGTTCTCAATTTATATGCCAATAACCGCAGTATTTTAAATAGGTACTATACGTTACGTACACAACGCACTGACATTAGAAATATATTGTTAAAAAACAATATAGTGAAACACTAAAGACATATTATATCTATCTTGGTCCGAAGTAGAACAAGTCATTCAGTTGAAATTTATTTGTTGATGTTAACCATGGTGCTAAATCTGGCCTTCTGTATATGCAAAATATTTAGGCCGCTGCTCATAAAAGTATAGTATGAGATAATTATAAAAACGTTAAATATTGCAAAACCTTAGACTATAGATTAATCGCCATCGCCGTACATATATATATACTTGTATATATGTATATTTATGTATAATGTATTATATATAGATATAAGTATATGGACTTTTTTTTTTGGGGGATTTATTTTGTTCAGTTGTATTTGGGTTTTAACTTAGTGTCCCAAATATACCATATTTTGGTGTAATAAGTGATACGATTCAAAACCGGAATTTAGCAGTCATTTAACTTAACCAATTCTGTTTTAAAATAATACGATCATTTGATCATTTTTCATGAAAAAACCATGATATTATTTTTTCTGATTTATTGACTGCTGTCCTAAAGGAACCCAGAAGTATGGTAAACTAAACTGACCCAAAATAAATCAATGCTTTAGCAAACAACTGTGTTAACGGGTTGCGTTTTTAACTCTTTAGGCAATCAACTAGTAAAGTAGTTATTATCACTAGGTACATATCGAACGCAGTGTAGCCCACCTGCGTAGTTTGCACACCAAGTTTAATATTGTGTATATAATATTCTACACAAGTGTATCGTGTGAATTGAATTATAAAGCATTGAAAAGCACGAAGATAATTTATTGATGCAAGTTCACCAAATGTACATATTAAGTACAGCTAAATTCAATTTTTTTTTACGTATCAGAATGTTAAAACAAAATCTAATAATCCCGTTCCAATTTGTTGTTTATAAACATAATCGACTAAAATTGTATACAACTCGTGGTCAACTTTATTAAAAAAAAAAAAAAAAAATAAAGCGTTTATTCACAAGCTTACTTACATTTAGATACAATACATTCTTCTGCCAAACCACATAGCGGTTTGTTGGCAGACGAGGCTACTATTATAATTAGCTTAATATGCAAGTACTAGGTAGTTTATTTATATGTAACTTAAACTTATCTACTTAACCCTTTACCGCATGCGTAGCCCAATATGGCATTTTCAATTTAGAAAACTATTGATAGCTATTAAGGTTCATTTTTAAACAAATACTTTTTATTTATGGTATGAAGTTAAGGGGTCAGCTCTATGGTCTGAGCGTACAATATAAAAAACTTAAGTGTATGGTTTACATAGGTTGCACTTGATCTTTTATCTTATTTAATAGAAAACTACTTAATTTCTTTTTAAATGTTTGTTTTGTCATCCTTGTGGTCTTTAAATCCGACGGTAGTTCGTTATAGATCTTAGGGACTAAATATTTCCTACATCTCTGGCCATAATAATTCGTAAAACTAGGTACCAGCAATTTATTACTATCTCTGTTTCTTATTAACCTTTGATTGACAATAGGTATTTTAAACTCATCATTACACATTTGATCTAAGGCTAAAAATAACGTGACTTTTTCATGAACTGTTAAAATTTTACATTCTGAAAAGAGCTGTTCATATGAAGTACTTTTACATTTTATTTTAGTTTTTTTGTCAACCATTAATTTCATGAATCTAATCTGTAGTGCCTTTATTTTGTCTAGATACGTTTTAAATGTACGACCGTAGCTTAACAGCCCATACGACAATAGCGAATCCACTAGGGCATAGTAGACTGCATACATAGTAGCCCTATTCAAAACGAACTTCAGATGGTGGAATTTTGCAAGTACTGCCCTTAATTTATTGCATAATCCATTTACATGTGGCTGCCACGAGAACTTATAATCTATAAGCAAGCCCATGGTATAATAATATACTCCGCCTGGTACTCCATTCCGAGATTCGCGTATGACCTAACTGACACGCGCCTACGTCATCATGCTGTTTACAGGTTCTCAAACTTTGAAATGTGGGAGAATTTTAACCAACGGTGAAAATTATTTTAACGGCATTAATTTTAAGTTATTTATGTAGAAACATAGTAAAATAAAACAAATCTAATGTATTAAATTAAACTTTATTTATCTATACAAGACAAACGTTTAAAAAACTAATTCACAGTTACACATTAATTACCAAGCTTACGACGTGAAAAGTTTGGAAAACACTGCGACTGCTGACACTGAGCGAGAAGGAAATAACAATTAACACGCGTTCGACAAGGATGACGGTCAGGGCATGAAGTTATCTAGATCCGAATTGTCAAATGTCCACAGAGCTATCCTGTGTTGCCAGTAGTATAAACAGAATTACCCGAAAGTCTGAAATTTCTTTCGTGAATCGGAAGATATTGCTAACGAGTAATTAAAAATGACGTGTTATTGTAAAATTTAAGCTAAAATACATATAAATGAAAATTATAAAATTATAAAGAAATATTTTAACTTATTAACCATCGGTATAATGTACCCATGTAACATCTTATGTTGAAATAAAGTGGCAATGTTATTGTGACGTAATCGCGTGTCACTCTGGGAATGGAAGACCATGTTTTATTAGACCATGAGCAAGCCCAAGTACTTGTATTGTTCCACCACCTGGAGCTCGACACAGCCGCACGCGTCCCCTGCCGGCCGCGCACTGTGGAGGCAGTCGAAACTGTGTCCCATGTTAATATACTCCGCCTGGTACTCCATTCCCGTCTTTTCTAGGTCACCTAACTGACACGGGCTTACGTCATCATGCGACAGCGCTATATGATAATATGCGATAGCGCTATATATAGCGGCCATGTTGTTGTGACGTAGCCCCGTGTCACTCTGGGAATGGAAGACCATGTTTTATTAGACTATGCTGTGTCCCACAATGCGCGGCGGCCTGTACCTACCTCTAGTGTAAGGCGACCGTATGCACATACATTTAGTTTTAGCAATGTTAATAATAATGCCATTATCATGTGACCATTTCATTATGTTAGTTAGATCTTCCTGTATTCTGTTTTCTATTAGGTCTAGGTCTTTATCCGCATATATTAGGCAGGTGTCATCTGCATACATGTAAACACTACAGTTTTTGACAACATTACACATACTGTTAACATGAACTATGTACCCAACGGGCCCGGTTACCGAGCCGGTCGGCACGCCGCAGGAGACGTGCGCGGGCGCGCCGCACTCGCCTCCCACGGCCGTGCGCAGGGTTCGACCTTCGAGGTATGCACGAAGCCACCCATGGAGTGGTCCAGTGATTCCACACTCTTCCATTGCCTGAAGCAGCTGGTTGTGGCCCAAGGTATCAAAAGCTTTTTTGAAATCAATAAAGACCACAACCACCTGCTTCCGCTGGTCCAGAGCCTCGTTGACCTCGTCAGGAAACCGTGCCAGCGCGGTCGCCGTACTGCGCCCTCGACGGAACCCATGTTGCGAGTGAGTGATTATATTATTATTTTCTAAAAAACTACTAATTTGTGCCGTCACGTATTTTTCTACTATTTTATTAATGACTGATAAAATGGCAATAGGGCGATAATTTGTATAATCAGTATACGATCCTTGCTTAAATATAGGCCTTATTATTGCTGTTTTTAATAGCTCTGGGTACATAGTTTTTGTTACACACAGATTAATAAATCTTGCCAACACCGGACTAATTTTTTCACTTACATATTTTACATCTCGGACCCTGATCTGATCTTCCAGGCGACTTTTTTTCACTTAAATTATTGATAATTTTCTTTATATCATTAGATTGCGCCCTGACAAACCTTAGTGATACTTGACTATTATTTGTGTAATTTGACCTATCTAAGAACTTGAAATCACAGTTATGCCTTATGTCTAATATTTCCTTAGTGAAAGTCCGAGAATTTATTACAGATATTCAAGATGCTGTCATGTTTTGCTAAGTATTTTTGTATTATTCTATCTACGCTCAATTTTTGCGTCCCCGTCCACAGATTAATTTTTTCCCATATTTTCCTAGGATTATTATTACAGTGTTTTAATTCTTCCTGCCTAAACTTATTTTTTGCTTTATTTATACATTTGTTGACCCTATTTCTATATCTATTATACATCAATCTTAAGCTCATATCGTTAGGACTACTTTTCCACCTTTTAAATAACTTATCTCTTATTACTAACATTTTTTTAATACTTTTATTAATCCACGTTTTATCTTTTCGTTTACCAGGCAGCATTTTTTGTATTTTAGAGTCATTGTAAACACGAGAGAAAACTGCGCATAACTTATCATACAATTGTAGTGGGCAATCGCAATAAATCAGTTCTTTCCAATTAACACTGTCAAGTTGCTTTTTAACTGTTTTTTCACATAAAATAGTCACAGGTGCTCGCTTACCAGTCTGTGCGGGGTCAACAACCTCGATGCTCACTCCGATGGGATAATGGTCAGATACCTTGGTGGTGAGGACGTACGCGGACACCGGCCGCCCGCAGCGGGTTCGCACCCATGCGTGGTCGATGCAGGTGCGCGTCACGTGGCCGCCGTACACCTCCTCGCGGGTCACGTCGCTGATGGCGCATTCTAATCCTAACTCACACATGTTGTCCCTGTACGGCTACCACCAGTTTTGACATTGACATAACGCTCACGTTTACGTAAATTACTTTCGATGCATCTCGCTCGTACTGGCATATTAGTGCAAGCGAGATGTACAGAAAGTAAATTACGTAAACGTGAGCGTTATGTCAATGTCAAAACTGGTGGTAGCCGTACTGTACTGGTTAATGACGTTGCCTACGCTGACCTCATTCATAAGGTCTATATTTGTATCGCCGATCATTATTAACTCGTGTCCAGTCCAGTAGGTATTTTTGAGAGCACTTCATGTATATCTGTCACAAATCCGTGTTTGCTTGTTTTCGGCGGTCTATATACGACGAATAAGTGGGTCATCTGTTTTCTATCCCGGGAAAGTTCTCCGTATATTATTTCACTGTAGTTAGATTTAATTATAGAAGCCGTGAAGCTAATACTCTTCCTTACATATACCAGTATACCTCCTCCCCTAGATGTCTCTCTTGTCGTTATATATGTATCATAGTCCTTCAGTTTATACATCGGCAGTTCTTGTTCTTTTATATTAATCTCTGTGAGAGCAATAACATCTATTTTCTCCATACACCCACTTAGTAATATTTGTAGCTCGTTAAAGTTTTTTCTTAATGACCTTATATTGATGTGAATAATATGTAAACTTAGTTTATGTAGATTTATTTCATTGTTCCATGCTTCTAAGTTCTCGTACTTTTTGTAGCTTATGTTAGACGTAATATGAGTAGTTTCGTCATTGAATTTTAATATTAGATAACATCCTATTTAACATAGTGTTACGTTTTAGCGGAACCGTTAGATATTTATATCTGTATAGGTACATATATACATCACTTCTCATCAGTTAATAATGAATCTATGTCGTTTAGGGAACGGACCACTCTTATCTTCGCGTCAGCTGGGTCATCTTTCCTTATCAGTACCTTGCCGTCCTGCACCCATAGTATTTATAAGTAGGTTTTAATTCATTCTTTGCCGTCCACAACAAGTTACGTGTATACTTAGTTAAGTCCTCATTTATGTATATAAAGTCTTTGTTGCCATTCTCAAATACGTCATCATTGCATAGCTTGGTTGTTTTTCTAGCGGCCAGCCACAGGTCGCGAGCCGCCCGCGTTGCCATGGTGATAACAACGGGCCGCGGGCGCGGCTTGCTCGAGCGACCCTCGCTTTGCTTGTTGGCGGTAGTTGATTTAACTGCGGCGGGTTTTACGCCTACCCGCTGTATCTCGCGAATCTGCCCGTCATCTACTCCAAGCTTGCGGGCTAACGTCTGTATAATGTTTTCCAGCATGGCGCCGTCTTTCTCCTCCAGGCCAACTATCTCCACATTTTTCTCTTTCTCTTTAGTTTCTAACCAGGTTACCCGTTCTTCCAGAGCCCGATTGCATGTCTCCAGGTGGTTGTTCCTATTCTCTAGTGTCTTTATTCTGTTGTTCGCTTTGTCCCTATCCTCTAACTTTAATTCGATTTGAAAAAGTTTTATAAACTCATAAAGTGTCCTTTTGTGAAAGTACACAAAAGGTCTATTTTGTATTAAAGTTCAATAGCGGTCCTTGTCCGCGATACGGACTTATATTACTATTGATATGAAATATGAAAATGCAGGCTAGTCTACGAGTACCTAATAACGAAAAAGGACGTAATTTAGGCCAACGATACAACCCAGCGTTACCTCCTCCAGACAGAACAAGATACGCTGTGGCTGTGATATCGTTCCCCGCGTCTTGACGCTTGTGACGCGTCGGCCGTGTGATGTCTGTCTTTACGACTCATCCTGTTAACGATGTTCTCTGAGCAGACGGCGACAATGAGAAAATTCAGTTATTAGGCGTATGCCCACGCATGTCGACTGACAGCAGCTCCTGCTGAACGAATAGTACAACGGGAAAAGACTCACGCGGCCTAGCGCGTTTCAAGATTTTCAACTTCAAAATAAAAGTTATTTTCTTTTTTCTTTTATGTATATCTATATATATGTATGTATATGCTCATAACCTCTCTATGGGTCAATTTCTGAACACGAATTTTTTTCTGTCCGTGATGAAAATCGGAGGTTAGCATCCGATAATACTTACCATTTTTTTTTTACATAAAGAAGTCACACTTTCACACCGAGTTCCATATGAATTCACTGATTAATTGGTTTTTTGAGTACACTTAAAAATACATAAAGGCTCAAATTACTACTCCCGTGCCCTGTCCGGAATCTACTTTTGAGCATAATGAAAAATCCTACGAAAAATTGTACATTAGTATCACTAATTTAGTATCAAATACTTAAACTAGATGATATTTACTATCACTGAGCACATACACTATTAACTTCATTGTGGTAAATAGCTCGTGATCGATGTTTAAATTTTGTCCGAGCGCGCGAGTACAATTTCGTCGGCAAAACTCAAAGGGCTCTGACAGCCGACGTCTGTATTTGAACCGCCTCGTGTCCCGCCTCACCTGTACTGGCAGTATTCGGCTGTCTCTCAAAGCATGCGGATGTACGTCAAGCCGCGGCGTGTTCGAGCAAATCGCGTAATTATTTCGCAATCCGGGTGGGCGACAATTTTTTTCTAATTTCGATGCCCCTTATAAATTTTATTTCCCACATAGCTTTTCAATAACAATTGTCATATTTAGGAGCCCTTTATGTATCTTTATGTTAGCGATAACATAACAGTTTGGTCAAACACGATTTAAATTTATGGCGAATTTTTTTATTACGAATTCTAATTTCCGTGCCCTAATTCCCATGGAATATTTACCTAAAACAGCTAATTAAGTGGCACGGGAATTAGGAAGTATTACATATATTGTCAACAAATCTTTTATTGGGGGCACTGTACGTTAATTGGCAATGTTTACGTCATATTATTATTATATATATATGTATATTGGCATTGAATATATAGTAGTAGTAGTAGTAGTAAAATACTTTATATGTAATAACAATATGACGTATATCTTTGTATTTTACATTTAAGAAAATCTTAAAGAATGCACAAAAATCTGTGAACGGTTTTTAGTATAAGTACTATAGTACATACAGGGTGGACCCGAATAACCCGGGCAATTTTAATACGTAAGGTAAGGTGGGGTAAGACGACACCGGGGTAAGACTCACTTGTATGGAATCCTCGTACTGTTAGTCTTGTCCCACCTTACCTTATTCATTGATCATATTATAAAATTAAAATATTATATAAACATAAAACTATGTTTGGAATTATTACATATTATAATACCTGTACCTAAGGTTACATAAAACAAAATGAATCAAATTTGCAATGTTCTTTTTTGTAAATTAGACAGCTGACAGCGTATGCCGTATAAAGTTTGAACATCTGGGAGACTGAGCTTTGCTCGGAAGACATATACCTACCTAAAAACTAAAAATGCGCGTTTTCCCAGAGATAACACCTAGCTAGATCGATTTTTCACCCCAGAAAACCCTCATAGTTCCTCATAGTTGTTATAAATTAGCTTTTCTAATACAAGAATAATTAAATATATCCTATTCTTACTATATTATAAATGCGAAAGTATCTCCGTCTGTCTGTCTGTTATCTTGTCACGCTTAAACCGCAGAACCAATATAATCTTGATGATATTTGGCATGGAGATAGTTTACCCCACCTTACCTCATATGTGGTCAAACAATTTTTTGTGTAATGAATTTATGAAGGCAGCATATTCGATTTCTTCAGATTAACTTACACAATAACTTCTTCTCACTGTGCCCCTATTTATTTCTTAGTATCATTTCCTATAAGGTTTACTCGGGTAATTCCGAATGTCGAAAACTGTCGGATAATTCCGAAAGAGACTTTTATTATGATGGAATTAAGGGTGATTTTCATCTGAATTTCGGAATTATCCGACATTCGGTAATACCCGAATACACCTTACGGTCATATACCAGATCATACACCTTGTACCTATCTACATGCAGATACATAATGACACTTTTTAATGAATAGTTTTGTATGTAAGGCGGACAAGTTTACGCAACTACTCAAAGTATTGTTTTGAAATATGTACATTTTACTAAAAAAGAGAGATTAGTTGCCATTAAAATAAAGGAAACGATTAGTCAAATACGTAGTTTTTAGTGTATCATACTTTCGTAGATTTGTCGTCCGAAACTAAAATTAAAGAAGGTAAATATGTTCGATGCCGCTTCAGTATGGTTGCAGTATTTTATTGTAGATTAAAATATACATAAATAATAGTTTTAACTACCAAAATAAGTTAAGAAAACAATTCCTGGGCCATGTTCTAATTTCCGTGCTAGTAAAATCTAATTCCCATGGACACACTAATTCCCGTGCCCTGACCAAAATTTTAAATTGAAATAACTTTTATAGTTTTATGAATATTTTTACCCAATAAGAAAATTAAAGTTTATTATATTTTTTATCAAATTATCAGCATAATTTTTTTTGGGTAATGTATTTCAAAATTCCATGGGAATTAGACAAAAATGCTCGTTTGGTGAAATTGACCCCTATCGTCGTTAAGTCCTCTGATCTATCCGAGAAGAAATATATTTTGATACTTAAACTAATAACGATGTTTTGATATTTATCAAATCAAATTTTATTTTATTTATCAATATTAAAAATCCATCATGTTCGTGAAATATAAAAAATATATGAACTTGCATAATTATGCTTTCGGTTCAGTCACGAACCATAATATGAGTGGCATCACCAAAGGTATATTAAGTAAAATAATTTATAAGATTACTGTTACTCAACTTTCGTAGTAATCTTTTCAACAAGATCATAATTTACCCAAACTCAAATGTTTAGTACTGCGCTCATATTACATGCCTATAAAGATGAGCGTATAGGTATATTCATGATTTATTAATTTTATACATGAGATGAATCTTTTTATTATATTTTAATAATATTGACAGCAAGACACGATTGGCCATATTTGCACAACATATTGGTGTTGCAGCGTCTATTCCCGCAGAGCGAAACAGGTTAAGTCGCGTTGAAGACATCTCGCTTATAAATTAGTGTCGCATATATTTCTGAATTCCCGATTCGCGCGTCAGCATAATATTTATACCTCGTGACTATCCCAAGGCTGTGGCCCGTTTTGCAAATAAATTCACCGTGTAACAGTGTCATCCAACTCGCCATGCGTAATGTTATTTCTTCCAATACATGACACTTTTACGCAGCATACAAAATTAAATATCATGCAACCAGTATTATGGAACCTGGCCAAACATGAAGAAACAAAAGTTGTGTTCGAAACAAAATGTTGGGTTCGAAACAAATATAACTTAATATCTTCTACCAGGGGCCCATTTCTCGAACGGTAAGTATTAGACTAATATTATTAGTCCACAAACTGTCAAATCGTATGGGTTTCCATGACAAGACACTAATAATGTTAGCCTAATATGGTTCGAGATATGGGCCCCAGCATTTGCTTGCTGAGAAAAAAATGCCCAACAAAGCTTAGTTTTCACCTAGATAGAATGTCGCAAGAGATAATTGCGACATTTTTGGAAATTTGGTTACCGAGTAGACCTTGGGATTGTGTGCATCGGTATGATGAGGAGTATTATAGCCAAGCTGAGGTAAAAACATAAATGGCAATAAGTCGTGTCAATCTACAACCAACACAACACAGCAACATCTTGTTTACCCATACTTGTGGTTGTTGTTTACATATCGTAAAACATTGATGCGACGGAGGTTATCAGGGTGGCATGTGTACACAGTCGAGGTACTCCAGACCTGCACTTGTTCCAGTCTCAATGCCACTCCGACCTTTCTAGTACGTTAACCTTTACATATTTTATTCAGAACATTACCCTTTGAGCTTTCATTTACAAAGGACCTCTTAAATTGTCCGAGTTATTAACAAGGCCATTTGTTTTCTTTTTCTGCGGCATTATCGAAAACAACGATTTTCTCGTAGTTAAGTAAATGCCTACTTTTCCTTTTCATTTTCATAAAAAAACAATCCATCCATCTACGGCCCGTAGATTTAGTAACTGATAAATGGGCTTCCGACGTCTTGCAAAACTTAACAATCATTTCAAATTTAAAAATAACAAAAGTGTAAAATCTTAAATTGAAATTTTATCGGAAAAACAACACATCCGTAAATTTTAGTCGCAAAAATATGGCGAATATCGTGGCATCAGTAAACTATTTGTTTTAAAAAACCATTTAAGTGAGACCTTCAGCTTTTATAGCAGTTCCTCTAATTTATATTTGGGAAAATCTAAGCGAGGGGCGCGGAAGGTCATCGTTGTCTGGTGGTCTGTGCTGACGGTCAAGGTTAACATGGCGCCTGGCTGGCCGCAGATAAAATAAACTATCGCGAAAATGTAAATACATAATATGTTGGATCTGCTACCTGTTTGACTGAGTCAGTGTAGGATGTGGGTTCTGTATCTTTAGATAATTCTTGTCAAAGTCCAGTATTAGCTTAGAAGTAAATCATTCTAGTCAAAGTTCATATTTAGTGTTTAAAATTACTTAAATTTTTGCACTTGGAGAATTATTGGTTTTTACAGATGGCTTATAATTACTATTTGGTATTGCAAGAAAGTTTCATGTAAAAAAAGCAATTTATGTCGACCAGATCATCTCAACTCGAACACTTAACTCCCAACTCAAACACCCATAATCGTCTGATGCGTCCCATTCTCGTCATAAAAACTGCATTGGCTGTAATTTGCCAATGGCTGCGTGTTTACGACAGCCCAAACAGATGTTATAATCTGCCCAAATTGCTGCGGTGTAAGTACAGTAATCAACCACAATAACAATTCACAGAATTTCAGGTATCAAGCATCAAGTCTCAAAACTTATGATTTATATCCAAATATTCGCTCCATCGGGAACGAAATATTGTGAGACGCAATTTACTTGTATATTTTTAAAATGTGTTAAAAACACGCACACTTAATGGCATAATAATTATATTGTTTTTTGCTGTATCGCTACTGGCTAAGCTAATATCATATAGCTAAGCGAAATTATCTAAGTCAGAAAATAAAAAGTAGTTCTGACATTGTTAAAGCAACCTGGAAAGTTATAAATGTGGAGACTGGTCGCTCGAAACACACAATTAAAGAGCTTAAACTAAACATTGATAACAAAATTATAGATTCCAATTTAGAAGTAGCTACAGAATTTGAAAAAAATTTCACCGAGGTACCAGTATCCACAATTAAGGATTTAAATTCATCACCCTGATCTGCTGTTACATTATTAAAACATAACGCTCCAGAGTGTTGTGGAGACCTTCATTTTGAACATGTTTGTACCTCAGATGTAATAAAGGCGTTTAAATCAATTAATGTCAAAAAAACTAATGACCTCTGGGGAGTCTCTGTCCATGCTGTCAAATCCTTAGTAGAAATTGTAGCGCCTGACTTGGTAGTTATATTTAACAACAGTGTTGATTGCGGCGAGTTTCCTGATCTAATGAAACATAGTAAAGTAATTCCTTCATTTAAATCTGGTAGCAGCTCTGACCCCACTAACTTTAGACCGATATCTGTGCTACCAACATTTAGCAAGATTTTTGAAAAATTAGTTCTTTCTCAATTAGTACGACATTTTAACGTTAATAATTTGATGCATAATAAGCAGTTTGGTTTTACACGGGGTTGCTCAACAACCGATGCCGGTGTTGAGCTAATTAAGCATATTTTCGATGCCTAGGAGGAGTCACGAGATGCTTTAGGTGTCTTCTGTGATTTATCTAAGGCCTTCGACTGTGTTTGTCATGAAATATTAATGAGGAAACTTCATTATTACGGAGTTAGAGGATCGGCACTGAATTTACTTAAGTCCTACTTAAATGGTAGAATACAAAGGGTCGATGTGAATGGGCAGCGATTACCTGGGTCATTGGTCTCTATGGGTGTACCACAGGGGTCAATATTGGGGCCTTTCCTGTTCCTTATCTACATAAATGACTTGCCATTCCTTGTTAAGACCCACCATGATATAGTATTGTTTGCAGACGACACCTCACTTATTTTCAAAGTCAAACGACAGCAACAAGCTTACAATGATGTAAACAATGCCATTTCAAAAGTAGTAAGTTGGTTCAATGTTAATAATTTATTGTTAAATGAGAAAAAGACTAAATGTATTAAGTTTGTCACTAGTAGTAACGTAAGGCTTGTGCAAACAAGTGTCATTGTGAATGATGAGGAATTGAAATTAGTTGATAGTACAGTTTTTGCTGGTATAACTTTAGATTCTAAACTCCAGTGGGGTCCCCATATTGCTACTCTTTCGAATAGACTGAGCTCTGCAGCTTTTGCAGTGAGCAAAATCCGTCAGTTAACTGACGTGAAAACAGCTCGATTAGTATATTTTAGTTACTTCCATAGCATTATGGCATATGGTATTTTACTGTGGGGCGGTGCTTCAGAGATAAATACCATTTTTGTTCTGCAGAAGAGGGCTATTCGAGCAATATACAAAATGAACCATAGAGACTCACTTAGAGATAAATTTAAGGAAATTGACATAGTGACAGTGCACTGTCAATACATTTATGAGAATATTCTGTATGTACATAAAAACATTGTAAATTTTAGGAAAAATTGTGAAATTCATAATATTAATACTAGAAATAAACATAAGCTCGCAGTGCCCTTCACTCGGCTCCATAAAATTAAAAAAACATTCATGGGTAATTGTGTAAGATTTTATAATAAACTTCCAAACCATATTACTGAATTATCTATTAATAAATTTAAGAATTATGTAAAGCGTAAACTTATTTCTAAAGCTTATTATACCACACAAGACTACATGAATGATATTACAACGTGGGATTAATTGTTATTCGTAATGATTATTTATTTATTAGGTATATTTGATTATTGATGAGGAAATGGATATTCCGATGTAATACTATCTACTTCTTTTGTTACTTATGCTTTTTTTTTACATTTAGATTTTATTCTAGAAATTCTAGACTAGTATTTTTTTATACAATCTTTTTAATGTTTGACGATCCTTTTGTGAAATTCTTAGTATTAAATTTGATATGTATAATAATCCAATTTTATTATGGAATAATATTAATATCAATAAATTGCTCTGATAATTAGATTAAGATTAATTACGATTCATAAGAGCTTGTTGCTAGGCCTACATGAATAAAGTATATTTTTTTGATTTGATTTGATTTTGGCTGTGGTTGTATTGCGAGTTTAGAAAATAAATATTATATTTAGTGATTTCATCTTAACGCCATGATTTATATTATGAATGTGATACCTAATTAATAACATGTGCTATATTAATGACACAGTGGTTACATGGAAAAATAAGTGCAAGTGGTGGGTTCCCACCAACTACCCACGGATACTAAATTTATGATATGTAGGTACATACATATATTTTAAACTTTGCAAAAACGTATTGTATAGTAGGTACCATCGTATTGTCAACATCGTATTGAAGATGGCTGAAAGAGTACCATGACCGACACATGACAGTTGAACCATACCATACATTCATTTATATTTTACGGTTTCTATTACACATACTTAGTTAAAATTAATATTTTAAGTGTATAATCTGAGGGTAGGTAATCCTTTTGTTGTTTACATAAAATCAAATACATATATGATTAGTATTAACCTAATAGTTACCCATTGTTTACAACCATAAGCAATAAATATCTGTGAGATATCTTCATATAATATGTAACACGCCAAAATGTACAGAAAACTGCTTTATCATTAAATACATTAACTCTAAAGGCCTGGCCAAACAGCCGGCGCGACGCAGCGCCGCGTCCGCGCCGCGTGATGGCGACGCGATGCCTGTTCAAACAGGGCGCGCGCGGATCGCGTCGGCCTCACGCTCTCAACACGCCCTCTAGTGTAGTAAATAAAGGTAGTGGACCCCGCAGTAATTCCTCAGCCAGAAAAAACTTTACAGTACGATAAAGTATCAATAAATAAAAAGTATTGTATAAATTTCCAAAGAATAATAATAATAGAATTTGTGACGTCCAAGCTCCGTTGTGTACTGGGTGATCAAATGAAACAACTGTTATCACTCGTGCACTCCGCCAGCCACCCGCTCGCCATGACACTTCTCCACGGAGTGAAGCTAGCGGGTAGTTGCGTCGTACTGTTTATTGTGTAATCGTCACATCTCTCCCTTTTTATAACGATTTATTTATTTTACTTTATATATTTATCATGCAACAATAGTTCAGTTTATCGTATTATCTTATACTCGCTAGGTTAATTTATTTCTCCAATCTAGGTATACTACCACCGGTTCGGAAAGGTTAACCTCAGACACGAGAAAAACCGGCGTAAGAAACTCGGCGAGGTGTGGATGTATTCATTTTACAACAGTTAACTAATAAATATTTTCCAACACTAGCAAGCCTTTAAATCTGTAAAACTATTATTTACTTTTACAATTTCTTCTTAGGTGTCAGTCCCTCTCCTTCTCCTATTTGCAGTTTTGAGTTTTTTATTCAATTGCTTATAACTCAAAGATTTACTTTAATTAAACGCCTTAATTACTACACACCTTTTGATGCTTACACATTTCCAGGTATTTCCATTAACATACAATATAATATTTTACTAATTAATACCTATTTTATGATTTAGGTACAATAACACTGTAAGCCTGCCAAGCGTCTTGGACATTACTTACTTATTGGCAATAACTGATTGACTCAGTTTTACTTGTCTTGTATGATGTTCATATATATAATGCAATATAAAATACTTGTAGATAATCCAAGGTCAAATAAAGTAGGAATGTTACATTTATTGTAGAGGTACCACGTCAAGTATGATTAGTTTTACTTGTGAATAGGTTAAGCAAACAATAATCTATATAAATAGAATTATATATTATTAATTTGTTAGGTACCTACTAAGATTTACCTGCCTATTTGACCATTATTATTATTAATTGCATTGCATACATATCTAATTATCGTTCTTTATTTATTTTATTTATTTATTTATTTAAATATGAAACAAACTATGGGCGCATATAAATTCATAGGCAGCGTACGCGCACCGCTACATGCAGTGCGCACCAACTTCAAGCAAACCAGTCAAGTTAGGCAGGACGAGCGCGGGCGCGGGGCGCGGAGCAGCGGACAGCGGTCACAGCGGTCGCCCGGCAGAGCTAGCCAGGCCACGATCGCGCACGCACGTACCACTCCACATCAATTCCGCCGAGCGCTATCGATACGCGATCTCATTTGTAATACTGTATCGCTTCAATTTCTCATTTCCTATCTTCTGTATCGTCCTAGTTCTTTCTGCATTATATCTTTATTAATTTCTTCTATCTACGTGTTTTCTTCAGACGCCTGCAACCTTCTGGTTAGACCCTACAACTAAATAGCGTCTAAACTTATAATATAACGCTATAAAACTAATAATCTTCTCGTCGTCGTCGTCGTCGTCGTAGTAATCGTTCTTTAATTATAATATAATACTTGAATAATATAATCTTGACATCAATTAATCCAAATATTTATTTTATTCATTTTATTGCTCAAAAAGTAACACAGCAAATATAATATCGAATGTAATATTATTCTAGCAACTTACTTATGCGAAGAATCATAATTACAATTTATGTTATGAAAATAACGTAACACTTTACTATTTGAAAGCTGATTTTTCAATTGAATTGTGACCAGTAAGTATTGTATTATTATTTCCACAATAATTACTGTCAGACTGTCACATAATTATTATTATTTGTACTTATACACTTTTTCTTCGGTTTATTTCAATTACTTGCAACATATTTTATAAACCTGAAACATAGGTACATACCCCTTGTATGTATGCTTCCTATATCCTGCCATTGGTAAGTATGTCATTTAACTTCAATAAACATCTTCCAACGAACCAATGGAATTCCATTATTCTAACCATGATCACATGAAATACTGAGTACACCAGAGTACAGTTCGAATGTTTAGGTACTTTACCATTTTATCGTTACGTTTAACGTTTCTAAATGATAAGACCTAGGTTTTTGGTCTTTTGAGTCTTAGTGCTCAATTAGTACAATAAATGTGTACTCTTGGGTAGATCAATGAAATGGTTCAAGCTACAACTTTAATCTACTAGTTTTACTTAATTAGTTAGCCTCAACAAATTAAACATCAGGCAAACTGTCATTGAGAGCGATCAAAATCACGGTTAATTCGAATACTTATTGTTTTTATTTTGTAATGTGTAGGTACCTACACACAGTATTTAGTTATTTGTTTCTGTTTTGATTTAATGTATCGGTTCTGAGACTATGTATAATTTTTAATGTATGTATTGTCTCAACCGCATACCTAAGAGTTTTGGCATCCTTAATTATTGTAAGTTTATGCATGTGACTAAAATAAGGAAATATATTTTCCGGTAAAGTGCCTTTTTAATTACACTTAATTATAATTAGTCATCACATCACACACATCACTCATCTTCATCTGAGTAGGTGTACCTACTACCTAGGTAGTTAAAAAGGGACTTCGTCATCTACACTGTTAACCGACAAAAGTCGTATGTCTATTTACAAAACATTAGGTTAACTGCTGGTCACTAGAGTTTTTGCTGTTAGTACCTAAGTCATGGTTGCCTTAGGTATAGTTTCGTAGTTTAGTTAAGTAAGCAGTGCTTCCTCACCGTGTAAGGCTCCCCGCATCACCACTTCAGTTTTTACAGCATTGACTTTAGGTAAGTACTACATGACATGATGTAATATGACAGGCCCAGCGTCTATTTACGTACCTGTTGTACTTGGGTTTCTAATTGAGCTTTGCCCTGATTATTATTCTATAGAATCATGTATTCCGGCTCTAAAATATATTGGAATTGGGATTTATTATATGAAATCTGGGTCATATACGATTTTGAAGAATTGTATATCCTCATCTATTTATAGGTTTTATTTGGGCAGTTTAGGCATGCCTCTGTGTTCCACAATTTCCACGGCTACTTACGCAGAATGCATTATTATTCTTATCCTGGTCACCTGCTTGTTTCTCTTAAACTATAATTTAACCTGTCTTCTAACTGTTCAAACTGGCGTAATTTTTTTTTTGTATTATTGAAATCTACCCTGAATCTACATTAGTAGATATGCCTATTCCCGAGGCCATCCATCTATACCTACGCCTTAAGTTAACTGGAACAGTAGGCAGAGGCACTAAACTGCTTATTATATAATTTCGAATTCAATAAATACATTACATAATAGGAGGTCACTCTATACTAACATAATGTCAGTTTATGAATATTTTGCCTCCCTATTAAGTTTTGGTGGGCTAAAGAATCCGTCTAATGGTGGTATCTAGGACATTTTGGATGACCTAAAACAAGATACTATCGTTAGTACCAACCAACACTATATCGCGTCAGTTTACTTTTAAGTACTATGTTGTACTAATTTGGACGACCTATAACAAAAGGTCCTATCGTTAGTACCAACCACCACTATCGCGTCTACTAGACTAGTTACTAGGTACATTTGACTCTTTTGGTTTGTTAGTACCAGTTGAACATTCAACTTACTAATTATTCTCTGTTTGTACCGTAGGTAAGTGTTCTGATTTCGCTTATCATTTCTTTTGTTTTGCTAGTACTAGTTGAACATTCAATCCACTACTTATTTATTTTGCTAGTACCAGTTGAAAGTTCCAACCTACTAATTATTTGTTTTGCTAGTACCAGTTGAAAGTTTCAACCTACTAATTATTTGTTTTGCTAGTACCAGTTAACATTTCAACCTACTAATTATTTTTTTTGCTAGTACCGGTTGAAAGATTCAACCCACTAATTATTTGTTTTGCTAGTACCGGTTGAAAGTTTCAACCTACTAATTATTTGTTTTGCTAGTACCAGTTGAAAGTTTCAACCTACTAATTATTTGTTTTGCTAGTACCAGTTGAACGTTTCAACCTACTAATTATTTGTTTTTGCTAGTACCAATTGAACGTTTCAACCTACTAATTATTTGTTTTGCTAGTACCAGTTGAACGTTTCAACCTACTAATTATTTGTTTTGCTAGTACCGGTTGAAAGTTTCAACTTACTAATTATTTGTTTTGCTAGTACCAGTTGAAAGTTTCAACCTACTAATTATTTGTTTTGCTAGTACCAGTTGAACATTTCAACCTACTAATTATTTGTTTTGCTAGTACCGGTTGAAAGATTCAACCTACCAATTATTTGTTTTGCTAGTACCGGTTGAAAGTTTCAACCTACTAATTATTTGTTTTGCTAGTACCAGTTGAAAGTTTCAACCTACTAATTATTTGTTTTGCTAGTACCAGTTGAAAGTTTCAACCTACTAATTATTTGTTTTGCTAGTACCAGTTGAACGTTTCAACCTACTAATTATTTGTTTTGCTAGTACCGGTTGAAAGTTTCAACCTACTAATTATTTGTTTTGCTAGTACCGGTTGAAAGTTTCAACCTACTAATTATTTGTTTTGCTAGTACCAGTTGAACATTTCAACCTACTAATTATTTATTTTGCTAGTACCGGTTGAAAGTTTCAACCTACTAATTATTTGTTTTGCTAGTACCGGTTGAAAGTTTCAACCTACTAATTATTTATTTTGCTAGTACCAGTTGAACGTTTCAACCTACTAATTATTACTTATACCAACTGCAGCATAGATGTGATGTACAGTTTACTTCTTGCAATTTATTTTTCTTGTTAGTCCGACTCCGACTTACTACTCAATTCATTTGATGCTGAGTTTACGTGTCTACTCCTACAGTAAAACAATAACAAAGCCCTCGGCATTCATCAGTCTAAGTACGCTATCTATAGTTCTTGACTCACTTGACATCGTAACGGTCCTTGATAATTTAACTGGTCCGTTACCTGCTAGCATTGTTTATTATCATAAACAGCACATACCTATGTATATATAAATACATGTTAAGTCGACACCAAGTTAACATCTATTCATACCCATATCGTGCTATAAATAGCATTTCATTTGATTATACCTGGTTATTTTAGCCGAACAATATTTCTTTTAGGACATAAGGTCCATAAAATGTATACAACTATACCGACTTAATATGCAGGTTTCTCTATACGTTCCCTCATGGAAAAATATCTTAGTATTTAATTACACGACTAAGTAGGTCGGTATATTTTAAGTATGAACGGTAAATACACAACTCATAATAATCATGATTTCCGCGAAGGTAGTTTGATTATTTACCCTTTATATCATATGAATTCTAATATACGATTTTGAGTCAGAAAATAAACCATGTACCATCTGTATTTGTAACACGCAAACCATCAGCATATATTCGTTTCTGTCATTACATGGAAAAATTCATGGCTAATACGTCGGTGCCACATCATTGGAATAATGTAACATGAGTACATTATTTTTTGTAGTGACCCCAATTATTGATCTATCTTGCATTGATTACACTTTTGGATTTACATTTGGTAACCAGGCTCACGCACAGTAGCCATTGTCAAAGAGTTAGTGTAATAAGCACGCGTATATTTCTTCTTTGCTTAGTAAACATTCCTCCCGAGCTACGTACCATCAATTATTTACTCAATAATAGTTGTAAAGTTAACCACTGTTCTTATGTAAACAGTCGACAAAATCAACTGTGCATATACATAATTGTTTTTATTAACATTGATTGTAAACAAAACTATAAAATTAGGTATAGGTACTAGATCTACGTTTTTACTGTAATATTTAAAGTCTGCGTTAGTTCCTTTAATACTCCTCTTACGTGAGTTTGGAATTTCATAACCTACTTACGTAAGTACCGCCTTACAAAATCGTTGCAGTTTTAATATTTTCGTATTATGTACAACCGTACGTCACTCGTTACACAGAATATCACCTCGCCCAAAATTTTGTTTTACCTGAATACAATCGGCAGCTCGGGAGGAAATGGACAAATACGGTAGCTATTAGGTTAGGATTTCCATACCTTAGATTTGTTTTTTTTTTTCCGCCACCGTTACCTTTCCTTTCCGTAATTTTTTTGTAATATCCCATCCTCGTCGCCATCTGTGACGTCCAGGCTCCGTTGTGTACTGGGTGATCAAATGAAACAACTGTTATCACTCGTGCACTCCGCCAGCCACCCGCTCGCCATGACACTTCTCCACGGAGTGAAGCTAGCGGGTAGTTGCGTCGTACTGTTTATTGTGTAATCGTCACAGAATTAAAGTAAATACCTAAAGTCTTAAATCGTTAATATCTTTTTACGGAAAAATGCTCCGTTCAAACTTTCTTCACCAGACATATTCATGTAACGTATTGCAACAATATATGAAATATCAAAAAAATATCCCAGCAGAAATACCAGTATTAATAAAATAAAATTTTTTGGCGTGTCTTGGACCGGAAAATTGCTCAGTCTAATTTTTTCACTGGAATGCCATTTTATTGCCGTTTTATACCTACAAAATGAAAATCTAAAAATTTTCCACTCTCAGTTTTTAATAGTTCTATAATACATTACATTTCGATACGCATTTTTTTGGATTTTTTTACCCACTGCGCCAAATTATATTCTAAGATCATATAAGAAGAAAAAAATGACAGAGCAATTTTCCGATGAAAATGAGCGTCAAAAAAAGGAAGTATCATAAAAAAATATTCTCATGTTTGACAAAACTTTTAGATTTTTTTCTAGTATCACATACTGATACAAATAACTTATTTTGTAAAATAATTTTGGACTGAGGTATTACTCGGTTCAATATATAATCAGATTTGTGTTTTTACTAGGGCTTGCAATTCGAATATTCGAATATTCGAATTTGTCGAATATTCGGCCTGTTTTGATATTCGAATATTCGGCCGCTCAGGTTTCGAATATTCGAATATTTTTTATTACTATAAAAAATCTATTTAATCCGCTGCAGTTACAGTTTCTGTGTGTTTTCCGGGTATTTACAGTGAATGAGTAATGGGTAGGTACCCAAATACGAAGGAAATAATATTTTTTACTGTATTCCTCTCGATAGACTTCGTGAATATAGTGAAACCTAACTCAATTTGAAAGAAAACGAAATCAAAAAGTATGTTATTTTTACGGTGCATAAGTTTTAAGTTAAAGGGTCATTCTGTTTATTAAGACTAAACCTTGCCCGCACTTATCGCAATTCTCAAATTTGATCATACCAAACCTGGTACAATACCAAACTAGGTAATCTAACTATGCACCTTTAGCTGACGAATAATCCAGTAGTCAACTAACTTTTTCCCTTAAATATTCCAATATTATATAATTAAGCCGACCATTAATTAAGGCCTCTGAGTGACTACAAGTTAATTTAAATCAGAAAATAATTACCTACTAAAAAATAGTACATTTCGATGCTAGTGCGGAAGGTATGTCATTACTTCACGAGTACCGAGATATCTTGCCACGAGCCGCAGGCGAGTGGGAAGACTCGGGACGAGTGAAGAATGACATTTCCGCACGTGTATCGAACGACGTTTTTTAATACAGTTGCGAAAAAATAAGTAAAACATTGTTAATCGTACACTAAACAAAAGTGGTAACAGTGACAGCTCGCTTAGACGTCGTCTTTAAGTATATTATATCTATGGGCGTTTGGCAGCTATTCCGTTCCATTCAGACACCTTATTAAGAACGGAATTTTCAATATTCAATATTAAAAAATAAACGTGTTATAATGATGAAGAGGTAAGTATTAAAATATGAAATATGTATATTTTTCATATTCTTACATTAACAGTAGGTTTTTATGCTGATTACGACGTTTAAAGGAAACTAATATTAACACTCATCAATAAGTAGTCGTGAATTGGAACAAGTATAAATTTAAAAAAATTGGAAAAGTAAAAAGCACTAGTTCGACATAACCAACTTTCCGCACGCTAAACAGCTACGTAAAGTAGCACTTTGTGAGCAACTGTATTAAAAAATATCTTACATACCTAGGTTTGGTTTAGATGATTAAAGTTATATTATTTCACTCAACGGCGCATTTATAATAAAAGTTTTATCTAGAAATATTGAATACGTCTTATTTTGGCGTTTTACTTGTTTTTATAAATGTGGGCATCTCATAGTAGGATGATAAAATCTAGTCAATTAAGTGGATTTCTGCAAAATATCATTAGTTTTAGCAATATGTGAAATAAGCTTTTGAATAAAACGATAATAAACCGATTTCTCGTTCTTTTTCTTATTTTTTATAATATTCGAATAATTATTCGAATATTCGAATATGTCGTCAGAAAAAGTCGAATATTCGAATACCTGAAAGTTTCGAATATTTGCAAGCCCTAGTTTTTACCTAACTTAGGAGTGTTTTTTTTTTGGATATTTATAATGTTAGTCTCGGCTCATACTATACAATAACCAAGCTAAATTTCATCGACTGAGAAATTAATGCATGGGTCTCCATACAACAACTTGCTTCATTTACTACACTACTCATCGCGCGCGCGAACGCGGCGCGGCCGCGCGGGAACGCGGCGCACCGCTCGCTGCCTAACGTACGCGCCGCGTGGACGCAAGGGGCCGCGCGGCGCGGGGCGCGACAGAAGCGGGGCGTGACACCGGCGGGACGCAGTCTGTTTGACGTCGGTAACCTGTTAGCATGCGCCGGCTGTTTGGCCAGGCCTTAATGGTGCTTGACATTTTGTCAGCTTCGACATGATTTGTTGTATTCATGAAGAAAAGGCGTAGAGTGTTTCGTATTCAGTACTCGCAAATTGTTTTAGTGGGTTTATTAGATAAATAATGATGAATAAACTCATCTTCCTATAATTCAATTGAATTAGGTATAGAGACTTATTATAATTGGATGATTAAAAATTCAATTATAAAAACCAATTTCCAAACAGACAAAAGAGTACCTATTTACTGACTTCGCCTATAAGCGATCTCGATATTATAAACATATTTTTATGTGTACTCATTTTTATGAAATTTAATATAAGAGTAAACCGAAGTTGTTAAAGTTTCATCGCCCATAACAATATTGACTTATAATAATATTTGTCTCTGTATCTGTATAAATTAAAAAATCGTCATTCACTTCATTTGTTTAATTGCATACATCAAATATTATACGTCAGCAAACTAACCTTAAAATAGTAATCTGACGTGATATACCTAGGTACATACCCCATACCTAGGTACACCTAGCAATTCCCACTTTTAGAGACAAGTTATATCTACCCACTGTATTAATATTATTTATGTGGGGTAGTATAAAAACAATGTACTATTGTGTTAATTATAAAACTTGAGAGATATAATCTCGTGTGGATTCACATTCGACTTCTGGGCGGATTAGGATTCTTTTTCTTATACTTTTTTAAGTACTTACCGTACTATGGGTTAGGCGTGAGTAAAATTTATTCAGGCAATTGAATAGTAGAAATTCGATTATATTTTATATGTCGGGCCAAATAAAAAGAAAGCCTCCTTCGGCTCTATAATACAATTATAATTACCATTTTAATGGCAATACATTTCTCACAAAATATAATTACTATTAAGACGAAACGGGACGTCAGCCCGATCTCAGTTTTGAGATTTTGAGGTGAATATCGCCGTCGCGCTGACGGGGGCGGCGCCGCGTAACGAAGGACTATCCCTGTGTGTGTGGTGCGCGCACACAGTCGCACACGTCATTTGCCTTCACGGGCCTCGCGAAGCGGTCGGCCCGTTATAGCTTTGCTACACCTAGTTCGGTTACATGTCAGAATACCGAAAGTTGATTTACCTAATGTCGAATCACCTATGCTCGATTCACCTATTTTTTTAAACACCTTATGGTTTATTAACCTAAGCTCATAACACCTAATGAACGAATTACCTAATGCACGTTTCACCTATATTTTTTTTACCTAAGCTCAGAATACCTATGGTCGATCTACCTAAACTTGATACACCTAATGCTTGAAATACCTAAAACCGATTTACCTAATACATGAAACACCTAAAGCTGACATACCTAATGGACGATCCACCTAAAGCTGATATACTTAATGAACGATATACCTAAAGTTGATTTACCTAATGGATAAAATACCTAAAACTGTTATACCTAACGAACGAAATACCTAAAGTCGATATCCCTAAAGGACGGAATACCTAAAGTCGATATACCTAATCCACGTAATACCGAAAGTCGATATACCTAATGTACGATATCCCTAAAGTTGATTTACCTATTGAACGAAATACCTAAAGTTAATATACCTAAAGCACGTAACACATAAAGTTGATATACCTATTAGGTACTGTTAACTGTAAAAATATGGGTGCGCAAATCATCTCAAAAATATGTCCCATAGCTCTTATGTCAGCGAATCAAGAACTATGGGACATATTTTTGAATAAGTTGGCTACACCCATTGACGTAGAATATCTAAAGACGGGCTTTACGGGCACTAAAAATGGTACTAGTTCAGCGGTGTTACTCACGAATTCCAGCCAATCATGCAGTCTAACGCAACTAGTTGCGACCAATAGCACGCGTAATGTGAACTCATCAACCAATCGCGCGCATGATGCGAACTCATCAACCAATCGCGCACATGATGCGAACTCATCAACCAATCGCGTTGTAGCGGTTTCACACCGCTATACTGGCCCCTGTCATGCCTCATTATTATTGCCCGTAAAGCCAGTCAGTCCCTAGATATCTATGTCAATGGCTACACCGATATTTTTACTGTTGACTGTATGTAATGAACGAAATACCTAAAGTCGTTATAAAATAGTACATTTCGATGCTAGTGCGGAAGGTATGTCATTACTTCACGAGTACCGAGATATCTTGCCACGAGCCGCAGGCGAGTGGGAAGACTCGGGACGAGTGAAGAATGACATTTCCGCACGTGTATCGAACGACGTTTTTTAATACAGTTGCGAAAAAATAAGTAAAACATTGTTAATCGTACACTAAACAAAAGTGGTAACAGTGACAGCTCGCTTAGACGTCGTCTTTAAGTATATTATATCTATGGGCGTTTGGCAGCTATTCCGTTCCATTCAGACACCTTATTAAGAACGGAATTTTCAATATTCAATATTAAAAAATAAACGTGTTATAATGATGAAGAGGTAAGTATTAAAATATGAAATATGTATATTTTTCATATTCTTACATTAACAGTAGGTTTTTATGCTGATTACGACGTTTAAAGGAAACTAATATTAACACTCATCAATAAGTAGTCGTGAATTGGAACAAGTATAAATTTAAAAAAATTGGAAAAGTAAAAAGCACTAGTTCGACATAACCAACTTTCCGCACGCTAAACAGCTACGTAAAGTAGCACTTTGTGAGCAACTGTATTAAAAAATCATTTACTGCAGATAATGTAAGTAAATATAGCATTAATAATAAAAATAAAAATAATATTATATCTAATTAATAGATACCTATAATAAAATTATTAAATGATAAAATTCATTCATTTATTGATTAAATTCAGATTAAAATTAAAAACTCTAAAAGAAAAAGCAAAATATAGTTTAAATCATATAATGTTTATGCGCAGTCAAAAATAAATTAGAATGTGAAACTTAAAACAGGCAGTAAGAAAAAACGCCTCTTCTTTGACAGGCGTTTCGACAGCTATTCCGTTCCATTCAGACAACTTATTAAGAACGGTTTTTCAATATTCAATATTAAAAAAATAAACGTGTTATAATGATGAAGAGGTAAGTAATAAAATATGAAATATGTATATTTTCTTACATTAACAGTAGGTTTTTATGTCGATTACGATTTACGACGTTTAAAGGAAACTAATATTAACACTCATCAATAAGTAGTCATGAATTGGACAAGTGTAAATTAAAAAAAAATTGAAAAGCTCTATTTAGCGAAAACCAACTTTCTGCACGCTAAACAGCTACGTAAAGTAGCACTTTTTGAGCTGTATATAACTGTATTAACTGTATAATTGTATATAACTGTGTTTATTTTAATTACATGTAAACTTATTTTTTTATCGCGTTCTAAAAAAACTATGGCCTTCTACCCTGGAATTACCCTAACTACAACATTTATGGCCACAAGTTCAAACCCTTGATAAAGCAATAAACTATTAATACCAATTTTCTTTTTGCTGATGTTGTCTGAAATTTTTTCATCACTTTATTAAAACATTTTCCTTAAAACTCTGGCATTCAATAATAGTCACATCTGATTGAAGATATTCGAGTTTATTATGGCCCAAATTTTGGAATGTAGGTACCTAAATTTATGGTACCTACAATAATGTAGGTACCCTACCTGTTTGAAGGTATTAGCTATAGGTATTTCGTTCGTTAAAACATATACCAGCCTTAGGTATTTCGTGCATTAGGTATATCGACTTTATGTGTTACGTGCGTTAGGTATATTAGCTCTAGGTATTTCGTTCAATAGGTAAATCAACTTTAGGCATATCGACTTTCGGTATAACATGCATTAGGTATATCGATTTTAGGTATTCCGTCCTTTAGGAATATCGATTTTAGGTATTTCGTTAGTTAGGTATAACAGTTTTAGGTATTTTAGCCATTAGGTAAAACAACTTTAAGTATATCGTTCATTAGGTATATCAGCTTTAGGTGGATCGTCCATTAGGTATGTCAGCTTTAGGTGTTTCATGCATTAGGTATAATAGCTTTAGGTAAAACGTGCGTTAGGTAAAATGTGCATTAGGTAAAACGTTAATTAGGTGTTTCATCCATTAGGTTAATTGAGTTTAGGTATTATAAACTTAGGTCATTCAATGTTTAGGTAAAATGATCGTTAGGTAATTAAAAAATAGGTGAATCGAGCATAGGTGATTCGACATTAGGTAAATGAATTTTCGGTATTCTGATATGTAACCCCTAGTTCTTTTCTTATATTACAAACTTATTCTTCGGTGGTAACCCGGTAACTCGTTAGCTCGCTACCGCCACTAAGCGTTTACTTATTTCCTGATGTTATTGTGATTTAACTTCTTGACTTTAGGTACCTAACTGAATTCAATATCCGTCTACAACCTGCAATCCAATTAAAATCTTAATAACTGTTTTATTAGTGGTCCGATTTTTTGGGTTGCGTAGTCACCAAAGAAACCCTTATTGTTTCGCCATGTTCGTCTGTCTGTCTGTCTGTCCGAGGCTTTGCTTCGTGATCGTAAGTGCTAAAAAGCTGCAAGTTGGCAACTTATTGGCATGGATACATGAATCACGCATTGCGACAGAACGGTAAAATAAAAACTATTAAAAAAGAATTGCAGACCTGAGACCTCCCATACAATATTCGATACCTTTGGGTTCAATTGGCGTAAAGGACAAAATGCTATTTTTCAGGAGACAGAGATTTTTTAAAATGTTGATTTATTTTTGTTGTTTATGGAGCTATATTTTTGATGTGTATTAAAAAAGTACTCAAAATGTTAGTCTCTTTAACCTGAATTAGCAATCATATGTATAAATCAAAAACGAAAAAAGTTAATGCCCTATAGAATTGGTCAAAAACACTATGAATGTCCTTTACACCCATGCTGCGTTTTTTGATAATTTAATGTATCTTGTTTAGTAGGGGGTCGTAAGTGACATTCTCAGACTATTTTATTCCAAATTCGGGGTGTATTAGTTACTAGCCACGGTACCTACACATGTTAACTGTTTTCAGCATAGTTTACTATTACGAAGCTTAAAAATGTATCAAACGGTAGTTAATGATGCTAGGTATAACCCGATTAGGTACAGTTGTTATTATTATTTTTCTGACAATATAGTAATAATAAAGAAAGCACAATATTTTGACCCAATTATTTACTAAAAAAGAATTACTTGCTCACAAAGTAGCTAATATTCGGGAATTAAGGTAAACTAAATGTCCCCGTGGTTAACACTAGCCGCCTTCAATCATAAAATGACAGCCTTTAATCATAACAAGGGAAGTATTAGATCAGCTAACGATGATAAGAATTAGCATATCAAGCATTTGGACGTTTCCTTAGTGAATAAAAGACTATAATTCTATAGTTTCAATTTTACAAGATGTCTTATTTCAAAATACGAAACAATAAGATATTAAATCGATTTTTTTTATTCCTATTTAAGTAGTAATTTCTGTGTTATTTACTCCCTGGTAACTGTAGCTGCAATAATTTCTAATTTAAAACACTTAAAAATATCTTCTGTTAGAACTACATATTATGAAACAAGTAAGTAAACGAATTAATTATAACCGATTCGGTCATTAAGTATTAATTACCACTTCGCCCAGATACGTTCCAAACTTTGTGAGTGTACGGATAGTACATCTGAGTTGATATGATTCTTGATGGTAGATTGCAATCTTGATGGAAACACTGATTTCGGTATATTTATTTATTGATAACCAAGGTATATGAGTACTAGCTAGGAGCACGTATAAACGTAAACTAATTCATAAATCGATGTATGGCGTAATCGCAAATACAGCAATTATTATAAAGTCATTGTATTTAATGCTGACGCGAGAAATGTGCGATGCTTGCATTGTACATATTCCCGGCCAGGAGATGAGAAGTTGATAAGAGATGCTGAGATATTTTTATATAAAACTGATTGATGTAGTGAAATAATTTGAAACTGAAATTATTTGATAGAAGTAAATCCCCTAAACATAGAAGTATTTGTAGAGTTGAGCGCAGTTGCCGCGACGCGATGATCTTGTCTCTCAGGGGGTTGTCCGCTGTGGTTGTGCTCGGTCGCTGATGGAATGGAGCTGCGCGATGTGGATGACATCGAGGTCGGTCTGCGACCGCTCTCCCGGGGGGCGGCGGCGGCGGCGAACGAAGGGGTGAGGCGCGCGACGAGTAAACGGCGTCGAATGCAGCGGCGCACGTACAGCGCTGCTAACACGATGACTATGCCCAGGACCACGTAGATTACTGTGTAATGATGAACGTCGTGGTAGTTGATTCTGTCTGATAGCGCTCCCTCGTTCTTCATGTGTTCGATTTGGTCTTTGATGACCTTGAAATATTTGTCATTGTTTTCAAGAGCATCTGATTCGCCTTGTAAGACTGGTACTGTTAAGTTTATAACGTTGTTTATGTGTTGGTTGAAAGTTTTGTGCTGATTTTGCATTGATGTTTCAACTCTCTTTAGTAGGTTGGCTTCCGCTTCTATAACCGAGGTTTGATTCCTCCATAATTGTGCTAAATGTTTTTCATTAGCTCTGGTCAGGTCGATGTCCTTCTGATATTGTTCGGCGAACTGATCGTCGAGCACGCCGAATAGGCTGTGCGCGACGTTGCCGACGCCGTTGAAGAATGCTCTCTTCTTTCGTGGTGATTCGACACGTTGACCGAGTAGCATGCTGTCGTAGTATTTTAATTCCGAAAAGGCGTGACGCAGTTGATTGAGTACGATGTTACATTGTTGCTTATTTTCGATGGCATGACACGTATTTTCCAAGTGCTTGATGTATTTGGAAAATAGTTCTGATCCTTCCCAGTATGGATTGATGTCATAATAAACTACAAGTTTCCACTCGTCTCGGGCCAATTTCATATTTGTTATTTTATCAAAGTAAATGCCTTGTCCCTCTTTGAAACGTGATACGTCATGAGTGCATTGCGCCGGCGATATAAATAACATAAACATCATAAGCGCCATAGTGATGTAACCAATGAGTTTGGAATTTGCTGGTTTTCTTTGCTTTGTTTGTCTTGCAGGGGGCGTGGCCGATGTATCTTTTTTCTGATCTTCACTGGTTGATGATTCGTTTTCTGATACTGGCAGTTTTGACAGCTTGATGATGGGCCTTTTGATTATTGAATTTTTTGTCTTTACTGAAGCGACACGGACAAGGCCGTCCTTTCCTGCATGAACATTTGATACCCTGCCAAGAGCCCACTTGCCGGCAGGTAAATTTGCGTCGTGAATGATTACGACGTCGCCGATTTCAATGTTTGGCTTGGGTTGCGTCCATTTACAGCGTGATTGTAACTGACACAGGTATTCAGTTTGCCATTTTTTCCATATATCTTGGAATATTTTCTGTGTTAGGCGCCACCGTGTACGCTCGTCCCTTTCAGTCTCAACGATGTGGAGAGTCGGACCACTTGCTAAAAAGTGTGCCGGTGTGATATAATCCAAGTCGTCAGGGTCCTCGGTCAATGCACACAGTGGACGTGCATTTAAACAACCCTCTATCTGTGCCAATAGAGTCGAAAATTCTTCGAAAGTTAGGTGCTGTTCTCCCAGCACTCGGTGAAGATGATGTTTGAGGCTTTTGACGGCCGCTTCCCATAGGCCGCCTGCGCTGGGCCACGAAGGTGCATTGAAGTGCCAGCTGATGTTCATGTCGCTGATTGCTTTAAAAAATCATTCATCTAGCGAGGCAGTGATCTCTTCATACTCCCTTTTAATTGCTTTGTTGGCTTTAGTAAAATTTGTGCCATTGTCACTGAAGATGTGACGGGGTGCTCCACGCCGGGCGGACATTCTCCGTAGAGCGGCCAGAAATGATTCCGAGCTTAGGTCTGAAACTAGCTCTAAGTGCACTGCCTTTGTCGCCATGCAGACAAACACAGCAATGTAGCCCTTAGTTGTTTTGATGCCGCGACCCTTGCTTGCCTTCACTGATACGTATCCTGTATAGTCCACACCGGTATTATAAAATGGCCTTGATGGATTTGACCTTGACTCAGGTAAGTCCCCCATGAGTTGTGATAGTTTTGGAGGTTTCTGCTTAAGGCACGTTATGCAACGGCGTAGGAGATTTTTCGTAGCTCTATTACCTCCTACAATCCACACTGATTCTCGTAGCTTGGCGTGTGTGAGTTTGGCAGTTCCGTGCAAAACAGCTTTATGTGCTTGATCTATAAGCAGCTCCGTAAGGCGACCTCTATGTGGAATAATAAGAGGGTGCTTCATTTCCCAGCTGATGTGTGCGTTATGAAGTCGTCCTCGAACGCGTAACATTCCATGTTGATCCAGGAAAGGTCTTAATTTCAAAATACTGCTCTTTAAATCCACTGATTGATTTGTTTTCAAATTGATGATTTCATTTGAAAACTCTTTTTCTTGCACGTACTTGATAATTCTATTCTTAGCGCTTCTTATCTCGTCAGCTGTTAGGTAACTCGAGAACTGCTGACGCCGCGAGGCCACTCGTAGTATCCATGCGAGCACGCGGGTGCAATGTGTCAAGTTGCTATGCTTGCTTATTAATTCATTGATAATGTCCCCGTCTGTTTGTTTACATGTTACCGCGTGGCATTGTTTTGATGTTTTAACCTCTTGATCGGTAGTGAATGTGGGCCTTTCTTGATTTTCACTGTATGATGATAGCCAGTTTGGACCATTCCACCAAAGAGGATGTTTTAGTAATTGCTGGGTCGTGATTCCGCGACTAGCGCAGTCGGCCGGGTTTTCTTCGGACTTGACGTAGTTCCAACAAGTCGGCGGTATGATTTTTGTAATTTGCGTAACCCTGTTAGCTATAAATGGCTTCCATTTGCTAGGTTCGCCATTTAGCCAGCCCAAAACAGCTGTACTGTCAGACCAGCAGACCAATTTGATTTTGTTTTCTGATAGGGATTGCTTGACCTTCTCCATGAGGGCTGATAGAAGTAGAGCTGCACACAGTTCTAATCTCGGCAAGGTCACAGCTTTTTTCGATGGTACGAGTCTTGATTTTGCTGCTATCAGTACCGGCGGCGACGTTGATTGTTTGTTGTCGGTACGGATCACACGGCTGTAGATTGCGCACGCGTATGCTTTCGTCGATGCATCGCAATAACCGTGTAGTTCAAGGTCTTGATTCTTGTAGGTATTTAGCCAACGCGGAATTTTGATGTCTTTGATAGTTTGTAGGTCTTGTGAAATTGTGTACCATTCCTTCTTGATATTATGGGGTACTTGATCGTTCCATCCGATGTCATTTGATATGACATTTTGAAACAGTAACTTCAATTTCGTGGTTACTGGCGATAGCCACCCAAGTGGGTCGAATACTTTCGCTATACTTGACAGTAACTCTCTCTTCGTCATTGTGATCGATGTTTGATTTGATAGTGGTGCAATTTTTAGTTGAAAAGTAAATAGATCTTCCTGCGGGTGCCATCGTAGACCCAGCGTTTTCGTTGTTTCTTGATCTTTGAATTCGAATGTTTGTTGCTGATCTTGAGACTTGCTAGCTCCTTGCAGTAGTCCGGGCGTGTTTGATGCCCATTTTCGAAGATTGAACCCTCCTGATTTTAATAATTCGATCAAATCTTGTTTCATTTTCTTCGCTGATTCGAGGTCGTGACAGCCGTGTAGAAGGTCATCCATGTAAAAACTCTCTTCTACGACTTTAGCCGCTTCAGGATAATTGTGGCATTCGTCCTTGGCCAGCTGTCTTAACGTCATCATGGCTAACCAGGGGGCAGCCTTGGTGCCGTAGGTTGTGGTCGTTAATGCGTATTCACGAAACCTTTGATGTTCATTGTCTCTCCAAATGATTTTCTGATATTTTTGATCTTGAATGTTTATACCAATCATTCTAAACATTTTTTCTATGTCTGCAACGTACGCGACCTTATATTGTCTCCACTTAATGATGAGTGACAATAAGTCGTGTTGTAAATTGGGTCCGCTGTACATGATGTCGTTCAGACTTGTCCCATTTGACGTTTTGGCAGACGCATTATACACGACTCTAAGAGATGTAGTTGCTGACTCAGGCCTTTGCACGCAGTGATGTGGCAAGAAGCACTCTTGTGTTGAATTGGGTGGGCCGTCGATTTCGTCTGTACATTCGCGCATATGGCCCAAACTTATGTATTCTTGAATAAACTTCTTGTACTCTCTTTCGATATTTTGATCCTTTCGAAACTTGATCTCGAGTTGCCTGAACTGTGCTATGGCAATGTTCTTGGAGCGTCCTAGAGCATTTTCCTTCTCTGGCTTCAACGGCAATCGAACGACGTATCTTCCGTCTTCTTGTCGAAATGTAGTTTCGCGGTAGAAGTTTATACAATGTTGATCTTCTGATGACAAACTTGATGCTTCATTGATGTCTTCTATGGTCCAAAAGCGCGAGATATCATTCATGTTGTTGACGACGGTGCAGCATTGATACGATGGCAATGGGACCTTTCCGTTTATGATGTACCCAAGTTTCGTTTTTTGAGCTACAGGGAGGTCATCGCCTTCTATTATGGTTCCATTTTGGACGAATTTAGCGTAGATTTCTGTTCCCAAGATTATATCGATAGGGCGGCTGATGTTGTAATCCGGGTCAGCCAGTGGAAGTCCTCTTAAGTACGACAGATCGGGTTTGACGAAGGTTTGATTCGGTAGGGGAAGAGTGAGTTTATTCATGATAAATAACTCGCCGTCAAATTGAAAGTCACAGTCCATTGATGACATGGTGACGTTTATTACGCCGTTGCAGGTGTTTCCACTAATGCCGAGGCCATACATAGTGTCGTTACAGCTTTCTCGGGGTAGTTGTAGAAGTTGAGCCGCAGCTTCCGTGATCAATGACATCTGCGCTCCAGGATCAATAAATGCTCTCAAAATGTGATAAGTTCCATCTACTGCCCTTGCCTTGATGAGGGCGGTAGGTAATAAAACTTCTATATTTTTATTACATTCTTGCGTAATAGTTGCAACAGTTTTCCGTTTACTAAGTAGATCGGAAGTATCTTGTTTCTGACTGTAGGCATCATGCACGAGTGTATTATGTCTTTCTTGGCATGTGCGGCATCGACTTGTTGAAAAACATTCCTTGTCGTAGTGATTGTAAAGGCAATTTTTGCATAAATTCAAACTTGCAATAATGCTCCGTTTGCGTTCTGGCTTTGCACTTTGAAATGTTTCGCAATTAAATATGCCATGATTCTTATTACAAACTGGGCAATGTTTTCTTTGATAATAACTTGATTTAACATCATTTGATTTATTTTGTGATAATGATGAATCTTTTATGCCTACAAATGATTTGTAATAAGGCTTTCTTGATGCTTCTGATTGTTGGGATGTTTTTGGTGTGTCCACCTTGCGGCGGCTGGCTTCAAATGATGTAAACTTCATTTCTAGGAAATCTAGAAATTCCTTTAAGGTCGGCAAGTCACGTGGGTTCTTTAATGATTCGACGTATTCCGTATGACTTTCCGCGTCCAACTTTTGTGATAAAATATGGACGATAAGCGGATCCCATGACGAGGTGTCCACGCCGAGGTTCCTGATGGCATTTAAGCACTCGTTGGTGGTGTCATGTAGACGCTTGATTTGTTGATATGATTGTTGTTGCATTGTTGATAGCGACAGCAGGTTATTGAGGTGGGCGGTGAAAATCAGTTTCGTGTTGTTGTACCTGTGGTTTAAGATTTCCCAGCAGGTCTCATAATTTTCTGAGCTGATGTTGAGATGTTGAATAAGTTTTTCAGCTTCACCTCTGACCTTATTTTTCAAAAACTGCATCTTTTGTGCGTTGGACATGGAGCGATTATGATGTATGGCTTCATTAAATAGATCCTTGAATGAAACCCACTGTTGATAGTTCCCACTAAACGGCGGTATGTCCATGACGGGGGTTGATTTCTCACGGTGAGCCATAGACCATATTTTAGAATTGATCGATTTTTTGATGTCTTGGAATTTCCTCTCATATTTGTAGAACGTTTGATTGTAGGTTTCGTCGTCTTCGAAAAGTTCACTGTCGATGTCCCAGTGAAGCGTGTCAATGGTTGTCCAACGAGACTGGACTGATTTGAGTAAATCTTCTAATTCCCACTTTTCATTAACGGTGGAGAGGTCTATGTAATGTAAAGTACGCGCGAAGGCCTTGAAGTTGCTCTGTTGTTTTCTCATCTTCTCTGACAACTTGGCAGCATCAACGCTTTGTTTTTCAGTGAAATTGAAAATAGGTGGAATTGCGAACCCTGGATTGACTGGAGCCCGGGTAGCCGTCTTTTCCTGATTCTCAGATTGATTGTCTTGAGGGACGTCGCGGCTCTGGTGATTTGATGGCCCAGGATGCATTTCTTCAATTTTTGACTTTTCTTCGGACCAATTGGGCATTGGTGACGATGGGTGTGTTGAACGTTCTGCTGGTTTCGGTGAGATTGCCCTAGGTCTCGGTGATAGAGGAGCCCTTTTAGCTGTATCGAAATGATCTAGCAATACAGACCGAGCTGATTCGTAGAAGGCTTTGGTTTTGTTGTAAGTCTTTTCAGCAAAATAAGTGCATTCCTCGTTCTTGAATGCTACCAACCTTGTATGATTGCTTTGAAACTCTTGCCAGAATCCGTCGAGGCCGGTCAACTTGTTATTGATGTTAGACTCAGTTCGGCGGCTTGGACCATCTTTTTTGTAGTTCTCAAATAGCCTGTTCATATTGGCCATGAGCTGATTTTGATCGTTGCGAATCGATTCCATTTCCTTTTCTAAACTCATCTTGATTTTTGATTTATTGATGGATAGGTGTAGATATTGATAATAAGTATTAATCAACAAATTATTGACAATACTGTGGCCACTGATTTTTGATGTTTGATAATGATATTGATTTCTTGATTTAAAATTGATGATAATTGCTGCAGCACTGATAATGATGATTTTTCAAGTTCGAGATTCCTCTTACTTGGCTTGATTGTAGACGTCTCTTGATAATCTTGATATATTCGATGATGAACTGATGCTGTTCTCCTATGACAATGAATATAGTCAGGCTCTGGATGAGTCACAGCGCCTGTTCAATCCGCACGGTGAGACCCGCTTGTGGGAGGCCGTTTGGACGAAATCACTGTCACAGTCACTGATAGCTTCGAAGGACCATAAGATGTACGGATAGTACATCTGAGTTGATATGATTCTTGATGGTAGATTGCAATCTTGATGGAAACACTGATTTCGGTATATTTATTTATTGATAACCAAGGTATATGAGTACTAGCTAGGAGCACGTATAAACGTAAACTAATTCATAAAACGATGTATGGCGTAATCGCAAATACAGCAATTATTATAAAGTCATTATATTTAATGCTGACGCGAGAAATGTGCGATGCTTGCATTGTACATATTCCCGGCCAGGAGATGAGAAGTTGATAAGAGATGCTGAGATATTTTTATATAAAACTGATTGATGTAGTGAAATAATTTGAAACTGAAATTATTTGATAGAAGTAAATCCCCTAAACATAGAAGTATTTGTAGAGTTGAGCGCAGTTGCCGCGACGCGATGATCTTGTCTCTCAGGGGGTTGTCCGCTGTGGTTGTGCTCGGTCGCTGATGGAATGGAGCTGCGCGATGTGGATGACATCGAGGTCGGTCTGCGACCGCTTCGATCCGGTTCGAAGGACCATAAGATGTACGGATAGTACATCTGAGTTGATATGATTCTTGATGGTAGATTGCAATCTTGATGGAAACACTGATTTCGGTATATTTATTTATTGATAACCAAGGTATATGAGTACTAGCTAGGAGCACGTATAAACGTAAACTAATTCATAAATCGATGTATGGCGTAATCGCAAATACAACAATTATTATAAAGTCATTGTATTTAATGCTGACGCGAGAAATGTGCGATGCTTGCATTGTACAGTGAGTGTATTTGAAACGAAGCATTGTTCTTTATTTCAACTGGCTATTGTAGCCGAGCTCAACCAATGACACAAATAATTAAATTACGCACAAAAAACAAGTTCCACCGGTCAGGAACGGATAATAAACAGTCAGGAGCGAGGCAATGGGCAACCGCTGATACACCTGTCTCGTTCTCCTAATCAACAAGAAATGCCAGTCGGAAAGGTTCAGAGTGTATTATGCACAGGCTAGTATGTATTGTCGCAAGACTATAAGAGATTCCACTGCGAGTAACACAGTAATAGTTGCGGAAAAACACTGAGCTGAGTTTTCTAATTTGAAGGGCAAACGTTATATTTTGGTAATAAAAGACCCATAAAACTATTTATCAATTTGGCATTATAGACCTTTACGTCCATGAACAAAGATAACTGCGGAAAAAACTCTTAGCGTGAATGCTTTCAAATTTGAGGGCAAACATTACATTATAGTAATAAAGGTCCCAGAAAACGACTTTTTTGATAATCTACACTGCTACGTCCATGTTATTTGTTTGCAATTTAGAGTTTAAACGACACAAAAATTAGAAAAGTCCTTTACAATTTGTTCGCCTCGTATACTTAAGGTAAAATCATTTTTAGAACGGGTCGTAAAGGGCAAGTAAAATAATTTCAATAGTCAAATATGTCCTTTACGACCATCTTGAACATACGATATGGAAAATTATCATGACAAATGAAGGGCTAAAGGACGACAAAGGACATGTTAGTATTGTTAGTCCTTTACAACATAATTTATATTTAGCGGTAACCTTTACGACACTATCTTTGAACTTTTATTTTGTAACTGGTCATTTACGCTCCTTGAGCTAAGCTGTTTTTGCAAGCTCATAGTGTAAAAATTGGGTCGTAAAGGCAACTTTTTACGAGATATCGAAGCGCTTGGAATTCTGAACAAAACTGTATATTTATTTATTTAATCGTATGGCATGCATGATTAGGCAATCAGAGTACAGCTTTGAGGTTGTTAAGCCAGGTATTAAAACTGTATATATAACTCATTTTCGCTAAAATGTCCTTTACGCCAATTGAACCCAATAAGCAAAATATATATGTCGAATACCGATGGTCTCAAAGGCGGTGGGCGTGTGGGGGTAGTACGATAATGTATTACTTCACAGCTAAACCAGTATGCTATCATTGCTACCAGTGCATGAAATAAACATTAGGACTCGTTAACCATACTAGTGCCTAGTGCCTACTATACTTCAGTACTAAATGTTTAAAAGAACTAATTGCTATTTTTAACTCAAGGGAGCCATATGAAAGTAAAAAGAAACAGTTTAAATCTTTATTCAAGTCAAACTAGGCCGGCTTCAACCCTACATATCTGACCTGAGAAGATTTAGCCCTATATGGGACCGGCAACAAACTCAGAAGGACAAATCTTTTCAAAACATTTAGATTTTATTCTAGAAATTCTAGACTAGTATTTTTTTATACAATCTTTTTAATGTTTGACGATCCTTTTGTGAAATTCTTAGTGTTAAATTTGATATGTATAATAATCCAATTTTATTATGGAATAATATTAACATCAATAAATTGCTCTGATAATTAGATTAAGATTAATTACGATTCATAAGAGCTTGTTGCTAGGCCTACATGAATAAAGTATATTTTTGATTTTGATTTTTGATTTGATTGAAAACAAGTTAAAACAACACATAACACATCATTTCTTTATTTCACAAAAGTAAGCTTCTAATGAAACATAAGAAATCAAAATAACACTTGAAATAAAACTAAATGGTTAAAGAACGCGGGATTCTATAATCTATCAGAATAATCCTTCAGGTATAAACCTTCAGGAACGTAGCGAGTTAGGCACGAGGTTGGCTAACGAGTACGTCCGATCTCTAGCGCGGTCCGATCAAGAAGAACTACCAGCGGCGGAGCCTCTCCGCTCCCGCCTCAGTCAAATTGGCAAACCTGCTCGACCAGTCTACCAACATACCGACAAAAACGCCAACTCGTGCCTACGCTCACTCGAGAGAAACCTCTCGACGTTCCAAAGCCTTCTACCTGTCATCTCAGTTCAACAACACGCCAATAGATGGCGTTACTCTCTACGCAACTTTATTTCAACAATGCGCCAATAGACGGAGTTACTCTCTACACAACTTTATTTATTTTGTTACAACCAAATAATACGTAGCTCGACATTGCTAATCGATTTTATACAGGCGTCTAAAATAATGAACTATAATATATATATGTCGGACCCTGACACCAGAAAGACGTATTGCAGCGTCTTTCTGGTGTCAGGGTCCGACATATATATATTTTGCTTAGTCCCAATAGTGTGGGGTACCCTTGGATAGGTGTATCAAAACGAGTAAAGGCAACTTTTTACGAGATATCGAAGCGCTTGGAATTCTGAACAAAACTGTATATTTATTTATTTAATCGTATGGCATGCATGATTAGGCAATCAGAGTACAGCTTTGAGGTTGTTAAGCCAGGTATTAAAACTGTATATATAACTCATTTTCGCTAAAATGTCCTTTACGCCAATTGAACCCAATAAGCTAAATATATAATATATATATTTTGCTTAGTCCCAATCCCAATAGTGTGGGGTACCCTTGGATAGGTGTATCAAAACGAATAAAGGTCTCCTTAAAACATTTTTTGATAAATTTATATTGATATTTTCGGAAATAATCGCTCCGAAAGAAAAAAGTATCCCCACCACCCTCTAACTTTTGAACCATTGTCCAAAAAAATTTAAAAAATCGTGTAACAAAAGCTTAATAACTACTTTCAATGAAAACTATATAGCGAACATGACCGGACTCCAGTCGGTTTTGAGTTATTGCAAAAAATCTTCTGTTCTTAGTAAAAATCTCAAAATACGTAGAAAGCTCTGTACTCCCTTGTAAACGTATGATACTGACTTATCGCCCCCGTTTGGCCTATTTTGACAGAACGGTAACTACAAAACTCTACACTGAGCATGGCCCGACATGCTCTCGGCCGATTTTTATTATTGAGTCAGATTTTGATACATTTAGGTACCTATGTTTGAGGAGCTCCTGATTCTGGTCGGAATAAATACGAAACCCCAATTTGGGACAACAGTATAGTCTACAAGTTCAAAGGTGTGATACCTCATTGGATTCAGAATGTGTAGAAAAATGTATTCAAAGCGTTTATTACCACAGATATAAAATCAAAAATTATTATAAAATAAAAGTGCGTCTACTCAGCTTTGTATGAACCAAGAAATAATAGTGTAAAGGACGACTCACATTAGACCGGGCCGTGTCCGGGCCGGAGCTTCCGGCGCATCGTTTTCTATGGAAAGCATCACGTGGTCGCCTGTCATGTCATAGAAAAGTAAGCTCCGGAAGCTCCGGCCCGGACACGGCCCGGTCTAACGTGAGTCATCCTTTAAACGGTTTCCCCTGAGGCAAAAGTGCAATAGGTATTACTTACTTCACTAACTTCGCCTACTAAGAGGCAAATCGCGACTTTGTTATGGTTTATCGATAACCTCTCACATCACTAGATTATCGACATTACATGTCGACTATTGCCCATCACTTTTCTGGCTGTGTAGGTATTTAGAAACTTGACTCCGCCCCTAAAATTAGTGCGATAGGGACAACTGCAGCTGAGGCGAAAAATCCTGCGTAAAAATGTAAAAAATCGAGGTTTCGTACTCCACTGTTTCCTCCTCCAAAACTTAACCAATCGTAACCAAATTTGGAAATCTAAATGATTATGAAATTATCTGTGTCGGACCGTTTTGCTTTTTTGGCTAATTGATATCAGTTTTGAATACCACGCCTCTCATTGCGCCTTAAAAAACAAAAATATCAAAAAAAAACAAAACGGTCCGACACAGATATTGACAATATTAATCTATGTTGAAAAAATCATTGCTCTAGCTTCAAAAACCACGGAGGAAAACGTGGAGTACGTTTGTATGGAGGAATGACCACTCCTGTTGGCTCTTAAAAATGCGCTAATATGAATATGGCCCTTTGTTTCGTTGTGTGTTGTTCGATCTTAAGCCTTCGTGTTGGTTCACGACCAACCCCCAGGCGCAATGATCGGTGTTCGAAATACGAACAGACTTTCCTTCGTGTTGGTTCACGACCAACCCCCAGGATGATTTATTCCTTCGTGTTGGTTCACGACCAACCCCCAGGATGATTTATTCCTCCTTTAAGTTAAATGATTGCACAACGATTTTAATAACAAAATATCATATTGCGCAACGAATAAAATGTAATCTAACACCATAGTATACGAAACGAAGAACGTTATTAAAAAAGCAATGTAGTCTGGTCTTGTGCCAAACACTTCGTCAACTAGACCGACGTGTGGACGCTACCACGCACAAATAAAAAATGGAGAGCGGAGTGGCTCCGCACGCCGATGAGCGGTAACCGGAAGTGGGCGGAAGTTATTTTGACATAATCAAAACAGTTACTCTTAAATGTGTGCGATGCTACCTGTACAATAGGGAAACTACATGGTTAATATACATTTATATCTGAAAAATGAAGTGACGAAATATAATAGGAAATGTATGTCAATCTACTAAATTACTAATTTATAAAAATAAAAATATACTTATCCGTTCCGTTCGTTCCGTTCCGTTCGTTGACTACACCAGCCAGCAGTTACTGCAGCAAGGACGCAGAGGCGTTGGTCACCAAGGAGAGGGAGGGACGGAGAGGCTCATCGAGCTTGCTCAAACGCACGCGCTGAAACGATACAGGCCGTCGGTCAGAGGCGTATGCTAGGGTGTGCTAACGACCTCCGTCCAGACAAACCTGTTCCGAGCCGGGACGTATATTCGGGCCTACTCGTGTACTCCTCCCATCATCTGCCGCCCCGGAATGCTCAACAGACCCTCCTGCCCGAGACACCGGTGAGCCAATAATACAGGTGGGGAGTGTGGGGCGTGTGCACTGTGCAGTCAGAAGGATTGGGATTGACGGGAGTGGAAGAACCAGACCGAATACTAGCATCGTGCCCAGTGTATATGGAAGATAGATAAATATTTAGTATAAATATATACGAAAGGACAGTGACTGCGATTAAGTTGTCTTCAATATTTAATATTTTTGTAAAGCGGCAGGGCTTTCTCCAGTATAGGGTTTATCACGTAGGTTGTGTTATCACTGGACTGTCGTTCTCGTCAGGCTCGGATTCTGTGTTTGTCTCTGGTTGGTCGTAAATCTCAGTTACTTTTATCTTGATTAAGTCTCTATCCTGAGCTATGGATTCCCAATAGGATTGGTTCTTATTGGTGCAGCGGGTTATGTCGTGGTTGAGTGAGTCAATCCATGTGAAGATAGCCCAAGTAACACACAAGCAGGATAATAGAGTAAAATTATCATCTTATTCAAATTAAGATTGTATAAATTTTGTGTATAAGCGGTGGAAATTACTAAATTCGGAATAAGAAAATATGTGGGCCTAGTGGGGCCATAAATGCTGAATAAATTTTGCATAGTATTGATTTTGTATATTAAAGATGAATAATACTTATTTCTTACACAGTTAGTCAGACATTTTTCAGCTTTAAGCATTTGTGGTTACTAAAAGCTGCATAATAGCAGCATTAGCAGTAATTAGCTGTATATATTTTGTGTTGTGAGATATTAAGCAGACAATATTAAGAAAAATGTGATAGTGGCTACTAAATGCTGAAAAGAAGCGTCGGTGGAGACTTTCAACTGTATAAAATCGGTTGCAGTTTCTGTTTTAATGCTAGTTTTTGAATAAAAGGTGGACGCTATTACTGGAAGCTGTAATGAAATCCACATATTATTTGTTATCCAGCAGCTGCATATATGGGTTAATATGGCTTTTTATAGACATAACGTCTGAATAATAAATACTAGAACAACACTTATACCTAAGTTATAGCGATTTTAGTACACATGTACTATCTTTTCTTGCTGAAACCTGAAAAATGAACGCATTGAGAAGTGTTATTCAAACTACTGCTTAACAACAAGTGTGCGGTGGTCATTTATTTCATTTATAACCAAAAAGCGTGATCAAAAACTGTGTCGTACAGACTTGTGTGATTTAAAAAGAATATAAAATGAATCCTTTAAAATGGCAAAATAAAAGAAGAACAGGAGGAATACGACGAAAATGCTTAAAAGAATATAATAAAATAATGACAACTTCAGTAGTACACACAAGTAGCCTAGCACAAGGTCAAGGTAGTTCTACTACAAGTGTCGAAGAGGGTTCCGTAGCTTTTTATAAAAAATGTGTTGACGGCAAGTGTGAAGCAAGTAGATGTGATTGTGAAAAGATTTGTCCGACTATGAGTGAAGCGCCATCATGCAGTGTTGAAGAGGGTTCCCTGATTTCAGAAAATGGATGTTGTATTGACGGCGAAAGTGTTTCTAGTAGTTATGATGATTGTCAAGACAATATAACAGAATGGACGAAAAATACCATTTTATGCGATGATCTCCGACAATGGGCAAAGAGCAAAAATATATCACATGTTGCTCTAAAGGACTTGTTATGTATCGTCAACAAAAGACTTCCCGGGGCTATCCCAAAAGATCCCAGAACTTTATTGCAAACGCCTCGAAAAATCGCCATTAAGAGTATAGAAGATGGAGAGTACTGGCATAATGGGCTCACTGAATCTTTAAAAAAATATGTTTGTTCACTGGCAGAAGTTCCAGAGGTCATTCAAATAAATTTAAATTTTGACGGCTTACCGATCTTTAAGAGTTCAAAAAATGAATTTTGGCCAATCCTGTGCAACATATATGATAAACCAGAAATAGAACCTTTTGTAGATTCCCAGTAGTTACCACGAAGCCGAGTTGGTGGTGGTTGGTTTTTTCCCAGTAGTTACCAGTGGTAAAAGAGGGAAAAAAATCCCAGTAGTTACCACTGGTAAGAACTTGGTGGTAACTAGTGGGAATAACCCCAATTTTATTAGGAAGATCGTAGGTAGGTACTAAAGGTAAAAAATACAACATATTTTTCTAATTCCTTGAGGCTCCGCCCATTGACGCGGATTAATTGCGCGCGGTAACGCGCAACTCGGAATGCACAGAACGTTATGATTATGAGTTGTGCCTAGGGAATGCTCCCGGTACTGAGTTTGTGGCGAGAACCAGCTTAGGAATTCCCGGTTCCGGTACTGTATTTGTATACTACTACTATCTATGGCGGCCCCAGGTTCACCAGCAAAACAACTCTTTATACAAAATAACATACTCACACTACCATCACAATACATATTTAACATCGCCAAACACGTACACACACACAAACACACTTTCAATACTAGCAAGCTCACCCGTACCCGTCTAGGAAGCAAAGAACGCCTGCTTCCCGCCAGCCACCGACTGACTAAGTCCTCCAAAACCATGCACGTACTGGGCCCCAAAGTGTATAACAAATTACCGCAGGACATCACCACGATAAAATCCATCAACTCATTCACGCGCCAACTAAAGAAATGGCTCCTCTCGCATGCCTTTTACAGTCTAAATGACTTTTATAATTTACAATCAAGTTCACATTTTACATAATATTTTTTTTTTATGAAACAAATTTAATTAACACTATCATCACAATTGTAATAATATTTGACACACTTATTTAGGTATACCAACCAAAACTGTAATAATAATGTAATTGTATTATTGTAACATAATAACTATAATTGTAACTTAATTTATCTAATTTAATTTCCATTTTTGACGTGTAATATGTAATTATATTATAAATAAATGAGTATGAGTATGAGTATAGAAAGCAAGGGTTATTCCCACTAGTTACCACCAAGTTCTTACCAGTGGTAACTACTGGGAATTTTTTTACCACTGGTAACTACTGGGAAAAAAAATTCCCATCACTAGTTACCACCAACTCGGCTTGGTGGTACCTACTGGGAATTTTTATTCCCAGTAGTTACCACTGGTAAAATGTGGGAATTTGTATTCCCAGTAGTTACCACTGGTAAAAGGTGGTAACACCAAGTCGAGTACTGGTAACTAGTGTGAATTTTGACCCTAGTGTGAACCCAAAAGCAAGTACCGGGAGCACTCCCTTATGCCACATTGCCGAAGCGCGGCACCGCGTTCAATCCGCCGACCGGCCACTCGCCGTCACACTTTATTTCGCTTGTTCATTATAAATGATGATAGTGTTTTTTTTACAGGTGTGTGCAATTTCAATGGTAAACACGGTTGTTTAAAGTGTACGACTATTGGAGAGTATTCGTACCAATGTTTAAAACATAAAACAGTAAAAGGAGACAGATGACAATTGCGTGCGACGTCATGCTACGTCACCACCACCACCCCTCTCACAAGCCTTTATAAGCGGGAGCACACCTCAGACCGGTCTCTTTTTCTGCACCAGCAACGTGGAGTAAGGGTTGTTTAGGGAAGCCTTTGTCAATTCTGTACATTTTTTAGATTTTAGTTATTCATTATTAAGATTAGTTTTAATGTTAAGGATCATAATTGTGTAATTTAAAATAAATAAGTCGATTTGTTTTTAATATTTTTATTTAAATCCTGGCCATCGCTAAAATCAGAAATGGGATAGTGCCTATAGCCTATCGTAGTTTTTGATTAGCAGCGAACATTGATTTAAATCTTTTTATAAATTAACAATGGCCGAAAGATCCACTCGTAATAGGGGTAGGAGTAGGCAGAATAATCAATCAGTTCCAGGAACGGACGGCCTCGAAGAGCAGCTTGGCGAAATATTGGCGCGCCTTCACGCCCTTGAGGGGGAGCGCGCCGGTGGTCCCGAGCCCGGCCAATGGAGCCACCAGCCACGTGGAGCCGGACGCCAGCCACGTGGACGCGGCCAGCCGCCTGGACATCGCTGCTCCCGGATCCAGCACGCAGGCTCCGTCGTTGACACCCGGGGCAAGTGCTAGCACCGTCGGCGAACCAAATGGGAGTTCTTCCGCAGCACCTGATGCTACTGACCGTCTCATTGGGGCCCTTACCGCATTAACTAAAGTAAGATCTAACCATTACTACATTTCAAATTTTGATCCAAGTTTGCATGACATCGATTCTTGGTGTGAAGAGGTTGAAAGAGCACGTGATATCAATCGTTGGGATGACAATGAGTGCCTTTCTAGGATAGCTAACTGTTTGAAAGGGGACGCTCGTAGTTGGCTTAACGAGTGGGTTACCAACGATCGTTCGTGGACGAACTTTAAATTCGAATTTAAACCGTTGTGCTCGCGAAGAATCGATGTTGCTAATATTTTATTTAGCGTCATGTCTACAAATTCCGACAGTTATACCACGTATGCAGAATATGCAAGACGTTCGTTACTAAGATTGAACATAGTAAAAGGTTTAAGCGACGAGTTAACGGTTGCTATTGTTATACGAGGTATAACTGATGCTCAGATTCGGGCTGCCGCGACTAACGCTCAACTATTGCCCAGAGATCTTGTCGAGTTTCTTTCTATTTATACCAAACCTAATTCAAATATTGCTCAATCATCCACACGCCAATCACGCAGTAGGCAAATTGAATCAAATAACCTAAAACGCGGTAATAATTTTAATACGCCCAATCGTGAATTAAAATGTTATTCATGTTTTGAAATAGGCCACCTGCAACGATTTTGCCCTAAACGATTTAAACAGCTTGAGGACCAGAAAAAGCCTTCTGACACTTCGTCTAATACCACTGCGAACGTTTGCTCGTTTTGTAAAAAACCGGGTCATGACGACACTGTGTGCTTTGCTAAGAAGCGATCCGAATCACGAAATTAAAACCATGTTAAGTTTTTGTCGAGAATTAACGGGTAGTTCGGACGAGTGATATTACGAATACCTACGGATATTTTGATTGACAGTAATGACAGTGACTCTCGCTTTTATTTAATCAGTATATCCGTGCTTAAATATTTCGAATACACTTTCAAGTTTTGCGCGGTATTGGCAGCAATATCGTTAGCACTAGTGGTGCAACATTCCTAGTTGAACTGTGATTACGCTTTGAATGTTTTATCTATTTATGTGTTCCCCTGAGTATAATACTAGTGTGCCCGTGATAATTGGGACAATTGCTTTGATTGGCAACTGAGTATAGCATATCTTCTGGCTTGAATGGTAAACATTACCTACGTTATTTCCTTTTTCTAATACTAACGGTAAAAAGGACGTGTTACGTGTACAATTCAGTAATCCACTACCGATCAATAGTCCGCTTACCGGGTGAGGTTATGAGAAATTTTCGCAATTATTTATAACTGTAACGACCGTTTGGTTGAGTTTTGGTTGATACGACTGTTACAGACGGGATGTAGATTGAATTGACAAGTAACATTCCTATTGATTTATAGATCATACAAAATGTCTATCGACGAGAATTTGATAGTGCACGTGACAGTTCGTGATCTATCTAGTTATTATTCACGAGTCAGTCACAGTACGCTAGCGCGCTAAAAACAGTAAAGACGCGACGGAAAAGACCATACGTGCGTTGATTACCGTGCGTTGAATGCCATTACGGTGAAAGATCGCTTTCCACTGCCTCTGATCGAGGACCACATACACCGTCTTGGTAAAAGCTTGTAGATACTTTGTTTGGATATGGCCACTAGCTTCCATCAGATAGCATTGGATAGCGATTTTGAATACCTAAAGGTCTTGTATGGCCCTTATAACGCACATATGTACACCAGCGAATAATAACAATGACACTCTCGGCTGGGTTATCAATTACCTAACTTTAAGTCGTAGGAAATCACGTCAGGTTAGGTCGAGGGAAAAATCTTTGATTGACTCTCAATGTACTACAAACGTACGTCAAATACGACAATTCTTGGGCTAGTCTGTTATTTCTGGCAATACATGCCCGAATATGCAGTTACGATGGTTTCCTGAATTTTCTTTCTGAAGTTTCTTTTTTAAATAATAACATACATAGCGCATCGTTTGATTTGTTTACATCATACTGCCTGACTCGAAAGGTTTTAAATGAGTTTCATTAATAGTCTATGCATTTCAAATATTGTTTGCCTAATGACTAAAGACGACTCTAATTTGATTTATTTTGACAATAGGATTGTTAAAGTATGTCGATTTAAGTATGCAAAATTGTTTTCCTAATAAGTACGTTTGGATATTGTTTTAGGGTTATGTTAAGAGTATAGGGCCTAGCATACATTGTATAACTCCTCAATTGCACGGTGAAAATGGACAAGTGGAGCGATACTGTAGTTGCTACATAACATGCTTCGTGGAGGTCACTAACTAAAAATCGTCTGAAGCGAATATTTAAATAAGATAGTTTTTATAATTAAAACTTCGCAGATGACTGGCAAGCTCAACTCCGAGTGCGTGGACCTTACCACGTCACGGGAGTGTGTGATCCACACGGTTGCTACAACCTGCGACTGGTGGCCCGGCTCCTACGGCAAAACACAAACTGCAGCTGAGCGTTTGTTTATTTGGCGCGAAAAATGGACACCAGAGTCATGTGCCGCCTTCTTTGACAGTGAGTAAATGAAATTGCATTCTATGTAGCTGTACATGCAAACAAGGTGCCTCTGTATTTGGTGCTACATAGATAGACACGCTAACTTGGTGCCTCTGCACGGTGGGCTGGCCTTAGGCCACGATTCAAAAAATGCATGTGGTAGTTTTAAATTTCTAATGGCTGTTTCTTGTTTGCCGATAAACGTACTTTAATTAGGTATAAATAGATCCTGTATAAGTAATTACTTTCATTCTATAACGAACCTAGAAAGTGAACATAACTCCCGTTTGTACGCGCTCTCTTATCAGAGACTCATTAAGTGATCGGTGATTAGTGGTGCATTCCTGACTAGATAGTGATGTTAGTGACTATTATTAATATGGAGCTTAAAGAATCAGGTATGTTGTTTTGATTTACATAGATTGCTTAGCATTACAATAAAATATATATTCATAATATTGGGTCTACGCCACGGCAAAAAGTCGTATGAATCATGATTAGAATAATTTGTTGACTTAAACTTTTAGTTAATTTAAGACACGATTGTAAATACGAAACTAGCATCATTTTGAAGCTCGATATTTCTAGATTAACGGCCATAAACTTGTTTCTGCCGCAATTTGCCTATTTAGTATTTATAAGACTGCTACGCCTGCGTAGGCCAAGGCGTAGAACCTACTACGAAAATATTACGAATGGAAATTTACCTTTTTCTTTCTTTTTTCAGTTGAAATGTACGTCGGATCTTTTACAAGGGGATTCGTATTTGAACTATGGCTCTCTACTAGTGGTTCAGATACAGAAAGACGTCGTCAAGTGCTACAACAACTAATAGGAATGGTGCCAGATGTAGAAAATGTGGATACAAGTAATTTGGATAGCATGATAAAGTACATTTTTGTAGTCGACATGTATTTTATTGGAAATCTTCTTCGGGAACTAAGTGTCTAGTTCTTAAGAAACATTTGGACTACTTAAGTGAGAAGCAAAGTGTTAATTTGCCATTAAAAATAAGGTGACTGAAAAGACGTTAAATATTGAATTGGGACAACCGTCATCATCGGGCAATTCGGAACCCTCTACTTCAGCCGGATGGCCAAAAAAGGAATTATTGGCTTGTAGTAAACGGTCAAAACGCAGAAGGTTATCAGCACTAGCATCCTTGGATGCATCAGCAGTCAACAACCTGACGAATATTAGCTAATTTAGAGACCAATCAAATCCTTACGATGCACGTGCTATCTCTTCTCACAGAAGCTATACTAACAATACACCAATTTGTTACTACGTACTATTATAAAATTTTCGGGTTTATCCTGTTTTACCTTCGAATGGTAAAGTAATTGTGTGCGCGCACCAAGACATATACGAATCTCTTAAATCATTTTCTAGTAAATTCGAACCCTATGATTACGGGACGGGCCGTAGGAAACTACCAAAAACGAAAAATCAATAGTTGTCACAATGTGTACTTATTTAACTAGATGTTTAAAATACATTTTAGATGAATCTAAAGTATTAGTTGACCTAGGTTAGTTTTTTAAGGTGACTGACACGTGACGTAAAATATTTTGCGTTGTATAATTTGTACGATATTAGCATCTCTGTAAATATATAAGTTTTAATTTTAAATATAGATTTTTACAATATAATTGATAAAAACTATTTGTTTTATTATATTATTCAAGAATACGTTATAATTTATTTTTTAATTGTATTTTTATAAGGCTTTAAAATAGTATGTATTTTGCATATTTTTTTGTTATCCGTTAGATTTTTTTTATGCTAAAATATACAAAGTAAAACTATTTATTACTGTTTTTTTTGGTAGATATTTAAACAATAAACACGAACATATTTTTATTTTGAGGATATCTTTGATACTTTCGGAGAAATCGATTTATGACCCCTTCTCCATACAAGCCGAGCCACCGTGCTCTGTCCGTGTATGGTTGTTTAAGGATACGCTAACTTGGTGCCTCTGTCCGTGTTTGGTTGTTTAAGGATACGCTAACTTGGTGCCTCTGTCCGTGTTTGGTTGTTTAAGGATACGCTAACTTGGTGCCTCTGTCCGTGTTTGGTTGTTTAAGGATACGCTAACTTGGTGCCTCTGTCCGTGTTTGGTTGTTTAAGGATACGGTAACTTGGTGCCTCTGTCCGTGTATTAACATATAAGGGTTAAGCTAACTTTGTGCCTCTACCCATAAGGAGACAGTATTATTGGATAAGCAAACTAGGTGCCTCTATCCTTTTATGAGACAGACATGCAAACTAGGTGCCTCTGTCTTTCAAGTTGATTAATGAACTGTCTTTTAATTTATTTTGTTATCAATTCCAGGTGACGAGGACACTGCACCTGGCACGATCTTTGACTCAAGCGCTGAAACTGTCAGCCCACCTGCCGATGAGTCAGCCGGGTCCAACTACTAGCGCCGCACCTCCTGAACCTAACATCCAGGAGAGCCAAGCCGTAGAACGCACGAGCCGCCACCTACCATCTGCCAGTCACACAATAGAGAGCTTCGCCAGACTTATAGATAACGGCGACAATGACGTTCGTGACGCTAAAGCGCAGGAGCCTAGACGACCATGTGGTCGAGGGCGACCACGTGTCAGGAGAGGCCGTAAAAGGAGACAGATGACAATTGCGTGCGACGTCATGCTACGTCACCACCACCACCCCTCTCACAAGCCTTTATAAGCGGGAGCACACCTCAGACCGGTCTCTTTTTCTGCACCAGCAACGTGGAGTAAGGGTTGTTTAGGGAAGCCTTTGTCAATTCTGTACATTTTTTAGATTTTAGTTATTCATTATTAAGATTAGTTTTAATGTTAAGGATCATAATTGTGTAATTTAAAATAAATAAGTCGATTTGTTTTTAATATTTTTATTTAAATCCTGGCCATCGCTAAAAACAGATATATGTATATATGTTTTTTAATATTTAAAGATTGATAAATTGATAAATGATAGCAGGTTTACACAGTTAACCAACGAAAAGTAACATATTCCACACCTGAACGGCTTGGTGGTAACTGGTGGTAACTAGTGGGAATATGGTGGTAACTAGTGGGAATAACCCACCTGAACTGAATTTAGATATGAATTGATGTAGCTATTATATATTTTATGAATCCGTGGCCAAGTAACCTCTGTCTTTTCTACCTGAATCTAATTCAGTGTGGCTACCACCAGTTTGGCCCTAACATAAACGCCATCGAGAACGTAACTTACTTTCTATGCATATCGCTCGTACTCGCAAATTAGTGCGAGCGAGATATATAGAAAGTAAATTACGTAGACGTTAGCGTATGTCAGTTTTGACACCGTCAGTGACTCATTGTTCGGGTACTGATGAGGACCGGGACCGGACTCGGGATAATGAGGACCAGATGGCGCTGCCACAACGTAAACATCAGCTCTGTGTAAATAAATTCATAAAAATGTTTATACTAAGTTTCAACGTGATATTTACAGTGAAATGTGTTTAAAACTTTCTAAATACTGCGGACAAGTGTTATCTACTTATTATACACCCTTTTAATATACTTTTTTCCAGTGATATACTTTGGTGCAACGGATATAAACAATCAGTTATTTCACTATAAATAATCAATATTTAGTGTTTTAAAACGATAATAACATTAATAAGCTTACAGTGTATAATAACATTTTATAAAAATAATATCAGAAAGTGGTAAAACATTAAAGAAAACAGTGAGAAAATAGAGTGTACAAAAATCTTAGCGTACGGGTAGATTCGATAACATATCCATACGTAACATCGCGTCATAAGTTCACTCAGCACTGACTCTTATAATCTAGTCAAGAATTTCGCACATTGTCATTAAGCACCAATAGCTAAGTTGTTTAAGCAAGCAGCAAGGACAGTTTGGTGCTTGGGGTCAGGGTTCGATCCCCATCACCGGTTCACTTTTTGTATTCTGAGATTAAATAAATTCATAAGTTTAGTGTACTCATAAAATATCCCAGTTTCTACGTTACTGAGTTTCATTAAAACAGTTACTCACCGCCAGAGCGCGTAACTAACAAAACAAGAAATAAACAGACAAAATGTCAACAAAAACAAAAAAACAGACTTGCGCACAATGCAAGAAACCGATTCTAATAGGGAAAGAATATATTAAATGTTACACTTGCAAGAAACCATATGACATGAAATGTGCCAAGATTACGGCAAAAATGTTCAAATCAATGACAACCGAAGATAAAACCTCCTGGACCTGCGAAAATTGTTACGACACGACATCTGACGCCACAAGCGACGAACAAGAGCAGGAAACAAACACGCCATCTAGCACTGATGAAAAAAATGCGAGAACTGATAGGAGCACCCCGACAACCAGTAAAGACACGCATGGACGAGCGAATACGCTGCAGTCATCGCAATCATTCGACTCCGTAAACATTCAAGAATCTGACACACTATTAGAATCCCTACACGATGACACGGTACAGAGCCTGCCAAATATTACCACAATTGAAGACTCACAAGTCCTAGATTTAAAGTCGCAAATCGAGTCCCTCAACACCCAACTTGCAAGTGCCCATGAGGAAATTGCTCGTCTGAATGAAGATGTTACGGAACTAAAAAAGCAACTGAATGAAAGGCAAAAAAAGCTAGAAATTTACAAAGCATTAATTTCGGAGAATGGATCACGCAAAACTACTCCATCGAAGAAAAGCCCAAATTTAAAACTCCCTATTTCAACGCCGCCAACTAAAAAAGTTAAAAATTCGTGCTTAAAGGATAGCTCTCTGTCACAGCCTACGTCGGAGCCGCGTGTAGATCCTGAAACCGAAGAGGACAACTTTGCGCCGCTTTCACCACCAAAGGCGACCACGCCAGAGGCTAACACATCGCAGAAAAGACAAATTAGTATTATTAGCAGCAACTCTACAAACAAAATATCTGCAATTGCTCACTCAATGCTCTCGACAAACTCGTACGTTTGTCACTATTTAATGCCAAGTCGTGGAATAAAAGACTTGACTGAAAACATTCATAACAAAATCACAAATTTCACACTGAAAGACTACTGCATAATACTTATCGGCGAAGAAGATTTCATGCAAACAAGTGATCACATTAACCTCATTTACTATATAAGGGAAAAATGTCAATCAATTACACACACTAATGTTATATTATGTGCGCCTACTTATAGGTATAATGAAACCAGTGTCCTGTACAATTGGCGCGTTGAAAATTTTAATAATTTATTATACCTCGATAATGAAACGCACCAATACGCCTATTTAATAGACACAAATCGCAACCTATCGTATGATTATCACATGTTTTCCAAATCAAAGGGTGTGATAAATAATAAGGGCATGCGCGAAATCTTTAATCAACTTGAACAAACAATTAGCGATATAGAAAATTATTATGTAATGAAACCATCTTCACCTCAACCAGAATCCTCCGGTATTAGTATCACAAATGGCGATGATTCGAGTATTAATAGCAAGTTTTTTCCATTATAATTATTTGCATATTTTACATCAGAACATTGCTGGTCTCATAAATAAATCTGATTTATTGATGGTCCAATTGGAAGAATTAAAAACAAAACAAATGAACGTCGATATAATATGCATAAGCGAGCATTTTATGATGTCTGGTAACGAAACTTTATTGTCTTTTCCAAACTTTAAAATAGCTGCTTGCTATTCAAGAAAAAGTATGAATCGTGGTGGCACGTGTATTTTAGTCCAGTCCCATCGCCAATTCAAAGAAAGACCTGACGTAGCTAAGTATTCCATATCAGGAATAATTGAATGCTGTGCTATCGAATTAGTTACGCATGAAGTTATAATTATATGTGCGTATAGGCCACCGTATTCCTCTAACTTAAACATGTTTTATGAACAATTAGAGCTGATATTAAATAAATTGTGTAACAATACCAGAAAAAAAATAATTTTATGCGGAGATTTCAATATAGATATTCTCAGAGAAAATAAAATCGCGCGAGATTTTGAACATTTTTTGGCTAACTATAATCTTGAGGTACAATTTAGAATACCTACTAGACCTCTGGGTAATAGCTGCATAGATAACATAGCACATAACTATAAATCCGGCTGTAATGGCGAAGTACTCGACCTTGGCTTGTCAGATCACACAGCGCAGATAATAAAAGTTCCCATAAAAAAAACATGTATTCTCAATTCATGGTCCGTAATGAAACGCGATTTTTCTACCTCAAATCTTTACAGATTTAAATCTTGCCTTGATGCGTTGTCTTTTTCTGAAATATATAAAACACAAGATCCAGATACAGCATATGATTCATTTTTGCAAACGTTTCGAATGTTTTATGATTTATGCTTCCCTTATAAGAAAGTATTATTTAAAAGCTTCAAAAAAGTTAAATGGGTCTCAAAGGGAATTAAAATATGCAGTCGAAAGCAAAGACATTTACTGTGGCGCTACAGACTCTCCCCTACAGCATACAATAAATTAATCCTTGACAATTACTCAAAGATATATAAAAAAATTGTAAAGTTAACGAAAAAATCACAAAATGATCACCGAATAAGCACAGCCCGTAATAAAAATAAAGCCGTCTGGCAAATAATTAATAGTTCGAAAATGATGTACCCTAAAGAACCCATACGTACAGTTCGAATAGACGAAAACCATGTTGCTAATAAACCTAGAAATATAGCTAACGCGTTCAACGATTATTTTATTGATCAAATTAAAGCACCCCCAACTCAGATGCCGTATTCGAGTCACATACCTACTAATATACATTCAATGTTCATTTACCCCACTTCGGCCAAAGAAGTACAAAAAATAATTAAAAAACTAAAAAATACTAAAAGTGTGGGATACGATGAGGTCGATACTTCAGTAGTAAAGTTTGTATCAGACTTCATAGCCGAGCATATAAGCCATATTATAAACCTTACGTTAGACGCTGGTAAATATCCTAACAGTTTAAAAACTGTTATAATCAAACCACTTTATAAAAAAGGGGATAGAGAATTGTGTCAAAATTACAGGCCGATAGCTCTAGTCCCTATATTTTCTAAAATGTTTGAAAATGTTATTTATGATCGAATGTACAATTTTTTAACTAAATACAATATACTGTGCGAGGAACAAAAGGGCTTTCGAAAAAATAAAACGATCAATATGGCAATTTTTGATTTACTTAAATTAATTGTTGAAAATGTAGACAATAGAACCCCAATATGTGCAATCTATACAGACATGACGAAGGCATTTGATTACGTGGATCATAATATCCTGCTTTCAAAACTTAACGCATATGGAATTAGAGGGCAAGTACTAAATCTAATAAAATCCTACTTAAGTAATAGACAGCAATACACAGAAATAGCCCATATTTGCACAAATCGGAAGAAGGAATTAAAATACACTTCAGATATTAGGAAATGCACACACGGAGTCCCTCAGGGTAGTGTACTTGGGCCACTACTCTTCTTAATTTATATAAATGATTTTCCCACTGCTGTAGAATGTCCCATGATACTTTTTGCCGACGATAGTACATCCGTAATTAAATGTGATAATTTAAATGAATATGAAAATGATATAAATTCTGTCCTAAGTGATATTGTTGGATGGCTTCAAAATAATAATTTAGTTATAAACCTCCAGAAAACGAATATAATGCACTTTAAGCAGATGGTTTCAGTACCTTGTATGAATATTAATTATGAAGGAACCAATATCAACGAGGTTCAAGTTTGTAAATTCCTAGGCATTACCATAGATAGCAATTTAAAATGGAAAGAACAAGGCATAGAAATTTGCAAAGCAGTCAACAAAGCAGTATATGCTTTACGAAACCTCTCAAAAATTGCAAGTAGAACAACCTTAATAAGTGCATATCATGGCCTCGTAGCATCCAAGTTGCGTTATGGGGTAATTTTTTGGGGTCACTCTAGTTATACAGAACATATTTTTATAGCGCAAAAAAAATGCATTCGTGCAATACTTAACTTGAAATACAGGGAAAGTTGTGTTCCCGGTTTCAAATATTTAAAGCTCTTAACTTTTCCTTCGATTTACATCCTAGAAATAGCTCTATTTGTAAAAAGTAACCCTCAACTATTTGTACTCGCATCTCAAGGGCGCAGGCTGCCAGTGAGAACACAATATGAGCATAAGTTACGAGCGCCAAAAGGAAATACAGCCCTGTTCAATAAGAACATTCTTAAAATGGCTCCTATTATCTATAATAAGATACCAAGTGACATCCTAAAGCTAGATACAAAATATTTCAAAAAAGAGCTGACAGAATTACTAATTCGTAAATGTTATTACTCAATCAATGATTTCCTAAACGACATAGATAATTGATATTGTAAATGGAATTCCTTTCCCATATAAATTATTTTTCACATTTTTACTGTAATATCATTTCTTTAATAATATATTTTCATTTTATATAAATTGCATATGTTATGACCTTATGACATCATACGATATAGATATCTTTTTTTTTTTTCAATAACTAGTATTTTGTATTGTTTGCAAGTTTGATTGTGATATTTGTAAGAATATTATTAATGTCAAAGTATGCACGCAGCATGTTATTATTTAGGTTAGGCATTACATTAAATTTGTACATCCGCATTTGTGGATAAAACATAGTGATCGAAATGTATTAAAAGTACCACCTGTATTTATTACCTATGTTATACAAATAAATTTCTGATTTCTGATTTCTGATTTACTGGTGTGTGATGTAGACCTATATCTGTAGCAGACAATAGATTTAAGAAATGCCAGAAACAGACAACAAATGGAGGAAAGTCATGATTAAGTACTTAGGCTAGAACATAACAAAACTTTAATTAAAAAAGTTTCAGTTTGATTAAAAATATTTTATCAAAAAAAATTACTGGAAACAAATTGAAATAAAATTATTCTGATAAATAAGAAGTTAAGGGTTATTCCCACTAGTTACCACCAAGTTCTTACCAGTGGTAACTACTGGGATTTTTTCCCCACCTTTTACCACTGGTAACTACTGGGAAAAAAAAAATCCCACTAGTTACCACCAACTCGGCTTGGTGGTAACTACTGGGAATTTTTATTCCCAGTAGTTACCACCAAAATATTGTTAGAATTCAATACTAATAAAAACAGTATAAATAGTATAGTATAAATGTAGCGTGCTGTAATAAATAATTATGTGTCAGTTAGTGATTCAGTAAACTGCTTTAAAAGTGATCAAAAATATTAAAACAGTTTTACCGGTATAAGTGTAAAAACTAAAATAGAAGAGTCTCATTCTAGTTGGGTTATTCCCACTAGTTACCACCAAGTTTTTATCAGTGGTCATCATCATCATCATCCTGCCCTATTCCCAACTTCATTTGGGGTCAGGCCTTCTTGTGCGTCTGCGCCAGGACAATCTGTCCCGTGTTGTCAGCGGTGGGATATTTTGCGTCTTCAGGTCTCTTTTGACAGTGGACCACCAAGAGGCCGGAGGTCTGCCCCTTGTACTTTGCTTGTTAAGTTTTTATCAGTGGTACCTAACTACTGGGAATTTTTTTCCCACCTTTTACCACTGGTAACTACTGGGAATAAAAATTCCCAGTAGTTACCACTAACACTTTGTTAGTGTTAAACACAAATAAAAACAGTAGCTATGAATAGTATAAATAGAGTTATTTTGAATTACCTAATAAAATCACTTGAAAAATCATCTAAATGGATTATTAAATTTATCCTTAAGTACATATATCATAGTTTTTGTACTAGTACCGGTTAAACTGTTTCAATATTTTTGGTCACTTTTAAGGGAGTTTACTAAACACTAATCGACTTATAATTATTAATTAAATTACTCTATATATGTATACTACACTATTTATAGTGTTTTTATTAGTATTTAACTCTAACAAAATTTTGGTGGTAACTACTGGGAATTTTTATTCCCAGTAGTTACCAGTGGTAAAAGGTGGGACAAAAATTCCCAGTAGTTACCACTGGTAACAACTTGGTGGTAACTAGTGGGAATAACCCGAAGTTAAGAACCTATTATTAGAAAACTAAAACTTCAGCGTAGGAAGTAACTCAATTTAGTATTGTTTTCAATCTGACTCCACAAGACAGGCGTAGCCTAGTGTGGCAGTCATAGGTTAAGAATATCTTGTAAACTTTTTGGCAAATAAAACTATTTTTATTTTATATTTTATTTTATTTATTTATTATCAAATTAAAAAAAAAACATGTAGGCCAAGCAATAAGAAGGTATAGAGGGAAATGCTAGGAACACAATTTTTGACTCCGTAACTTTGTTTGGACTATGTAGTTAGGCGGTGAAACGAATGTTTTCGTCCCTAAAAATTATAAATACTTAGCCCCCTAAGAAGTAACTTAATGGATTCGTCTTTTCTGCAACAAATGTGTTACAATAATAGCCTTTTCAATGAATGCTTATAGATATACCCTATTTGAAATGTAATCAAAAAACCACGTGACTTGGTCATTCAACCAATCATTGCAACGTTTGGGTCTATAGTATTAATATTTTATTGGCTGAATGATCAAGTCACGTGTTTTTCTTGTTTACATTTAATCTATACCTATCCAAAAAGGGTCTATATATATTAAATGGAGGGGACAAGAATTGGCTTCATGCATTAAAAATATTTTTCAACTTTCAACGTTCAATAAGAATACGAAATTAATCTATAAATATAAAATCCGAAATGTTTGCAACATTTTTGAAAATATATTCGAGCTTGAAACTGTTTACTAATTATTTTATTACAGGTTGTGCATTTAAGTTCTTTAAATAAAACAAATACTTATTTTCAAGATGTATTTTCATTTAATAACAAAGCCCGGTTGCTGAACCAAAACAAATTCACTCATTAACTTATCTCTTTTAGATTTGAAATTAATAAACTATCCCATTTTTTTTATTTGCTCAAAAATACTGTAAAACTAATACTTAATATGCCTTGCTGAGAATTAAAACGAATTTCTGGAATCAAACAGAACCATGCTCAAAAATTCTAATAATTTGCCACATTATTTGGCGTCTTTTAATAAGCGGTACATTGGAAAGTTCACGAGCCACAAACAAACCAAATGATGTATTTGCTTCTTTAAGGTAATCCGCGGATTCCAAAAATTCGATTTGAGTACCTACAGACATACAGCTTACAGATTTTTCTTTGGTGATTTCATTTTCACCATTTTTTGTTTGAATGTCTATATTTGTATTTTCTTCATTCTCGTTAGAGCTTGATTTATGTTGAGAATATAATTCATGGACATCCCAGTCTTGAGTATGTTGTGTAAAAGGATCAATCGAATTTTCGGCACCACCTGAAAATATCATAAAAATATTATAATGCTTAAGATTATCAATAAACAGAATAACCTAGTACTGTATTTGTTTAATACATGATACCTGAGAGTTTTAGCATTCTAGGCACGTCTAATGCTAAAACTCTCAGGTCAAATAAACAAAAAAAAAGTTTATTAAACAAATACAGTTATTAGAAAGAAAGAAAATACATTTATTCACTGACGTGTTACAAAACCAGTTAAATTAAAACAAGATATAGGACAGATGGACGTTAAAAGGACCTCCCCAATCAGCGTAATGATAATACGGTAAGCCAGCCGCAGCGCTGATTTTCAGTGGGGACCTACCTTATAATTAACTTAAAGCTAATAGGGTATACAAACAATAATAAAATTAAAAACAGACAACACATAGAGAGGAAAAAATAAACATAACAGTAACTAAATAAGTTTTTAGCAAAAATTTCATTTTTGGGTCAAGCTTTTATCGCTGACTGTACTTTTCTTACGACAGACAACTAATACTAATCGAGACAATTCTAAAAACCCCTAACACAATTAGCTTGCGTTATGTCATCACAGAGTTCCCATGGCCACCTCCTGTCTCCATCATCAGATCAGCTCGATGGTACCATAATATTGCATTGTCATCCGATTTATACATGCATGCAAAACTTTAGCTCAATTGGAAACCGGAAAGTGGATCAAATTTAATTTGCAAGATTTGATTACAGACAGACAGACAACGGTCAGGTGAAAGTAAATAAAAGCTTGTAAAAATTATGCGGCCTACCGCAATAAAACAAAACATAAAGTTGAAGATAATAAAAAAAAGAAAAAAAAACAGCCGTATTCGAACAATGAGATACGTCAAATACTAGATATTGAAACGATATGGATTGGATATATCAGTGTCAAACAAGTGTCAAAAGTGACGTTTTTGTTTGAAGAACGTGTATTTTGACACTCGTTTGACACTGACATATCCAATCCATATCGTTTCAATATCTAGATATTGAAACGATATGGATTGGATATGTCAGTTGGATATTTGACAGTTATTAATTAAACGATAGAAGGTTGATTACTAAGAAGAATGTCCAATAAAACATCAGTTTAACTGCCGTGTGTCTAGATTATTTACTTACCATCGTAAGATTTCTCCTTAATTGCTGGAACTGCATACAGGAGAGACTGTGATTCTTCTTTAATTTCTTTATTAGTAGTTAATACCGCATCTGCAAAATTATTTAAATAATAGTTTATAAACAGGCAGTCAAAAACTATAATATTTCTCCCCGACATTTAGCAATGCAAGAGACTAAAAACTCTAAAATGAAATAATCACTGAAACGTCATTCTGGTCGAAATGGTTACAAGCATAAATATACATATAGATACAAATATAATTTATTACAATATGACGAGTATAATATAACATACAAAAATAGAATAGGTACAAAATAATATATAAACACACACACACAGGTCCCTGAACACGTGCCTATGGCGAAAATTTAAAGAATTAATGTAATGTAAAGCGTTTTACAATACATATTTTACTAATATCATGTAACTTAAATATGATACCTATCGCGTTTAGGTATAATATAAGCAGGAAGTAGGATTTAATACCGCCCGTGTTACATACCTACAATGTTTCTCATCAAACTAAGTGAGGATCGATGGTTTTTACTATTTTTTGTATATAGAACCCTAATAGGCGTTAAGATCGAGAAAACAATTACTATTATACTGATGCTATTCAAAACTTGTTGTTCTAAAACCATTGTTATCTAAAATGTAGCTTAGTAACGCGTCTAATGTGAATGCTTTTTCAGAAATTTAGCACATAATAGCTGTGGCAGCAGCTTATATTCAGCACGGTCGGACGCCATTACGGTTGCTCATATTCTAACCTCTAAAATTAAATAGGAATTTAAAATGAACTGAAAAACCCATTTATATTCATTTATAAAACTAGTTTTATCGTAGCATAACTTGTTAAAGTACATTTTCTATCACTAAAACATCTAAACACCGCAAAAAAATTACAAATTTAAAAGTGGAGTACTACATTTTCTATATTTACTTTCTAAACAGTGCATTATTTACGCGGCGCTTTAAAATTTTAAATAAAATGTATATATATATTAACAGTAAAGTCGCATGCGCAATGAAATTGATGTTATGTAAACATTATATCTGTGTATACTTACCAAATCAGTCACTAATTTTGTATTCACTACAGAAACACTTTGACACCACGAGTTCACAAACTAAAATGGAGGACAAATCATTGATTTAAATACACATTTTCTGTATTTTAGTGCTAATATCTGAATATATTTTCTATAAAAATGCACTTGTGAACCAAAAGCTGAATAACGTCTGAATAACTGATTCATTCTGTACAAAGCTGGATAACTTTGGTTTAAAAGCGGTATAGAAGCTGTTGACAGCCTCTATACAAGTGTTATTCAGCGATTCAATGTGTGGGCACACACTTATACAGCTATAACATTACTGTTATTCAGTAATAAGCGGCGTGGGCTAGCCCACTTTGCGCCCAAACCTTCTGTATAACGTCTGTATAAGCGCTTATACAGACGTTATACAGCTACCTTGTCGCGATGATGCGCGATATGGACCAATAATACAGGTAACTGTCATTCGCTTTTTACATCCTGGTAACATTGAGCTGAGAAAAAGAAATAGTTGAATATCGAGTCGTAACGGCGGCGCGAGAAGAATAAGTGAGGAAAAGAAAAGGTAATACTTATAGGAGAGGCAAGGAGACCTGATGGAAACAGGTGCAGACTGCTTATGGTATAATCAGTGTACAGAGCTACTCTTGGTGAGTTCCCCCTTTAATACTCATTATCGATGGTGTGACGGTAATGTTGAGATAGCAAGCTTTCATAAGACTTATGTACAGTTTAGTTCCTGGCCTAAAGTATCTGGCCAGAAGCATCATGTATAGGGCTGTCAGGCAGCGGGCGTCAAGCTTAGCGTAAGGCCCGAAGCCAAGACTGAGGGTAATGAGAGGGCAACCTATAGAGGAGCATGGTGTGTATATGGAGGAAGAGGCGAGCTATTTGGGGATGGTTGGAGGCCCGTCAGGGAACAAGAGGTTCCCGCCACCATGCTCATAGTATGTATGGGTCTTGCCAGGCCGAGGCAGAGTGTCAGGCAAGACCAAGAGAGGTTACCTGAGGAGGACAGAGAGTACATGTCCTCCGTCACCAGAGTGTGTATCTGGTTATCAGTAAGAGAGAGAGAAATGATGCAATGGTTATAGTAGAGACTCTAGTAAGATAATAAATAATTGGTAAACTTGCTTTCTCGGGTTACTATCATACTATAAATATTGTGTGTTCTTATGTCGCTATAAATATGTATATGAATAATACATTTGATATTAAATCTATTAGCTCCGCGACATAATTTGGTGGAGATGCTAAAGAATTGAAATCCATCACAAGCAGATGAAAGAAAAAGAGCTGAGGTCTGTGCAGGGTGGAGGAGTTGTGGAGTGTATGGGGCCCAATGCATTCCGCAGCTCTTCTATTTCTGAACAGGCTCTAATGATTAATTATTTATTGACAAGCCGAAATGTATATAGTTACATTTTTTTTTCGGTTGGGTAGTCTCTCTGTAGAGTATTGTGAGAGCATGAGATTGGTAGCCATTGCATATGGAATTAGAATCCAGAATTTTGTTGCATGAACAGTGCAACTACTGAAGCCGAATATTAGCATGGTTATTATATTATGGCGTTAAAAGTAATTTATTGTTTATACCTGAAATAAACATTCAACGTATATTTATTTATTTCGCATTTAATTTTATTCCGGTCATTATCGATTTAATTGATATTTGTGCGTTATCGATTCATTCGATTTAAGTACTCGAAACTCTAAGATTAAGATGTTGAGCGACGACAATATAGCCATCGCTGTAGTAAGAGTGAGACAACGATATAATTTAAGTTGTTACGTTCGGGAATCGATTTTATTAGATTGTTCATTTGAACGAAGATTTTTACACTAAGTTAACATTTTTTATGAATACTGTGTTACTTAATAAAGAATTTAAACAATATTGTGGTTTTATTAACGTGTTTTTGTTTTATTATTGTTATGTTTTGCGTCTACGTTAATTATTTGATAAGTTGGTTTTGGTCCGACGAGAATTCTGTCTGTGGCCAAATACCTAGATGCCACTGTGCGTATTGAAGTGGTTGCGAAAAAGAATAAAAAGTTTGTCTTGTCTTGTCGTGTTTGGAAAATATTTAGCAAGTGCAAAGTGGCGTGTTAATTGTGTTTTCGTAAGTAACTAATTTAAAAGAAAGTGAGTGCTAAAGAGGATACGACTGTTAAGGTAAAAGTTTGATAATTATATCAAGAGAAATTGAGTAGTAAGGGATGCCGTTCGAATCAATGAAATAATCAACTAAGCCTTACCGGCGTACGCCATTGTAGTTGTTTGCAAATAAACAAAGACGCCATTTGTTTTCGACTAAAATCATAATTGTTATTTCAATCATAATTTAACGTAACTTTGTTCTGTAACGGCGATTCTTAAAATACTCTTACAATTTACGATATTGCAAAATAGTATAGCGTTGTGGAAATTACAGGTAGCAAGATGGAAGAAATTCTTTCTACAGCGTTGCGCTCGCGACTAGAAAGACTAAAAGAAACTGTAAAATTAACGGGTGATTTACTGAACAAAGTCGAAACAGGAGTAGGAGTACAACAACAACAATTAGTTGTAAATAAAATCGATCTTAAGAGTAAATTAGCTCAATTTCAAGTACAATTAGATAAATACGTGACCCACGTGCCAAACCCACAGAAAGAATTTTATCAAGAATGTGATGAACTACAAATTCTAGCAGAGGACGCTATGACGAAGATGGAAATAGTGCTCAAAATTTATTCCGAAGAGAACAACACCCAAAATAAAACTAAACTACCCAAATTAGACTTGGTCAAATTCAATGGAGACATCTTGAAATGGAATTCATTTTGGGACAGATTTGTGGCCAGCGTAGATAGTAAAAATATAGGGGACGTGGAGAAGCTATCATATTTAGTAGGATCTTTAGAGGGTCCGGCACTCCAAGCAATTGAAGGCTTGGAGACGACTAACCAGAATTATGAGGTTGCAACTGTAATTCTTAAAAATAGGTTTGGGAAGAAAAATAACGTAATTGATGCTCACAACAAAGCCCTATTAAATCTGGAAAGAGCCCAATCTACTATTGAGTGCCGAAAAATATTAAACAACATAGATACTCACCTACGGGTGTTATCTGCATACGGAGAAAACACCGAAGCAAGCTATTTGCGAGGGATTATATTAGATAAGTTTCCAGAAACGGTATTGTATCAGGTTAAAATTTTAATTTCGGAAGAAGAAAGTACAGACAACATAAAAAAAGCACTAGATAAGGTAATAACTGCTATGGAAAGAATAAACATATAAACACCACAAACGCTACAAACATCAACGTCCGGATCTACATCAACAGCTGCTTCAACGTCAGGATCTACATCAACTCTACTTAAAGTTACAAGAGAAAGACCAGCAAAACGCAAGAGACTGTTTGACAGAACTAACACATTTAAGTCTAAACGGCCGAAAATCTCATGCATTTTCTGTGGCAAAACAGGACATTACAATGATGATTGTAATGAATATAAAACAATCAAAGAAAGGATAAGTAGACTGCAACAAAGGTGCTTCTTATGTTTCAAGAATGGCCATAGAGCCTCTAAATGCTTCAGTAAAAGGAAGTGTCATCACTGTAATAAATTACACAACAGAGCTTTGTGCCCGCAGAAATCTAAGAAAGGTAAAATAGATATAGAACCTGTTCCTATGATAGAAACAACATCAGTTAATGTATGTAACCGTGTGTGCAATTTTTTACAGACTGCAGTAACACAGATAGCGGGCCAGCACAACAAACACCTGACATGTAGATTACTTATGGATTGTGGGAGTATGAGGTCATACATCACAAACAGATTAGCAAAAGACCTTGAAATAAAAAAGGACAATGAAGTTGATTTAATTGTCTACACATTTGGATCCAATAAACCTTATACAATTAAAAGTTCATCAGCAGAAGTAACTGTTTTAACAAAGAGACAAATTGAGAAGAAAATAAAAGTAAATATTGTACCACATATAACGGATCACGTCCCAGTCGTCAAAATTGATCATCCCAAAATAGATATTAGTGCGGATGATGAATCGATCGGTCAAAGAGTTGACTTGTTGATTGGTAACGATTTGTATTTTTCGTTCCTCAGAAAGGACCTGTTAAAAATAAAAGATGATTTATATTTGATTGATTCAGATTTTGGTTGGCTGACTGGAGGCTTCGATAGGGCTTTCAATAATAAAAATAATAAAAACGAAGATGTGCTGTCAGTCGTGACATATTGTAGTTGCCATGATTCTAATTGTCCATACTTCTCCGAGCCAGATCTTCCCCTCCGTAACATAGATGTGAAGTTCTTATGGGCGCTTGAGAGTATTGGCATCACGGACTCACCGAAGACAACAAAGGAAGAAGAAGCAGTTCACCATTTTAACGAAAATGTCAAGTACCATGAAGGAAGATATGAAGTTAAGTGGCCATGGATACAATACCCTCCGGAATTGCCCACAAATTACGGACTCGCTCTTGGAAGGTTGAAAAGCTTATTAAAACGTTCTGATGAAGAAACTCTCGACAACTATAAAGAAATCCTAAAAGAACAGTTAGAAGCTAAGGTGATTGAGATAGTCCAGCCTTCACCTTTTCACGAAATTACACACCCAGTTCATTTCTTGCCTCATCATATTGTAAATCAAAAGGGAAAGAGAGGGCGTATAGTGTATGACGCCTCATCAAAAATTAAGAATGAAAAGAGCCTTAACGAATGTCTGTATGGTGGCCCATCTATGTTGGAAGATCTTACGGGACTAATCTTCAATTTCAGAACAGGAAAGATAGGCATAACAGCTGATGTGGAAAGAGCTTTTCTCCAAGTGGGACTTCAAACAGAAGATAGAGACGTTACCAGATTTCTTTGGGTGGAAGATCCCTCGAAGGAAGTAACAGAAGACAATATAGTACAGTATCGTTTTTGTCGTGTCCCATTTGGAATTATATCCAGTCCTTTTTTATTGACAGCGACCATCAGACATCATATTTCAAAGACAGAAAATTCCTTATTATCAAAAATAGCGGACAGATGTTATGTGGATAATTTGGTAACGTCAGCTGGTTCCAACAAGGAAGCTCTACAACTGTACAAGGATACAAACCGCGTATTCCAGGAACTAGGTATGAATATTAGAGACTGGATGTCTAATGACAAAGACTTTATTGAGCAAATTCCTTTAACTCAGAGAGAAAAACGGACAGATAAGATGAAGATTCTCGGCTTATTATGGAATATAAAGAATGACACCTTACAACTCAATATAGATCCAGAAGTTTTTATCACTGAGTCAAGAGGAATCACGAAGAAAGGAGTGCTCAAAGTATTAGCACGTTTATATGACCCCTGTGGTTTTGCATCACCTTTAATACTTCCTGGGAAGTTATTATTCCAGGAACTCTGCAAAAGAAAACTGAAATGGGAAGATACACTGCCTGATGATATGCAGACGTTATGGGAAAACATAGTTAAAAACCTAGCTGCTATAAAAGACATAGAAGTTCAAAGATACGTCGGAGATACATGCGAACAAACAGGAAAGATCATACGATATGAACTACATGGTTTTACAGATGCGTCTATGAATTCATATGCAGCAATTGTATATTTGAGACTTATAGGCGAAGACAAAACAGCAGTCACTTTCCTAATGTCTAAGACGAGGATCACACCAATAGAAGACAAAAATGATTTGAAAATCCCAAGACTTGAGTTGTTATCCTTCTTGATTGGTAGCAGGTTAATGAAATATATACATGACCATATAGATATAAAACTTTCAAGGTTGTATCTATGGTCTGACAGCCAAGTTGTCTTGGCATGGATGAAGACAAGCAGATTACTACCTCCATTTGTCGCAAGACGCGTCAATGAAATAAAACAAACCAGCCGTACTCTGGGTATAGAACTACGATATGTGGATACAAAAAATAACCCGGCAGATATAGCAACTAGACCAGAATTATGGCAAAAGAAACAAGAGTTGTGGTTTTATGGACCAAAATTCCTTACCAAAGATGAAAAACATTGGCCTAATGACACACAAACTAATAAAGAGCTTTGCTTGGTTGGGAGGGCTCTAGAGATAGTTGATGGTCCAGAGATGACTTCGAAGGGTTATGAAAGTGAAGAATTAGCCCTCACAACAGAAGAGCAAGAACTCACCGAGCAATTGAATGAGGAACCTTCAAATATTGAAAATACACCTGGAAATGATATCACTACAGACAACATTAAGAGGATTCAGAAAGAATACCTTCCGAACGAAGTCATGGGAAAAAGAACTAATCTGTCGTTAGATTTAGGAATATTCCGCGACGTAGATGGAGTATTGAGGAGCAAAGGACGTTTTGGGAAAGCAAATTTGCCATATGAAAAGAAGTATCCAATAGTGATCCCAAAACAATCGTCTTTGGCAACCCAGATTATTAAAAGGACACATGAAGAAAATTATCATGTAGGTGTACCCCACACCTTGAGTATTATAAGAGAAAAATATTGGATACCCCAGGGACGTGCTCAAGTACAGAAAGTTATTAGAAGGTGCCCACAATGCGTGAAGTATGGTGGAGGCCCTTTTCAGTTACCACCAGCACCGGAGCTACCAAGTGCAAGAGTAAATTATAGCTCACCTTTCCATTTTACCGGCTTAGACTATCTAGGACCTGTCCTAGTAGATACAGATAAAGGAAAAGAAAAAAGGTGGATATGTCTATTAACATGTTTAGCAGTACGAGCTTTGCATCTAGAATTAGTTAAAGACTTATCAGCGAAGGAGTGCTTACTAGCCATTAGGAGATTCACAGCTATTAGAGGCATACCGGACACCATAATCTCTGATAACGCACTCCAATTCAAACTGACCAGTGAAGTCCTATCGTCAGAATACTGTATGAATAAAGGTATTAAATGGAAATTTATAGCTCAGCTAGCACCTTGGCAGGGAGGCTTTTATGAACGACTAGTAGCCTTAGTTAAGCACTGCTTGAAACGCACGTTGGACAAACATCTGTTGACTGAGAACCAGATGACAACGGTCCTTAAAGAGGTGGAATCGGTGCTTAACACTAGACCGTTGACTGCAGTAGGTGCAGAGCCAGAAGAAGTACTGAAGCCAGCCGACTTCTTGACCCTTGGACAGTGCTTAGATTTAAACACAGATTTACAGACAAATCAACAACTGACAAATACAAAGGTTGACCTAGTGCAAAGTTGGAGAAGAAGTCAAATGATTCTTGAAGAATATAAAAGAATGTTCATTAACCAATATTTGCCAAGTCTTAGAGAGAGATCCTTCCAAACACACAAACAAACAAGAATTAAATCTAAAAAAGTACCTGAAATAGGAGATATAGTTCAAATCAGAGATGACTCCAAGAATAGGACAAATTGGAAAGTGGGAAAAATTGTCTCACTGATTAAGGGCCAAGATGGTGTTGTAAGAGTTGCTAGAGTCAAAGTTAATGATACGGAATTCACACGATCTCTTGGCCACCTGTACCCGTTAGAAGCAGACGATGTTGAAGAAACTTGTATACCAAATAAAGAACTGCCTGAAATGGTCAATCAGGAAGAAAATAGAGTAGTAAGAATGGAAGATACTTTAGACTCCAGTAACGTTGATGAAATGCCTCAAGTGCCTGTAACGGACACAAGTAGCCCGGTTATACCTCCGGATCAGATAATTGATAACAATAATCCAGAGACCGTTCCTAGCGATGAATCTTTATCATTACAAGAAAATCCACTGACTTCTGTAGAAGAAACTTGCCCTACTCCGACAGACTTTGTTGAAGGTTCAGTAATCGAAAGTCCTAGTAGAAATGAGAAGAGAGACGCTGCCATTAAAGCCAGAGAGAAGATAGCGGAATGGACGCGTCACCTGTTAACCGTCTTGTAACCTTTTCTTTGCCGTGGCGAGTGTCGCGATGATGCGCGATACGGACCAATAATACAGGTAACTGTCATTCGCTTTTTACATCCTGGTAACATTGAGCTGAGAAAAAGAAATAGTTGAATATCGAGTCGTAACGGCGGCGCGAGAAGAATAAGTGAGGAAAAGAAAAGGTAATACTTATAGGAGAGGCAAGGAGACCTGATGGAAACAGGTGCAGACTGCTTATGGTATAATCAGTGTACAGAGCTACTCTTGGTGAGTTCCCCCTTTAATACTCATTATCGATGGTGTGACGGTAATGTTGAGATAGCAAGCTTTCATAAGACTTATGTACAGTTTAGTTCCTGGCCTAAAGTATCTGGCCAGAGGCATCATGTATAGGGCTGTCAGGCAGCGGGCGTCAAGCTTAGCGTAAGGCCCGAAGCCAAGACTGAGGGTAATGAGAGGGCAACCTATAGAGGAGCATGGTGTGTATATGGAGGAAGAGGCGAGCTATTTGGGGATGGTTGGAGGCCCGTCAGGGAACAAGAGGTTCCCGCCACCATGCTCATAGTATGTATGGGTCTTGCCAGGCCGAGGCAGAGTGTCAGGCAAGACCAAGAGAGGTTACCTGAGGAGGACAGAGAGTACATGTCCTCCGTCACCAGAGTGTGTATCTGGTTATCAGTAAGAGAGAGAGAAATGATGCAATGGTTATAGTAGAGACTCTAGTAAGATAATAAATAATTGGTAAACTTGCTTTCTCGGGTTACTATCATACTATAAATATTGTGTGTTCTTATGTCGCTATAAATATGTATATGAATAATACATTTGATATTAAATCTATTAGCTCCGCGACATACCTTATTCAGCATTCAGTACGGCATGCTCTATTATTCAAACAATATTCAGCTACTTCTGTGTTACTTGGGAGGTCTACCTATCTTTCTTTTGTTTTCCCTATATTCCAAGGCTGCATGTAGGAGGTGTGGTTTTGGCCGCCTGAGTATGTGTCCATAGTTGGAGAGCCTGCGCACTTTAATTATCTTTGTGATAGTCTTTCCCTCAAGGAGTTCCTGTATTTTTTGTTTCGGAGGGTTGTTGGAAACTCCTAGCATTCCTTTAAGTATGTGCCTTTCATACTTTCTTAGTCGTGATCTATTGCCACTCGTAAGGGCCATTGCTTTAAGGCCATAGGTCATAGATGGCGCGATAACAATTTTGTATAGTAGTCTCGCTATTTTCCAATCTATTTTGTACTTTTGAATAAAGGTATTGAGGATTTTCGCATTTCTTATGGCCTTATCGCATCTAGTTTTATTTGCGGCGCGCCTATCGTGTGTCGCGGTTATGTATATACCCAAGGTAGCGTATTGTTCCTATTGGCTTTATTTGTACTCCGCCAAGGTGCAACGGTTGTTGTTCTGCTACGGGTGGGCCGAAAGGATCTCTGACAATAAGCTTTGTTTTAGTTTCGTTGATAACGCGTCCAACCGTACTTAGTAGAGACTTTAGCTTGTTAACTACGCGGTCCAGGGTTCTAATGCTGTCGCCTACTATAATGAGGTCGTCAGCAAATGACAGTATTAGGGGTAGGGTAATTTCGTTGTCCTGGTTAAGCGTTATGGCCTCGTCCTCCTCCTCCAGTGTTCTGAGGACGTCATCCATCAGGATTGTAAACAATCTTGGAGATAGGGGGCATCCTTGACTCCTTTGCCTTTGTTTATGGTCTCGGTGTGCCAGTGCCAAACCAGGCAATGTGTGTTTTCTCTCTCATACAAGCAGCAATGATTCTGTTGGTTTTTTTTTTTATTTAAAAAAAAAAAAAAAAGGAACCCTTCGGAGAGTGAAGAGGTGGTCATCAGTCGATCGATTGTGTAAAAAAGCTGTTTGGTAGTTCCCTAGCTCTGTCATTTCCTCGTCGAGTTTTTCGAGGAGAAAATTTGCATATATGCGATAGCCTACGTTGCAAATGGATATTCTTCTATATTCATTTACGTTTTTAGGCGATGGTGTCTTAGGGATCGGTACCTGTTTGGAGATAAGCCACTCTTCTGGCACTTTGTTGTCCGTCCACGCGTCTTGCATGATCTTGCATACCTGGGCTATAAATTCTTGCGGTGCCGCCTTGTACAGCTCATAAATTCTTGCGGCGCCGCCTTGTACAGATCGACAAAAAAAATTAATAGTTAAGATGTTATTCTTTATATTCTTTGACAGAATAGAGGGTTTTATTCAATAAAAGTTCCTTCAATCGGCGCCCAAATACATCATCTGATGATTCATTTTTGAGAGTGGCGGGTAGACGTTCATAAAACGCCGGGCCTATTACGCGTGGGTTTTTGTCAAGCAGCGAGAGGCGCCGCGCCGCGGCACGGACTGTAATCGGCCGGTCTGGCGGGTTATTCTGCCAGGCATGCTTATACGTTTAAATAAACGAATGTTACGGCGTGTGAACATAATAATTTCATAGACATAGAGAGAGTAGTGCGTCATTATGTTATATTGCTTGAAGAGCTGTCGACATGAGTGTCTAGGATGTACACCCGCTAATTAGATATGAGCGCCGATGGGCATTTTGCCGGCGGCGGCGCGCCGGTCAAAATCGGTCGGCGGCGGCGGCGAATCGGCGGCGTGGCCTTGAAACACTTTTGATTTATACAAAAGCAATTCAAACCAAAATTTTACCGAAAAAACATGTTTTTTGCCATAATCACGCTACAAAGTGAGTGCATTTTTGAATTTCAAGTTAAATGTATCGAAAACTTGCATGAAATAGTTTTATATCGCATAATAAACTGTATGTAGATAAGCAGCAATGCCGCAGTATCAAAAACGGTCTTAATCTTGGTGAGGCCTTTTGTCCAGTCTTTTGTGCTAAGTAAAAAATAGCGGGTAGTCTATATCAGGGAAACGTTTTGTCTACAGTCGAAAAAAGAGCCGGACCGAGAAAAATCGAGCTCCGTCATTATGTCATTAACTAACATCGACTCAATAAAACCTATGTCAAAACACGATGCCCAAAGTCGTGCTCCACCTAACACTGAAGACCCGATTCCGACGCCTCCTCATAGGCCGAGCTGCAGGCAAGCAGACAGCTTAGAATAGAACGCGAATAGAGTGTGAGCTAGGCTGACGGATGAACTCTGCAGAGATAGGGCCCGCGGCCTGGAGCGAAAATTTAGCTGACAGTTTGCATTTACCATCGATATTTTTGAGTTATATGAAGCTAAAATACCTTTTGAATGCCTATAAATTATTCAGAGTGGCGCAGTTAAAGATCTAAACTGCACAAAATATATATTATCTGATTTTGAAAGTAGTAGTATCTAAGAAGGTCACGCCGATGCCACGCCGATAGCGCAGCGTCGGCGGCGGCGGCGCGAAAATTTTGTCGGCGGCGGCGGCGCGCCGGCGCGGCGCTCATATCTACCGCTAATACACGTTAGACGTGTGCGCCGCGCCGGCGCGCCGCCGCCGCCGGGCTTTTTGACCACGCCGCCGCCGCCGATAAATGATCGGCGTGAAATCGGCGTGACCTTGAGTGTTGTTAATTAGCTATTCCAAGTTGGTTTTTGGATTAGAATATGGATTTTTTTGTATTATTTATGTTACAATTATTAAATATACACATAATTTATTAATTAAATTAAACTGAATAGCCAGTTGCAGAAACTATTTGACACACCAATAATTGTCACCTGTTAACGTTAACAAACGAACGAAGACTGCTGCTTATACCTCGGACAGCTAGATGAACAAACCCCTCCATTCTCAGAGAACTATATATCACCACTCAGCTCTTCCCAACATGCCATAGGTGAACCCTTACATTCTTCGGACATATTATTAAACGCATAATGTGGAGAAATGAATGGCAAACGTGCTCGAATTGCAGCATGTGTGAGATGGTCGAACGCTATGAAGAGGCCGGCTTGCGGCAGTTTGCACCGTGCAGTCCATACGGCTTATGACGCCACGAAATGAAGACAAATTACATGTGGTCGCGATCCTCAGCAATGAAAAAACGAGAAAGAAGATACGTCTTGTGAGCCTGATGCTTGTACGACAAAACCATAGCAGTCCTCTATGTCTAGCAAATTTCAAGGATATGTGAAGTTCTGTTTTGTTAAAGAACCTCATTTTTAATAGGATAAGCCATGGAAAGCTTGAGAAAACGGAGAGTTACAGATCGAATCGAAGGTGATTGGGACCAGGTAACCTCTTAATGCAAGCCAGTTACTAGGGAAATCAAGTTATTGAGTGATTCTCAAAATAGTGGCATCTTAACCTGTCATCGAGTTTTTGAATTGAATGTATGTTTATTTGCTCTTTTTCATATGAAACAAAAATGTATCTAGATAAACTAAAACAATGTTTATCGAGGCCAAGTCATTATTGTTATTTAAATTTAATACTTATATTTATATAAAATAAAGAGTAGCACTTTTTACTGTAACCTGTCTTGTCCAAAAGCATCGCTCTTTCAGTTTTAGTTCTTTAGATTTTATAAGCACCAATTTATGTAGATAAAATATCATGCTAAATAATAACATAAACAATACCTTTTAAAATGTACTTTGCACAGGCCTTATATATTTTTTTACAACAATATTCACGCATGAAGTTTGTCCGAGGATATTTTCTCTGTTAACCTGTACCAACCTGTACATGCGCGGTATTGCATCTGACTCATACACAGAAAAATTTATTTAGATCATAACTATGGCAAAATATTAGGTAAGTATCAAGCTAACCACCGTAGGGTACCATTATGACCCAAGTTTCGTAGTTTCGTAGAGACAAGTGGTTAAAGGCAGAAATCTGGAGTTTTGTAACGGAATGTTAACTTTAACTTGTCTCGATTATTTTACGAATTTGGTATGGGGCCTAATGTAATAATATCATTTTAATATTGTATGAAGGTTTATTCATCTATGCTAAAAGTGAGACATTCGTATTATTATCCGTTCAAGGGAAAAAATAAAAATGAATGTATTTTTTACTGTAACCTGCTTATCTTTAACTTTTTTTTTTTTTGACGGAGTGGGAATGCGTTTACGCACGGTGTGTGGGGCTCGCCACTCCTTTCCCCTCTCCTGACAAGAGAGGGGGAGAATTTGGCCCTACCCACTAAACCCACTCCGGCGTTTCACCCTCTCTGCCGTTCGTGAGGGCGCACTGGGATCGATGACATTCCACCACCGCGCCCTCCGGCAGCCCCGGCTTATCGCCAGGGCCCCCTCACATTGGGGGAGGATCAGAAACGCTTGATCCCCTCCCCTTTTCCGACGTTCAGTACCCGCTAGCTCTACTGGGGCTCAAGGCGAGCATACCCTCTTCGCCCTCGACCATGCCGTCTACGTCGGAGAGGAAGCGCGTCAGCAGCTGCTTCTCGCATCCTCTCCGCCGCCTCCTTCTGTGACATGATTCCTTCGCTGAAGGAGGCCACCGCTTCCCAATTCCTCTCGCTACCCAGCATCGCCGCTATTATGCTGCGTAGCGAGAGGTCCGCTGCCCCTGTGGTCGCCCTGAGGGCAGCTCTTTCCACGGCCTAGCGATTGCACTCTTCTAGAGTGTGCTGAGCCGTGTCGTCCGCCGCTCCACATTCGTGGCACTGGGGCCCCGGCTCCCTCTGTATCTTGTGCAAGTAGTGTCCGAAGCAGCCGTGTCCGGACACCACCTGCGTCACCCTATACGTCAGGGCCCCCTTGCCCCGATCCACCCACTCATCCATTACCGGGAGAATAGCCCCTATGGTTCGGGTTCCATAGTGGCTATCCTCCAGGGCATCTCTCCATCGATCTCGTAGGCGCTCCGCGGCTGCCCGCGACACCCTCTCGGCCTCTTCCGCGTCTGGGGGCTCCCCACGCCCCCTCGCTTCTGCCCTCCACCAGTACCTTTCCGCTAGCACCCCCGCGTCTAGCTCCCAAGGCGGGGTGCCGGCAAGAAGGCATGTCGCTGCGTGAGAAGTGGTGCGGTAGGCCCTCACCATCCTCTGGGCCACCACCCTCTGTGGCCGACGGAGCAATGCCTTCGTGCATCTCGTCAGCCGTCCGGCCCAAATTGGTGCCCTGTAGAGCGCCATGCTCCGGACGACCCCCGCATACAGCCGCCTACACGGCGCATTCGGCCCCCCCAAATTTGGCAGTAGGCGGCCCAGAGCCGAGGCAGCATCCACGAGCCGAGGAGCCAGCCGTGCAAAGTGCTCCTCGAATGTCCACTTTCTGTCCAGGACAAGGCCCAAGTACTTGATGTGGGCCTTGACCTGGACAGATTCACCCCCGACCCTCACTGTGGTGCCCACCGGTAGCCGCCCCCACCCCCTTGTTCGGCCGAGGACCATGGCCTCGGTCTTCGGCAGGGCGACGCGTAGGCCCAGGAGTTCTATGCGCTGCACTGTGAGCTCTGTCGCCACTGCCGCCCTCCTGAGCACCTCTTCCAGCTCCTTTCCCCGCACAGCCACTAGTGTGTCGTCCGCATAACACACGGTGACCATGCGGGGAAGTTGCACCCCCCGGATCGCCCAGTCGTAACCGATGTTCCACAGGAGTGGACCCAATACTGACCCCTGTGGAACCCCGCACGTCATGGCCCTCACGCTCCGGACACCCTTCTGTTCATAGAGCACTACCCGTGCCGTCAAGTAGTGCTCTATAACACGCCTCAGATAATGAGGCACTCCATGGTACCGGAGTGCCTCCCCAATGACCGTGTAGGGGAGGGACCCGAACGCGTTGGCGATATCCAGTAACACCGCCACCACTCCCTCCTTTTGACCTGCCGCAAGTACCCCGAAATCCCTCAAAGCGGCCACTGCGTCTATAGTAGACCGCCCCCTTCGGAACCCGAACTGGCTGTCATGTAAGTTCGGGCCCGTCTCTACTAGGTGCCGCTGGATACGGGAGACCAGGATTCGCTCGAAGAGCTTCCCGATCTCATCCAGCAGCACGATGGGGCGGTAGCCAGCGGGGGAGTCTGGTGGACGTCCCTCCTTACGCAAAAGGCACAGTCGCCCCTCCTTCCAGCATTTTGGGAAGCGCCCTTCCTCGAGGCAGTCATCCAGGAGGGATTTGAGGCGGTTCCCGAGATGCTTAAGTGCCAGGAAGAGTACTTTTCCTGGCACTCCGTCCGGTCCCGGTGCTTTGCGCGTGGCTCTGACGCGGTCTATGGCCCACTCAATCTCGTCATCCGTGATGGGGACGACCACGAGCGGTTCCGCCGGGTCCGCTGCTGGGGGGACCATCACCGGTGGGACGAAGTCTGGCGCCTCCGGAAACAGGCCCTCAACCACTCTTCGGAGGAGTTCTGGCTCCATGGAGTCCATGGGTGGGACGCTCTGTAATTTATTGCGCACCATTCTGTACGGGCGCCCCCATGGGTCCCTATTGAGGGTTGCCAAGAACTCCTCCCATCCCTCGTTCTTCGCCTTCCTAATGGCCTGCTGGAGGGCCCTTTTCTTTTCCGCCAACGCTGTGCGGAGGAGCTCTTCCTCTTCGGCGGTGTGCCTCCTTCTCCTGCACCGCGTATAGGCCCGCCGGGCATTATTGGAGGCCGTGCGGAGGGCGGCGATCTCCGGGGTCCACCAGTAAACTTGTTTCTTGCCTCGGGCAGGCCGGGCCCGGGGCATGGAAGCGTTACAAACCGTCTGCAGGGACCTTCTGAAGCAAACGGCCCTCTCGTCGACACCTCTTGGGGCCACCTGGGGAGCATTCCACGCCTCGATGATGGCGGCCTCTTCCGCCATTTCTCTGTCGAGGTGGGCCAATGACCATCTTGGGAACCCGCCCTTCCCGGCCTGTCGGCCATTAAGCCTGGTCGGCGCAGCCCTCTGCAGTGGAGAGACCCTCATGCGGATATATAAATGATCCGAGAGGGTCTCTTCGTCCTCCAAAACTCGCCACTCGGCAACGCGTGCTGCCAGGTCGGGGGTCGCGAAGGATAGGTCAACTATAGACCCCCCATTCCAGCGGACGCACGTCTGCGTGTTGCCACTGTTGAGGAGGACCAAGCCCGCTGACGCCGCCCAATCTTCAACCTCAGCCCCTCTGGGTTCGGTGTTTGGGGACCCCCACGCTCGGCTCTTGGCGTTGAAGTCCCCCAAAACCAGGATGGGCGCCTGGCCGGCCCTTCTCACCACCCCCTCCAGGTCTCCCAGAAAGCGCTGGAAGGCATTCAGGGGCAGGTTGGGGGAAAAGTATACCCCGACCACTATGATTCCTCCCCATTTAGCCGCCACGAATCCCTCCCCTCTCTCAATGCACATGAGGACCTCCCCCGGCACCGAAGCCACCAGCGCCACCCGGCCGTCTCTAGACCCCACCCAGTTGGGCCGAGGAGGGACAGCGTATGGCTCCGCCACCGCAGCCAGTGCAACTCCCCACTCCGCCAAGTTCTGCATGAGCAGATCCTGTGCGGGAATGCAGTGGTTGATGTTGCACTGCAGCACCTCCCATGGACCTTGTTGCGGATGTGCTTGCATTATTGGTCCATGGGCTGTCCCTCAATCATCTGTTCCGTCGGAAGGGGGCTTGGGTCAATGGCCGGGGTGGCCTTCTCCGGAGCCCCATGGTTCCCACTGCGGGCTTCCACTCCCCTTACCTTAGGGGGGTTACAGGAGAAACCGCCCATCCTGTGCCTCGCTGGCAATTTCGCCTGGTGGCAAACTGCGCAGAAAGCCTCTGCTTGGCAGTCCACCCCTCGGTGCCCCGGCTTGCTGCAGCGGAAGCACAGATCTCCTCTTTCCACCGGGGAGGGGCACGTGGCTCTAGTATGTCCGATGCCCAGACACTTAAAGCACCTGAGCACCCCAGGTTCAAGTGCCTTAATTCGGGCGGACGACCAGCCTATCGTCACCTTACCCACCGACACCGCGGTGCTCGCCGCCTCTATAGGGCACTGCACAAGGGCTGAACCAGTGCCGCTGTAGCCGATGCGGATGTCCCCGACCCGGACATCCGCATTCGAGCAACTCCCTTTGGCCGCAATTGCCCTCGCCACTGCTTCCGGTGTGGCAGCCTCGTCGAGGCCGGAGACTCGAAGACGCGCCATCTTAACCGGTCTATAGACTCGGGCCGCGTCTCCTATTGCTGTCTCCAGGCGCGCCTTCAGAGCGTCGGCGGTGCGGCCATTGTCTGCCCCCGCCACTTCCAGGATGCGGGCCCCGTCCGCCGTCTTCCGCACATTAACGTGCTCGAGGCCAATCTCCTCTAGCCGAAAGGCTTGAGTGGCTCTCAGCATTACGGAGGCGTACGACTCCTTCGCCTCTGGCTTAAGAGCCACCACTACCGCTGCGGTTTTCGGGACCGCCAGCTTTTTGGCTGCCGGGGCCGCCGGCTTACCCGCTTTTCTCGTCGAAGAGGCAGGAGGGGTGGCCTTCTTTCTCTTTCCCCGCTTCACCACCCGCGTCCATTCCCCCTGCGTGGGGGGCGTTGGTGTGGGGGCTGCAGGCACTAGCTTGGGCCCGGGCTGGGCCTCCTGCTGTTGCAGTACTGCGTCTGGAGCCACCTGTTTTCTCCGCGGCACTTTTGGGCCAGGTGCGGCTCTCGCAGGAGGCATTAGCGTTGACCCTGTTGACGCTAGAGCTTTTCCTGCCGACTTCCTGGACCTCGCGACAGGAGCAGGGTTGCGGGCAGATACAGGTGATGGAGTCCATGGATCATCCGGCAGATTACTCAAGCGAACCGTAGGCGGGGCCGTCGTGGTGGTAGCCGCCGCTGCTCTTTTTTGGTCCGCCGCCAAAGGCGGGCGGAGTGTCGGCGCAGGGGGTAGAAGAGCTCTTACCTCTCCTATGCGCACATTAATCATGTTCCCCAAGGAGATGGAAAGCTCTTTTTTCAGGTCCTCTTTGAACTCTTTAAAGACTGCCGCGACTATCTCTGGTAATTGGACCGTCTCTGATGCCGTAGCTGGCGCATGCGCTTTTTTATTGCGTTCGGAGTACGCTTTCCTCAAAGCCTTCGTCTCCGTTTCAAGTTGCGCAAGCTGCTCTTTCATCCTCTTGTTGTCCGCTTTGAGAATACGCAGCTCCTCTCCCTCCTCACGGGACTGCAGCTTCTGCATCGACTGTATGATGCGACGGCAGGAGTTATTAATCCTGCCGTGGACTCGACCATTCAGATTCCCGGACTTGCCGGCCTCTTCTAGCAGGTTTTTAGCTTCCGTGCAGACTTCTTCAATTATTTCCCTCTCAGTGATTTCCGGGCTGCTCTCCCTGGTATCGGGGGTTGGCCTGGTATCCTCCGAGGACGTCCGATCCTTACTCCAGCGGTCGCCGTCGACCATAGACTCGTTTTCCTCCTCGGAGTCTTGGCCCACGCTGTTACGTAACTTGTAGCAGGCCGCCGACAACCCAACGTAGGCCCCAGCAGCCTTTCTTCCCCCTCGAGCCGACATCTTCAGTTTTAGGCGAGGAGCCGCTGACCCCGCACCACCGGCCTTTCTCCCCCTCCGAGCCGAATTAATTTTTGGTGGCTCTTTTCCAGGATCCAGGTCCCCGTCGTTGGGATGGACCCTTTTGGCCCCCGCCCTAAGTCCCCTACGCCCCTGAAGTGTCTTCCACCTCTTTGGGGAGGTTTCTTGGGCCTCTTTTCCGACAGGTATCACGTCTTCTTTCTCTGACCCATTATTGTCCGGAACCTTCCCCTCAGGAGGGGGAGGAATATCAGAGAGCCGAGTCAGCCGCACGACTGGTTGCCTGGCAGCCTCCAAGTGATGCTCTGCGGTCGCGTCTGTCTCCTCCCGGCTCACAGCATCCATGCCCGATGCTCCACGAGTGAATCGCCCCTTGGAGTCCCGCGACGGCGAACCACCACCCCTCAATCTTAAGATGCCCAGATCGTAATTTGAGCAGCTTCCGGAGTTCATTTCAAGGTCACAGGCGTTGGAGTGCGACAACAGGCCGCAGTCTTTCGCCTCCTGATCAACAAAATCCTCGTTCCAATTTGCATCAAAGTCCATCCGAGTTGCGCCAAAGTCGTGTTCACGAAGACCGGCACCTTGCCGGCCTACGAGGCGATTGTTGCCCACCCCAACCTGTGTTCAATGTATAGGTTATTGTACGTCTTGAAAATAACTTCTTCATATTCCGTTCCCTTTTGAAAATTTGGGGTACTTGAAGTGGTAAAACATATTTTTCATTATTAAAAGTAAAAAAAATAAAAAATAATGATTTTCATTTTCTTTAACCTGTCGATGCCACTTTTTTAAGAATCACGCTATTATACCTATCCTATATTCATTTACAAACCTTATTTTACTCACAGCATATTCAAACTATACGTAGTTCACTAACCAGCAACCTGGATTGAGCAAATTTTCAAGAAAAACAACGAATTAATGATTTTTCTTAAGAACACATATTAACTTGTCAACATGTTTTTGTCATCTGTATTTGTTTGTTATAAATAAATGTATTTCTATTCTATTCTATTCTAACTCATATTTATAGACGGGTATAACGGTGGTTTTCTCAAGAAACCTGGAAGTCAAGGTCACGCCGATTTCACGCCGAAATCACGCCGCCGCCGCCGATTTTTCGGCAAACGCCGCCGCCGATCATTGTTTAATCGGCGCACACGTCTAATACACGTAAGGCCTTTTTTTGTAATTTGAACACCACAGACCAATACATCGGGATTTTCGGAGTTATTTAGCAAGTCTAGTAACCCAGTTTTGCCGCAAATTGATCTGACGTTTTGGTGGACGATTTTAAAACATGAAGATTTTGCTAGCGTGGTGGTCGGTCGCCGCTGCTCATTAGGTAGTTTTTTGACTCGACTGTGTTGAAGTGCCTGATGGACACGCCAGCCGGCCAGTGTTTGTGACTACGAACTACACCTACTTTATTCGCCGGCACATCGATCTTGAATGACGAGTAATGACCCCTCGTGACCTTCAGCTGTTCGCACCTATCTACCTGGACCCCGATACTGGTTTGGATGTGATGAACGACGTCTTCACAGCTGGTTTCTACGTTCAGGTTGAAGATGTGCAGACTAACAGACCGTGGCGTAGCTGCCCGCAGTCCCCCGCGTCGCTCCGTCGGAGCTACGGGCACCGGGGCTGCCAGTGGAGCGCTCGTAGCATCACGTGCTGCCAGTGGAACATACGCAGCATCAGGAGGTGCGAGTGAGATGCACATTGCAGAAGGTGCTTTTGGGGCCGATGACGCAGCAGGAGGTGCCTGTTTAGTGAATGCTGCAGCTGGTGTACCTGCCACAAGAGAACCCGACTCCTTCTGCACTACTCCCGCAGATATAGCTCGTTTTGGAGGTACTCCATCTTGGGTGACGGATTGCCAGACGGGAGGATGGGTGACAGCTGGTTTGGATGCTGCACTGACAGGTGGCACAGAGGACATGTTGTCTTGTGATGACGATGGTTGAGCTAAGAGCCCCTCCGACTGCAGTTTACGACGGGTACGGGTCCGGAGCCGCTGCATTTCCGCTGGCATTTGATCTGTGGGTCCTGTAGGCGTCGTGCAAGATATGTCGTGCTTTGATGCAGTGTGCTCTTTGGTCGGTTCTTGTGTTCCATGTACAGTGTCATCAATGAAATTGAGTGCTTCTGGACCAGAGTCATTTAATTGCGGTGTCTTTGCCTGTAGTATATCAAGGTCAGTTTGATTGTGCTTTAGTATTTGTAATATCTGTGAGTGTATTTCTTTCTGTCTTACCAGTTCTTGTTGTTGGCATTTAATTAAATCATATGTGTTATCCATTTTTTGTTTCATTTCCAGAATAGTACTTTGTAAATTCAAAATAACGTCCGTCAAATTTCCGTCACTACACTTTTCTTTTAGTTTAGCTTTGTTGGTGGCATTTTTATCGCTTTATTAGTCACGGAGTCACTTTATCACTTCAATAAAATAAAATAATTTGTTTATGATAAAAAAGATATGCACTAAATAATTATAATTAATAAAATTTAACGGAGCAGTTTCAATTTGCTGCTATAGATGACAGTGGCGCCACCTTGACGATTGACGATTGACCTGATGCGCAAGATGCGGCTGTTTTAGGGTTACAACACGTCTGTCAAAGTGGTTAAATCTAAACCTTCTTACTCTCAACATAGCTGGTTTGTTAGTGCACACCGTTGTATGGGGACCTTGCACTTTGAGACTATGCGCTGAAACTTGGCACAGTTGGTTCTTAGCTGGTCTTGAGCAGATACAGACCGGGAGACATCGAGAGCCACCTCTCATTTAGTGGGGGGGGGGGGGGGGGGGGGGAGGAGTTCGACGCTGCCGCGCTTCACTTGGAGCACCATTTCTCTAAAACTATACCAATTAGGGCATGTGATATATCAGTTTCGGATAAATTAAGGACGAGGAATCTATTTTTAGAACAAAAACAATGCACTTTCTAACAAAACAAAGCATAAAGTAGAAAAGACTAAAAAACGTATTTTAGATTTTTTTATAATTACCAATTTTTTTTTAAGTTTTGCAGGAATCTGAAATTAAAAAATATAGTCGTAAAGCTACACTTATTATGTTTAAAAAAAAATGGTTTATTATACAAATCTGTTGATAAATGGGAGATAAAAAATAATATTAAGCGTGGGTCAGAGTGATCTTATATGAAGGTTTCTTGTAATTTGTTCTGCGACCGTTTATTTTTTTTAGTTTTTCGTAAATAACTCGTAAACGGAAGCCAACAGCAAAAAAATATCTGTTACGTAAATAATCTGTTTCAGATTTCTTATAATATAAGTGCTACTTTTTTCCGCTTGGATCAATATTAAAAAAAATATTGAAGGGAGAAAATAAATTCTGAGGTCCCCTTTTTTAGTCATTCGTAAGTAACTCGTAAACGATGGCCAATAGCAAAAAATGTTTTATTACATGAATCATTTACATAAAATTTCCTACAAAAAAGGTTATTCAAACTTTTACGCTTGGATCAATACATATTTAAAAAGGGGACCTTAGAATTTATTTTCTCTCTTTAATATCGTTTTTAATATTGATCCTAGCGAAATAGTTTGAAATGAATGACCTTTTTTGTAGGAAATTTTATGTAAATGATTCATGTAATAAAACATTTTTTGTATGCTAATTATTCATGTATAAAAATATTTTTTGCTATTGGCCATCCTTTACGAGTTATTTACGAATGACGAAAAAAGGGGACCTTAGTATTTATATTCTTCATTTAATATCTTTTTTTAATATTGATCCTAGCGAAACAAAGTAGCACTTATTTTATGACAAATCTTAAATAGTTTATTTACGTAAAATATATATTTTTTTGCTATGGGCTACCGTTTACGAGTTATTTACGAAAAACTAAAAAAAATAAACGATTGTAGAACAAATTATAAGTAACCTTCCCACCTTCATATGAGATCACTCTTACCCACGCTTAATATTATTTTTTATCTCCAATTTATCAACAGATTTTTATAATAAACTATATATTTTTTAAACGTAATAAGCTTTTAAAAAAATTGGTAATTATAAAAAAATCTAAAATACGTTTTTTAGTCTTTTCTACTTTATTCTTTTTTTTTTTTGTTAGAAAGTGCATTGTTTTTGTTCTAAAAACAGATTCCTCGTCCTTAATTTATCGGAAAGTGATATATCACATGCCCTAATAGGTATAGTTTTAGAGAAATGTTGCTCCAAGTGAAGCGCGGCAGCGTCGAACATAACCCCCTCCCCCCCCCACTAAATGAGAGGTGGCTCTCGACGGCTCCTGGTCTGTATCTGCTCAAGACCAGCTAAGAATCAACTGTGCCATGTTTCAGCGCACAGTCTCAAAATGCAAGGTGTCGTGCACTAACAAACCAGCTAACACTGATAAATCTAAATTCATAGCCTTTCACAAAACAGCGGCATCCAGCTGTAGTATTTTGGTAATGTAGGTAGCTCGTAAAAATATGTCAAATGTCAGTTTGCCGTGAAATACATGACCGTTACGTTGCTATCCGAGTGTTTTAATTCTAATTAAAATTTGTTTGATAAGTGCTACTTTTTTCCGCTTGGATCAATATTAAAAAAAATATTGAAGGGAGAAAATAAATTCTGAGGTCCCCTTTTTTAGTCATTCGTAAGTAACTCGTAAACGATGGCCAATAGCAAAAAATGTTTTATTACATGAATCATTTACATAAAATTTCCTACAAAAAAGGTTATTCAAACTTTTACGCTTGGATCAATACATATTTAAAAAGGGGACCTTAGAATTTATTTTCTCTCTTTAATATCGTTTTTAATATTGATCCTAGCGAAATAGTTTGAATGACCTTTTTTGTAGGAAATTTTATGTAAATGATTCATGTAATAAAACATTTTTTGTATGCTAATTATTCATGTATAAAAATATTTTTTGCTATTGGCCATCCTTTACGAGTTATTTACGAATGACGAAAAAAGGGGACCTTAGTATTTATTTTCTTCATTTAATATCTTTTTTTAATATTGATCCTAGCGAAACAAAGTAGCACTTATTTTATGACAAATCTTAAATAGTTTATTTACGTAAAATATATATTTTTTTGCTATGGGCTACCGTTTACGAGTTATTTACGAAAAACTAAAAAAAATAAACGATTGTAGAACAAATTATAAGTAACCTTCTCACCTTCATATGAGATCACTCTTACCCACGCTTAATATTATTTTTTATCTCCAATTTATCAACAGATTTTTATAATAAACTATATATTTTTTAAACGTAATAAGCTTTTAAAAAAATTGGTAATTATAAAAAAATCTAAAATACGTTTTTTAGTCTTTTCTACTTTATTCTTTTTTTTTTGTTAGAAAGTGCATTGTTTTTGTTCTAAAAACAGATTCCTCGTCCTTAATTTATCGGAAAGTGATATATCACATGCCCTAATAGGTATAGTTTTAGAGAAATGTTGCTCCAAGTGAAGCGCGGCAGCGTCGAACATAACCCCCTCCCCCCCCACTAAATGAGAGGTGGCTCTCGACGGCTCCTGGTCTGTATCTGCTCAAGACCAGCTAAGAATCAACTGTGCCATGTTTCAGCGCACAGTCTCAAAATGCAAGGTGTCGTGCACTAACAAACCAGCTAACACTGATAAATCTAAATTCATAGCCTTTCACAAAACAGCGGCATCCAGCTGTAGTATTTTGGTAATGTAGGTAGCTCGTAAAAATATGTCAAATGTCAGTTTGCCGTGAAATACATGACCGTTACGTTGCTATCCGAGTGTTTTAATTCTAATTAAAATTTGTTTGATAAGTGCTACTTTTTTCCGCTTGGATCAATATTAAAAAAAATATTGAAGGGAGAAAATAAATTCTGAGGTCCCCTTTTTTAGTCATTCGTAAGTAACTCGTAAACGATGGCCAATAGCAAAAAATGTTTTATTACATGAATCATTTACATAAAATTTCCTACAAAAAAGGTTATTCAAACTTTTACGCTTGGATCAATACATATTTAAAAAGGGGACCTTAGAATTTATTTTCTCTATTTAATATCGTTTTTAATATTGATCCTAGCGAAATAGTTTGAAATGAATGACCTTTTTTGTAGGAAATTTTATGTAAATGATTCATGTAATAAAACATTTTTTGTATGCTAATTATTCATGTATAAAAATATTTTTTGCTATTGGCCATCCTTTACGAGTTATTTACGAATGACTAAAAAAGGGGACCTTAGTATTTATTTTCTTCATTTAATATCTTTTTTTAATATTGATCCTAGCAAAACAAAGTAGCACTTATTTTATGACAAATCTTAAATAGTTTATTTACGTAAAATATATATTTTTTTGCTATGGGCTACCGTTTACGAGTTATTTACGAAAAACTAAAAAAAAATAAACGATTGTAGAACAAATTATAAGTAACCTTCCCACCTTCATATGAGATCACTCTTACCCACGCTTAATATTATTTTTTATCTCCAATTTATCAACAGATTTTTATAATAAACTATATATTTTTTAAACGTAATAAGCTTTTAAAAAAATTGGTAATTATAAAAAAATCTAAAATACGTTTTTTAGTCTTTTCTACTTTATTCTTTTTTTTTGTTAGAAAGTGCATTGTTTTTGTTCTAAAAACAGATTCCTCGTCCTTAATTTATCGGAAAGTGATATATCACATGCCCTAATAGGTATAGTTTTAGAGAAATGTTGCTCCAAGTGAAGCGCGGCAGCGTCGAACATAACCCCCTCCCCCCCCACTAAATGAGAGGTGGCTCTCGACGGCTCCTGGTCTGTATCTGCTCAAGACCAGCTAAGAATCAACTGTGCCATGTTTCAGCGCACAGTCTCAAAATGCAAGGTGTCGTGCACTAACAAACCAGCTAACACTGATAAATCTAAATTCATAGCCTTTCACAAAACAGCGGCATCCAGCTGTAGTATTTTGGTAATGTAGGTAGCTCGTAAAAATATGTCAAATGTCAGTTTGCCGTGAAATACATGACCGTTACGTTGCTATCCGAGTGTTTTAATTCTAATTAAATCCCAAACACAATAATTGGCGACGAGAAGTACCTAACGCGTTATAATAAGTGATAAACTAGTGCAATAATAGTTAAATACGATGGCGGCGAGCGCTAACGTGATTTATGGCGGCAATCTCACGTTCGACCACAACGCGCAAGAATGGAGGATTTTTAAAGAGGGGTTTGAAGCTTGTTTGAAGCGATGTGTTTTGCAAATGATTTGACGGACACCACCGACAAAGCGGGCACAAAGCGGCGTTCCGTACTCCTTACGACGTTTGTGGAAGAAACTTACCGCGTTGCAAAAGATTTGGTGTATCCAAAAACGTTGAACACCATTGAATATTCCACCCTCCTTGAAAAGCTGGATGCTCATTTTGAGTCACCTAGGTGTTCGTTTGCTGAACGATATCAATTTTATAAAGCAGAGCAACGGACCGGTGAAGATCTGGGGGAGTGGGCAGCGCGAGTGCGAAGTTTGGCACAGTTCTGCGGGTTTACGACGGAGCTCGATACAGCGCTGCGGGATCGTTTCGTTCTCGGACTCGAGAACGCTAAAGAACGAGAGAAGTTGTTTGCGGAGAGCGAGGACAAGCTGACCTTTAGCAAGGCGTTACATCTGGCGCAGGCTACCCGCAGCGCCCGGCAGAGGTGGCGCCGTCCCAACCAAACAACTCTAATAATACAAGACAAGCCTATATTTGTATGCGGATACAAAAACCATACCAAGGACAAGTGCCGTTACATTAATTACTCGAGTAAAAAGTGCAACACTAAAGGACACCTCAGTAGGATGTGTAAAATGAGTAATAAAAAGTTTAACTTCATTGCTGAGGAAACCGATGACATACATGAAGGTAGCGTAGATGTTTATTTATATAGTATCAGATGTGATAACGGGGAGCCTATGCAGCAGGTGGGGTACGTATTGCAATGTCTAAAATTAAAAAAACTAACGTTAAATAACCTACGTTCAAAATACCTAAAATCTAAATACCTAATGATTTTCAATACCTAAGCAAGTACCACCTACCTACGAATTACCTAAGCTTAAAATACCTATTGGACTAAATATCTAATGTTTGAAATACCAACAGGTATGTCACCTAAATTTGATACACCAACATTTGAAATACCCTATGGTCAAAATACCTAAAATGATTCATTTGCTAGCTATTTGTACGAAGTAGTAGGGTAGGTTCCGCGAGCGTAAAAGAGGGTAGATTGAACAAAGGTAAATCCTAAAGGTAGATCCGAATCGGAGCACCCCACTATCCACGTGGTCTTATCTGTCCTACCCCTAGAGTGTATGTCAAAAGCCGGAGGCGCGGAGGGGAAGCAGCCCTCGCCCGCCCTAGCAAAGCGCAGAGCACAATGGGAGCCACAGCGGCTGAGGCTGGTCGCCTTGGCGACCAGCAAGCCAAAGCTGCGAAGGCTCCCATTAGTGCCTGCGCTTTGATACGCAAGGGCGAAAGGGCTGCTTTGCCCGCAGCGCCGGAGCAGATGCGGAGTGCGAAGAAATGACGGCGCGTCGGAGCCATCCAGAGCTTCAATATCAAGTCGGACTGCGCATCTGCTCCGGCGCTGCGGGCAAAGCAGCCCTTTCGCCCTTCCGTATCAAAGCGCAGGCACTGACGGGAGCCTTCGCAGCTTCGGCTTGCTGGTCGCCTTCGGCGACCAGCCTCAGCCGCTGCGGCTCCAATTGTGCTCTGCGCTTTGCTACGGCGGGCGAGGGCTGCTTCCCCTCCGCGCCTCCGGCTTTTGTTATACACTCTAGGGGTAGGACAGACAAGACCACGTGGATAGTGGGGTGCTCCGAATCGGATTTGTTTGTTTAAGGTTTACAAAATTCGGCCACGTTAACAATAGTCTACTTAAGATTCGGACTTACAAATATTGTATGTGGTGAGTTGTATACTATGCAAAGTGAAGTATTCTGCAAATTAAACATTCATTGAAAATGATTTCTGCCAAACAGGTTACGCTGACGTAAAACCAAACATACCATTAGACATTTTTTAGCTTTTGGTATTTAATCATTACGTATTTAGATTTTAGTGATTTTGGACGTACGTAAATTTACATTAGTGTTTTTAATTTTAGACATTATAATATGCACCCTTTTAAACTTTAGATATTTTGAATTTAAGTCAAAACACAATGAGGTATTTAGATTTTAGGTATTTTGAACGTAGGTTATTTAACGTTAGTTTTTTTAATTTTAGACATTGCAATACGTACCCAGCAGGTGGTGTCGATGGCTAGCGAGAGCGTATTATGCGAGGTAGACAGCGGAAGCGTTGTTTCAGTGCTACCTGTTAGTGTTTATGACGCGTTATTTAAAGGGAAATATGCCTTAAAGAGATCCAACGTAAGATTAAACTGTTATAATGGTAGCAAAATATTTCCTTTAGGCCGAGTTTTATTACCGATTACTTTTGAAACTAGAACAGAGGAAATTGACATGTTTATTATCGAGGATACAGCGGATCAGCCAATTTTGTTAGGAAGAGATTTCATTAGCAAGTTTGATTTACATCTGTGCAGTAAGAATTGTAATCATTTGAATAGCGAGGATGACGTCATCCGGTCATTAAAGGATAAATATTTGAAAGTTTTTTCTATCGAGTTGGGTAGGTTTAATAAATATAAAATAAATCTAAAACTAAAAGAGCATGCGCAATTTAAAAATTTTAAACCTCGAACCGTGCCCTTGGCTTTAAAACCTAAAGTCGAGGAGGAACTGAACAGATTGGTTCATTTAGGTATTTTGGAAAAAGTTAGTCATTCCGATATGGCTACACCGATTGTCACTGTTTTACGGCCCGACGGCAATATACGAATTTGCGGTGACTATTCCGTGACCTTGAATAAATCATTGTTTATCGATAACTATCCATTACCGCGTATCGAAGACCTATTTTCTAGGTTGCATGGGGGGGAAGAATTCTCGAAATTGGATTTATCTAGGGCATATAACCAATCTAGGGCATATAACCAGTGTGAGCTGGATGAGGCATCAAAGAAATTGACGTGTATAAACACACACAAAGGGCTGTATTGTTACACACGCCTCGTTTTTGGCTTATCCTCTGCGCCGTGTATTTTTCAGCAAATTATCGAAAAATTACTTTCGGGAATCGACGGAATTTGCATTTTTCTCGACGATGTACTTATAACTGGACCGACCCGAAAAATACACGTCGAAAGGCTCGAGCAAGTCCTTAGTCGATTTAATGACGCCGGTTTGTGCTTGAAACAGGATAAATGCGAGTTATTTAGGAGTTCTGTGGAATACTTAGGGTTTGTAATCGATAAAGATGGATTACATAAATCCAAAAATAAAATCCAAGCCATTCTTAATGCTAAAAGTCCGAAAAATGTATCTGAGCTTCAATCTTTTCTAGGTTTGTTAAATTACTATCGGGCATTCGTACCTAATCTTCGGGTATTTTAAACCCGTTGTATGCATTGCTAAAAAAAGATTGTAAATGGTATTGGGGCGTCGAGCAAGAGGAGTCATTTGTGAGAATAAAAACGGAGTTAGCGAGTGAGCGAATGTTAGCACACTACAATCCGGATTACGTCACGATTTTGACCACGGATGCCGGACCGGCGGCTTTAGGGGCTATTTTAGCTCAAAAACAGCCGGACGGCTCCGAGCGCGTTGTTGCTTATGCCTCCCGCTCGCTCACGCCCAGCGAAAAAAACTATGCTCAGATACAAAAAGAAGCGGCATCATTAATTTTTGGAATAAAGAAATTCCATTATTATTTGTACGGCAGATCGGTGCCTTGTGTTTTAAGAACGGACCACAAACCCTTAGTATCAATTTTCGGATCCAAAAAAGGTGTTCCCGAATTAGCGGCAAATCGGTTGCAGCTAGGGAATGCAATCTCGCACCAAGATTGGCGATTCGAGATTTCGCACGAAAAATCTGAATCGAGATAGGGTGTTTCGAGATCTCGACCGTCACACTTTCGAGATCGAGATTAATCTCGACGAGATCGAGATTTGACAAAGTAATTAAAAATGTGTTATTTTGAGCAAAAATCTCAAAAACTTCCGTATATACTACTAATTTAGTGTACGTCATGTTTTATTTAGAAGATAAACACAACAAATTAATCAACATTTAATAAAAAAACTACTTTTATTAAAGAAAAAACAAATATGTTTGTAGGTCTAATTTCGCATGTAATTATAACATGCTTGATATTTTTGACAAGCACTCAGCAACTTACAAAAAAATGTAGGGTAACAGAGCAAAAATCATAAATAATTGTGACTGTTGTGTGTGTAATTGTGTGTAAATAATTATGACAGAGTGCGCCAAAGTGCTTTTACAGTTAAAGCCGGCCGCACACAATAGTACTGCCTGAACAACATGAACCTAAAGGTCAAAAAGATTACTCAAAACAAAGTAATTCACACGGATGAATCTTTAAATCTCGTTCGAGATCTCGAAAATATTAAAAATCAAAATCAAAATCAAAAATATACTTTATTCATGTAGGCCTAGCAACAAGCTCTTATGAATCGTAATTAATCTTAATCTAATTATCAGAGCAATTTATTGATGTTAATATTATTCCATAATAAAATTGGATTATTATACATATCAAATTTAACACTAAGAATTTCACAAAAGGATCGTCAAACATTAAAAATATTGTATAAAAAAATACTAGTCTAGAATTTCTAGAATAAAATCTAAATGTCAAAAAAAAAGCATAAGTAACAAAAGAAGTAGATAGTATTACATCGGAATATCCATTTCCTCATCAATAATCAAATGTACCTAATAAATAAATAATCATTTCGAATAACAATTAATCCCACGTTGTAATATCATTCATGTAGTCTTGTGTGGTATAATAAGCTTTAGAAATAAGTTTACGCTTTACATAATTCTTAAATTTATTAATAGATAATTCAGTAATATGGTTTGGAAGTTTATTATAAAATCTTACACAATTACCCATGAATGATTTTTTAATTTTATGGAGCCGAATGAAGGGCACTGCGAGCTTATGTTTATTTCTAGTATTAATATTATGAATTTCACAGTTTTTCCTAAAATTTACAATATTTTTATGTACATACAGAATATTCTCATAAATGTATTGACAGTGCACTGTCATTATGTCAATTTCCTTAAATTTATCTCTAAGTGAGTCTCTATGGTTCATTTTGTATATTGCTCGAATAGCCCTCTTCTGCAGAACAAAAATGGTATTTATCTCTGAAGCACCGCCCCACAGTAAAATACCATATGCCATAATGCTATGGAAGTAACTAAAATATACTAATCGAGCTGTTTTCACGTCAGTTAACTGACGGATTTTGCTCACTGCAAAAGCTGCAGAGCTCAGTCTATTCGAAAGAGTAGCAATATGGGGACCCCACTGGAGTTTAGAATCTAAAGTTATACCAAGAAAAACTGTACTATCAACTAATTCCAATTCCTCATCCTTCACAATGACACTTGTTTGCACATGCCTTACGTTAGACGAGTGACAAACTTAATACATTTAGTCTTTTTCTCATTTAACAATAAATTATTAACATTGAACCAATTTACTACTTTTGAAATGGCATTGTTTACATCATTGTAAGCTTGTTGCTGTCGTTTGACTTTGAAAATAAGTGAGGTGTCGTCTGCAAACAATACTATATCATGGTGGGTCTTAACAAGGAATGGCAAGTCATTTATGTAGATAAGGAACAGGAAAGGTCCCAATATTGACCCCTGTGGTACACCCATAGAGACCAATGACCCAGGTGATCGCTGTCCATTCACATCGACCCTTTGTATTCTACCATTTAAGTAGGACTTAAGTAAATTCAGTGCCGATCCTCTAACTCCGTAATAATGAAGTTTCCTGATTAATGTTTCATGACAAACACAGTCGAAGGCCTTAGATAAATCACAGAAGACACCTAAAGCATCTCGTGACTCCTCCCAGGCATCGAAAATATGCTTAATTAGCTCAACACCGGCATCGGTTGTTGAGCGACCCCGTGTAAAACCAAACTGCTTATTATGCATCAAATTATTAACGTTAAAATGTCGTACTAATTGAGAAAGAACTAATTTTTCAAAAATCTTGCTAAATGTTGGTAGCACAGATATCGGTCTAAAGTTAGTGGGGTCAGAGCTGCTACCAGATTTAAATAAAGGAATTACTTTACTATGTTTCATTAGATCAGGAAACTCGCCGCAATCAACACTGTTGTTAAATATAACTACCAAGTCAGGCGCTACAATTTCAACTAAGGATTTGACAGCATGGACAGAGACTCCCCAGAGGTCATTAGTTTTTTTGACATTAATTGATTTAAACGCCTTTATTACATCTGAGGTACAAACATGTTCAAAATGAAGGTCTCCACAACACTCTGGAGCGTTATGTTTTAATAATGTAACAGCAGATGAGGGTGATGAATTTAAATCCTTAGTTGTGGATACTGGTACCTCGGTGAAAAATTTTTCAAATTCTGTAGCTACTTCTAAATTGGAATCTATAATTTTGTTATCAATGTTTAGTTTAAGCTCTTTAATTGTGTGTTTAGAGCGACCAGTCTCCACATTTATAACTTTCCAGGTTGCTTTAACAATGTCGGAACTACTTTTTATTTTCTGACTTAGATAATTTCGCTTAGCTATATGACAATCTACTTTAAACTTCTTCGAATACTCCTTCACATGTTCTTTAAATTCATCACTCTGATTAAACCGCCGTTCCTCATATAAGGCATACAGTTCACGTCTTCTTTGATGTAAGTCCGCAGTAGCCCACTCACTAAAAACTGATGCACCACTAACTACGACCGATTTTGAGGTGAATATCGCATTATAATGATCCATAAAAGTGTGGAAGAATGAATTATACATACTATTAGGACTCATATCGGAAGACAAAAAGGGTAGCGCCTGAACTAAACTTAGCTTCATTCTTTCCACGCGGTCCGAGGTTACTGGTACAAAAGTTATTTGTTTTCTCATGGTATTTTTCCTTAATGCCTCAAATACCATTAATTGACCTAAGTGGTCTGATTCTAAATTGCTGATAACTTTTTTAGCAATAGGAAAAATATCTGTGAAAATATTATCTATACAGGTTGCACTAGTAGCAGTCACTCTAGTGGGCTCCATAAACATGTGGTTGAGATTACAAGATTTAAAAAGATTCAATAATCTACAAGACATTGTTGAATTTTCCATAATATTTACATTAAAGTCGCCGCATATAAGCAATTTCTTACTAGAAGATGATATTTTAAGTAGGGCAGATTCCATTATGTTTTCAAATAATTCAAAATTACTTAATGGCGGCCTATACACACAGACAACAATAAATTGCTCTAATTCTACTGCACTTAGTTCTATAGTCCGTTCAACAGACATGGATACAATGTCCTTACGTTCCTTAAATTTTAACTGACTATTTAATATAATTAATGACCCACCATGTATGGAACTAAGTCTGGTGAACGAACTTCCCGCCTGGTGATTATTAAATTGGGGCATTAATTCATTATTATTTAACCAATGTTCAGTAAGACATAAAATATCAATATTAAAATCATTCAAAAAAAGTTCTATCTGTAAATTTTTTCCTCTAATACATTGAATATTTTGATGCACCAGGTGGATATACTTTCCATGTTTGCAGTATTTTTCATTATATTTATTTAAAACTAAATTGCCAGAGACAGAATCTTTTGTCTTAACACCTAGTTTAAATCTATTAAATCATTGGTTATGACTGGAACCAATTCCATGTTCATACTGGGCTGCTCAATAGGAGCAGAATTGTCTGCCAAATTCTTGGCAGAAATGTCAAGTAAATATGATAGCGATAAAGCTATTAATCAAGATCTTGACCGAGATTGCTAAAATCGAGATTTCCTATGAACGAGATTCAATCTCGAAAATTCGTGCGAGATCTCGCGAGATCTCGAAATTGCGAGATCGAGATTGCATTCCCTAGTTGCAGCGTTATGCTATATTTCTGTCGGCTTATAACTATGAGATCTAATATGTAAAAAGCGAACATAACGTTGCAGTTCACTTATCTAGGGCCACACTGGATGAAACGCAAGGGTGTCCCGAAGGAGATATAGTTGATCGGGCAACATACATAAATTTTATATCTGATTAATTGAATCCAGTTACGGCGAAAGATATTTGTTTAGCAACAAAAAAAGATGCGGTATTGTTGCGCGTTAAGTCTTATATAGAAAATGGGTGGCCACGAAAATTGAAGGATAATGACTTAAAAATGTTTTTTAACCGTCGTATAGAGTTGACTTTAGAAGAAGGCTGTATTTTGCGCGGCCATAAAGTTGTCATACCTTCCATTTTCCGGGAGCAACTTTTGAATGAGTTGCATGATTCTCATCTCGGTGTGGTAAAAACTAAATCGGAAGCTAGGGAACGAATGTGGTGGCCTAATATAGCGAGCTCCCGATATTACAAAAGGTCACGGTCATGATCACGGTCCATATCCCGGTCGATATAAGTCTAGTGACTTTGACCTGTAATTTATGTTGTGAATGTTGTGATACAAAAGCCAATTAACATTTTGTAATACTAATTTTTAAACTAAGGTTCACCGAAGGAGATAAAACAAACAACCCGATAGTGGACAGGAACAATTTAATTGTCGGGCTAGTTAAGATTACACTTTTAAGCTTAATCACTATTTGACGACTTATTGGTAGTAAATTAAATTCTAAATTTATGTCTATATAACCAGGTTTTAATTATCGTTGGTGATACTTGGTCGATTGCGCTATTTGATAGTTAATACTAAAAGGTGAATAGTCCAAAATCGCAGTTTAGGGAAAAATAGTGAAAGGCTTAGCTGCACTGTAGCGACAGTCGACGGCTCTCTCGACCAGATGGCCGGAGGTTCCAATAGCTCCGACTCTGGCGGGGCCAGCTGCACAGGTCGACTGGGGTTACATATCAGAATACCGAAAACTGATTTACCTAATGTTGAATCACCTATGCTTGATTCACCTATTTTTAAATGACCTATCGATCATTTTACCTAAACATTGACTGACCTAAGTTTATAATACCTAAGCTCAAATAACCTAATGGACGAAACACCTAATGCACGATATACCTAATGCACGTTTTACCTACTGCACGTTTCACCTAAAGCTATTATACCTAATGAACGAATCACCTATAGCTGATATACCTAATGGACGATACACCTAAATCTGATATACCTAATAATCGATGTACCTAAACTTGATTTACCTAATGGACGAAATACCTAAAACTGTTAAACCTATCGCACGAAATACCTAAAGTTGATATACTTCCTGAACGAATTACCTAATGTCGATATGCCTAATGCACGGAATACCTAAAGTCTATATACCTAGTACAAAATTAATATCATTTTGCGGAATGATCCAAGTGGCAACCAACTCCACCTAATAAATCGTATGATTTCCCAACCTTACAGTAGAAACTGTTTGTTTGGATAACAACTTAAGAATACACTTTTTGAAACGCTACTTTTTAGGTAGTAGAATGATTTCGTAAGTCTAATACAAAATTAGTTATCTTATCTTATCTTATCAAAACTTGATTTTTGTAAGTTAACATCATGACGATGAAATAAAAGTCGGTTTTGGCACTGTTTGGTCGCAGTTAACCTAACACGCTCCTCCTCGCTTTGCTCGTCGTCGCACCTATCTCGACTCTGGCAAATGACTAGACCTTATATTATAATAAAAAATAGTAAGCCAATTGAATGATTTGAATTGAATGTATACCATGTCCTAATAATATTCTACTAAACAATAATTATACTTTTGATTTTAGGTACATATTTCGTTCATTAAGTGCATCGACTTCAGGTATTTCGTGCATTAGGTGTATCGAATATAGGTATTTCGTTCATTAGGTATGTTAACTTTAGGTAATTCGATCATTAGGTATACCGACTTTAGGTAATTCGTGCAGTAGGTATGTTAACTTTAGGCAATTCGATCATTAGGTATACCGAGTTTCGGTATTTCGTGCATTAGGTATATCAACATTAGGTGTTTCGTGTATTAGGTATATTAGCTTTAGGTATTTCGAGTATTAGGTGTTTCAACTTTAGATAATTCGAGCATAGGTATTTTGAGCTTAGGTAAACCAATTGTAGGTGAAACGTGCAATAGGTAATTCGTTCATTAGGTGTTATGAGCTTAGGTTAATTGATCATTAGGTATTTAAAAAAATAGGTGAAACGAGCATAGGTGATTCAACATTAGGTAAATCGATTTTCGGTATTCTGATATGTAACCGTCGACTGGTACAGGATCTGGCCTACCAAAGGCCGCGCCCCTAGTAGACACCTCCTGGAAAATTCCGGGTACGGGATTAGTTCCACTGACTCAGGTCACGCCAAGAATCCGTGGTCCGTGCCACGTGAGAGTCCGTTTCACATAGGAACACAGGGTTTCCATGCGTAACCCTTTGGGGTTATATTACAGCACAACATTCAGCGTTATGCGGGATAATTTTATGCGACCGCATGGCGCGCCATACAATTTCTGACGAAAGTATAGGAACGACGCCTTACCTGTCGGAGGAAAATCGTCTTGCGGGGGTTTATGAGTGAGCGAATGTCAACTCCGGAGAGCCCAGGACGCGCCTGGCTCGCCCTTTCGGGAAACGGGTTAACCGCAAGGCACGATCACACACTGAGGGCAGCTGAAATAAACGGTTCACGTCACTAATCGCATAATCCAACAACAGATTCTGAATTTCACGATCTTCACAAACGAATGTAAGATGACTTACCAAAGATGAGAACGTTGTCCCAAATATTTAATTTAAAGCCGAGCTCGGCTGGGTCGGGGAAGAAAATCCAAGTGAAAAATGGCGGAATCACTGTCTCCTGAGGGCCTCTTTTTCGATGTTGCCAGGGTTACAATCCCAAGGCATTTAACCAAACTGACGTGAAATTCTAAATACGGAAATTAAACCAGAGCGTGGTAAGCGCTGCTGGACAAGCACGGTATGATATTTTTTAAGAAAAGAAAAGGAAGACTCGACAATCTATACATTTCTACCCGTTCATCGAGAATTATAATAATTATTTTGGTAAGAACTAGTTATCGACCGAACTGGTGTCGAAGGGATTCGGAATTATCTCCCTGGCAACGCGGAATCGCTGTCAACTTGACAGCCCATTGACACTATTCGAGATACAGATTTAATCGCCCGTCCGGCTTCATAGAAGTATTTTGTTATCTAAATATTTTTCCATTACAATTTTCATTAGGCAAAATAAAGGGTAAACAATGACCGTAATTGTCTTACAAATCAGCAGTCTATCGCTTTCGTGACTCCTAAATAGATTGACCTCGAACTGGGGTCCATTGCAATCGCATAATATACCGAGCATGGGCGGGTCAAAAACTCCGATAAACCAATATACTACTTACTTTTTTTTTACTATGGCTTTCCCCTCTTGTACGTTTTGGCAGGAGGGATTTTGCCAATGGTGACGTTTCAAGACATTGGTATTGGCACGATAAGAATGGTAGGTGTGTAAGAATTTAGATTTTGTGATTTAATTATATTTATAATAGTCGTTAGTATTCTTAGAGGACGAGGGGCCGCTGCCCCACCGGGCACCGCCTCAGTGAGCTTAGCTACCCAGCGTTATCGCAAGTAATGAGAATCCCACCAAAAACATTTCATGTAAAGTGTTGCCAAGACTAGGCGCATAAAGCTTTTACACTAAAAAGTTATCAGATCCCATATGTAGGTACCAAGACTTTTACTCTGTAAGTCCTAACTTTATAAGCTCTAACTGTATAAAGCCAACATCTTGGTCAAACAGTACGACTTGGCCGTTTCGTTGCTGCCATATTTATGAACACTTTCAGAATTTGTAAAACCGTTACTACTTTGTGCAAAAAGTCCACCCAGGGAGTGTTTATGTGACTGCAACGAAACGGCCAAGCCGTACTGTTTGACCAAGATGTTGGCTTTATACAGTTAGAGCTTATAAAGTTAGGACTTACAGAGTAAAAGTCTTGGTACCTACATATGGGATCTGATAACTTTTTAGTGTAAAAGCTTTATGCGCCTAGTCTTGGCAACACTTTACATGAAATGTTTTTGGTGGGATTTCATTCATTTTTGTAAGAGGTGATTATACCAGTTAGAAATGACATATTCGTTTATAGAACCTACGGACAGGGTCATATAAACGGGAATAATTTTAAAACATTTTAATATTCAGGTTTTTATAAAAGTTACGTATTGCTAGCGCCCTCTATGTAGGGCCTATATAAATTATACAGACTACTAGTACACATCGCGAAACATGTCGCGCGAGTGACTTCAAACAAGTGAGTCCAAACCGTAAAATTATTCAATGTTAGTATGTCTCACAACAGTTTAAATTCGACTGTATTACCAACTAAATTAAACTTAAATACAAACCCCACATTTTAATAAAATAATACATTAATTAAATCCACATAATACGAGTAGGTACTTGACGTTGGTTTGGTACCTGTCTAAAGTGCTCGAGATTCCTTTCCTCAACTTGCACTGGCACGATCCCGTGCATGGCCCTTTCAGGCTGACCAGGGGCGATTGGCCTATTCTCACGAACTCGATGAAAAGCCGCTGTTATCATTGCGAGCATTGTGTGGATGTCGTCAATTTGGGAAGTGTTTCCGATAAAGCCGTGAGCTGCAGTTCCACGTGTATTAACAACTCTCGAACATCGTAACCCATTTTAAAGAAAATCTAATACCAGTTTCGCAAATTTTTTGGTTTGTCTTGACAACCCGACGTGTTGATGACTTTTGAAATTGTCATGTGATGACTTTTACAAAAACTCTTAAATTACTGTATTAGAACCTCCATACACGAACGCAATGATAAGGACGACAATAATTTTGTGATAGTTGTTGTCTCAGTTTTTTAGCCCCGTCCCCGTACCACGGCATACCTCGTACCACGTGCTTTAGCGATATGAGAAACGACAATAGGGAATATTAAGGAAAACTCTGCGTAGAGGGCGTCACTAACTGAATAATATGGCCTACCGTGAAACACGACAATCGAAAGTTCGGTTTCTTCCTCTCTATCACTCTTGCCTATTCGATCGATAGAGAGGCATATATAACGAAATTTCGATTTAAACAAACCGCCTTGATGCATCAATGTCATAGTGAAAACTTGTAAAAAATTATTTAAGGCCTAGTATGTAGGTATAAGTTACTCTATGGTTTAGTAGGTACACTAGTGCTGCACTCTGGCGGCAGAACATTGCAGTAATACTCCCTATTGTATGTATTTCAAATTGTATGTTTCTGAAACTTAAAAAAATTAGTCACATAATCGGGATTGTTTTTAATGACCCAAGCGTTAACGAAGGTCTCCGATTCAGCTTACTCAACCGATTATTGTGAATTTTGTGTTATCGAATTTTTTTAATTCAGTTTATGGAAAATTTACAAAATGACGGAGTCATTGTAGTTAAATATACATATATCTAGATCAGCGCCTAACGAAGCAGCGGTTTCGATATCATTAGACAATTTAGGGTTCCTTACCCAAAGGATAAAAACGGGACCCTCTTACTACAATAGTACGACTTCGCTGTCCGTCTGTCCGTCTGTCCGTCTGTCCGTCCGTCCGTCTGTCTGTCACCAGGCTGTATTTCATGAACCGTGATAGCTAGACAGTTGAAATTTTCAATTTATCACAGATGATGTATTTCTGTTGCCGCTATAACAACAAATACTTACTAATAAAAACAGAATATAATAAATATTTAAGTGGGGCTCCCATACAACAAACGTAATTTATTACCATTTTTTCCGTAATGGTACGGAACCCTTCGAGAGCGGCGAATCCGAGTCGCACTTAGCCGGTTATTTTTAAATTAAAATTTGTACTATTTTGTATTGACCAAGCGAGGGCGAAGTGCGAGCTAAGCGCATCCTATTCAGTTCGGCAAAAATATTTTCTTGACTCCGGCTGCTCTCCTGTACACGGTATGGTTCCATCTTTTCGAGCGATCATCATCTTGGTGACACTTTTTGATCCTTAACAAATTTAACACATATCAGTGAAAGAATAAGGATCAAAGTTAAATGGCGTTCTAAAAGTTTTAAACATCTGTCGAAAGATGGCAGTAAATTCACTATGACGATCCGCCTCTATTTCAAATTCGCTTTGTAAGGAAGTAAGGTTTTGAAAAGTTTACGACAAGAACAGTGCCAATATAGAGGGCGCTACTTGGCTGGTTTTTTTATTGTTGTTTCTTTATTAGCACTCCAATCACTGCTACCACACAAAATTACACGTTTCTAGTACTTCAGGAACCAATGTTTTCAGGTTTACAGCAAATTTTAGGTACCCCCATTTCAAGGGGTTGCAGGTCGAAAGTTACAGATTTCTCATCACCATATGTGTTAGCATACAGACCTATCATTTCATGCCAAATTTCAACCTTCTAGGTCTTCAGGAAGTAGTCTGTATTTTCTATGACACGAATTTCATATGGTTCGGACAGTGAAAATTAAAGAATCTATAAGTTTTTTAGTATAATAGGTAGCCTAATAAAACTTGGTGTTATTGATAAGCTTGCTTTCCACTCTTTTTTCTGTGCTTAATGATCCACTCTCTCCGGAATACCTCAAATCCTTCTTTCAATACTACGCCGTTTCTCGCGTCCGCCAACTTCGCTCTTCTGGCAATATGTCTTTGTCCATCCCTCCTCACCGAACCGGGTTCATAAAAAATGCGCCTAATAAGTTCGCTTTCAAAAAATCCGTACGTGCTTTCTTTGCTAGCAGAATGAAAAAATCTTAGTGTATTATTAGTTTCATAATATGTTTCGTCGTTATTTATATATATGTCGAGTAGCGATGGTCCTAAAGGCGGTGGGCGCGTGGGGGTAGTAAGATAATGTATTACTTCACAGCCAAACCAGTATGCTACCATTGCTACCAGTGCATGAAATAAACATTAGGACTCGTTAACCATACTAGTGCCTACTATACTTCAGTACTAAATGTTTAAAAGAACTAATTGCTATTTTTAACTCAAGGGAGCGATATGAAAGTAAAAAGAAACCGTTTAAATCTTTATTCAAGTCAAACTAGGCCGGCTTCAACCCTACATATCTGACCTGAGAAGATTTAGCCCTATATGGGACCGGCAACAAACTCAGAAGGACAAATCTTTTCAAAACAAGTTAAAACAACACATAACACATCATTTCTTTATTTCACAAAAGTAAGCTTCTAATGAAACATAAGAAATCAAAATAACACTTGAAATAAAACTAAATAGTTAAAGAACGCGGGATTCTATAAGCTATCAGAATAATCCGTCAGGTATAAACCTTCAGGAACGTAGCGAGTTAGGCACGAGGTTGGCTAACGAGTACGTCCGATCTCTAGTGCGGTCCGATTAAGAAGAGCTACCAGCGGCGGAGCCTCGCTGCTCCAGTGCTCCCGCCTCAACGTCAAGTTGGTCAACCTGCTTGACCAGTCTACCAACATACCGACAAAAACGCCAACTCGTGCCTACGCTCACTCGAGAGAAACCTCTCGACGTTCCAAAGCCTTCTACCTGTCATCTTAGTTCAACAATACGCCAATAGATGGCGTTACTCTCTACGCAACTTTATTTATTTCGTTACAACCAAATAATACGTAGCTCAACATTGCTAATCGATTTTATACAGGCGTCTAAAATAATGAACTATAACGCTGCAATACGTCTTTCTGGTGTCAGGTTCCGACACGGCCGTCCTGCGCTACACACGTCCTCGTGTGTGGGTGTATGCATTTGATTCTGTAACAAAATACTCAGCACAGTATCTCATCGCTCGGTCATTCCTGACCCAAAATTTAGGTCTCACTCAAATTACTATTAAATCAAACTTTGTTATCAATCAAACCAGAAAATAGTTCAAAGTCATTAAACAACCCTCATTTCTCTAGTCAAAAATAGTCCATCGAGCAACGACTAAATAAAAATAGTCAGTAATCATCGCCGCTATCTAGCGGATACACTCCATTAATCATCGCCTCCATCTGGCGGATACTCTCAAATTTATGTGAAAACAGAACAATCTCAAACATCAAAAACACAAATCACAACAGCTCTAATTCATTGCTCGACAGTGTCACTACTATTGTCATCAATATCAATTTACGGGGAAATTATCTGGCATTAAAAAAAAATACTTTGGTCAAATGTGATAATAATCATTGTAGGACATCTTAAAATAAATAGCACTCTGACTTAATAATGCCAATTTTACTCATATGAACACAGTACATCAACGGGAATTCATTTTTAACAAAACAACACCAGTCCTTCGGTGCATTGCCAGTCCTTCGGCAGATACCAGACCCTCGTCAGAAGTAACCATCTCAGCCGCGTAAGTGCTACTCCTTGCAAAGAGCATTCTGCACTTAAAAAGCAGACCACGTGCACCTCTTACATGCTCTGGCACTTCTGATGCGGTCACTAAACAATACCCAGTCCATCTAAAGCAAAACATTAGTGCCCAGTCCATCAGGCGTGCCTTCAGTCCATCGAAAGCAAAACAGTAGTGCCCAGTCCATCGGGCTTGCCTTCAGTCCATCGAAAGCAAAACAGTAGTGCCCAGTCCATCGGGCTTGCCTTCAGTCCATCGAAAGCAAAACAGTAGTGCCCAGTCCATCGGGCGTGCCTTCAGTCCATCGAAAGCAAAACAGTATTGCCCAGTCCATCGGGCGTACTTTCAGTCCTTCGAAAGTACAAGCTTTCAGTCCATCGAAAGCAAAAACAATGTTAAGAGTGAATTCCAAAAAGAAAATAAAAACGGTTCTTTAAATCATGTTACTCAGAACCATTGGTACTATCAGCGTCAACTGATCAACTGAAACTGAACATCACTGATCAAAATCACTAAAGATAGCCTTCTACTTTAGCTTTTACAACAGAAACTCAGCTTTCTACTTTAGCTTTAACAACAGAAACTCAGCTTTCTACTTTAGCTTTAACAACAGAAACTCGCTCAAAACTTCTATGCAGAAGTAAATCCTCTCAAAATAATCCCAACAAAATGGGAACTGCTCACCAGATTAATAAAGCATGATGCACGCGTCGCGACCAAGTCAAAGGTGGTAGTGGTGAAGTCCGACCCAAGCACGAAGGCTGATGCTTTCCGACTTGCAATTGCCGTTGCTGCGGCAGATGGCGAGATGCACGATGTGGTTCATCATAGCTGGCTATTACTGAAATCATCATTTGCACGGTATCAGGTTTATCATGTATGTAGGCTAAACTTCAGGGTTTGTGAATGTGCCCTAGTAGCGGACACAAAAGACATGTTGCCATAGGATACGGGACTTTAAAAATCTCAGAATAAAATTTAAACTTCATTGAGTGCGTTTTATTTCCTTCTATGAACAAACAAACACGTGTCCCAAAAATAAGTAACACGGTAAAAGGGGCCAATACGAAAAGTGACAGCTTATTAGTTACGTTCGACTGTTATGCTTCGCCATTACACTCAAAATAAAATTCACTAATTAACAATTGGAACTAAACCTGTCCTTTTATTTCCAAATCTCCAGCACAGATGATACTGCACAGCTGCTTCTGTGTCACGGGCGTAATGGTGTCTGCAAGTTCGCTCGGCTCTGGCTGCAGGACACTGTAACATTAATTTTCATATGCGTAGCTCATGTTTCCATAGTATGCACGTTTTGTGATCTATCACGGCATTACGGGCAATAATTTGTCGCAATTTTATTAATTACTAAACGTTACAGGGTAACGTAAAGTAAGTAGTATTACATAATCCTATGCATTGGCAAATCAGCAGGATCAATTTCTAACGGTACATTGTATTTTCATGAAAAAAAAATATTTTTTGAGGGTAGATGCACAAGTGAGCGATGAAATAATATCACGTCGCGACAGCCAATATTTGGTTTTAATTAACAATATAGAATTCACATCAAAATAACTTAAGATCACTTAGATTTAAATGGATTTTAAAAATTAATTGTATTTTCATGAAAAATCAATTGTTGAGGGTAAATTCACAAATGAGCGATGAAATAATATCACATCGTGATAGTTAATACTTGGTTTTAATTAGCAGTATGGATTTCAAATCAAAATAACTCAAGATCGCTTCGATTTAAATGGATTACAAAAATTAATTACAAAGAAACGTAACGATCCCAGAGATGACGTCACGTCACAACCGTTATGCTAGACTGCCTCAATCATAATTCACAATAATTCTCACCAAATAACATAATGAATTGCACTCACCTTTCAATAAAGGTTAGACACGTGAGCTTACCATTACCACGTGTCCAGATTATGGAATGTAGGTCACCAAAACACACGGAAATACACCACGCTCCCAGGTGGCTGTGTTAGCAATACATGAAACTCCGCATCCATCCCACTTGCTGATGTCGAGTAGCGATGGTCCTAAAGGCGGTGGGCGCGTGGGGGTAGTAAGATAATGTATTACTTCACAGCCAAACCAGTATGCTACCATTGCTACCAGTGCATGAAATAAACATTAGGACTCGTTAACCATACTAGTGCCTACTATACTTCAGTACTAAATGTTTAAAAGAACTAATTGCTATTTTTAACTCAAGGGAGCGATATGAAAGTAAAAAGAAACCGTTTAAATCTTTATTCAAGTCAAACTAGGCCGGCTTCAACCCTACATATCTGACCTGAGAAGATTTAGCCCTATATGGGACCGGCAACAAACTCAGAAGGACAAATCTTTTCAAAACAAGTTAAAACAACACATAACACATCATTTCTTTATTTCACAAAAGTAAGCTTCTAATGAAACATAAGAAATCAAAATAACACTTGAAATAAAACTAAATAGTTAAAGAACGCGGGATTCTATAAGCTATCAGAATAATCCGTCAGGTATAAACCTTCAGGAACGTAGCGAGTTAGGCACGAGGTTGGCTAACGAGTACGTCCGATCTCTAGTGCGGTCCGATTAAGAAGAGCTACCAGCGGCGGAGCCTCGCTGCTCCAGTGCTCCCGCCTCAACGTCAAGTTGGTCAACCTGCTTGACCAGTCTACCAACATACCGACAAAAACGCCAACTCGTGCCTACGCTCACTCGAGAGAAACCTCTCGACGTTCCAAAGCCTTCTACCTGTCATCTTAGTTCAACAATACGCCAATAGATGGCGTTACTCTCTACGCAACTTTATTTATTTCGTTACAACCAAATAATACGTAGCTCAACATTGCTAATCGATTTTATACAGGCGTCTAAAATAATGAACTATAACGCTGCAATACGTCTTTCTGGTGTCAGGTTCCGACATATATATATATATATAGGTATATAATATATATATGTACATATATATCATAGTATATTTGTATACGTAATTAATATGTTATTCGTAATTTATTGATTGTTTTTGCTGTTGTAATTGTAGCACCGCTCACAATCTCTCTGCTTAGCCTTAAGGTTGACTGGTAGAGAATGCCTTATGGCATTAAGTCCGCCTTTTGTACTATAAGGTTTTCTTTTGTGCAATAAAGATTAAATAAATAAATAAATAAATAAATAAGTTTACTAACGCCATGGTATACAAAAAATTTCAGCTCTCTATCATTATCCAAGCCGAAACTACGAGGGTTCGAAAATACGACGAAACGTGCGGAGAAAAGATATGCACTGCCTTTTGCCCTTTGTCTCGTCTTGGCGGGGGCACGGCCGTGCCCCCAGATACGTACCCGACTTGCATTAGATTCGAATGCATACTCGTATAAGGTCCGCTCCACACAACCGGTCGGGGCACAGGTGTGTGCAATAAATCATTTATCATTATCTGAGCGAACTGGTCACAAATGATTAATGCTATATTTGAGTGACGTAACGTTTTCACACATGAATGAGCTAATCTGATCGGAGAACCGTTTTCATTGATAAATATACTTAATAGTAGCAGTAAAAGCGTCTCTTAGCAAATAATATTATATTTTCAGATCCGATTTCTTGTTGCTACGATTTCCAACTAAAGCTCATTGAATCGTATCGTATTATTAAAGTAAAAGAAACGAAAACTCTATCTAGGATATTGAATCCATAAATAGAATAAATCAATAGAGTAAAAGTTTATAAAAGGGTATGAAACTGGAATAGTGTGGGTGGAAAGAATCAGTAATCAACCACAATAACAATTCACAGAATTTCAGGTATCAAGCATCAAGTCTCAAAACTTATGATTTATATATATCCAAATATTCGCTCCGTCGGGAACGAAATATTGTGAGACGCAATTTACTTGTATATTTTTAAAATGTGTTAAAAACACGCACACTTAATGGCATAATAATTATATTGTTTTTTGCTGTATCGCTACTGGCTGTGGTTGTATTAAAAATCCTCCATTCTTGCGCGTTGTGGTCGAACGTGAGATTGCCGCCATAAATCACGTTAGCGCTCGCCGCCATCGTATTTAACTATTATTGCACTAGTTTATCACTTATTATAACGCGTTAGGTACTTCTCGTCGCCAATTATTGTGTTTGGGATTTAATTAGAATTAAAACACTCGGATAGCAACGTAACGGTCATGTATTTCACGGCAAACTGACATTTGACATATTTTTACGAGCTACCTACATTACCAAAATACTACAGCTGGATGCCGCTGTTTTGTGAAAGGCTATGAATTTAGATTTATCAGTGTTAGCTGGTTTGTTAGTGCACGACACCTTGCATTTTGAGACTGTGCGCTGAAACATGGCACAGTTGATTCTTAGCTGGTCTTGAGCAGATACAGACCAGGAGCCGTCGAGAGCCACCTCTCATTTAGTGGGGGGGGGGGAGGGGGGATGTTCGACGCTGCCGCGCTTCACTTGGAGCAACATTTCTCTAAAACTATACCTATTAGGGCATGTGATATATCACTTTCCGATAAATTAAGGACGAGGAATCTGTTTTTAGAACAAAAACAATGCACTTTCTAACAAAAAAAAAGAATAAAGTAGAAAAGACTAAAAAACGTATTTTAGATTTTTTTATAATTACCAATTTTTTTAAAAGCTAAAAAAAAAATATATAGTTTATTATAAAAATCTGTTGATAAATTGGAGATAAAAAATAATATTAAGCGTGGGTAAGAGTGATCTCATATGAAGGTGGGAAGGTTACTTATAATTTGTTCTACAATCGTTTATTTTTTTTTAGTTTTTCGTAAATAACTCGTAAACGGTAGCCCATAGCAAAAAAATATATATTTTACGTAAATAAACTATTTAAGATTTGTCATAAAATAAGTGCTACTTTGTTTTGCTAGGATCAATATTAAAAAAAGATATTAAATGAAGAAAATAAATACTAAGGTCCCCTTTTTTAGTCATTCGTAAATAACTCGTAAAGGATGGCCAATAGCAAAAAATATTTTTATACATGAATAATTAGCATACAAAAAATGTTTTATTACATGAATCATTTACATAAAATTTCCTACAAAAAAGGTCATTCAAACTATTTCGCTAGGATCAATATTAAAAACGATATTAAATAGAGAAAATAAATTCTAAGGTCCCCTTTTTAAATATGTATTGATCCAAGCGTAAAAGTTTGAATAACCTTTTTTGTAGGAAATTTTATGTAAATGATTCATGTAATAAAACATTTTTTGCTATTGGCCATCGTTTACGAGTTACTTACGAATGACTAAAAAAGGGGACCTCAGAATTTATTTTCTCCCTTCAATATTTTTTTTAATATTGATCCAAGCGGAAAAAAGTAGCACTTATATTATAAGAAATCTGAAACAGATTATTTACGTAACAGATATTTTTTTGCTGTTGGCTTCCGTTTACGAGTTATTTACGAAAAACTAAAAAAAATAAACGGTCGCAGAACAAATTACAAGAAACCTTCATATGAGATCACTCTGACCCACGCTTAATATTATTTTTTATCTCCCATTTATCAACAGATTTGTATAATAAACCATTTTTTTTTTAAACATAATATGTGTAGCTTTACGACTATATTTTTTAATTTCAGATTCCTGCAAAACTTAAAAAAAATTGGTAATTATAAAAAAATCTAAAATACGTTTTTTAGTCTTTTCTACTTTATGCTTTGTTTTGTTAGAAAGTGCATTGTTTTTGTTCTAAAAATAGATTCCTCGTCCTTAATTTATCCGAAACTGATATATCACATGCCCTGATTGGTATAGTTTTAGAGAAATGGTGCTCCACGTGAAGCGCGGCAGCGTCGAACTCCTCCCCCCCCCCCCCCCACTAAATGAGAGGTGGCTCTCGATGTCTCCCGGTCTGTATCTGCTCAAGACCAGCTAAGAACCAACTGTGCCAAGTTTCAGCGCATAGTCTCAAAGTGCAAGGTCCCCATACAACGGTGTGCACTAACAAACCAGCTATGTTGAGAGTAAGAAGGTTTAGATTTAACCACTTTGACAGACGTGTTGTAACCCTAAAACAGCCGCATCTTGCGCATCAGGTCAATCGTCAATCGTCAAGGTGGCGCCACTGTCATCTATAGCAGCAAATTGAAACTGCTCCGTTAAATTTTATTAATTATAATTATTTAGTGCATATCTTTTTTGTCATAAACAAATTATTTTATTTTATTGAAGTGGTAAAGTGACACCGTGACCAATAAAGCGATAAAAATGCCACCAACAAAGCTAAACTAAAAGAAAAGTGTAGTGACGGAAATTTGACGGACGTTATTTTGAATTTACAAAGTACTATTCTGGAAATGAAACAAAAAATGGATAACACATATGATTTAATTAAATGCCAACAACAAGAACTGGTAAGACAGAAAGAAATACACTCACAGATATTACAAATACTAAAGCACAATCAAACTGACCTTGATATACTACAGGCAAAGACACCGCAATTAAATGACTCTGGTCCAGAAGCACTCAATTTCATTGATGACACTGTACATGGAACACAAGAACCGACCAAAGAGCACACTGCATCAAAGCACGACATATCTTGCACGACGCCTACAGGACCCACAGATCAAATGCCAGCGGAAATGCAGCGGCTCCGGACCCGTACCCGTCGTAAACTGCAGTCGGAGGGGCTCTTAGCTCAACCATCGTCATCACAAGACAACATGTCCTCTGTGCCACCTGTCAGTGCAGCATCCAAACCAGCTGTCACCCATCCTCCCGTCTGGCAATCCGTCACCCAAGATGGAGTACCTCCAAAACGAGCTATATCTGCGGGAGTAGTGCAGAAGGAGTCGGGTTCTCTTGTGGCAGGTACACCAGCTGCAGCATTCACTAAACAGGCACCTCCTGCTGCGTCATCGGCCCCAAAAGCACCTTCTGCAATGTGCATCTCACTCGCACCTCCTGATGCTGCGTATGTTCCACTGGCAGCACGTGATGCTACGAGCGCTCCACTGGCAGCCCCGGTGCCCGTAGCTCCGACGGAGCGACGCGGGGGACTGCGGGCAGCTACGCCACGGTCTGTTAGTCTGCACATCTTCAACCTGAACGTAGAAACCAGCTGTGAAGACGTCGTTCATCACATCCAAACCAGTATCGGGGTCCAGGTAGATAGGTGCGAACAGCTGAAGGTCACGAGGGGTCATTACTCGTCATTCAAGATCGATGTGCCGGCGAATAAAGTAGGTGTAGTTCGTAGTCACAAACACTGGCCGGCTGGCGTGTCCATCAGGCATTTCAACACAGTCGAGTCAAAAAACTACCTAATGAGCAGCGGCGACCGACCACCACGCTAGCAAAATCTTCATGTTTTAAAATCGTCCACCAAAACGTCAGATCAATTTGCGGCAAAACTGGGTTACTAGACTTGCTAAATAACTCCGAAAATCCCGATGTATTGGCCTGTGGTGTTCAAATTACAAAAAAAGGCCTTACGTGTATTAGCGGGTGTACATCCTAGACACTCATGTCGACAGCTCTTCAAGCAATATAACATAATGACGCACTACTCTCTCTATGTCTATGAAATTATTATGTTCACACGCCGTAACATTCGTTTATTTAAACGTATAAGCATGCCTGGCAGAATAACCCGCCAGACCGGCCGATTACACTCCGTGCCGCGGCGCGGCGCCTCGCGCTGCTTGACAAAAACCCACGCGTAATAGGCCCGGCGTTTTATGAACGTCTACCCGCCACTCTCAAAAATGAATCATCAGATGATGTATTTGGGCGCCGATTGAAGGAACTTTTATTGAATAAAACCCTCTATTCTGTCAAAGAATATAAAGAATAACATCTTAACCATTAATTTTTTTTGTCGAGCTGTACAAGGCGGCGCCGCAAGAATTTATGAGCTGTACAAGGCGGCGCCGCAAGAATTTATAGCCCAGGTATGCAAGATCATGCAAGACGCGTGGACGGACAACAAAGTGCCAGAAGAGTGGCTTATCTCCAAACAGGTACCGATCCCTAAGACAACATCGCCTAAAAACGTAAATGAATATAGAAGAATATCCATTTGCAACGTAGGCTATCGCATATATGCAAATTTTCTCCTCGAAAAACTCGACGAGGAAATGACAGAGCTAGGGGACTACCAAACAGCTTTTTTACACAATCGATCGACTGATGACCACCTCTTCACTCTCCGAAGGGTTCCTTTTTTTTTTTTTTTTTTTTTAATAAAAAAAAAACCAACAGAATCATTGCTGCTTGTATGAGAGAGAAAACACACATTGCCTGGTTTGGCACTGGCACACCGAGACCATAAACAAAGGCAAAGGAGTCAAGGATGCCCCCTATCTCCAAGATTGTTTACAATCCTGATGGATGACGTCCTCAGAACACTGGAGGAGGAGGACGAGGCCATAACGCTTAACCAGGACAACGAAATTACCCTACCCCTAATACTGTCATTTGCTGACGACCTCATTATAGTAGGCGACAGCATTAGAACCCTGGACCGCGTAGTTAACAAGCTAAAGTCTCTACTAAGTACGGTTGGACGCGTTATCAACGAAACTAAAACAAAGCTTATTGTCAGAGATCCTTTCGGCCCACCCGTAGCAGAACAACAACCGTTGCACCTTGGCGGAGTACAAATAAAGCCAATAGGAACAATACGCTACCTTGGGTATATACATAACCGCGACACACGATAGGCGCGCCGCAAATAAAACTAGATACGATAAGGCCATAAGAAATGCGAAAATCCTCAATACCTTTATTCAAAAGTACAAAATAGATTGGAAAATAGCGAGACTACTATACAAAATGGTTATCGCGCCATCTATGACCTATGGCCTTAAAGCAATGGCCCTTACGAGTGGCAATAGATCACGACTAAGAAAGTATGAAAGGCACATACTTAAAGGAATGCTAGGGGTTTCCAACAACCCTCCGAAACAAAAAATACAGGAACTCCTTGAGGGAAAGACTATCACAAAGATAATTAAAGTGCGCAGGCTCTCCAACTATGGACACATACTCAGGCGGCCAAAACAACACCTCCTACATGCAGCCTTGGAATATAGGGAAAACAAAAGAAAGATAGGTAGACCTATCTTCACATGGATTGACTCACTCAACCACGACATAACCCGCTGCACCAATAAGAACCAATCCTATTGGGAATCCGTAGCTCAGGATAGAGACTTAATCAAGATAAAAGTAACTGAGATTTACGACCAACCAGAGACAAACACAGAATCCGAGCCTGACGAGAACGACAGTCCAGTGATAACACAACCTACGTGATAAACCCTATACTGGAGAAAGCCCTGCCGCTTTACAAAAATATTAAATATTGAAGACAACTTAATCGCAGTCACTGTCCTTTCGTATATCCTTCTTCTTCCTCGCGTTATCCCGGCATTTTGCCACGGCTCATGGGAGCCTGGGGTCCGCTTAACAACTAATCCCAAGAATTGACGAAGGCACTAGTTTTTACGAAAGCGACTGCCATCTGACCTTTCAACCCAGAGGGGAAACTAAGCCTTTATTGGGATTAGTCCGGTTTCCTCACGATGTTTTCCTTCACCGAAAAGCAACTGGTAAATATCAATGACATTTCGTACATAAGTTCCGAAAAACTCATTGGTACGAGCCGGGGTTTGAACCCGCGACCTCCGGATTGAAAGTCGCACGCTCTTACCGCTAGGCCACCAGCGCTTCCTACTACTACTACTGTCCTTTCGTATATATTTATACTAAATATTTATCTATCTTCCATATACACTGGGCACGATGCTAGTATTCGGTCTGGTTCTTCCACTCCCGTCAATCCCAATCCTTCTGACTGCACAGTGCACACGCCCCACACTCCCCACCTGTATTATTGGCTCACCGGTGTCTCAGGCAGGAGGGTCTGTTGAGCATTCCGGGGCGGCAGATGATGGGAGGAGTACACGAGTAGGCCCGAATATACGTCCCGGCTCGGAACAGGTTTGTCTGGACGGAGGTCGTTAGCACACCCTAGCATACGCCTCTGACCGACGGCCTGTATCGTTTCAGCGCGTGCGTTTGAGCAAGCTCGATGAGCCTCTCCGTCCCTCCCTCTCCTTGGTGACCAACGCCTCTGCGTCCTTGCTGCAGTAACTGCTGGCTGGTGTAGTCAACGAACGGAACGGAACGAACGGAACGGATAAGTATATTTTTATTTTTATAAATTAGTAATTTAGTAGATTGACATACATTTCCTATTATATTTCGTCACTTCATTTTTCAGATATAAATGTATATTAACCATGTAGTTTCCCTATTGTACAGGTAGCATCGCACACATTTAAGAGTAACTGTTTTGATTATGTCAAAATAACTTCCGCCCACTTCCGGTTACCGCTCATCGGCGTGCGGAGCCACTCCGCTCTCCATTTTTTATTTGTGCGTGGTAGCGTCCACACGTCGGTCTAGTTGACGAAGTGTTTGGCACAAGACCAGACTACATTGCTTTTTTAATAACGTTCTTCGTTTCGTATACTATGGTGTTAGATTACATTTTATTCGTTGCGCAATATGATATTTTGTTATTAAAATCATTGTGCAATCATTTAACTTAAAGGAGGAATAAATCATCCTGGGGGTTGGTCGTGAACCAACACGAAGGCTTAAGATCGAACAACACACAACGAAACAAAGGGCCATATTCATATTAGCGCATTTTTAAGAGCCAACAGGAGTGGTCATTTCTCCATACAAACGTACTCCACGTTTTCCTCCGTGGTTTTTGAAGCTAGAGCAATGATTTTTTCAACACAGATTAATATTGTCAATATCTGTGTCGGACCGTTTTGTTTTTTTTTGATATTTTTGTTTTTTAAGGCGCAATGAGAGGCGTGGTATTCAAAACTGATATCAATTAGCCAAAAAAGCAAAAAGGTTCGACACAGATAATTTCATAATCATTTAGATTTCCAAATTTGGTTACGATTGGTTAAGTTTTGGAGGAGGAAACAGTGGAGTACGAAACCTCGATTTTTTACATTTTTACGCAGGATTTTTCGCCTCAGCTGCAGTTGTCCCTATCGCACTAATTTTAGGGGCGGAGTCAAGTTTCTAAATACGTACACAGCCAGAAAAGTGATGGGCAATAGTCGACATGTAATGTCGATAATCTAGTGATGTGAGAAGTTATCGATAAACCATAACAAAGTCGCGATTTGCCTCTTAGTAGGCGAAGTTAGTGAAGTAAGTAATACCTATTGCACTTTTGCCTCAGGGGAAACCGTTTAATTATTATTTCTTGGTTCATACAAAGCTGAGTAGACGCACTTTTATTTTATAATAATTTTTGATTTTATATCTGTGGTAATAAACGCTTTGAATAGGTACATTTTTCTACACATCATTCTGAATCCAATGAGGTATCACACCTTTGAACTTGTAGACTATACTGTTGTCCCAAATTGGGGTTTCGTATTTATTCCGACCAGAATCAGGAGCTCCTCAAATAGGTAAATAGGTACCTAAATGTATCAAAATCTGACTCAATAATAAAAATCGGCCGAGAGCATGTCGACAGACCTCGGACCGTTTTGCTTTTTTGGCTAATTGATATCAGTTTTGAATACCACGCCTCTCATTGCGCCTTAAAAAACAAAAATATCAAAAAAAAAGAAAACGGTCCGACACAGATATTGACAATATTAATCTGTGTTGAAAAAATCATTGCTCTAGCTTCAAAAACCACGGAGGAAAACGTGGAGTACGTTTGTATGGAGAAATGACCACTCCTGTTGGCTCTTAAAAATGCGCTAATATGAATATGGCCCTTTGTTTCGTTGTGTGTTGTTCGATCTTAAGCCTTCGTGTTGGTTCACGACCAACCCCCAGGATGATTTATTCCTCCTTTAAGTTAAATGATTGCACAACGATTTTAATAACAAAATATCATATTGCGCAACGAATAAAATGTAATCTAACACCATAGTATACGAAACGAAGAACGTTATTAAAAAAGCAATGTAGTCTGGTCTTGTGCCAAACACTTCGTCAACTAGACCGACGTGTGGACGCTACCACGCACAAATAAAAAATGGAGAGCGGAGTGGCTCCGCACGCCGATGAGCGGTAACCGGAAGTGGGCGGAAGTTATTTTGACATAATCAAAACAGTTACTCTTAAATGTGTGCGATGCTACCTGTACAATAGGGAAACTACATGGTTAATATACATTTATATCTGAAAAATGAAGTGACGAAATATAATAGGAAATATATGTCAATCTACTAAATTACTAATTTATAAAAATAAAAATATACTTATCCGTTCCGTTCGTTCCGTTCCGTTCGTTGACTACACCAGCCAGCAGTTACTGCAGCAAGGACGCAGAGGCGTTGGTCACCAAGGAGAGGGAGGGACGGAGAGGCTCATCGAGCTTGCTCAAACGCACGCGCTGAAACGATACAGGCCGTCGGTCAGAGGCGTATGCTAGGGTGTGCTAACGACCTCCGTCCAGACAAACCTGTTCCGAGCCGGGACGTATATTCGGGCCTACTCGTGTACTCCTCCCATCATCTGCCGCCCCGGAATGCTCAACAGACCCTCCTGCCCGAGACACCGGTGAGCCAATAATACAGGTGGGGAGTGTGGGGCGTGTGCACTGTGCAGTCAGAAGGATTGGGATTGACGGGAGTGGAAGAACCAGACCGAATACTAGCATCGTGCCCAGTGTATATGGAAGATAGATAAATATTTAGTATAAATATATACGAAAGGACAGTGACTGCGATTAAGTTGTCTTCAATATTTAATATTTTTGTAAAGCGGCAGGGCTTTCTCCAGTATAGGGTTTATCACGTAGGTTGTGTTATCACTGGACTGTCGTTCTCGTCAGGCTCGGATTCTGTGTTTGTCTCTGGTTGGTCGTAAATCTCAGTTACTTTTATCTTGATTAAGTCTCTATCCTGAGCTATGGATTCCCAATAGGATTGGTTCTTATTGGTGCAGCGGGTTATGTCGTGGTTGAGTGAGTCAATCCATGTGAAGATAGGTCTACCTATCTTTCTTTTGTTTTCCCTATATTCCAAGGCTGCATGTAGGAGGTGTGGTTTTGGCCGCCTGAGTATGTGTCCATAGTTGGAGAGCCTGCGCACTTTAATTATCTTTGTGATAGTCTTTCCCTCAAGGAGTTCCTGTATTTTTTGTTTCGGAGGGTTGTTGGAAACCCCTAGCATTCCTTTAAGTATGTGCCTTTCATACTTTCTTAGTCGTGATCTATTGCCACTCGTAAGGGCCATTGCTTTAAGGCCATAGGTCATAGATGGCGCGATAACCATTTTGTATAGTAGTCTCGCTATTTTCCAATCTATTTTGTACTTTTGAATAAAGGTATTGAGGATTTTCGCATTTCTTATGGCCTTATCGCATCTAGTTTTATTTGCGGCGCGCCTATCGTGTGTCGCGGTTATGTATATACCCAAGGTAGCGTATTGTTCCTATTGGCTTTATTTGTACTCCGCCAAGGTGCAACGGTTGTTGTTCTGCTACGGGTGGGCCGAAAGGATCTCTGACAATAAGCTTTGTTTTAGTTTCGTTGATAACGCGTCCAACCGTACTTAGTAGAGACTTTAGCTTGTTAACTACGCGGTCCAGGGTTCTAATGCTGTCGCCTAATATAATGAGGTCGTCAGCAAATGACAGTATTAGGGGTAGGGTAATTTCGTTGTCCTGGTTAAGCGTTATGGCCTCGTCCTCCTCCTCCAGTGTTCTGAGGACGTCATCCATCAGGATTGTAAACAATTTTGGAGATAGGGGGCATCCTTGTTTGACTCCTTTGCCTTTGTTTATGGTCTCGGTGTGCCAGTGCCAAACCAGGCAATGTGTGTTTTCTCTCTCATACAAGCAGCAATGATTCTGTTGGTTTTTTTTTTATTAAAAAAAAAAAAAAAAGGAACCCTTCGGAGAGTGAAGAGGTGGTCATCAGTCGATCGATTGTGTAAAAAAGCTGTTTGGTAGTTCCCTAGCTCTGTCATTTCCTCGTCGAGTTTTTCGAGGAGAAAATTTGCATATATGCGATAGCCTACGTTGCAAATGGATATTCTTCTATATTCATTTACGTTTTTAGGCGATGTTGTCTTAGGGATCGGTACCTGTTTGGAGATAAGCCACTCTTCTGGCACTTTGTTGTCCGTCCACGCGTCTTGCATGATCTTGCATACCTGGGCTATAAATTCTTGCGGCGCCGCCTTGTACAGCTCATAAATTCTTGCGGCGCCGCCTTGTACAGCTCGACAAAAAAAATTAATGGTTAAGATGTTATTCTTTATATTCTTTGACAGAATAGAGGGTTTTATTCAATAAAAGTTCCTTCAATCGGCGCCCAAATACATCATCTGATGATTCATTTTTGAGAGTGGCGGGTAGACGTTCATAAAACGCCGGGCCTATTACGCGTGGGTTTTTGTCAAGCAGCGCGAGGCGCCGCGCCGCGGCACGGAGTGTAATCGGCCGGTCTGGCGGGTTATTCTGCCAGGCATGCTTATACGTTTAAATAAACGAATGTTACGGCGTGTGAACATAATAATTTCATAGACATAGAGAGAGTAGTGCGTCATTATGTTATATTGCTTGAAGAGCTGTCGACATGAGTGTCTAGGATGTACACCCGCTAATACACGTAAGGCCTTTTTTTGTAATTTGAACACCACAGGCCAATACATCGGGATTTTCGGAGTTATTTAGCAAGTCTAGTAACCCAGTTTTGCCGCAAATTGATCTGACGTTTTGGTGGACGATTTTAAAACATGAAGATTTTGCTAGCGTGGTGGTCGGTCGCCGCTGCTCATTAGGTAGTTTTTTGACTCGACTGTGTTGAAATGCCTGATGGACACGCCAGCCGGCCAGTGTTTGTGACTACGAACTACACCTACTTTATTCGCCGGCACATCGATCTTGAATGACGAGTTGACGAGTAATGACCCCTCGTGACCTTCAGCTGTTCGCACCTATCTACCTGGACCCCGATACTGGTTTGGATGTGATGAACGACGTCTTCACAGCTGGTTTCTACGTTCAGGTTGAAGATGTGCAGACTAACAGACCGTGGCGTAGCTGCCCGCAGTCCCCCGCGTCGCTCCGTCGGAGCTACGGGCACCGGGGCTGCCAGTGGAGCGCTCGTAGCATCACGTGCTGCCAGTGGAACATACGCAGCATCAGGAGGTGCGAGTGAGATGCACATTGCAGAAGGTGGTTTTGGGGCCGATGACGCAGCAGGAGGTGCCTGTTTAGTGAATGCTGCAGCTGGTGTACCTGCCACAAGAGAACCCGACTCCTTCTGCACTACTCCCGCAGATATAGCTCGTTTTGGAGGTACTCCATCTTGGGTGACGGATTGCCAGACGGGAGGATGGGTGACAGCTGGTTTGGATGCTGCACTGACAGGTGGCACAGAGGACATGTTGTCTTGTGATGACGATGGTTGAGCTAAGAGCCCCTCCGACTGCAGTTTACGACGGGTACGGGTCCGGAGCCGCTGCATTTCCGCTGGCATTTGATCTGTGGGTCCTGTAGGCGTCGTGCAAGATATGTCGTGCTTTGATGCAGTGTGCTCTTTGGTCGGTTCTTGTGTTCCATGTACAGTGTCATCAATGAAATTGAGTGCTTCTGGACCAGAGTCATTTAATTGCGGTGTCTTTGCCTGTAGTATATCAAGGTCAGTTTGATTGTGCTTTAGTATTTGTAATATCTGTGAGTGTATTTCTTTCTGTCTTACCAGTTCTTGTTGTTGGCATTTAATTAAATCATATGTGTTATCCATTTTTTGTTTCATTTCCAGAATAGTACTTTGTAAATTCAAAATAACGTCCGTCAAATTTCCGTCACTACACTTTTCTTTTAGTTTAGCTTTGTTGGTGGCATTTTTATCGCTTTATTAGGGTTCCGTACATCAAAAGGAAAAAACGGAACCCTTATAGGATCACTCGTGCGTCTGTCTGTCTGTCTGTCTGTCTGTCTGTCTGTCTGTCTGTCTGTCTGTCTGTCTGTCTGTCCGTCTGTCACAGCCGATTTTCTCCGGAACTACTGGACCAATCAAGTTGAAATTTGGTACACATATGTAAGTTTGTGACTCAAATACGGACATGTAACGTAAACAAATGAATTTTAAACATGGGGGCCACTTTTGGGGGGTAAATGAAAAAATGAAAAAATTTAAGATTTCAAACTATATCATGTTACATATCAAATGAAAGAGCTTATTGGAAGGATCTCAAATATATTTTTTTTATAATTTTCGAATAAGCAGTTTAGAAGTTATTCAAGAAAATAGGCAAAAAATGACCATTCCCCCCCCCCCTTATCTCCGAAACTACTAGGTCTTAAATTTTAAAAAAAATACATAAAATTGGTCTATACCTATAGATGACAGGAAAACCTATTAGAAATGTACAGTCAAGCGTGAGTCGGACTTAATTACAGTTTTTGATCCGACCCCTACGGATTTTTTAAAGAGATTTCACTCACGTTTCACATAAAAAATACATTGTTAACAGTGCCGGATTACTTAGAGTAGTAGTTTTCTTAGAGTAATTGGTGATGGGGGCACCAAAATGCCAGGTTGAAAAAGGTGAACAAATTTTAAAATTAGGGACAGACACATCGTTTTTACCACACGATTTTTTTAGCTGTCCAAAAGCTAATTTGCAAAAATAATGGCGCGTAATTCTTTGGGAAACAATCGGTCGCAGTAGAAGAGTCGTGATTACATGCATAGATTCGATTTCAACCCACTCTTTTGCGGTTCGGCGTTAGGTCTTATGCGAGGCCTTCTGCCTTACGGCAAAGTTGATCTTCTGCCTTAATTACACTTGGGCGTGGATCCAAATCCAAGCTTTCCTCTTTCGCAGCTGGGCCTACTGCCTTTCTCACACTTCGCCAATTCAATTCCAAGCTCTGCTTTCTTGCATATTTGCAATAAAAAAATCTAAAATACGTTTTTTAGTCTTTTCTACTTTATGCTTTGTTTTGTTAGAAAGTGCATTGTTTTTGTTCTAAAAATAGATTCCTCGTCCTTAATTTATCCGAAACTGATATATCACATGCCCTAATAGGTATAGTTTTAGAGAAATGTTGCTCCAAGTGAAGCGCGGCAGCGTCGAACATCCCCCCTCCCCCCCCACTAAATGAGAGGTGGCTCTCGACGGCTCCTGGTCTGTATCTGCTCAAGACCAGCTAAGAATCAACTGTGCCATGTTTCAGCGCACAGTCTCAAAATGCAAGGTGTCGTGCACTAACAATTTATAACAAACCAGCTAACACTGATAAATCTAAATTCATAGCCTTTCACAAAACAGCGGCATCCAGCTGTAGTATTTTGGTAATGTAGGTAGCTCGTAAAAATATGTCAAATGTCAGTTTGCCGTGAAATACATGACCGTTACGTTGCTATCCGAGTGTTTTAATTCTAATTAAATCCCAAACACAATAATTGGCGACGAGAAGTACCTAACGCGTTATACTAAGTGATAAACTAGTGCAATAATAGTTAAATACGATGGCGGCGAGCGCTAACGTGATTTATGGCGGCAATCTCACGTTCGACCACAACGCGCAAGAATGGGGGATTTTTAAAGAGCAGTTTGAAGCTTGTTTGAAGCGATGTGTTTTGCAAATGATTTGACGGACACCACCGACAAAGCGGACACAAAGCGGCGTTCCGTACTCCTTACGACGTTTGTGGAAGAAACTTACCGCGTTGCAAAAGATTTGGTGTATCCAAAAACGTTGAACACCATTGAATATTCCACCCTCCTTGAAAAGCTGGATGCTCATTTTGAGTCACCTAGGTGTTCGTTTGCTGAACGATATCAATTTTATAAAGCAGAGCAACGGACCGGTGAAGATCTGGGGGAGTGGGCAGCGCGAGTACGAAGTTTGGCACAGTTCTGCGGGTTTACGACGGAGCTCGATACAGCGCTGCGGGATCGTTTCGTTCTCGGACTCGAGAACGCTAAAGAACGAGAGAAGTTGTTTGCGGAGAGCGAGGACAAGCTGACCTTTAGCAAGGCGTTACATCTGGCGCAGGCTACCCGCAGCGTCCGGCAGAGGTGTTCGCGGTGCGCGCGGCCGCCGCGCCGTCCCAACCAAACAACTCTAATAATACAAGACAAGCCTGTGCTGTATGTGGTACTGGTACAAAAACCATACTAAGGACAAGTGCCGTTACATTAATTACTCGTGTAAAATAATAATAATAATAACTCCACGGCCGACTTCGGCCACGGCGACTGCTTTCAACTCCGTTGCTGTCGCTGGTGTGCTCGCAAGTGGCTGATGTAGCCGATCTTGTTAGTAAAAGTTCGCGAACATTGCAGGCATGTGAGCACACCGTTTACATAGTTATAGGGTATTGCCGCAGGTGGTCTGTCTTTTATTCTATCACGCTTGGCATCAAGCTCTAAGCGCCGCTGAGATTCAAAATCGGTTATTTATTATTTATTTATTTAAGAAACAAACAGTCTTTTATAGTTATATATAACACTGGAACTTTTCTTAAAACTAGACTTACAGTTTCCTTAATGAAAATATTTTAACATCATGCTTATTAAGTTATCTTGGTATTTATTGCAGCCCGCCATTCCGTACGCACGGCTTCCTGCTGCTCCCATCGCGAGGACTCTACGCCACACTTTTCCATGTGACGCTTAAGCACATCTTTGTACCTAAGGAATTGGCCGCCCTGTTTCCGCTTGTGCTCTCCTCAAGCCTCAGAATAGAAGATGTGCTTAGCCACACGCCGGTCGTTCATCCGCGAAACGTGACCGCACCACCGAAGCTGACGTCGCATGAGGTATACCTCGATTCCACCCACATTTGCTCTACGCAGCACTTCGGTGTTCCGAACACGATCAGACCATCGGATCGTCAGTATCTTACGTAGACATCTGAGGTGGAATCGTCCAGCATACGAATATGGCGGCGATAAATGGTCCACGTTTCAGCAGAGTAAAGGAGGTTAGGCAACACGACTGCCATGTACACGGAGATCTTAGTGGCCAATTTTAAGTCGTGTGAGCTGAGAATCTTGTGATCTAGCCTACTGAAAGCTGCTGCCGCAGCCCCGATTCCCAAGTAGCATGGAAGTGTCGGCAACATCAATATAGCAGCCAATTAAGAACTTAGAGTGATTTAAGGGACGTATAAGAGTGTCAGAAAAGATTTAAGCTGTATAAAAGGTACTTTACAGACATTATACAGCTCAAGCTGTATAAAATCATTATAAAGGATTCTGCGGAAGCATGGGGTGCTTTATCAGAATATAAAAAATCTACTATAAAACTAAAAGTGTTGTGAGAGACTACAAGCTAATTCTATCGTAAAAGCTGTATACAGGCTGTATTGTAGTAACACTTGGCACTTTTAGCTGTACAAAAGTATCTGTCAACTCCGTTTTAAAACATTAAGTGTTATGAAACACTACAAGCTAATTTTATCGTAAAAGCTGTATACAGGCTGTATTGTAGTATCACTTGGCACTTGTAGCTGTACAAATGTATCTGTCAACCCCGTTTTAAAGCTATTTCTTATGGCGTAATCTTACTCTCCTATAAGAATAGTAGTTGTATAACTTCTGTCTGTAAGGGTATTATAAAACCAAATGAATAAATGGCAGCTATAGTACAGCTTTTTTCTGTATTACTGATAGAGTCGCTTATAACAATCTTTTGGCGTAATTTTACACTCGTATAAGTATAGTAGTGTAATGATTTCTGAAAATAAGTGTATTATAAAACTAAAGGAATATATGATAGTTACAGTCTTCTTCTTCCTCGCGTTATCCCGGCATTTCGCCACGGCTCATGTCATGAGAGCCTGGGGTCCGCTTGACAACTAATCCCATGATTTGACGTAGGCACTAGTTTTAGTTTTTTAGTTTTTACGAATGTTTTTAATGAATGACAGTTACAGTACAGGTTTTTTATTTGTTATACGGATCTCTAAAGAGAATTATAACTTATGTACGGAGAACCGAAATACAGCCAAACGAATACAAATATTCTATTATAAAGCTGTTTTAATTACAAAAGCTGTAAAAGACACTCTATTTATTACACAGCACAGCTACTAAGATTATAATGCTCTCCAACTATCCTGTAGGCTGTTTAAAAATTGTCGCCATTTTACAAGAAATAAAAAAACGTATTTGTAAATATAATTAAAGAAATACTTGGAAATATTTAGCGGACTAACGCCGTATTATGATTACCAGCTAAAATAAATTGTTTAGCCTTAGAATTAATATTTATAAATATTTTTGATACTCTAACCTTAAAAACAAACAGTAACTTTGCCGATTTTTGATATTTTCCTTATGGTTTCTCTTTGTTATTTTGCAGGCGCGTAAATATTTTGCCAGAAAAGATACACAGTTTCACAATAAATAATAATCCGCACTTACCAATAATGTAAAATTCCATTCAAGTCCTGTATAATATTTACTTTTACTTTTACCATCCACTATAACACTTTATTGTCGCCATTACTATATTACGAATGAACAAGATTAAGACATTTTAGTTTCTTAAATGATTATTATTCTCTTGTAATTCTTTCTTATAACTCATTTAAAACTTATATTCTTATATCGTACTTATAAGAGATTATCTGTAGTGTTAAGGTTTCCTGTTACACCGAAATATAGCTGTAATGCAGCTATTATGCAGCTTATGTATTGCTTATACAGCTACTCTACAGCTCTAATAACGCCAAAGGCTGTATAATTTGGGCCCTTTTTTTACTTATAAGGGCTGTATAAGCGCTTATACAGCCTTTGTACAGCCTAACTGTACAGCTTATAGTATACAAATAAACTTTAATACAGCTTATATACAGCTTGCAATGCTACTTGGGTTCTGCTGTTAACTTCAGCATCAAGATCGCACTTGGAGGTTATCGTGCTCCCCAGATAGCGGAACTTGTCAACCTGCTTCAGCTGGTCCTCGCCGAGTCTGACGACCAGTGTCTGTTGACTGAGCACGTCCAGAGACATCACTTCAGTCTTCTTGACCCTGATCTTGAGCCCAAATCTGCGGCAAGACTCGTCGAAACTGGACATGAGCTGTTGCATGCCGTCTGGGGACTCAGTCACAAAGCACAAGTCGTCTGCATACATGATCTCTGTGATCACTGCGTATGAGACTTTTGTGCGTGCTTTGAATCTGGCCAGGTTAAAAATGTTGCCGTCAGTGCGATAGCGGACGCGAACACCTTCGGAGCATGTCGATAAGACTTCTCGGACTACAACTGAAAAATACAGCGCGAACAGAGTGGGTGCTAGGACGCAACCTTGCTTCACCCCGCACGTAACGGGGAAGAAGTGCGATTGTTCATTGTCGATAGCCACGCAGCACTCCATGTCGTCATGCAGGAGTCTAACTAGTCTTACAAACTTCTCCGTACATCCAAGCTTGCTCAGAACCACCCAGAGGGCTTCACGAGGCACGCTGTCAAATGCTTTCTCAAGGTCAACAAAACAGAGGAACAGTTGTCGACCTTGTTCTCTGCTCTTCTCTTGTAGTTGACGCACTGAGAATATGGCTTCACAGGTGCCTCGGTCTGGCCGGAAGCCAAACTGGGTCTCTGGGAGCAGCTTTTCGGATACATCCATAAGGCGGTTTAGTAAAACTCTGGCAAAGACTTTCCCGGGGACCGATAACAGCGAAATACCACGGTAAGAATTGCAATCAGAACGGTCGCCTTTGCTCTTGTATAACGCCCTGATGCGCGAGACTTTGTAGTCATGAGGGACTTGTTCTTTTTCCCATACAAGAGCAAAGAGTTTCCACATAGCTGATTGCAACTCCGCGCCGCCGTATTTAATCAGTTCTCCTGGTATAAAGTCAATGCCAGCCGCACGCTTGTTTTGCTGTTGTTTGATAGCGAGAGCAACCTCGTCGCCTGACAGTGGCTTATCGAGCTCAACGGCAATAGGGAGTTGAGGCATTGACCTGATGTGTTCTAGATCTGCTGCTCGATCAACGTTCAACAGAGTGTTGAAGTGTTCTGCCCACCGTGTCAATACCTCATCCTTACTTTTAAGAAGGCCTTCGCCATTACAAGGCTTCAGTGGCACTTTTGCAGGTGGTGTGGTATTCGTAAGGTTCCTGATCTCTTTGTAGAACTCCCCTAACTAGTTAGTGTCCACGAGCAACTGCATGTGGCGAGCCTTATCCTGCCACCATTTGTCCTTAATTTCCCTGGAAAGTTTACGCAGACTTATGTTACTCTGCCGTAACCCCGCAACGTTTCCACCTTGGCTAGCACTGCCGTGCTGCTGAGAAGACGACGGTGTTTGCTAATAGCTTCTGTAAGAACCGTGTCATTTTCATCAAACCAGTCCTCATGCTTACGGACTCTTTTGCCCAATACGGACTTAGCAGAGTCTAATATGTGAGATGACACAGTTTTCCAGATAGTATCAACATCTCCCGTGCTCATATCTACTGACATGATTTTTGAACTCAAGGCTTCAACATATCTCTCCCTGGCCTCGCAGTCATTGAGCCTGTCCACATTAATACATACCGGCTTTGATCTTTCACTTCTACGAGGATAACGGAGACGAAGGCGCAGCTTCGCAATTACAAGTCTGTGGTCGGTCCAGCAGTGAGCGCCCCGCATTACGTGGGTGACTTGGACCTGGGAAATGTCTCTTTGCCGCACGATTGCGTAATCTATTAGATGCCAGTGCTTGGACCTAGGGTGCATCCACGTGTTCTTGTGCTTAGCTGGAAGTCGGAACATGGTGTTCGTAATCGCCAGATGGTATTGCGCACAAAGGCTAAGCAACAGTTGTCCGTTGCTATTCATGTTGCCTACGGCGTGTCTGCCCAGAACTTCAGGCCAAGCTTCAAAATCGCGACCAACTCTGGCATTGAAATCACCCAGTAGAACTATCTGCTCCCTGGGAGGTACGCAATCGATGCAACGTGCAAGTTCCTCATAAAATTGATCCTTGACGTCATCAGATTTATCTAGCGTAGGGGCATAGACACTGATGACGTTGAGGAAGTTTTGGTCATTCAGGTGGAGGCGCAACGTCGTAACGCGGTCCGAGATGTGAATTGGACACTCCCGTAATTGCTTAGCTGGCTGGTTCTTGATGGCGAACCCCACTCCTGACCGTCGAGGTTCAGAAGAGGATAGCCCCTTCCAGAAAAAGGTGTACCCACACCCACCTCCGTGCTCCACCAGTTGTCCTTCATCCGCAAGATGTGTTTCACTGAGAACAGCCACATCTACATTATAGCGACGAAGTTCCCGAGCAACAATTGCGGTCTTCCTTTCAGGACAGGCATTGGCTTCACGATCCAGGAGAGTACGCACGTTCCACGCTCCGAAAATCATATGAGATGTTATTTTTTTCTTTATTTTCGTGTTACGTCGACCGCGAATTGAAAGATGCGGAGGCAGCCACGGTTACTACCATCCTAACGGTTTGGGGTGAGCATTTTTTAGGGCACCTTTTCTAGCCCCCTCCCTGGCTAAGCAGGGAAAGCAGTGCCTCCCTAAATAGGGCTGCTTTGTCGCTCCAGGTGCTGCCGGATCCTCTCTGTCCCCCCAGTGCAGAATGAAAACGACCACGGTGTATTACAACACCCCTGGAGCCGCCTGTGTGCAGGCCTCAGACAAAGCCCAGTCTGCATCGGACCAGACCTCTCTACTTCGGCCCATCGCCACAGGTCTTTTAACACTACTCGGAGTCCAAATTCGGACTCGTGTAAAAAGTGCAACACTAAAGGTCACCTCAGTAGGATGTGTAAAATGAGTAATAAAAAGTTTAACTTTATTGCTGAGGAAACCGATGACATACATGAAGGTATCGTAGATGTTTATTTATATAGTATCAGATGTGATAACGGGAAGCCTATGCAGCAGGTGGTGCCGATGGCTAGCGAGAGCGTATTATGCGAGGTAGACAGCGGAAGCGCTGTTTCAGTGCTACCGGTTAGTGTTTATGACGCGTTATTTAAAGGGAAATATGCCTTAAAGAGATCCAACGTAAGATTAAACTGTTATAATGGTAGCAAAATATTTCCTTTAGGCCGAGTTTTATTACCGATTACTTTTGAAACTAGAACAGAGGAAATTGACATGTTTATTATCGAGGATACAGCGGATCAGCCAATTTTGTTAGGAAGAGATTTCATTAGCAAGTTTGATTTACATCTGTGCAGTAAGAATTGTAATCATTTGAATGGCGACGATGACGTCATCCGGTCATTAAAGGATAAATATTCGAAAGTTTTTTCTAACGAGTTGGGTAGGTTTAATAAATATAAAATAAATCTAAAACTAAAAGAGCATGCGCAATTTAAATTTTTACCTAAACCTAAACCTAAACCTCGAACCGTGCCCTTGGCTTTAAAACCTAAAGTCGAGGAGGAACTGAACAGATTGGTTGATTTAGGTATTTTGGAAAAAGTTAGTCATTCCGATATGGCTACACCCATTGTCCCTGTTTTACGGCCCGACGGCAATATACGAATTTGCGGTGACTATTCCGTGACCTTGAATAAATCATTGTTTATCGATAACTATCCATTACCGCGTATCGAAGACCTATTTTCTAGGTTGCATGGGGGGGAAGAATTCTCGAAATTGGATTTATCTAGGGCATATAACCAATCTAGGGCATATAACCAGTGTAAGCTGGATGAGGCATCAAAGAAATTGACGTGAATAAACACACACAAAGGGCTGTATTGTTACACACGCCTCGTTTTTGGCTTATCCTCTGCGCCGTGTATTTTTCAGCAAATTATCAAAAAAATACTTTCGGGAATCGACGGAATTTGCATTTTTCTCGACGATGTACTTATAACTGGACCGACCCGAAAAATACACGTCAAAAGGCTCGAGCAAATCCTTAGTCGATTTAATGACGCCGGTTTGTGCTTGAAACAGGATAAATGCGAGTTATTTAGGAGTTCTGTGGAATACTTAGGGTTTGTAATCGATAAAGATGGATTACATAAATCCAAAAATAAAGTCCAAGCCATTCTTAATGCTAAAAGTCCGAAAAATGTGAGCTTCAATCTTTTCTAGGTTTGTTAAATTACTATCGGGCATTCTTACCTAATCTTCGGGTATTTTAAACCCGTTGTATGCATTGCTAAAAAGAGATTGTAAATGGTATTGGGGCGTCGAGCAAGAGGAGTCATTTGTGAGAATAAAAACGGAGTTAGCGAGTGAGCGAATGTTAGCACACTACAATCCGGATTACGTCACGATTTTGACCACGGATGCCGGACCGGCGGCTTTAGGGGCTATTTTAGCTCAAAAACAGCCGGACGGCTCCGAGCGCGTTGTCGCTTATGCCTCCCGCTCGCTCACGCCTAGCGAAAAAAACTATGCTCAGATACAAAAAGAAGCGGCATCATTAATATTTGGAATAAAGAAATTCCATTATTATTTGTACGGCAGATCGGTGCCTTGTGTTTTAAGAACAGACCACAAACCCTTAGTATCAATTTTCGGATCCAAAAAAGGTGTTCCCGAATTAGCGGCAAATCGGTTGCAGCGTTATGCTATATTTCTGTCGGCTTATAACTATGAAATCGAATATGTAAAAAGCGAACATAACGTTGCAGATCACTTATCTAGGGCCACACTGGATGAAACGCAAGGGTGTCCCGAAGGAGATATAGTTGATCGGGCAACATACATAAATTTTATATCTGATTAATTGAAACCAGTTACGGCGAAAGATATTTGTTTAGCAACAAAAAAAGATGCGGTATTGTTGCGCGTTAAGTCTTATATAGAAAATGGGTGGCCACGAAAATTGAAGGATAATGACTTAAAAAAATGTTTTTTAACCGTCGTACAGAGTTGACTTTCGAAGAAGGCTGTATTTTGCGCGGCCATAAAGTTGTCATACCTTCCATTTTCCAGAAACGCCCCGGCGCGGTCTCCGCTAGTTTCGTGGCCGTACCTGGCACGCTGGGAGCGCGTGCACCTGGACATGTGCACGGTGCAGAGTCGGCAGTTCCTTATCACCGTAGATGCGCATTCCGAGTGGGTCGAGTGTTATGTAATGCCACAGACGGACACCGCTAGTGTACCTAATTATAAAATTAGCAGACATTTTTAGTAGATTTGGACTTGTTCGCACCCTGGTTACAGATAATGCCTCAAATTTTTGTTTTACGTTGTTTACAGAATTTTGTACGTTAAATGAAATTAAACATATAACTATTGCACCTTATCACCCGAATTCGAACGGCCAAGCCGAAAATAGTGTAAAATTCGTAAAAAAAAGGCATAAAGGCAATACTTGCGCAAAATCCTTCTCAGTCTATTTTTAATATTAAATTAAGTAAATTATTGTTCGACTATAGGAACTCGGTTCATTGTACTACTGGATTCTCACCGGCTCAGCTGTTCCTAGGCCGATCGTTACGCTCTATCGACACGACTTGCTGCGTGCGCCGCGCGGTACCGACGCCGACGCTAGTACTCACGCCGGCGCCGACGCCGACACCGACACCCAAGCTCCTCGCCTTCCGTTGTCATTGGCTTCCTCGGCTAATCAAAATGTTATCTCCAAACAGATCTCACAATGTAAACAATATGGCGGGCAGAGAAAATGTAATTTTAAACGGGGTGATAATGTACTAGTGGCTCTGTGAGCTGTAGACCTCGCGAGCAGAGCTTACAAGTCTTACAACTGAATAAATGTATGGTTCCGTTGTTTAGAAGAATTTAGAGAATCTAATTTGACTATAAAAACTTAACTATCAATTGCTTACAAAATTCGGGAATTGGTTTAGATATGCGACCTGTAGAGTAGAACATATGGACATACGAAACAATTTTTGGCTAACAGGCCAATTCAAACTTACACTGATATCAGAAAGACATCTAACTGATGTCATTTAGTTATCGTGCATTTCACTCGTTCTTGTCCGTACATGTATTGGCGCAAGCGAGACGCACGATGACTACTAAATAACATGATAAAAATATCATTCCGATGTCAGTGTACGGGTACGGTCGATGCCCCTTAAGTATCCACGTCGCCATACTAATTGTATAGAAAAGTGGATAGAGTTAGACCAAGAAAAGTCTGCAGAAATTTTGACAGCACACGCAGTGCCAATGTTATTTGTGCCAGTGTCAAAATCTCTGCAGACTTTTCTTGGTCTAACTCTACTTAATGTTAGGAAACCAACATTACCTTTGAATTAGCCTGTAAACTGCAACCTGCAACTAAGAAGCTTCGTGCGCGAGTGTGGCCCATAATTTCCGAAAATCATTTTTTCTTCGAGGCAATTACTCCGTTTTCATATTTTGCGTTGCCCATAATTTCCCGAAATCATTCATTCTCGGTGGCAATTACTCCGTTCCCATATTTTACCAATGGTTTTTTTCCGCAATCGCCTATTTTTAATATTTTTAAATTAATCTTTTCCTTATAATTTTCGTTCTTTTAAATATCTAGGATAATATTTTCTTGTTACTGTATGTTAATAGTGTAATAGTAATTATATTTGTTACTTCCCATACAACCATTTCCAGTCGCCGTTACGACGCGGTGTTGACACATCTTGTGTCGACACCGTCTGTTTCGGTCACAATTCCAGTCGCAGAGTCGTCGCCGTGTCGACACAGTTACCAGAAATGGGGAAGGGTCGACACATGACACAAAGTGACATAAAGTGTGGTCGCCGTGTGCACACATTGTTTCGGGTTTGCGACTACTTTATGCCAAAATCATTCGTTCATTCGTTCATTTTGTTCCTGTCAAATGGAAACTGTCAGATGGAAAAATACTTAAATAAAAATAAGTGACATTAATACGCCATCTCTAAAACGGATTACAAGACGTAATTATATATTGTTTGCATTTATATTACAATATGACTTAAATTATTATGGGGAATTAAACTGCTCGAGTGATTTGATAAACTAAGTGTAATATAATCAACGCGCCACCACATTATTTTAGTTTAGCCGGAAATGAAATTGTTTACTTCTCAGTGCCTGTGTTCATAACTATATTATTTGAAGCATTTTTAGTACTTCGATGCGTATACTATACTTAAATAACAGAAATAACGCTTTACATACTACGAAACTTGTTAATTATGATGTATAAATATGGTTCAAGGCTGAGAAATATTGCAGTCACAAAGTAGTTGCAATGTTTCGACTTTGTGTCGACTCTGTGTTGACACATGACACGCGCTGTCAAAAGTAATAACAAAGTTACTGGTATGTTACTGGATTTGCAAAATGGCTCCTTGTGTTGATTTGTTTTCAGATATTCTCAAAGTGTAAAAATGCCGTGGTCAGAGATGGGCATTAATCGATTAACTTTTTATTCGACTAATTAATGGAATAAAAAAAGTTAATTCTCAAATTTTAATCGCGATTAGTTTAGTCGACCTAACATAGATTGAAATTGAATTAATCTGAATATTAATCGAATAAATTATCGATTAAATCTCGATTGAAAGTTGACAGGGGGCCATTTTTGTACGTAAAAATAATAGAAATGTCTTGCATGCAGATGGTAGCAAAACACTTTGTCATAAAAGTCGAGATGGGTGTCGATTTATAGGTTTTAGGGAGTGCCGATTTCGAAAATAATGACCATTTTGGAATCCGAAATGGCGGCCATGCACTGTGTCATAAAAGTCGTCATGGATGTCGTTTTATACGTTTTAGGGGGCCCCAATTTTGAAAATGATGACCATTTTGGAATCCAAAATGGCGGCCATGCACTATGCCATAAAAGTCGTCATGGGTGTCGTTTTATAGGTTTTAGGGGGCGCAGATTTCGAAAATGATAACCATTTTGGATTCCAAGATGGCGGCCATGCACTATGTCATAAAAGTCGTCATGGATGTCGTTTTATAGGTTTTAGGGGGCCCCGATTTAGAAAATGATGACCATTTTGAAATCTAAAATGGCGGCCATGCACTATGTCATAAAAGTCGTCATGGGTGTCGTTTTATAGGTTTTGGGGGGCGCAGATTTAGAAAATGATAACCATTTTGGATTCCAAAATGGCGGCCATGCACTATGTCATAAAAGTCGTCATGGGTGTCGTTTTATAGGTTTTAGGGGGCGCAGATTTCGAAAATGATGACCATTTTGGATTCCAAGATGGCGGCCATGCACTATGTCATAAAAGTCGTCATGTATGTCGTTTTATAGGTTTTAGGGGGCCCCGCTTTCGAAAATGATGACCATTTTGGAATCCAAAATGGCGGCCATGCACTATGTCATAAAAGTCGTCATGGGTGTCGTTTTATAGGTTTTGGGGGGCGCAGATTTCGAAAATGATAACATTTTCAATTTAAAAATGGCGGCAATGCACTATGTCATAAAAATCGTCATGGATATCGTTTTATAGGTTTTAGGGGGCCCCAATTTTGAAAATGATGACCATTTTGGAATCCAAAATGGCGGCCATGCACTATGCCATAAAAGTCGTCATGGGTGTCGTTTTATAGGTTTTAGGGGGCGCAGATTTCGAAAATGATGACTATTTTGGATTCCACTTTTATGACAAAATACGTAGCCGCCATCTTGGATTATAAAATGATCATCGTTTTCGAATTCTGCACTCCCTAAAACCTATAAATCGACATCCGTGACGACGCAAGTTATCTTTATTTTCAGATCTAACAAATTGCTACAGAATACAAAGGACAAAAAAGAAGCGAGGAGGTAATGAAACAAGCAAAAATACAGATGATTCCTCGACGCAATTGGGTGATTCTTAAATTGTGTCCAGATTTTTTTTGTCATTAAAGTTTTTTTTCACATATTACTAAATCTATGGCAAAAGTTATAATATTGCAATGGATTCCATCGCATGTAGGTATAAGTGGCAATGAGACAGCTGATGCATTAGCAAAACAGGCATGCAGCGATGGCATTGAATTTCACTTGAAACATTATATGGGGGCAATAATGACTGTTTACATTTAGTCAAATTAAAGTGTCGCGAATTGTGGAAGGAATATTTCGACGAGAGATCTAGGGACAAAGGTATTTGGTATAAGACAATACAGCCACAACCCTTTAATTCTCCTTGGATTGATAATAGTGTGTTGTGTAGGCAGGATCTAGTTTTATTATTGAGATTGCGCTCTGGACACATTCCATTGAATAAGTTCGCCTACCTCATGCGTAAAGTGAATTCGGAATTATGCACCTTTACGGCTACCACCAGTTTTGACATTGACATAACGCTCACGTTTACGTAACTTACTTTCTATGCATCTCGCTCATACTGGCATATTAGTGCAAGCGAGATGTACAGAAAGTAAATTACGTAGACGTGAGCGTTATGTCAACGTCAAAACTGGTGGTAGCCGTACTTATGTAATCGCGTCGAGGATGTGTATCATATTTTAATGGAGTGTGTCCGAAATGAGCGACTTAGAAGACAGATATTTCATGACAATGACAGTTCCATTGGGTTATGTAATACCTACCTTTCGAACCCCATGTCTGAGGTTGTTGAAAAGGTACTAAATATTGTTAAGTGCGGTCTGAGGGACAGAAATGTGTGATGTAATTAAACTAGATGTAGCTATTTACTTTCTTTTAACTTTGTTAATTAAGTCTGTTTTTTATGGGGTGACATATTCGTTCAATCGAAAAAGCCCCTTAATAAAGGAAAAAAAAAAAAAGTTCCGTGACATTTCGACCTTGTAATTTTTTAAGTAAATGTTTTTGTTTATCTATGAGGATCTCACTAGAATAGTATTATCAAGGTATGTTTATATTTGATGAATGAAATAGTAACGCAAAAAAAAAAAATTTGTGTCTTATATTCCTGCCGAAGACTTTTATTTTACCTTTTCCTTCTACACAAGTTTGGCCAAGTAATAAGAATTTAGGGCACTCAATTATTTTGACTTCTACAACAGTAAAGCTACGAGGCCATGTTTTGGTATCGTTTTCGTATAAATTCGCAGTACCAAATTTAGTTAAGGTATCACATTGGGGGTCATCCATTAATTACATCACACGTTTAGGGGGAGGGAGGGGGTCAAGAAAATGTGACATATTGTGACAAGGGGGAGGGGGGAGTCACAAACTTTGTGACGTCACTTTTAACTTCATCAGTAACCGAAAATTTATTTAAATTATTTTATTCGCTATACAGTTAAATAACAAGTTTTTGATACGATAATCGTTTTAATTAGTTTAATTTTATTTCTTAATCAGTGTTGGGTTATAAAATTACTAATATTTCTTTTGTCAAAAATATTTTGATAAAATATTAAATAAATAATTGCCGATTTCGTTGAAGAAATGTGACGTCACACTAGGGGGGAGGGGTTTGCCAAAAGTGACCAAGTGTGACAAGGAGGGGGGGAGGGGTCAAAAAACCTAGAAATTCGTGTGACGTAATTAATGGATGACCCCTTGACACCATTCCGAAGTAAAAACATATAAACTTATTAAAATACTTTCTTTTAAACTCCTCTTCACGCTTAAACTGCTGAACAGTTTTAATTTAAATTTGGTACACATATATTTTGAGTCCCGAGACAGGATATAATAAGTTATCTCAAAAATCACCCTTTAAAGGTGTGAAATGAGGTGTAGGGGGGAATTCAGAATTGACTTCTTGAAGTTAATACTGTTTAAGTTTAGGTTTGAAGTCATGTTTTTTCATCATTTTTAACTAAATCAAAGATGTAGACCATCCCAAATTTCATATAAATCGGTTCAGCGGTTATTGATTTCCCGTACAAATTTCCACGCCACTTTTCACACCTTCAAAAGATGATTTTGGTTATAAGATCTATCCTATGTCCTGTTCCGGGACGCAAACTATTTCTATACCAAATTTCAACGAAATCGGTTCAGCGGTTAAGCGTCAAGAAGAGTTTCAAAAAAACCGGCCAAGTGCGAGTCGGACTCGCGTATTAAGGGTTCCGTACATTAAGTCCGACTCGCGCTTGACTGCACATTTCTAATAGGTTTTCCTGTCATCTATAGGTAAAGAACTATTTTGTGTATTCAGACGGACATACATACAGACGCACGAGTGATCCTATAAGGGTTCCGTTTTTTCCTTTTGAGGTACGGAACCCTAAAAAGATTTATTTTTATTTTGTGGAATGGTGTCAATGTGATATCTTAAATGGATTCAGCACCCCAGATTTATACGAAAACGATACCAAACACGGCCTAGCACCTTCACTGATATAGATATATCAAGATAAAATTGAGAGCCCTAAATAAACTTTCAAGAGCGGATATCTCAAAAACTATTCAACATATCGAAAAAATTGACGGAATAAACTTGTAACAAATTAAATTAACTTTCATTTTGTATAAGTGGCCATGTCGCTGAGATGCATAGTTTCCGAGATATAATCGAAAAACGGGAAAATGGGACCTTCAAAGCCCCCTCTCTCCGCCCCGCTCAAGGGCTACGGCCGGGGACTTTTGATATGTTCACCTCCTAACTTGTCAAACCGAGTTACGGAGTCAAAAATTGTGTTCCGAGCATTTCCCTCTACAACTTTTGGAGCATTCGTTGCCTGACCTAAGTAGCTTATTGAATTTCTTTAAAAACTTTTCTGTAAAAGGTTGACGGGTGTTGGGTGTTTATATGGTTTCGGTCGATTATTATCATTTGCATTGCCCATGATGACTTACTAGAATTACGAGCACACGAGACACTAATAGTAGTTTGACAAACCTTGGTTTTCAAGAGGTATTTTATATTGACATTTGCTGTCACAAATTTGCTGTCAGATTTAGTCGCAAACCGCACGCAAAGTGCACACAAATGTGTCGACACCTTGTTACGGAAAAGTGTAGACACGGCGACGACACTTTGTTTCGAAACAATTCTAGACACATTGTGTGGACTCTGTTACGACACATCTGACATTTAGTTACCACTTTGTGATTCTGCGACTGGAATGGTTATATGGGTTGTAGGTATTTCACATACAACAAATATCAAAAACACTAAAATTAAAACATAAACTAAAAAAACTACAAGTAAGAAACCAAACACTGTCAGCCAATAACTCTAACCTACCTATCTCTGGGAGCAGTTTCGTTTTTAGGGTCATCAAAAAAAAATAACCCTAACCTACCTATCTCTGGGAGCCGTTTCGTTTTTAGGGTCATCAAAAAAATAACCCTAACTTACCTATTTGAAAAAAACCTGGTTATTTTTACCACTGGCATTAAAAAAAAGAGAAAATAGGGAGATAGATAATATTTAGTTAGTGAAAAAAAAACCTACTGGTTATTTTAACTACTGGGATTAAAAAGAAAAGGGAATAAATTGAGAAAGGGAAAATTTAGTATATGAAAAAATGTCCACGAAAAATAAAATAAAGCGAAGAAATTCCACTGGGAAAAAATGAGAACGGAGTAATTGCCTCGAAGAAAAAATGATTTGCGGAAATTATGGGCCATTTTAGCGAGGCGATCCAAATTAAAGCAAGCTACAGCTAGTTCCCTGAGCCCAAGGTCGACCACTACCCTAGGCAATGTTAACCCCTGCGATTTATGGATGGTGACCGCCCATGCTATTAACGTAAGTGGAAATTGACTCCTGGAACAGCCATGCCCTTGAACTTAAACCGCTAAAAAAATGTTCAAACATAAACTCAAACGAATACGCTTACCTCGCGCTTCGCGCTCGCTTGATCAATCAGCAATACGATGTTAAAGTGCAAAAAATAAATAAAAAAAGTTGCATTTACTGGGGATCGAACCGGGTACCTATCCCATATCCTTGGTTGTAAGCGTCTTTCCAACTGCGCTATGATAGCATTTAGATGAGCTGACGAAATTTGGTTACTTATTCTCGAATAAGAATTTAAATATCAAATCTAAAGAGAATAGAGTGTATAGGGGACGTGCATGAACTATAGGGGGCAGCACAGGAGCCGTCAGATCTTTGGCGCGAAGCGTAGATGTGTAGTTTATGATTCCGATGTAGCCCACGAGATGGCAGAACCTACTATGCACAAGGATACGTACTTACGAGAACGGTAGATGGTAGCACTTGCTTTGGCAATGTACATGTGCACATATGTTTCCAATTTAGGCCACAAGATGGCAGGCCCTCCAACGCGCACGGTCCCTATAGGGGGCGTGCGTGAACTATAGGGGGTAGCATAGGAGCCGTCAGATTTTTGGCGTGGGTCGTAAATGTGACGTTTATGCTTCCGAGGTAGCCCACAAGATGACAGAACCTACTATGCATAAGGAAACGTACCTACAAGAACGGTAGATGGTAGAACTTGTTTTGGCAATGTACATGTTTCCGATTCAGGCCACAAGATGGCAGACCCTCCAACGCGCACGGTCCCTATATGTAGTAGAGGGTTATTGTCATACTAAATTTTGTAGTCACAGTAAATTTACTGCCATCTTTCGATACAGGATTAAAATGAAAATGAAAAAAAAAAACAATAAATGTATATATGTATGAATAAATGTTTTTTTTAATTTTTAGAACGCCATATGATTTTGACCCATGTTCTTTTACTGATATTAGTAAAAATTGTTAAATATAAAATGGTGTCGCCATCTAGACGAGCATAGGCCAAAGGTATGGCGCCGTATATTAGGGTGGGCTGATCATGTATGAAGTTTATTTTTTCTTGCGTATCGTAACGTAAGAGATGTCAAAAGTTGCGGCTTGTAATCCTGATTGTAATGGTACCTATATTTAGTTTTAAATTAATTCAGTATCTTGAGCCCTCTACCGCAGAGTTGGGCAAAAATTAACTTGAATAAGAATAAGAATAAAAACAGAAATTTTATTCTTACTCAAATCGATTTGAATTAGAATAATTCTTGCACTAGTTATTTTAGAATAAAATTAAGGTGAATAAATCATGTGACTTTTATTTTAAATGCAGAATAAAAAACAGAATAATTATTCTAGAAGTGGGCTATTCTAACTAAGGTTTTATTCAATTAAAATTTTATTTAGAATTAAGTTAATTTTTGTAGTACAATTGGTTATATTTTGTAAGTTGATTTTCACCCTTCTATTTAAAAGTGGGATTGATTTGATATTTGTTACTTTAGTTTAGGCATAGTACACATTAAGGAGTTCCGCTATACACTATCTAGTTCTATCATCCGATCAGGGTGCTTAGCCAACATGCCAAACGTTGACGCTCCGTAGAGTTGTGCATAGTCTCTCTCTATCACTCTTACATATTAGTGCGATAGAGAGACAGATAGCGTTTCGTTGTCGTAGCACTCGTAGCGAAAACGATTGGGTGCCTAGCTAAGATGCCAAGTTTTGTTTTTAATTTAATAACCAAACCATTAGGTACAATTTAGCTGTTTTTAGCGCTTTCTGTCTCTATCACTCTTACATATTAGTGCGATAGAGAGACAGAGATAGCGTTTCGTTGTCGTAGTGCAAACGATTGGCATGTTGGCTACGCACCCAAGGTGCCTAGCCATGATGACAATTTTTGTTTTTAATTTAATAACCAAATCATTAAGTAAATTTAGCTGTTCTGGGGGCCTAGCCAGGATGCTAATCGATTGTGCTCCGACAACGAAGCCCTTTCTGTCTCTATCACTCTTACATATTAGTGCGATAGAGAGACAGAGATACCGTTTCGTTCTCGTAGCGCAAACGATTGACATATTGGCTACGCACCCAAACTGCCTAGCCAAGATGTAAATTTTTGTTTTTAATTTAATAACCAAATCTTTGGGTACAATTTAGCTGTTCAGGGGGCCTAACCAATATGCCAATCGCTTGCGCTCCGACAACGAAGCGCTTTCTGTCTCTATCACTCTTACATATTAGTGCGATAGAGAGACAGAAATAGCGTTTTGTTGTCGTGGCGCAAACGTTTGGCATGTTGGCTACGCTCCCAAGGTGCCTAGCCAAGATGCCAATTTTTGTTTTTAATTTAATAACCAAATCTTTGGGTACAATTTAGCTGTTCAGGGGGCCTAGCCAATATGCCAATCGCTTGCGCTCCAAAAACGAAGCACTTTGTGTCTCTATCACTCTTACATATTAGTGCGATAGAGAGACAGAGATAGCGTTTCGTTGTCGTAGTGCAAGCGATTGGCATCTTGGCTAGGCCCCCAGAACAGCTAAATTTACCTAATGATTTGGTTATTAAAATAAAACAAAAATTGGCATCACTGCTAGGCACACTGGGAGCGTAGCCAACATGCCAATCGTTTGCGCTACGACAAGGAAACGCTATCTCTGTCTCTCTTCTTCCTCCTCACGTTGTCCCGGCATTTTGCCACAGCTCATGGGGGCCTGGGGTCCGCTTGACAACTAATCCCAAGAATTGGCATAGGCACTAGTTTTTACGAAAGCGACTGCTATCTGACCTTCCAACCAAGAGGGTAAACTAGGCCTTATTGGGATTAGTCCGGTTTCCTCACGATGTTTTCCTTCACCGAAAAGCGACTGGTAATTATCAAATGATATTTCGTACATAAGTTCCGAAAAACTCATTGGTACGAGCCGGGGTTTGAATCCGCGACCTCCAGATTGCAAGTCGCACGCTCTTACCGCTAGGCCACCAGCTGTCTCTCTATCGCACTAATATGTAAGAGTGACAGAGACAGAAAGCGCTTCGTTGTTGGAGCGCAAGCGATTGGCATCTTGGCTAGGCCCCTAGACCAGCTAAATTGAACCTAATGATTTGGTTAGTAAATTAAAAATAATACGGTTACTGAAACTATGCGTTATGCGACAGTCAATTTGTAAGATTTTATTCCATAAAATAGGTATAAATTAGACAAGAGACTAAACTATTATTACATCTACCTAACTATACGTAATTAGTACCTATACGGTACCCGAACTACATTTTTATTCGTGGAATATTATTTCGATTTAAAATCATGATTATATTTATTTGATTAAGAATAAGTTATTCTAATTCAATTTTTTCTCATACGAATTATTCCCGGCCAAAATTATTTAAATATTTTTGACGGGAATAAAATCGAGATAATAGCTTAATTTTTTTTAGAATCAGGGTACCTTATTAATAAATGGTATTTATCTAAATGTAATTTCAGTAGCTGTTTTATACGGTTTTCAGAAACTGTCGGTAAAGAAGCTGCTTTCCAAATAAGATTGATTTCTTGAGTTACCAATTGAAAAATATCGGAGTCGGAAGGTTGTTTCCCGTTGTATTGTTTTTTTTTTTATTTTTTATTTATTTAAATATGAAACAAACGGTCATACAAAAAATATTGTTACAGTTTCTTCTCTTAATCTAAACCTATAGTTTCCATTTTTATTAAACATATATTTATATAGAAGCACGAAAAAGTACCTATCTTGGCTTAAGTTCAGCTGATTAGTAAGAGGTTACACTGAGTTTGCGAAGCTAGAAATTAAGTATACATAAAACTCAATGAAGTACTTGTTCTACGTTTTCAACAACTATTGAATAAGTATCGACATACATGACATGACATATATTAATACTTAAAATTTTGACAAATCGCGTTAATTTACACACTACTTAGTCCTGAATGTTTTTTTTATTGAGCTTATGGTACAGTGAAATATGTCTAAATTTTTTACAATATTATTATCATTATAGAGTGCACATGCTCGCTTAATAAACATATTTTTAGAATAGTTAGTTCTACTACGTGGGATGGAGAATAAATGTTTGAATCTATGACGACATCGGCGTTCTTTATTACCTGGGACTCTTATACATATGTCTTTTAACAGGCTAGGGGCATCAATATGACTATTTATTATTTTATATAATAGAACAGAATCAACGCAGTCTCTTCGACACTCAAGCGACTGCATTTTATGACGGTTTAAGGATTCCACATAATCTTTGTATTCAATACCGCATTTGAAATCAAGGGCTTTTAGGAACTTTTTTTGCAATCTCTCTATCCTGTCAATATGAATGCTGTAATGGGGTTTCCAAACCGCACATGCAAACTCAAGCCGACTTCGTTCATAACTGTTATAAAGAATTTTAAGTGTTAAAGTATTCCTGAAAGGTTGTACCTTAACCCTCTACTAACTATTCTACTTTAATAGAACTCAACCAGAATTGATTATAAATTAAGAAAAATAGATTAATTTGGCCATGTGATCGTCTAGTGAAATTAATACATTGTGAACCTTAGTACCCATCGTCTTTTATGTGCAGACTGATTAGATTTGGATTCAAAATATTACCCCTAAAATACCCTATGTAATTGTAAATATTACTACTGTAATTTATATATTATAACACTATCGTATGAAAAACAAAATCATATGAAAAATAAATAATAAATTATATTTTTTAGATTTTATCTCCTACCGAGCCCTACCGTGACCAGTTACCATGAACAGTAGTATAAGCCCTTGTTGTTTGTTATTATATTTTCCTTTTATATCCATTCGCTAACCTAGCTAGCTAAAGGAAAATATTTATATGTAAATGATGCAAATATTAATACGTACAAACATACTTTATCTACTGTCACGCCTCGGATGAAGTCGGGTCTCTAAACTAAATAATACCTATTTTATTTTGTTTTGTTTTTAATAGGTATTTCTAAGCACTATGTAATATTTACTTTTATCTGCGTTTCGGAACCTATTTTCAGACAAGAAGAAACGCCAAGAAACTCATCTGAATATTCTTACTATAAATGTATGGAATACTGAAGCAATCGTCTATTAAACATGATTTAAATACCCTTAGTTACCCCGATATAGAAAAGCTCAAATTGTCACTAGTGAACTGCTTCGCCTGTCACTAGCTCCCTATAACAAAATTATTTAGTATGTCCTCAAATAACTTTGTTCCCCTATCTCACCCAATATAATAATGTATTACCTTTAAATCATATCCAATGTACGAGCCTCAGTAACCCATCCATATGCTACTGAAACTAGACTTTAATTTTATTCTGCATTTTAAAACAGTTAACACTCTAATGATTTTAACACTGTGTGTAACCAAAATATATGTGAGAGAATAAATAATAATAAAGAAAGAAATAATAAATAACCCTAACTCCCAAATAATGACTCTACCCTAACTCTAACCCAATGTCCCTATTCTAATGTGTAAATCTAGAGGCGAACCTCTATCTTTACAGGGAGGAATGTGTGTAAGAGGGACCCTAATTTAAGCTGTAAACGTTCGGCCGACAAAACCGAGGTATTGCAAACCCTAGTGTCTGTGTGATTGCCTCCCTCCGCAGTGTAGGCCGTAGCCAAGGGTACTGACGAATAAGGCGCGCTATTCCAAATATAAAATGTGAATATATAAATATATATAACAAGACCACGCTTCTTCAATTACCAACAGATTTCAGTGAGTAAAGATTACTCCTAATGATCCACACGTGAGATCCTCACATCCCTCTGTCAGACCTTGAAGAGAACGTAAGAGGTATAATCGTCACCTGTGTAGGTAAAAAGGTTGACGCCAGGCCCCTCTCGCGACCTGGACCTAACACTCTACTGGATTCCCGGAAAAGCCTGTTTATCACCGCTAGGTTAGGCGTTTCCGGTTGATTGACCGTGCAATCAGACACTAATCTGGCTCTAAAACACAAAAAACACCAAAACACACGTAAGTATTTACACTGAACTAACAATTGAACAGTCTGACAAAAAGCAGCATAGTAGCTACGTAAAGTCAAACATCCAATCGTCAAAATAACACCTTTGCTTTAACGTCTACGGGCGAGCCAGAGATCGTGACAATCCGACGGACAAAAATAGAATAAACAGTTCCCAGCTTGGCGTGGGGGTATTTATAACCATAAAAGACATTAACGAAACGCGTTTGACGCATTTGACGCGTTAGGCGCACTTCAATATAAGATCTTTGTTATTTATTTCCTTTAAACTCGAGTACCAATCTTGAGTAGTTTTAGCAAAGAGATGTGATTCCCATAAGACAAGCAAAGTCAAAAGAAACCCCGTGCCCCGGAAACCAAGACAAAGTTACTCTCTAACAGATGGCGCCACTCCCTTGATATTAAACAATTCTAGCTCACATCAATGTAAAAAAAACACGGATCAAAGCACATGACGATCCAAAATTAATAAAAATCATTTATGTCTATATGTAAATATATAAGTTTTATGGATATTTTTATACATTTTCATCTTTAGTTTCAATACTGCGTCAACAGATGGCAGCATAACCTTCGCGACTACAAAATTCACCGACAGTAATTCTCTATACACATTCCATTCTCTTTGGTTTCAGCGAATCACTTTTTCTGATTAATGGCCCACTACGAAACTTGACTCTGTTAAGTTTTTTGTTTGTTGTTTCGGATTTCTCGTGAGAATGTTTTGTTTTTATTTAAAATTAATTTACTGAATGCATACATTATAGTTACTTACATGTATTTATTTTAATTAACATTTGTACATAATAATTGAGGTTTTAAAGTTTATGAAAATATTATCGATTGATCAGCTGTGTCAATCATTATTTATGTTAACTAGATCAGCTAGTGCGTCTAGTTACAAGGTTTACCAATTCGCAGAATCATACCCAATTGTTTAAAAGACTTAGCTAAGATGGAATCGATATGAGGTATAAATGATAATTTGTCGTCCATGACTACTCCAAGATCACGAATCTCATTTACTCTTACGAGGTCCTGGTTACATAATTTGTAATTAAAGTAAGACAATGTTTTTTTTCTAGAAAAACTAATAGTATTACATTTTTCTATGTTTAGAAACAGATTATTTTCTCTACAAAAGCTCTCAAAATTACACAGATCATTTTGTAACAGTTCGCAATCAGAAGAGTTACGAATAACTTTATAAATTTTTGCATCATCTGCATAAAGAAGAATGCAAGAGTGGGAGATACATTTTACGATATCGTTTATATATAACGAAAACAACAAAGGCCCCAAATGGGAGCCTTGAGGAACGCCTGAGCTGATATATTTACTTTGAGAGATAAACCCTGATACTACCACTGACTGTGTGCGATTTTCTACATATGACTTAATCCAGCGAAACAAATCACCGTATATACCGAGTTCCCAAAGCTTGCATAATAACGTATAGTGACATATTTTGTCAAATGCTTTGGAAAAATCGGTATACACGGCGTCTACAGAGAATCCATCATCCATAGCTAGTAATATATCATTGGTGAAAGTTAACAAATTTGTATCAACTGAACGGTTTTTTTAGTTGTTGTTGTTTTTTTAGTTCATGTCTCTTTAATAATATAAACTTAATAACATCAGCTATTGTCGGAAGCTGCCTGTGATTGAGCTCTGCGAATGATCCAAACATGGGGCAGACGGTTTCACTTCGTCGTCGTCCCGCGAATCCAAACAAGGGCTCCGTGTTCTTTTTTATCCGAACTCCAGCACTAATGCGATGTTAAAAATTTACAAATTAACTTCAAATACTATCTTTGCAATCAAAACACTTTCTAATCGCAAGATATAGATACAGATACTTATCTGTTCACCAGTTTAAAGTAACACGACGTACCTTAACTGGTGTTTTCGAGGCTCATATCACGTTCGAACAAGTATAGTTTATTATTTATTAACAGGTCGAAACTTACTACAGTATAACAAATCAGTAAGTAGAATACAAGAGAGAGTAGGAATAGTCATGAAATGTTTACAAATATTTGTTTTATTCATAAAACATGAACTTAAAATTAAACCGATTTATATTTTATTTTTTAATTTCAAACGTCGGTAGAGGGCTCAATATAGTATGAAGGATTTTTTGTTTTATTGTTTTATTTTTCATAGAATACGCTATTTTTTCGGCAACTTTTGAGGGATCTTACGATGCGAAATTCGAAAAAAAATTAAATCGGCCCACCCTACCGTATATTCAAGAATCAAATTTTCTTTAAAGCGCAAAAAGCCATCCTCTCTTGCAAAAAATAAACGAATACGGTTAGCCCGCGCTTGATAAATAAAAAATACGATTTTTTTCATTTTTTCAAAATAAAAAAATAAAATAAAAAACAACAATTGATACGAAATTTAAGTATAAAAAAATACAAAAAGTTATGTAGCAGCATACAATTACTGGGGATGGAACCAGGGACCTCCCTATGCAAACATAAAAGCGAACGTTTGCAAAATGCGCCATGATAGTTCTTACTAAAGCTGACCAAATTTAGCTACTCATTCTCAAGTAAAAACTAAATATCTAAATACCGCCGAAACTATTGGAGGTTGCATATGTACCAGACTGGCACAATATAGTGTAAACCTATTACTGTCTAATGTACTGTCAATGTTTGAATATGTTTGAATAGAAACTAGCAAAAAGCAGAGCTTTGTAAGGGCTCGCGGAGTTTTTCTACCTAAACGTATGTACTGGACCGCGACTTTGATCCAATCCGAGGTTTATTTCATGTTCGATCGAGTGGGTGGGTATGTAATAAGTCAGTTAAGGCCGTAACACACTATCGCACCGCACCAAGGTCGCGGTACGGTGCGATAGTGTGTTACGGCCTTTAAGAACGCAATTATAAGTGAGAGCAAGAAAGACAAATACTGACCGGACCCCGGTTGCTGTCAAGTACGCCTGTTTGTTACTTTGTCCATTAAAAACGTCTCCAGACGACAAAATCAAATTGCCAATATTATCCACACGTAATATACAATTTCATAAGCGCTTATTAGATCCTACACGGTCGCCCAGTACTTTTTGTAAGGATGCCAACTGGCTTTCCTACATAATGTTGGGTCAGCGAGCCAATGTCCTTGAATTTATTTTTGCGTCCACACCACACAATTGAGCGAAAATCTATCCCGTCTGGACACCTACTGGCGGTAATCACACTGCTCCGCACATAAAAAAAACACACACAAACAGTTCCACTAGGTACAGCCAAGGTTCAGCATTAGCTCTATCTTGGGTCCTGCTCTTCTAAATGCTCGTTAAGACGTGTCAGATGATCAAAACAGCGTTTGCCTATGTTGCACCAAACCTGAGTTCCTCTAGGTACTGCTAGGGTTCAGCATCAGCTTTATCTTGGGTACTACACCTAAGTGCTCATCAAGACGAGTCGGATGACCAGAACAGCGTGAGCCTATGTTGCAACAAACCTGAGTTCCACTACGTACTGCCAGGTTTCAGCATCAGCTCTATCTTGGGTACTGCTCTCCCAAGTGCTCATCGAGACGAGTCGGATGTCCAAAACAATGTGTGTCTATGTTGCATCAAACCTGAGTTCCATTATACCTAATGGAACAATGGCAGTACCCTGCCAGGGTTCAGATCCGCTCTATTTTGGTTACTGCTTTCCCAAATGCTCATCAAGACGAGTCAGATTACCAAAACAGCGTGCGCCTATGCTACACACCACCTGAGTTCCACTATGTACTGCCAGGGTTCAGCATCCGCTTTATCCTGGGTACTGCTCTCCCAATTGCTCATCAAAACGAGTCGGATGACCAACAGCGTGTGTCTATGTTGCACCAAACCCGAGCTCCACTAGGTACTGCCAGGGTTCAGCATCACCTCTATCTTGGGAACTAACTCTCCTAAGTGCTCATCAAGATGAGTCGGATGACCAAAACATAATGTGCCTTAGTTGCACCTAACCTGAGTTCCACTAGGAACTGCGAGGGTTCTGGGTCATTTTGTTGAACTGCACGCCGTCGTTGCAATTGGCGTGCAGTCGGCGTGTAGTTCCCATACAAGTTGCAGTCGTGTGTCGGCCCTAAGTCACTGAAGTTTGTATTAATATGCTTATCTTTATTTATAATTTTAACAGTTCCAAGCAATAGTAACACTAAAGGCGCCATTCATTAATTACGTAAGACAATTTTTGCCAGTTTTTGACCCCCTCCTTCCACTATGTAAGAAATAATAAGAATAGGCTGACCCCCTCCTTCTCCCATTCCCCTATATTACCATATATTACGTAAGAATCTAAAGGAAAAATTGAGTACCTACACGTTTGGTTTGTATTAGTGCTTATTTTTCAAAAAAAAAATTTTTGAATGTGATATATGTACCTGTACAAAGGTACTTGAGCTCGTTTAAGCTAACTCTGCACCGTGTTTGATAGCATAGTGTGGAAGTATTATTATTATGTATTTTAAACGTCATAATTTCATAGAAATTAAATCATCATCATCATCATCAGCCTACTCTCGTCCACTGCTGGACATAGGCCTCTCCTATTGCACGCCATTGAGCACGATTAGCGGCAACTCTGATCCAGCTCTTGCCAGCCGCCTTGCGAAGGTCATCGCTCCATCTAGTCTGAGGGCGTCCTACACTACGTTTGCCGATGCGCGGTCTCCACTCCAGAACTCGCCTACCCCAACGGTTATCGGTTCTACGGCTAATATGACCGGCCCACTGCCACTTCAGCTTGCTAATCCGGTGGGCTATGTCGACGACTTTAGTTCTCTGACGGATGACTTCATTTCGAATACGATCCCTCAGAGAGACTCCGAGCATAGCCCTTTCCATAGCTCGCTGAGCGACTTTGAATTTATGGACCAGTCCTACCGTGAGTGTCCACGTTTCGGCTCCGTATGTCATTACGGGTAGGACGCACTGATTGAAGACTTTTGTCTTCAGACTTTGTGGGATTGATGACGTGAAGACTCGACGCAGCTTCCCATATGCTGCCCAGCCCAGCTGTATCCTTCTATTCGACTCTTTCTCGAAGTTGTTCCTTCCTAACTGCAGTATTTGCCCGAGGTAGACGTATTCCTGAACAACCTCGAGAACAGCCCCTTGTACTGCAATAGGTCCCGGAGCAACACGTTCGTTGAACATAACTTTCGTTTTGTCCAAATTCATCCGGAGACCTATGCGTTGAGAAGAATCAGCTAGACCGGTCAGCATATGCTCTAAATCCTGCAACGTCTCAGCCATGATGACGATGTCGTCCGCAAATCGCAAGTGTGAGATGTATTCGCCATTAATGTTAATACCATGTTCCTTCCAGTCGAGCGTTTTAAACATATCCTCCAATGCATTTGTGAACAATTTGGGGGAAATCACATCCCCTTGTCTCACACCACGATGCATGGGGATAGCCTTAGTCTGCTGGTTTTGGACTTGGACGGCCATGGTAGCTGCGTTGTACAGACATCTCAACACTTGGATATATCGCCAGTCGACTTGGCATCGCTGCAGGGAATCCAGAACAGCCCAAACTTCAATGGAGTCAAAGGCTTTCTCATAGTCCACAAATGCTAAGCACAGGGGCCGATTATACTCTTCAGTCTTCTGTATAATCTGCCGCACTGTGAAGATGTGGTCTATGGTGCCGTATCCTCCTCGAAATCCGGCCTGCTCCGGTGGCTGAAATTCGTCGAGTCTTCGTGCTAGGCGGTTCGTGATGGCCCTCGAAAACAGCTTGTAGATGTGGCTTAGGAGCGAAATGGGTCGGTAGTTCTTCAATAGGGCCTTATTTCCCTTTTTAAAGAACAGCACGACAACACTCCTACTCCACACCTCTGGAGTTCTCCCATCGAAGAGAATGGCGTTAAAGATGTTCTGGAGCTCCTTCAGTGCAGGTTTGCCTCCCGCTTTCAGAAGCTCAGTTGTAACGCCGTCCTCGCCGGGGGCTCTTCCATTTTTTAGCTGTCTGAGGGCCATCTCGATTTCGTCAGTGCTGATTTCTGGCAAGTCTTCGGTAAAGTGGCGGATCAATGTGGCTCTAGAATCCTCATTTTCGGGATCTGGTTGAGATGCATGCGAAGCGTATAGCTGGCCATAGAAGGATTCGATTTCAGACAGAATCCCCGACCGGGACGATACAACAGCCCCACCAGTTGTGGTCAGCTTCGTCAGGTGGCTTCTTCCAAGGGACTGGACAAAAACTTTTGACCCCCGATTCTGCTCAATCGCTTGCTCAATGAAGCGTGTATTGGTGCACCGGAGGTCACGTCGTACTAGTTTGCCAATCCTCTTGTTTAGAGCCCGTCGCTCTGACGAAGTGGCAGGTGGGTCTTCCCGTCGTACCTTCATGAGCCTGAGGGTTTTCTCCGAAAGATTCGACCTCCCGGCTTTACGCTGTACTTCGCAAAATCTCGTACCTTCATCCCTGAGGATTCCAACCACATTCTTGAGGGTCTGGTTTATGTCAACGGCATTTGTGGTTTCCACGGCAGCGAATCGGTTCTCCAGGTTCGACTGGAATGCTTCAGATCCTACCATGGTTTGGAGCAGGCTAGGACGGAGCCTGGACTTCATCAAACGGACACGTTCGAGCTTATAGTTGATATTCAGAGAGCCTCTAACAAGTCGGTGATCACTACCGGTGTTGAACCTGTTGATCACTGAGACGTCTCTGAATATATGCTTTTTGTCGGTTATGATGAAGTCGATCTCGTTTTTTGTCATAGTATCGGGGCTCCGCCATGTCCACTTCCTTTGGGGCTTTTTCTTGAAGAACGAATTCATCAAGAAAAGCCCCTCTCTCTCGAGGAAGTTGACAAGCATTTGCCCCCTATGATTCCGGCTACCAAAACCATGGGATCCTACTACCGACTCGCTGCAATTCTGTACTCCCACTTTAGCGTTGAAATCACCCATGACAACGTTGAAGTGGGCCTTGGTGGTGCGATGTAGGGCCTTCGATATGTCATCGTACATATCTTCCACTTCTTCGTCCGTGTGAAGAAAGAAGAAATTAAATAAAAAGTCGCATCTTTGTGATCTTGCGTAAGAACTATGAAAACCCCCTCCCTCACCCATGTAAGAAAAAATAAGATATGTTCGACCCCCCTCCACCCCAAAATCGTCTTACGTAATAAATTAATGGCGCCAAAACTGTTTCTCGAACTGAAAATACCCTGATTTAAGGTTGCTAACACAACATGATTGATCAGTTCATCAGCGTCACAAAACCAAAATTGACCTCCGCAGTGAATAGGTATACAGCAAGATTGATTGTTCTAGTAGGTATTCACAGAAACTTAATTGCTAAATTGGGAGTCAAACCAAGCGAAGCGAGGTGGGTCTGAATCCAAAATTTTAACCCACTTTTGTATTCATCGTTGTTAATGGCGTAAGCGCCATCGACATTATTGACATTGAAAACACCACATAGGTATCGTTGTCTGAGTACCCACAACACAAGCCTCCTTGAGATTACTTTGGGGCTTAGTCAATTTGTATGTCCAATATTTATTTATTTTTTTACTAGTAACGCCATCTGTTAGAGAAGTAGGTAGATAATTCATTATTTTGCCAACAGATGGCGCTAGTAGTAATACAAAGTGTTATTACTTTATTTTATTTTTTTAGGTTTATAAAATTATATTTTTATGTTTGATAACACATCTAGACATGAATTTACATTACTATGTCAAATTTCAAACCTAACAGTGCAGTAGTTTTTCCGTAAAGTGTACCACAAGAATGCATAGTTCGTCGAATAGTGATAGGGCTCGCTTCGCTCGCCCTAATTATATTGATTCTACCCAAAACTAGCGTTTACTATCAGCTCCACTTATTCTGCTGGAGACCAGTGCCCTATCCCACAAAACTTTACAAGTGTACAATTTGACAATATTGTTAAATTGTAAACAAAAAAATGTACCACAATAATTACAAATATGTATTCGTTACAAGTCTGCAGTATACAAATATGTCATTTTTGTGAAAGCGTATCACAAAGAATAAAGGTATGTCACGACAGCTACATAATTGTAGAATTGTTGATTTGTAAATATACAAGCGAAAATTGTAATGTTAGTGTCTCTTTTTGTAGGCCGCTGACATATACCAGAATAGATGCCGCATATATGATGATTCAGGAGAAGTGATCAGGATCAACCATACGCATTCAGTAGATTCTACTCTACCGAGGAGAAGATAAGCTTCTGTTTCCTCCTAGTATTGGTGTATTAACGCTTTTTTAAGATGAAAAAAAAATAGTTTTACGACATGCATGGCTACTCTAAAATTGGTATACTTCCGTCAAACATGGGTAGGTCTCTTTGCTTTATCCGTGACAAGTGTCAAATCCAACGTCATGAGTGTCCATGGTCGACCGACATAAAAAAATATATAGAAGAAGCGTTGATCCGACTAATAAGTGTATCGGGCGACCACAGGGCTCCTTCTTTACCCAACATTTAAGTCTGGCGGTGCAAAGCGGCAACGCCGCCGCCAGCATCCTGTACGGATATTATGGTCGTTCTTGTCTATGTGACAGCGTGATAAAACTTTGTCCGTCACTTTCTACCCCGCGGTGTTAAAAAGTGACAGTTAATTTATCACGTGGATAACATACATAATACGCCGGCTGGGCACCATTATAGAAGTGGGAGACTTTGGTGAGGTATTTTATATTTAGTTCGAAGTTAAGTTTTTAAATCATCCACTTGTGTGTGTGTGTTACTACATATTTGTAGTTGTAACAAATATGTAACAATTTATTTTGCTTCTTTAATGTTGAAGGTAGTTTCACTTTATACGCGATACGCAAGAATTACATTAATTATATTTATATAGTGATCCATCTACTAGCATTTACATACCAACTGACATTACAGTGGATTTGCAAGCTAAACTGACCATTACGCACACTGTGTAAATAAATAAATTGAAGGAGATAACGCAAAATTTAAATGATTTAGGAATAATGAGAGAGAAAGATCGGAAATACTTAAGGGACACTATGTGGCAAAATTGAAAAAGGAGTACGATGGTAAGCTCAATTTGAAAATATGTATGCATTTTTTTCCAGGACCTATGAGTATATCGTAAATTAAATTAAAGCTAAGTAAAATTGGGGTTACATAATGTACCTATATATGAAATTCATGACACCTAGGATCACTATCACTGCTACTTGAACTAAATATTGCGTGGTAGGTATACCTATAGACGGTCAAGCAAATCTTGTCAGTAGAAAAAGGCGCGAAATTCAAATTTTCTATGAGACGATATCCCTTCGCGCCTACATTTTTCAAATTTACCGCCTTTTTCTACTGACAAGATCTGCTTGACCAGCTATATATACAAAGGGTTGGAATCGCTAAATATGATAAAATATACTGCAATTACTAGTATTCGTACAGTAGCAATTGTAGCAAGAGGGTGCGACACACGTTTAGAGAATTGTTAAACTGTAGGTATAATTCTACATATATGTATAATTATTACTACAATTTAATGTAGCACAAAACAATTGTCAGCTACAAATTTGTACATTTTCCGGAAAATATATGTAGCGTATGTAAAGTTTTGTGATACAATAAATTGTAGACTTGTCGATACAATTTACATATTTGTAAGAATTTTCCACTACAAATTTGTTACTTGTATATTTTGTGGTACGCACATTTGTATTATTACAAACTTGTAACTTGACACTTGTAAAATTGTAATTGTAAGTTTTGTGGGATAGGCCACAGGACTAGGGCTTGCAATTCGAATATTCGAATATTCGAATATGTCGAATATTCGACCTGTTTTGATATTCGAATATTCGGCCGCTCAGGTTTCGAATATTCGAATATTTTTTATTACTAGGTAAAATCTATTTTCATCCGTTATAGTTACAGTTTCTGTGTATTTTGCCGGGTATTAACAGTGAATGAGGAACCGTAGGTACCCAAATGCGAAGGAAATAATGTTTTTACTGTATTCCTCTCAATAGGCTTCGTGAATACAGTTAAACCTAAGAACCTAACTCAATTTCAAAGGAAACGAAATCAAAAAGTATGTTTTATTACGGTGCGGCTAATGCTTTTTCTAGGTACAAGTAACTTTACGTAAGTTTTAAGATAAAGGGTCATTTTGTTTATTGAGTAAAAGCGTACCTTAAGCGAATATTCGAAGTCTAAACCTTGCCCTTTATCGCAATTCACAAATTTGATCATACCAAACCTACCGAACTAGGTAATCTAACCATGCACCTTTAGCTAACGAATGATCCACCCCGTAGTCAGCCAACTTTTTCCCTTAAATATTCCAATACCAATTATATAACTTATTATATAACAGCCGACCATTAGGAATCAAGACTAAACTTGCCAAGACTAATAAAGTCAATAAAGATTCAAAATACACTGGAATTAAAGGCCATTTTACAGGCTTCTTAACGACAAGAAGTTAATTTAAATCAGAAAATGATTAGTAATTACCTACTAAAATGTTTTCTCTCTTACATACGTGTTTGGATGGTTAAAGTTATATTAATTCACGCAACGACGCATTTATAATAAAAAGTTTTATCAAGAAATATTGAAAATGTCTAATTTTTGCGTTTTAGGTACTTACTTGCTTTTATAAACGTGGGTATTTCAGAGTAGGATGATAAAATCTAGTCAATAAGTGGATTTCTGCAAAATATCATTAATTTTAGCAATATGTGAAAAAAGCTATAAAGGCCCTTTTGGCATGGCCATAAAAATATATAATAAAATCCCAAACGAAATCAAAGAAATAAATAATTATAGTAACTTTAAAAATGCATTAAAAACTTACCTAGTAAAAAAAGCGTACTATACATTAAATGATTTTTTTAACGAAAATATGGATGAATAACTGGCACAGAGAAGAGATAAATTTGTAAAAAAGGTTACAAGAGAGACCATTGTAAATCATACATTATGGAATTGGCTTAAGCCTATGATGCATGTTATTTCATAAGTTAGTGTTAAGTATATTGCTATACCCTTACAGGGTCCATGTGGAACTGTACTAGTAGTTTTTAAGAACTGTATACTAATATGAGTGCAATAAACAATTCTGATTCTGATTCTGATAGCTTTTGAATAAAACGATAATAAACCGATTTTTCGTTCCTTTTCTTATTTTTTTTAAATATTCGAATAATTATTCGAATATTCGAATATCTCGTCAGAAAAAGTCGAATATTCGAATACCTGAAAGTTTCGAATATTTGCAAGCCCTACACAGGACCCTGGTTCTTCTAATAGGTCATGTGCCTCACGCACTGATAGTGCTAGTTTATAAAACAGCGGTAGAAATATTTGAGTAGTTGTGAAACTTGCGTAAATGTAAATAATGTCTGAAGACAAAGAAAACGGCATATGTGGTATAAAAAAGCTGAAGGGATCGTCGGACTACCCTAACTGGAAGTTCCTGGTACGTAATTACCTTGAAAATAAAAACTGGTGGGAGGTAATATCGAAAGATGTAGTAGCCATTTTTGCCGACTAGTCGCCGACTAATCGCCGACTACAAATGTGGCCGGATAGTCGGCTTTCCCGACTAGTCGGTACATCCCTAATTACCAGTAAAAGGACGGGGGAACGCTGAGCCCCAAGTCAGCGAGAACGAAAAATTAAACTTAGAAAACGTTATGCATGTTCCCGATTTGTCCATGAATTTAATTTCGGTAAGCGACTTAACCAAGAAGAAATGTAAAGTTATATTCGACGAAAAAGGTTGCGTAATTCAAAAGAAGAACCGAACTATTGCAAGTTGTAAAGAGGTCGATGGCATTTACGAGTTGACAGAAAGACAACGTCGTGTATTTGACACTGTCAAAACAAAATGAAAACATTTCTAACGTTTGGCATAAGCGCTTGGCCCATTTATCCCGAAATTATATGTTGAAAATGAAAAACATCGTGACCGGTATGCAATTTAAGAGCACAGATTTGTGCGAACCATGTATTCCCTGCATTGAAGGAAAGACGTGCAAGAGTCCCTTTAAAAACAAAGGTACGAGAGCCACGGATGTTCTGCAAATCGTTCATACCGATTTATGCGGACCCATGGAAGAGCCGTCGTTCGGAGGTTCGAGGTATGTTCTGCTGTTTATCGACGATTATACTCGAAAGACTCATGTTTATTTTTTGAAAAATAAAAGTCAAACTTTCGATAAGTTCCGTGAATATAAGGCGGAAGTAGAGAATGAGACGAGCAAATGGATTAAAATTTTAAGATCGGATGGAGGTGGAGAGTACTGTAATGCTAATTTTAATTTGAAGTCTGCAGGAATAAAACACCAGACGACTGTACCCTACACGCCTGAGCAGAATTCTGTTGTCGAGAGAGCCAATCGTACGATTATCGAAAAAGCAAGATCACTACTGTCAGAATCGAACCTGAGCAAAAAATATTGGGCGGAGGCTGTCAATACTGTTGTTTATTTGAAGAACAGGAGCCCCACGAAAGCTTTGAATAATGCAGTGCCTGAAAAGCTTTGGACTGGAAAGGACGTGGATGTCAGTCATCTGAGAATATTTGGTTGTTTGGCTTATCGACTTATACCAAAACAAAAGAGACGTAAATTGGATATGAAGACAGAACCAATGATTTTCATAGGATATCCAGACAATCAGAAAGGTTATCGTCTGATGAATCCACAGACGGGTGAAGTGACAACTGCGAGAGACGTCAAATTTTTAGAAAATGTGTTTCTTCAAAAAGAGAACGTCAATAAGTCGTCAGAAGTCGTCATTAACCTCGATACGGACTCTGATAGTCAGCCCTGTTTATTAAATGGATCCACGAGTGCTCCTGAAGTATCGGAAGTGCACGAGAATGAGTTTCTTGACGCTGTAGACGAGAACATAGAAGGACCTGAACCTGAAGTACCTGAGCATGAGCACGTACCTGATGAGGTGGTCACTAATGGCGAAGTGATAATACCTGGCCTATCAGAAAGGAGGTATCCTCAGAGAGAACGCAGACAAGTTGATCGGTACGGTTGCAATGCTATGTATGCCAAAGAGAGCAATCTTGGTGGAGATCCTGTCACCATAGAGGAAGCATTGGCGAGACCGGACAGCGAATTATGGCAGAAAGCTATAGATGATGAACTTACGTCACTGAAGGAGAATCAGACCTGGACGTTAGTGGATCTACCAGCTGATAAGAAGCCAATCCAATGCAAATGGGTGTTCAAGATCAAGAAAGATAGCGACGGCAAGGTAACGAAGTACAAGGCTAGACTCGTAGCGAAAGGGTTCACACAGGTATGTGGTGTAGATTATACGGAGACCTACTCTCCGGTAGTTAGAAGCTCTACTCTACGATTATTGTTCTCGCTAGCTGCTGAATACGATTGGTTTATTGACCAATGGGATGTCACGACTGCATTTTTATACGGGAAGATAAAAGAGGATATTTACATGCTTCAGCCGAAAGGAGCAGTCGCCAAAGGTCAAGAAACCAAGGTATGTAAGCTGCAGCGATCTCTGTATGGTTTGAAACAAGCGTCTAATGCTTGGTTCAAAGAGTTAGACAGTGAAATGTTAAATTTAGGCTTTGTACAATCAAAAATAGAACCGTGTTTGTATCAAAAACAGCTTAAAGGTAAAAAGAAGTTAATTGTCGTGATTTATGTTGATAATCTTTTTATATTTGGCAATTGTGAACAGGAAAAGCAAAGATTAAAATCAGGTTTGCTTGACAAGTTTAAAGTGAAAGACTTAGGCGCGGCTAGACATGTTTTAGGCATGAGACTGAGACGAGAGAAGGGACTTATTCATCTTGATCAGGAGCAGTTTATTTTGGACTGCTTGAGGGACTTTAACATGACAGAAGCTAAGCCGGTAACTACTCCAATGGAAGTAGGAATGAAATTAGAGAGATCGACTGATTCCCAATGCCACCTACCATACCAAAATTTGATAGGATGTCTAAATTATTTAGCCTGTAATACGCGACCAGATATTGCACACGCCGTAAGTGTACTTTCTCAATTTAATTCATGTTATGATGAAATACACTTTAAGTGCGCGAAACGGGTCTTAAGGTATTTAAAAGGTACGTCTAACATGTGTCTCATTTTTCGAAAGACTGGTGATTTGGACTTACGTGGCCATGTAGACGCAGATTGGGGTGGCGCGCTCGATCGCAAATCCTTCACGGGGTTAATTTTCAAGTTAGGCTACAATATTGTTGCCTGGGAAAGCAAAAAACAGGCGACAGTATCATTGAGCTCTACAGAGGCAGAGTACGTAGGGCTGAGCCAAGCTTCAAAGGAAGCATTATATTTGCGTAGTTTACTGAACAGTTTGACTACTGTAGAGAGTAAACCTGTAGTCATTTTTAATGACAATCAGTCAGCACATAAAATTGCAGCCAACAAAATGATGCATAATAGGACAAAACACATAGACATTAAGTATCATTTTATCCGTGAGTGTGTACTGGCTAATAAGGTTCAAATACGGTATATGTCAACAGATAAAATGATAGCGAACATCTTAACTAAAAGTGTTTCTGGCCCGAAGTTAAAAGGTTTTTTGAAGGATTTATCCCTGTCAAATTATGCTATTAAGAGGGCGGATTAGAGTAGTACTTAGGTGTTTGATACTATAATGTGTTAATGTTTTTAAATGTTTTGTGTTAGGTAATAGAATAATGATTAGAGTAGTACTTAGGTGTTTGATACTATAATGTGTTAATGTTTTTAAATGTTTTGTGTTAGGTAATAGAATAATTTTTCTAGTTTTTCTTTTAATGCGATTTAATTTGTTGGCGGATTTCTATGTCTGGGTACAGTCAGGCATGATAGTTTATAATATAAATTTTATTTTATGTACCGAGTACAGACGAGTACAATAGTAATTATGTATGTCCGTAATAGTTTAAGAGGGCGTATTGGAGGTTGCATATGTACCAGACTGGCACAATATAGTGTAAACCTATTACTGTCTAATGTACTGTCAATGCTTGAATATGTTTGAATAGAAATTATATTGATTCTACCCAAAACTAGCGTTTACTATCAGCTCCACTTATTCTGCTGGAGACCAGGACCCTGGTTCTTCTAATAGAAACCAGCGATACAAATTTTCTGAATTTTTGGCCATTTAATCTATAAACATATATCAAAAAGAAAAACCTCTTATGATATCGATACGACTATTTGTTTAGGCGCCAGGTATCACGACTCCGCCATTTTTAAAAATTTCCAAAAATCGGATTGACAAATTTTTTTTTATTTAGTCATAGAATTCGGTCACAAAATTTCACGAGAATCGGTTACGAATTGCGACCTGTAGAGGAGAACATCCGGACATACGAAAGCAAAATGCCCGTGTCAAAACGTAGACCTTCGCTACGCTTCGGCCAATAAATAATACATGCTATAATTGTTTACAAATTACAATATTAAATTACATATTTGGGGTGGCATTATATTCATTATTTAGGTATTTCTTTATGCTGTACACTGTCTTATTGAGTAGCAATTTCTTTACGAGTACTTGGAGACTGAACGTGTTGATATTAGTTTCGGCTTTAATTTCTTTTGGCAGCTTATTATACAATTTCTGAGCCATTATCTTGGGGGATTTTTTAGCAATGTTCAATCTACTTTTTATTGGCCTCAGATTGTCTGGATACCTTGTTGGGCGAACACTGATATCCCTAGCACATACAAATTCACTCTGGTTTTTTCTTACGTATAATAATATGTTTTGGTCTAGTCAGACCATTTTTTGAGGTTCTCGCGTTTGTACAAAAATAATGTTTTAGTTTAAAAATTACTAATGTTTAATGAGTAATTCTCAAAATAGTGGCATCTACAGGTTAAAGTTAACCAAAAATATTCATTTCTATTTTTTTCAGTTTTAATAATGAAAAATATTTTGTTCTACTTCAAGTAACCCAAATTCTAAAAACAATACACATATATCGACGACCGGTCTGGTCTAGTGGTCTAGTGGGACCCTGTCTGCTAAGCCGATGGTCCTGGGTTCGAATCCCAGTAAGGGCATTTATTTGTGTGATGAACACTAATATTTGTTCCTGAGTCATGGTTGTTTTCTATGTATATAAGTATGTATTTATCTATACAATTATGTATATCGTCGCCTAGTACCCATAGTACAAGCTTTGCTTAGTTTGGGGCTAGGTTTGATCTGTGTAAGATGTCCCCTAATATTTATTTATTTATATTTATTTATATGAATCGAGTCAGAAGTCACAATCACCTGTCATGATTTACATTAACCTGTAGGTACATTCAATTCATTTATTTAATTCAGACATACTTCTTCTTCCTGCCCCTAATCCCAATTCATTTGGGGTCGGGCCTTCTTGTGCGTTTGCGCCAGACCGGTCTGTCCTGGGTTGTCAACAATTGGATATTCTGAGTTTTTAGCTCCCTTTCGACAGTGTACCACCAAGTGGCGGGCGGTCTCCCTCTGCCTCTTGATCGCTGCATGCTAATGTTCAGCACTGTTTTTTTTTACGGAGTAGCTATCGTCTCGCCTCATGACGTGCCCGTACCATCTTAGTCGCCCCTCCTTGACCTTCTCGGCTATTGGTGCAACTTTGAAGGAACCTCTTACACATTCGTTTCGTACTTTATCCAAGCGCGTCACGCCTCCTGCCCAACGGAGCATTTTCATCTCTGCTGTGTGTAGCTTTTGTTCGTGCTTCTTCAAAGTTGCCCAGCATTCGGAACCGTATGTCATGGTAGGTCTGACGGCCGCCTTATATACTTTTCCCTTAGTTTTTATTGGCACTTTTCTATCACACAGAACGCCGGACCGCGTTCTCCATTTAAGCCAAGCCGTATTAACTCGACGGTCCACATCTCGATCGATTTTTGAGTCATCTGTTATCATAGAGCCGAGGTATTTAAAACGCGAAACCTTTGGGATTTATTGCCGTCCACTACAAGATTGCAGCCAACCTCCTCAGTTCCTCCGAAGTAACATTCCATAAACTCCGTTTTGGTGCGGCTCACTCGTAGACCGTGTTTTTCGATTTCAGCTACCCATCCATCTAAAACTTTTTGGAGCTCTGATGCGTTGTCCTCCACCAGCACTATGTCGTCTGCATACAATAAACTCCATGGGATCTCTTTTTGGATGTTTCTTGTGATGTAATCCATACACAGGTTAAATAATAATGGGCTCAGAGCCGATCCCTGATGGACTCCTACTTCGACTTTAAACGGGTGAGTTATACCAGCGGTGCTACGGATCTGGGTGGTGACATCCTGATACATGTTTCGGATCAAGTCAATGTAAACTTCAGGTACTTTCTGCGATTGGAGCGACTGCCATAGCAGCTGTCTCGGTACCCTATCGAATGCCTTTTCGAGGTCAATGAAGACCATATACAGATTTTCGTTATTTATTTTATATTTGTCCATAAGTATTCTTAAAGTCTGTATAGCCTCTATGGTAGATCTTCCTGCAGTAAAGCCGTACTGGTTTTCTGTGGTTTTAGCAATCGCTGTTATCCGTGCTCCAATTACTCTTTCCCACAGGTTTAGGGTGTGCGATGTTAACTTTATACCCCTGTAGTTGTTACAATTAGCGAACGACAAAGATATCTTCAAACTCGCGAAACAAAGACACAGGAATAGTCAGGATACAAAATGCATCAAGTTTATTAAAAACGAACAAGGCCAGCTGCTTACATCCAACGAGGAGATCAATCACCGATGGAAAGCATATTACTCAAAATTACTTAATGAAACTTTTCCAAGAGAGGATCCCCAGGAGTATCCAGCTATAGAGGGTGCAATACCATGTATAACACCTGAGGAGGTATTTGCATCGATCAAGTTGATGTCTAACAATAAAGCCGCTGGCCCGGACGACATTCCTGCCGAGTTCTGGAAGAAAATGGGAGATGAAGGGGTCAAGTTCCTAACTAAGCTGTTCAACAGAGTTCTCACCGATGGTATACCTGATGAATGGAGAAGAAGCTTCTTAGTCCCATTTTACAAAAATAAGGGCGACATTAGACTTTGTGGCAATTATAGAGCCATAAAGCTTTTATCACACACCTTCAAAATGTGGGAAAGGATAATAAACAGAAGACTGCTCCAACTCACTAACGTGTCTGAAAATCAATGCGGATTTGTCGCGGGCAAATCAACAACCGACGCCATACACTCGGTCAGAATCCTGATAGAAAAATATAGAGCTAATAAATCCGACTTACACATGATATTTATTGACTTAGAGAAAGCTTTCGACCGGGTGCCGAGGGAACTAATCTGGCAAGCTCTCCGAGCACATGGAGTGCCAGAGCACTATATCCACGTCGTCAAGGACATGTACCGAGACGCTACTACAAGAGTGCGAAGCCCCGCTGGGTTGAGCGAAGAGTTCCAAGTGAAAGTCGGTGTTCACCAAGGCTCCGCACTTAGTCCTCTCTTATTCAACCTCGTGATGAACCACCTGACGGCACAGTTACAACGATCCCCACCTTGGGACATCCTCTATGCTGATGACATAGTACTCATAAGTGAAGACTCCAGTACCCTACAACTCATGGTAGAGAGATGGAGAGGTGCACTGGAGAGAGCCGGTCTGCGAGTGAGTAAAGAGAAGACGGAGTACATGCATTGTAATTTCAGTAACACCAACAATAGCGCCAGTATCTTCTTACAAAACCATGTGTTGAAAAAGGTCTCCCACTTCAAATACCTCGGTTCTATTATCTGTGATGATGGGTCAATAGACATGGATGTTACCCATCGTATAAACACGGGGTGGATGAAGTGGAGAGAGCTCACGGGTGTGCTCTGTGATAGTAGAATGCCAGTAAGAATCAAGGGCAAAGTATATAAAGCAGCAGTGCGCCCAGCAATGACGTATGGGGATGAATGCTGGCCACTCAAAAAGCAGCACGAAAATAAGATACACTGCGCTGAAGCGAAAATGCTCAGATGGGCAGGCGGCGTTACGAGGCTTGACCATATCAAAAATAATTATATAAGAGGCAGTTTAAAGGTGAAACCTATCCCAGAAAAACTCATAGAGAGCCGATTAAGGTGGTATGGCCATGTGATGCGACGACCAACAGAACACATGACCAAAAAAGTCCTGGATATGGCTGTTGCAGCTCGGGGACCAGGGAGACCCCTGACAACCTGGATGGCAGTTGTAAGAAAAGATATGAAGAATGGAAATCTAAGACCAGAGACGACCCAGGACCGACCGGCCTGGCGACGCATGATTAGAAGGGCCGACCCCAAGTAAATGGGAAGGAGCCAGGCAAAAGAAGAGTTGTTACAATTAGCGACGTCGCCTTTATTTTTGTATGTTCAGGACAAGTCTGAACATAGCTTATAAAATATTGTATACTTAACTTTAGTGTTAATATTTGTTGCTTGCAACATTTTAGAATAAGTTTGTCTTTGACGCGCTGTCAGCGCTCTCTTCATTCTGTGCCATAACTGATGTAGTAGCTTTTAAAATTAGCTTTCAATAAAAGTTGATTATTATATAAATCTAATCGCATTTTGATTCAAACATGCGATTGTTGGTCCTTCGAGCCGGATATGAACCAGTGACCTATGGATAATAAAATATCCTCTGGCGGGATAGTCCTGGCCAGCCCATCCGCTGCCTTCAGCTTCAGACAGTTACGTATGGCCTAAAGAGCTCTACATTTCTAGCTACTAGGTGTTTGGTAGAGCTTGTAAAATTATTTGGACATGATTACCCGCTTGCGTCTCAAGCCATTTTGAATAATACATATGTAGATGATGTCATAGCTGGTTCAGATGATATCAATGATCTTTACCAACTTAAAAATGAGTTGATTGAGTTATTTAAATTAGGTAATTTTAAATTACATAAATGGTGCTCTAGCTACCCAGCTGTTCTGGACGATTTGCCAGAAAATTTGAAGTACTTTGAGCAAATAAATCTAGATTCAAGTAATGTGATAAAAACTTTAGGTCTGAAGTACGATATTACTTCAGACACCTTAACATTTGAGTGTCCCCCCTATGATGAGGATACCAATCATACTAAAAGAACAGTTCTTTCATTTATTGGAAAATGTTATGATCCTTTAGGTCTCATAGCTCCTATAATAGTTTCAGCTAAAATATTTATGCAGCTTTTGTGGTCTCTGCCCTTGGGCTGGGACACAGCTTTACCAGATGTTGAACTTAAGGCATGGAAAACATTTCTTGCTAATTTAAAAATGATGGGTAGAGTCTCCTTGCCTAGGCTAGTGCATAGTCACGAATGTATGTTGGTAGAGTTAGTGGGTTATGCAGATGCGTCTTTCAAAGCTTTCGGTTGTTGCATTTATGTAAGAGTTTTTAAATCAGACGGAGTTGTAGAGTCGAAATTGATTTGTGCCAAGTCAAAAGTGGCCCCACTGGCTAAAAGCCTTACTATACCACAGCTGGAACTAAACAGCGCTCTACTATTGGCGCAGCTGGCATCAAGAGTCAGCGAAAAGCTAAAAGCTAGATTTGCGCATAATACGTATTCATACAGTGACTCACAAATAGTTTTGTGCTGGCTCAAGTCTACAAAAACAAAAGTCAATACTTATGTTAATAATAGGGTGAAGAAAATTCTGGAACTCACAAACCATGATCAGTGGTCCTATGTAAAGTCATGCGATAATCCCGCGGATTTAATTTCCCGCGGAGTGGAGCCCCAAAGCTTGCAAGGAAAGCAATTGTGGTGGCACGGCCCTGAATATTTGTCACATGGGGATTATATGCACCCTGCATTTGATAACAAGGCTCTCAGTCAGTCCTTGCATGATAAGCATTTTGATATTAATATTAACGAAGGTTTATCTTGCAATGTTAGTCAGCGGGATGATTCATTCGAGCATCTCTTTGAAAAATATTCTAGTCTACATAGGCTTCAAAATGTTATAGCGTATATTTATCGCTTTTATAAAAATGCTTCTAAGTCAGGTCATCAATATGACTCTACATTGCTAACCCCTAAAGAGCTTCAAGAAGCATTAATTGTCATTATAAAAAATGTGCAAAGGAAACATTTTTCTAACGAAATAGAAACATTGCTGTCAGGTAGGTCTCTTAAATCAGGGATAGCAGATTTACATCCTTTCGTGGACCAGCGTGGTGTCCTTCGCGTGGGCGGCAGGCTGCAAAATGCAGACATTTCGCAAGCTAGAAAGCATCCGCCAATTCTCCCGAAGGGGTCATTTTTTACTTCATTATTGATTAAAACGGAGCACCTGCGTCTTTTGCATTTGGGTGCCAGAGCTGTTCTGAGTTCCCTAGCTCAAAAATATTGGATAATTAATGGTATTAGGGAAGTAAAGAAAGTAGTAAACAAGTGTGTTACATGCTTGCGTCTCAAGGCTGAAGCTGCAAAGCAGTTGATGGGTTCTTTGCCAGTAGAGAGGATTACAGCTAGTAGAGCTTTCCAGTATGTTGGAATTGATTTTTGTGGTCCATTTAGCACGAAAGTTGCTAGAATACGGAGACCTCTTGTTACAAAAAGCTATATTGCCCTTTTTGTACGTTTTGCTACAAAGGCAATACATGTAGAGTTAGTGTCTAACCTTACAACTGAAACCTTTCTAGCATGTCTCGATCGTTTCATATCTAGACGTGGCATGCCCACTGTTATTTATTGTAATAATGCTAAAACTTTTAAAGGTGCTGCAAACCAGCTCAAAGAATTGTATGATTTACAATGTTCAAATGAACATAGAGATTCTGTGTATCGATATTGTAATAAGAAATATATTTCATTCAAGTTTATACCAAGCTATGCGCCTCAATTTGGAGGCCTCTGGGAAGCCGGAGTCAAGAGTGTCAAATTCCATTTAAAACGTGTGGTTGGAAATCATTGTTTAACTTTTGAGGAACTTTATTCGGCGATCGTTCAATTTGAAGGGATCTTGAACTCGAGACCCTTGCTATCCTTGGATCCTAATGAGGGTAAATACTTGACACCAGGTCATTTTCTTATTGGTACGGCAATAACAAGTTACCCAGATGTTGATTTAACTGAAGTTCCAGTTAATCGATTAAGAAAGTTTTGGGGCATTGTTACTAGATTAAAGCAGGATTTCTGGAAGACGTGGTCTAAAGACTACCTCTGTCAGTTGCAAAGTCGTCCCAAGTGGAAGCATGACCTACCAAATTTAAAAATAGGTGATTTAGTTCTTGTCAAAAATGTAAACACTGCCCCGTTGTGTTGGCCAATGGGCCGCATCGCATAGTTAAGATATTTCCTGGAAAGGATGGTAGAGTCAGAGTGGCCGAGGTGAAAATGGGGGACAAATTGTATGTCAGACCTATTACTAAGCTGTGTCCTTTACCTCTTGACTAAATATTGTCTGTCTCGTTAAATTCTTGTCTTTGATCTGTAAATCTAAATTTAACTCAACTCGCCCGGCCCAATTATGTTCAGGACAAGTCTGAACATAGCTTATAAAATATTGTATACTTAACTTTAGTGTTAATATTTGTTGCTTGCAACATTTCAGAATAAGTTTGTCTTTGACGCGCTGTTAGCGCTCTCTTCATTCTGTGCCATAACTGATGTAGTAGCTTTTAAAATTAGCTTTCAATAAAAGTTGATTATTATATAAATCTAATCGCATTTTGATTCAAACATTGTATATGGGACAAAGATAGCTCCTGCGCCAAGAGTGTGTTATTTGTCGCTGTATTAAAATCCTATTAATTTAATTTAATCGATATTAATAAATCGCTCTTTATCAGAGGGCATATTTCCCGATAAATGGAAGGAGGCCAATGTTGTCCCAATACATAAAAAATCATCAAAAACAAATATTGAAAACTACCGTCCCATTTCAATATTAAACATATTTAGTAAAATTTTCGAGAAAATAGTTTACGATCACATTTATCCTACAATAATGCAAGGCATCAGTTCTAACCAACATGGTTTTCTTAGGCGACGATCTACAATTACTAATCTTACCGAATTTACTAATTTTGTCCTAAGTAACATGGAGAGAGGTGGACAGGTTGACGTGGTGTACACTGATTTCGAGAAAGCCTTCGACCGAGTAGACCACGTCATCCTGTTGGCCAAGTTAGAAAAATTAGGCATACATGGCTGCCTACTAAGATGGATAAAATCGTACCTCTCTAACAGGTCACAGTTCGTCACTATTGGTGGTTACAGATCAAATCATATTTATGTCCCATCTGGCGTCCCTCAGGGATCACATTTAGGACCCTTATTTTATAATGCATATATATTTGATATTTACACTTGTATAGACTCACCTGTTCAACATCTGTTATATGCAGATGATAAAAAGATATTTATTAAAATCAAAGATGCCTCTGACTGTAATATTTTACAAAAAACATTAGATTCTCTCTCACAATACTACAACAGAAACAAAATAATGGTTAATGCATCTAAATGTCAAGTAATCACTTTTTCTAGAAAGCCATCACCAATTCATGCTTGCTACACTATAAACAAAACCAGCTTAGAAAGAGTTCAATCAATAAGAGACCTAGGAGTCTTATTAGATAGTAAAATGTTGATGTCAGATCACATTGATAATATAATAAACAAAGCTTACAAGAACCTGGGTTTCGTGATGAGAGTCTGTAAGGCATTTAACGACCCTGACTGTATAAAAATGGTTTATTTTACCTATGTACGTAGTGTTCTGGAGTACGCATCCAATGTATGGTCTCCTAATTACATTACCTACAAATCAAGAATTGAAAGACTGCAACAGAGGTTCTTACGATACCTGAATTACCGTACTAAACAGCCATCCATAAGTTATAAGATTAGTTGCAAGCGGTATAATATAATGAGCCTAGAGGATAGGAGGGTATTGCTCGATATGGGTTTACTATTTGATATAGTCAAAGGTGATGTGGATTGTCCTAACCTTATAGCTGAGATCAAATACTTCACACCTAAGGTAAATACTAGGCACCAACGTCTTCTTAGTTTACCTAACTATCATACTAATTATGGCAGGAATTCAGTATTATATAGAATTTCAAAAACGTACAACAATCAGTTTAGCGATGTCGATCCATTTGTGCACAATAATAAAAAAACATTTAAAAATGCGATTGCGAAAAAAATTCATAACAATCAAGTGGAGGAATGAATAACAAACACACGCATACGTACACACACACACACACACACACACACACACACACACACACACGCACACACGCACACACACACAAAATTTGTAATACCTACTATACCTATTACCTAAGCAAATCCGTAATATTTTCTTTTGTATCTGTTAGGGAGACCTGTTATTGGCTTTATGATTGTATCCTAGTTATAAGTTTATATTGTTTGTTAACGCTGTTGGTCTTCTAATGAAATAAAATAAAATAAAATAAAAAATAAGTCAGACATACATATCCATAAAATTGTTAGTAATTACATATTTGCAAGACTTATCAAAAAGTAACATAGTATATATGTAAGTAACTTAAAAATAAAATAAAATAAAGAATTAATAATGATAGTGATAAAAACTTTATTAAATTACATTGTTCGCACCTGGCTGTTATGAATCCGCACTTAAACACTGCACTTTAAAGTTCACTTTCCTATCACTAAGCACTGGTACTTTTACTACTATACTTCACTGTATCACTGTCACTTTATTTTTGGTTACTGACTTGACCATGGAAACTGTTTGACTCCAATGTTTTTTAGAAAACATACCGTTAGCTAGTTTGCATTTTAAAAAGGGACATCTAGCGATCAATTCAGTAATTAATTTAGAGTATGTACATTTATGCGGCAATTTTAAATCTCAATATCCTCCGCCGCCAAGGAAGTATTCCTTGATTACTAGTTAGGTAGTCGACACAGCTTGGTAGTCGGCCGTTGTGTGATCCCGAAAGCTGTGCGAATGTCATACATACGAGTCAATCCATCAGTGCCAGGGTACTTCTTAAGTACTCTACCTACTCTCCAGTTCGCTGGTGGAAATCTTCCATCTTTGATCAATACCAGTTCTCCAACTTCTAAATCCTTCTTAGGTGTATTCCATTTTGGACGCAATTGCAAACGAGAAAGGTATTCGCTTTGCCATTTAATCCAAAAATCTCGTAGCATGCGTTGGGTCAACTGCCACCTCGATAAGTTGGATATGTTACTCTGCTCATTACTGCGATCTGGTAAGCAAATCAAGGGTTCGCCGACCAGAAAATTTCCAGGTGTCAAATAATCTAAATCATCGCCTAATGGAGCCAATGGACGTGAGTTAAGGCACGCTTCAACTTCCGAAAGGACCGTATAAAATTCTTCGAACGTCAGGGTTGCGTCTTGCATTATTCTTTTGAGATCATACTTCGTCGATTTTACACCGGCCTCCCATAGTCCTCCAAAGTTTGGTGCTCCGGGGGGAATATATCTCCAACGAGTTACTCTGTCGTCTAAACTCTTGAGCAAGTCTTCTGGGATTTCGTTGCGACTTTGTTGCCACATTTTCAGTAATTATTTTTCAGCTGCAACGAATGTTGTACCATGATCACTCCAGAGTTCCTTGCAATGACCACGTCTAGACACAAATCTTTTAAAAGCAGCGATAAACGCTTCTGTGGTCATATCGCTGACTAGTTCTAAGTGTATGGTTTTGGTAGACATACACACGAATAAAGCAATATATGCCTTGTATGTCTTAGCTCCTCGACCTTTACTCATTCTACATGTGATGGGACCGGCAAAGTCAACACTGCTGATAAGAAAAGGGCGTGAAGGTTTCACTCGAACTTCCGGTAAGTTTCCCATCAACTGAGTATTTGTTTTCGCATTGTATCTTGCACACGTTATACACTTCTTGTAAAAGTGCCTTATTGAAGAACCTCCTTTAATTATCCAGTATTTGCTTCTCAAATATGGTGTCATGAGATGAGGCCCTCCATGAAGAGTGTTTTTGTGAGCATCATCCAACAAAACAGGTAACAATACGTTGTTCTTAGTTATTATAATAGGATGCTTCTGATCCATACTCAACTCTGCGTGCTTCAGTCTTCCTCCTAATCTCAAAAGACCTTTAGCATCCAGATAAGGTGTGAATTGCAGTAGACGACTGCTTTTCTTAATAGCTTTTCCACTTTTCAGGTGATCAATCTCTTTAGGAAATTCTATCTCTTGGGCATCTTTAAACACAAGGTAAGTGCTTCATCTTTTTCTTCACAGGTTATATGTTTACTAATATTCTTTTCTTTTTTCAGGATCTTCAGCCATCTTCTACAATATGAAATCACGTCCAGAAGTTTTTGCAGTGACGAGTATTTCTTCAGAAAGGTAAGCTTTTCAGAGTCTGTTTCCATGGTTGTTGTCTTACATTTTACGGTATGGAGTCGACGGGTATGGTGAATTCAGGTTCATGTAAGAATTCCGGACCATTGAACCATAACTGATTTTGTTTCAGCTTGCCGGGTGACAGACCTCTGGAAGCTGGATCTGCTGGGTTATCCTTGGTATTGACATATAACCAGTGTGTGTCTAAATTGCTCCTTAAGTCAATCACTCGATTTTTCACATAGGGTGTCCATCTGTTTGGATCTCCTTTAATCCAGGCTAAAACCACTTTGGAGTCTACCCACGCGTAGGTTTGGGAGCGTTCAAGTATTACGTAACGAATTTGGGGGGAGGGGGCTCTTGCAAAACGTTACGATGCGTTACAGGGGTGGGAGGGGGGGTTAGAGCTACGCGTTACGTAACATTGTTTTTTAACCCTTCAGAACGGTCGCGTAGAGAGATTCTCTCACGCATTTTTTAAAACATGATTTTTCTCAAAATTTTAGACATTTCAAATGTTAATTAATAATATTAACGCGATTAAAACAATAACAAAGGTATTTTAGCGACTTTCCGGTACTTTACGCCACATAATTGTGGCCTTTACGTAAAAAAATGGTCACTTGGTGGTTACGTAACGTTTTACTAGGGGGGTGGGGGGGTACAGAAAAACGTTACGGCGCGTTACATGGGGGGAGGGGGGTCAAAAATGTACAAAAAATGCGTTACGTAATACTTGAACGCTCCCTTTGTTGCAATTCGATGTTTAGAACTCTCATCACGTGTTCCATGAGTTTACTAAGCAACGATGCTCCACTTAGTTCAAGGCGTGGCAAAGACAGCGGTTTAACAACTGGTGCTACTTTTGTTTTTGCTGTAATTAAAGACACTTGACATAGTGATCCATCTTTGGGTAACTCGGAGGTACACAACTGCTGCATATCCTGTCTGGCATGCGTCAGAAAATCCATGTAACTTGATCGCTGAATTTTTACTAGAACCAGTCCAACGATCAATCTGTATCGCTGATAACGCGGGTAAGTCTTCTTGGTACTGGATCCATTCTTCTTTTAGATCTGTGGGTAGTTCCTCATCCCAATCTAGCTTTTCCAGCCATAGCTTCTGCATGAACATCTTTGCCTTCATGATTGCTGGTGCTAACCAACCCAACGGATCGAAAAGTGAAGCGATCTGTCCGAGTACATTTCTATTTGTGACAGGTTTAGCACTCTCAGTATTTATCTCTTTTTGTGTACCTTTGAGTTTGTCTTCATCATTATTCCAAATTATTCCGAGTGACTTTATTTGGCTCTTTCTACTCATGTATACTGTATTTGAACTCTCTCTCTTGTCAGTTTGTATGGCCGACATAAATTCTCTGCTGTTAGAAGGTGTCTGAATGGAACGGAATAGCTGCCAAACGCCCATAGATATAATATACTTAAAGACGACGTCTAAGCGAGCTGTCACTGTTACCACTTTTGTTTAGTGTACGATTAACAATGTTTTACTTATTTTTTCGCAACTGTATTAAAAAACGTCGTTCGATACACGTGCGGAAATGTCATTCTTCACTCGTCCCGAGTCTTCCCACTCGCCTGCGGCTCGTGGCAAGATATCTCGGTACTCGTGAAGTAATGACATACCTTCCGCACTAGCATCGAAATGTACTATTTTTTAGTAGGTAATTATTTTCTGATTTAAATTAACTTGTAGTCACTCAGAGGCCTTAATTAATGGTCGGCTTAATTATATAATATTGGAATATTTAAGGGAAAAAGTTAGTTGACTACTGGATTATTCGTCAGCTAAAGGTGCATAGTTAGATTACCTAGTTGGGCAGGTTTGGTATGATCAAATTTGAGAATTGCGATAAGTGCGGGCAAGGTTTAGTCTTAATAAACAGAATGACCCTTTAACTTAAAACTTATGCACCGTAAAAATAACATACTTTTTGATTTCGTTTTCTTTCAAATTGAGTTAGGTTTCACTATATTCACGAAGTCTATCGAGAGGAATACAGTAAAAAATATTATTTCCTTCGTATTTGGGTACCTACCCATTACTCATTCACTGTAAATACCCGGAAAACACACAGAAACTGTAACTGCAGCGGATTAAATAGATTTTTTATAGTAATAAAAAATATTCGAATATTCGAAACCTGAGCGGCCGAATATTCGAATATCAAAACAGGCCGAATATTCGACAAATTCGAATATTCGAATATTCGAATTGCAAGCCCTAATTGAGAGATACTCCATTAGATCCTTTACAGGATGCGTCAAAAACTACTCTCACTATCGTGGTCTCCAGATCCTCGCGAACCACAGCATGATGTGGAAGGTAGACTGTTTTCTCATCTTTTTCAGGCTTGCCTACCGGTTTCATGTGTTTCAAGGTAAGGTACTCTTTAATCACGTTATAGTACTCAGTTTTCAATGTGCTGTTATGTGCTAACTTACTCTCTAGACATTCAAGTCTTTTGACAGCAATTGAACGGGAATTTTCGGGAACAATCGGTGTATCTTGTACGAATGGTTGTCCAACAATGAATCTTCCATCCTCATCTCTCGCTAGTGTTTTCTCATAAATCTCTTCAGTTCTTTTCTCAAGAGGCATCAGAGTGTCTTTGCTCTCATTATCTAGCGTCTCCGATTCCCAAAATATTTGCAGCATGTTGTCTAGACTCACACTCAAATGCATGCTAACAATTCTTCCATTCTTCCCGTGCTCTTCGGCGGGTGCTCCACCTGAAATTATCCATCCGAATAACGTCTGTTGCGCTATCGGTGATCCTGGTTTGCCCTTGATGACTCCACACATTAAAATGTCTGTATAGACATGCACACCAAGTAACAAATCTATCTCTCCAGGATTGTAGTATGTGTATTGAACTCTCAACGCCCAATATAGCCTACGATGTCAGTTGGAGAAAGTAGCTGGTCTACTGGCACCTCTCGTCAAACCGCAGTCTGCCCAGGCTACTTGGTGCCCCGTGCGAAGCCCCTCAACGAATCTCTTCGACCGCCTCGCGTTAACGAAATAAACCACCGATTTAAAAAAAAAAACTGACTTTTATTAATCTAGACTTTACTATTATCTCTGACTTTTAATAAAGCTGCCTGCGCGAGAGTCCCCTGTTGCCTCCCTTAACCGCTTACCAATATCCTTAAGGAGCCCACGCGCTCCTCTACCCCACGGTCCGAGTGTCTCGACGCCAAAAGTTACGAACTTAATTATAATAAAGTTATAATAAATAAAGTTATAATTATATATAAAGTTAATTAGACACCCCGTCAGTCGTCAACGGATCCAGTACAATGTAGACTGTTCCAATGTCTTGCTAACGGAGTATCTGAGGGCACGGCAGTGCCCCCTCCAAGTCGAGCAAAACAAAGAGGCACGGCCGTACCATCCTTTTCTCGAAGCGATTCAGGCCATTTTCGACGGCCTGTAATTTTGTGCTGGCTGAAGCTAGAACCCTGAATTTTCAGTGACATATAGGGCTTAACATGCTTTAGATATATTCTCAAAAACATTAAATTTGAACTTGTAGTTTAAAAATTATTGTACGTCAAAGTTCCTTAGTTTCAACACTGACACACTCACTCACTCACCGATCATCACAATTCTAAGGTACTTCTAGCATACCCACAAGCTTAAAATTTTAAACATAAGTAGTTTTCAGCTAATCAAGCCATAGATAATTTAAAATAAAAACTGCATAAGTAAGTTTGTAATTCTATATAAATATATGCTATTACAAAGTTACTGTTGCAGTTTCTACAAATAGTAGGTAAAGTAAAGGTACACTACTATGTACGATGTGAGTATGAATGAAGATGTGTTTAGTTATGATATGTGTATACATAGTATCGGTGTCAGTACCCGAAAAGAAGGACTGCCTACAAAAAGAGATGAGATCCCATCAAAAACATTACATGTAAAAAGTTGCAAGTCTCGCAACGCTTCTACTACAAAAAAGTTCTGAGATGTAATGTGAAACCAAGTCGGTTATTTTAATCAGTGCCAGGGGGTGTTAAAGCAGTATCAATAAGATATCTTTAATTTGTAATACATATAATGCCTTGGCAATCAAAAAAAATCAAAAAAATCAAAAATATACTTTATTCATGTAGGCCTAGCAACAAGCTCTTATGAATCGTAATTAATCTTAATCTAATTATCAGAGCAATTTATTGATGTTAATGTTATTCCATAATAAAATTGGATTATTATACATATCAAATTTAACACTAAGAATTTCACAAAAGGATCGTCTAACATTAAAAAGATTGTATAAAAAAATACTAGTCTAGAATTTCTAGAATAAAATCTAAATGTCAGAAAAAAAACATAAGTAACAAAAGAAGTAGATAGTATTACATCGGAATATCCATTTCCTCATCAATAATCAAAGATACCTAATAAATAAATAATCATTTCGAATAACAATTAATCCCACGTTGTAATATCATTCATGTAGTCTTGTGTGGTATAATAAGCTTTAGAAATAGGTTTACGCTTTACATAATTCTTAAATTTATTAATAGATAATTCAGTAATATGGTTTGGAAGTTTATTATAAAATGGCTGCTATTTAACTGATCACCAGATTTAGTAAAATTTAATACCAAAAAAATATATTTTACCACCCTAAAATAATGAATGATCACCAAAATTATAACACCATTTTAATGTGAAATGATTACCAATTTACACTTACACTTTTTACACACAATTTACACTTTACTATCCTTTTAAAGGAAATGACACCAAACTAATCATTATTAACCCAAAAATACTAAATGATTACCAAATTTCAAACCCCCATTTTAATGTGAAATGATAACCAAATTTTTACATCTTGCTATCGGATTAAAGAAAATGACACCAAAATAATCATTGTAAACCCAAAAATCTTAAATGACCACCAAAATTAGAACTCCATTTTAATGTAAAATTATAACCAATTTTTTAAATCTTGATATCATATTAAAGCAAATGACTCTAAAATAATCATTGTAAACCCAAAAATAGTAAATGACCACCAAAATTGTAACCACATTTTAATTAAATATGTGCAAATATTTAATATAACTATCGTTATCCTATTAAATTAATTAATCCACATCGTCACCTTTTTCTAGTAGCATTTTATTTCTGTAACAGTTGCAGTTCTAACCTAACCTAACCCACTTTTCTAGTAGCATTTCTTTTCTGCAAGGGTCGCAGTTCAAACCTAACCTAACCCACTTTTCTAGTAGCATTTCTTTTCTGCAAGGTTCGCAGTTCAAACGTACGATTCATAAGAGCTTGTTGCTAGGCCTACATGAATAAAGTATATTTTGATTGATTGAAACCTAACCTAACCCACTTTTCTAGTAGCATTTCGTTTCTGTATGGGTCGCAGTTCAAACCTAACCTAACCCACTTTTCTAGTAGCATTTCTTTTCTGCAAGGGTCGCAGTTCAAACCTAACCTAACCCACTTTTCTAGTAGCATTTCTTTTCTGTAAGGGTCGCAGTTCAAACCTAACCTATCCCACTTTTCTAGTAGCATTTCTTTTCTGTAAGGGTCGCAGTTCAAACCCCTAACCTAACCCACTTTTCTAGTAGTATTTCTTTTCTGTAAAGGTCGCAGTTCAAACCTAACCTAACCCATTTTTCTAGTAGCATTTGGTTTCTGTAAGGGTCGCAGTTCAAACCTAACCTAACCCACTTTTCTAGTAGCATTTCGTTTCTAGAAGAATGATTATTTTGGATTCATTTGCTTTAATAGGATAGCAAACCTAACCCACTTTTCTAGTAGCATTTCGTTTCTGTATGGGTCGCAGTTCAAACCTAACCTAACCCACTTTTCTAGTAGCATTTCGTATCTGTATGGGTAGCAGTTGAAACTTAACCTAGCCCACTTTTTTAGTAGCATTTCGGTTCTGTGAGGATCGCAGTTCTAACCTAACCTAACCCACTTTTATAGTAGCATTTCGTTTCTGTAAAGGTCGCAGTTCAAACCTAACCTAACCTACTTTTCTAGTAGCATTTCTTTTCTGTAAGGGTCGCAGTTCAAACCCCTAACCTAACCCACTTTTCTAGTAGTATTTCTTTTCTGTAAAGGTCGCAGTTCAAACCTAACCTAACCCATTTTTCTAGTAGCATTTGGTTTCTGTAAGGGTCGCAGTTCAAACCTAACCTAACCCACTTTTCTAGTAGCATTTCGTTTCTAGAAGAATGATTATTTTGGATTCATTTGCTTTAATAGGATAGCAAACCTAACCCACTTTTCTAGTAGCATTTCGTTTCTGTATGGGTCGCAGTTCAAACCTAACCTAACCCACTTTTCTAGTAGCATTTCGTATCTGTATGGGTAGCAGTTGAAACTTAACCTAGCCCACTTTTTTAGTAGCATTTCGGTTCTGTGAGGATCGCAGTTCTAACCTAACCTAACCCACTTTTATAGTAGCATTTCGTTTCTGTAAAGGTCGCAGTTCAAACCTAACCTAACCTACTTTTCTAGTACCATTTCGTTTCTGTAAGGGTCGCAGTGCTAACCTAACCCACTTAACTGATAGCAGTTTGACTTACTTTTCTAGTAGCATAACGAAATGCTACTAGAAAAGTAGATTAGGTAAGGTAGGTATGCGGTGCGGGGTACGGGTGGGGCTAGTAATTTTGGCATCAGTTTACTTTATTTGGTAATATGTATAAATTTTTTGATAATCATAGTGGTTTATTTAGGTGAAAATATCGCATTAATTTGGTCTTCAAGATTTGGTGATCATTAATGATTTTTGGTGATCATTCAATATATTTGGTATTTGAATACAATTTGAAGTGCAGTCGTAATTAAAATGGTGGTTTTTTTGTATTTTAGGCCTTATTTTTTTGGTGTTCAGTATTTTTTTTTGGTAAGCATGATTTTTTTATTTAGGGTACCATAGTATTTTTTGGTGGTCATTATATTTGTAGCCTTATAAAATCTTACACAATTACCCATGAATGATTTTTTAATTTTATGGAGCCGAGTGAAGGGCACTGCGAGCTTATGTTTATTTCTAGTATTAATATTATGAATTTCACAATTTTTCCTAAAATTTACAATATTTTTATGTACATACAGAATATTCTCATAAATGTATTGACAGTGCACTGTCATTATGTCAATTTCCTTAAATTTATCTCTAAGTGAGTCTCTATGGTTCATTTTGTATATTGCTCGAATAGCCCTCTTCTGCAGAACAAAAATGGTATTTATCTCTGAAGCACCGCCCCACAGTAAAATACCATATGCCATAATGCTATGGAAGTAACTAAAATATACTAATCGAGCTGTTTTCACGTCAGTTAACTGACGAATTTTGCTCACTGCAAAAGCTGCAGAGCTCAGTCTATTCGAAAGAGTAGCAATATGGGGACCCCACTGGAGTTTAGAATCTAAAGTTATACCAAGAAAAACTGTACTATCAACTAATTCCAATTCCTCATCCTTCACAATGACACTTGTTTGCACATGCCTTACGTTACTACTAGTGACAAACTTAATACATTTAGTCTTTTTCTCATTTAACAATAAATTATTAACATTGAACCAATTTACTACTTTTGAAATGGCATTGTTTACATCATTGTAAGCTTGTTGCTGTCGTTTGACTTTGAAAATAAGTAAGGTGTCGTCTGCAAACAATACTATATCATGGTGGGTCTTAACAAGGAATGGCAAGTCATTTATGTAGATAAGGAACAGGAAAGGCCCCAATATTGACCCCTGTGGTACACCCATAGAGACCAATGACCCAGGTGATCGCTGTCCATTCACATCGACCCTTTGTATTCTATCATTTAAGTAGGACTTAAGTAAATTCAGTGCCGATCCTCTAACTCCGTAATAATGAAGTTTCCTGATTAATGTTTCATGACAAACACAATCGAAGGCCTTAGATAAATCACAGAAGACACCTAAAGCATCTCGTGACTCCTCCCAGGCATCGAAAATATGCTTAATTAGCTCAACACCGGCATCGGTTGTTGAGCGACCCCGTGTAAAACCAAACTGCTTATTATGCATCAAATTATTAACGTTAAAATGTCGTACTAATTGAGAAAGAACTAATTTTTCAAAAATCTTGCTAAATGTTGGTAGCACAGATATCGGTCTAAAGTTAGTGGGGTCAGAGCTGCTACCAGATTTAAATAAAGGAATTACTTTACTATTTTATTTATTTTATTTTTTATTTTATTTATTCAAACATATTACACAGTATTACAGTGAGACACTAAGGCACTGTGGAATGCATACAATATTATTATTATCCTAAAACGTTAACATAAAGTTGTGTTATACAATAACAATAATCTTAAATACTAACTGAAGACGGGTGATCATCCATCGCCTCACATAACCTCTTACATTCGTCACATAACGTCTTCCAACCACTGGCAAAAACATCGCATTCAGGTGCTGACTTGAGAAGTGCGTTTAGGTATTGTAAGGCGCGAACTAATGGAGAGTTCCTGTACGCCACAGTGCGCGCTTTGGGAATTGCCAGTAAGTCGCGATTACGTGGCCTAAAATTAATCTTTGATTGAAACAGAGGGGGCACAAGAAGGCGTACCAGTTGCGAGACTATGTTTCATTAGATCAGGAAACTCGCCGCAATCAACACTGTTGTTAAATATAACTACCAAGTAGGGCTTCCGATACCGGGATCCCGGGATCCCGAAATACCGGGATCCCGTCTTTTTAAACGTATTTTTCAATACCGGTATTTTTAAATGCAATACCGGGATCCCGGTATTTTCAAAAACAAGGAAAATTTGCAGTATAAACCAATTATATCCATTAGAATTGTCATATTCGGCTGTTTTAAGAAGCTTACTACACGTCAGACGCATTTAACTTGCATCTAGCCCTTATTTTATTATTGAAATAAGATTGTTGCCTAAACATCAGATAAATATTTGGTGGTTGGTGGTGGATGAATCCTGACAGTGAGATTAATATAGTTAGTTCTTAAAATTTTATCAAAAATTTTAAAGAAAAGAACAAGGAACAAGGAACTGTAGTATGGCAAACTAATTTAGGTGGAAATTTGAAAAAAAGTTGCTTGGTGGGTTGTTGGACTAAAACCGTGACTGGTGAAGTCAATAAGTTGGATAAAATTATTTCTAACCAGCGGGCTCAGCACGGTTCCATTTTTATCGACTATCACTATGCGCGTCCCTTTCGCACTTACATACTTGTTAGAACGTGAGAGGCATGGTGACAAGGGATAAAAACTCGACCGCGCTAAGCCGCCTGGAGTGTGAAATAAAATTAATGCTGATGGCGACATTGATTGTTTATTGTTCTAAAAGCTTTTAGGACATATCTGGTGTTACAGTAACCCTTTTTAATTTCCCTTTTTAATAAAATTATAGTTTTTTAGCGATTCATATATTATTCAATACCGGGATCCCGGGATCCCGGTATTAATGAAGACAGTTTCGGTATTAATACCGGTATTGTGCGAAGTCCGGTATTTGGAAGCCCTACTACCAAGTCAGGCGCTACAATTTCTACTAAGGATTTGACAGCATGGACAGAGACTCCCCAGAGGTCATTAGTTTTTTTGACATTAATTGATTTAAACGCCTTTATTACATCTGAGGTACAAACAAGTTCAAAATGAAGGTCTCCACAACACTCTGGAGCGTTATGTTTTAATAATTTAACAGCAGATGAGGGTGATGAATTTAAAATTAAAATCATTGAAAAAAAGTTCTATCTGTAAATTTTTTCCTCTAATACATTGAATATTTTGATGCACCAGGTGGATATACTTTCCATGTTTGCAGTATTTTTCATTATATTTATTTAAAACTAAATTGCCAGAGACAGAATCTTTTGTCTTAACAGCTAGTTTAAATCTATTAAATCATTGGTTATGACTGGAACCAATTCCATGTTCATACTGGGCTGCTCAATAGGAGCAGAATTGTCTGCCAAATTCTTGGCAGAAATGTCAAGTAAATATGATAGCAATAAAGCTATTTGTCTTTTGTAATAATTTGAAAGGCAACACTTGCCTTTAGTCAAAAACACCATAGGCATATGGTATTTACTAACAAAATTATTAGTGTCAATTATGCTAAACTTACTACTATATGTACAAAGATTATATAGAGGTATATTTAACTTATGTCTAGTGGTATTTTCTGCCTCTGACATTTGCTCACAATAGGGGAATGTGAAAAAAATAATTTCATGCACTGCAAGCGAGTTTAACTGTTCAAAGTATTTAATTAAATTATTTTTGTTCTCATTACCCCTATTCCCCATAAGAATAAGCAGTGTTGTCTTAGAATTAATATAACTGTCATTTAAAATTTGTTTTAAGATATTTTCAAAGCTACTGTTGTAACTAGACGCACTAGCTGATCTAGTTAACATAAATAATGATTGACACAGCTGATCAATCGAAAATATTTTCATAAACTTTAAAACCTCAATTATTATGTACAAATGTTAATTAAAATAAATACATGTAAGGAACTATAATGTATGCATTCAGTAAGTTAATTTTAAATAAAAACCAAACATTCTCACGAGAAATCCGAAACAACAAACAAAAAACTTAACAGAGTCAAGTTTCGTAGTGGGCCATTAATCAGAAAAAGTGATTCGCTGAAACCAAAGAGAATGGAATGTATATAGAGAATTACTGTCGGTGAATTTTGTAGTCGCGAAGGTTATGCTGCCATCTGTTGACGCAGTATTGAAACTAAAGATGAAAATGTATAAAAATATCCATAAAACTTATATATTTACATATAGACATAAATGATTTTTATTAATTTTGGATCGTCATGTGCTTTGATACGTGTTTTTTTACATTGATGTGAGTTAGAATTGTTTAATATCAAGGGAGTGGCGCCATCTGTTAGAGAGTAACTTTGTCTTGATTTCCGAGGCGAGGGGTTTCTTTTGACTTTACTTGTCTTATGGGAAGCACATCTCTTTGCTAAAACTACTCAAGATTGGTACTCGAGTTTAAAGGAAATAAATAACAAAGATCTTATATTGAAGTGCGCCTAACGCGTCAAATGCGTCAAACGCGTTTCGTTAATGTCTTTTATGGTTATAAATACCCCCACGCCAAGCTGGGAACTGATTATTCTATTTTTGTCCGTCGGATTGTCACGATCTCTGGCTCGCCCGTAGACGTTAAAACAAAGGTGTTATTTTGACGATTGGATGTTTGACTTTACGTAGCTACTATGCTGCTTTTTGTCAGACTGTTCAATTGTTAGTTCAGTGTAAATACTTACGTGTGTTTTGGTGTTTTTTGTGTTTTAGAGCCAGATTAGTGTCTGATTGCACGGTCAATCAACCGGAAACGCCTAACCTAGCGGTGATAAGCAGGCTTTTCCGGGAATCCAGTAGAGTGTTAGGTCCAGGTCGCGAGAGGGGCCTGGCGTCAACCTTTTTACCTACACAGGTGACGATTATACCTCTTACGTTCTCTTCAAGGTCTGACAGAGGGATGTGAGGATCTCACGTGTGGATCATTAGGAGTAATCTTTACTCACTGAAATCTGTTGGTAATTGAAGAAGCGTGGTCTTGTTATATTTATTTATATATTCACATTTTATATTTGGAATAGGGCGCCTTATTCGTCAGTACCCTTGGCTACGGCCTACACTGCGGAGGGAGGCAATCACACAGACACTAGGGTTTGCAATACCTCGGTTTTGTCGGCCGAACGTTTACAGCTTAAATTAGGGTCCCTCTTACACACACTCCTCCCTGTAAAGATAGAGGTTCGCCTCTAGATTTACACATTAGAATAGGGACATTGGGGTAGAGTTAGGGTAGAGTCATTATTTGGGAGTTAGGGTTATTTATTATTTCTTTTTTTATTATTATTTATTCTCTCACATATATTTTGGTTACACACAGTGTTAAAATCATTAGAGTGTTAACTGTTTTAAAATACAGAATAAAATTAAAGTCTAGTTTCAGTAGCATATGGATGGGTTACTGAGGCTCGTACATTAGATATGATTTAAAGGTAATACATTATTATATTGGGTGAGATAGGGGAACAAAGTTATTTGAGGACATACTAAATAATTTTGTTATAGGGAGCTAGTGACAGGCGAAGCAGTTCACTAGTGACAATTTGAGCTTTTCTATATCGGGGTAACTAAGGGTATTAAATCATGTTTAATAGACGATTGCTTCAGTATTCCATACATTTATAGTAAGAATATCCAGATGAGTTTCTTGGCGTTTCTTCTTGTCTGAAAATAGGTTCCGAAACGCAGATAAAAGTAAATATTACATAGTGCTTAGGAATACCTATTAAAAACAAAACAAAATAAAATAGGTATTATTTAGTTTAGAGACCCGACTTCATCCGAGGCGTGACAGTAGATAAAGTATGTTTGTACGTATTAATATTTGCATCATTTACATATAAATATTTTCCTTTAGCTAGCTAGGTTAGCGAATGGATATAAAAGGAAAATATAATTACAAACAACAAGGGCTTATACTACTGTTCATGGTAACTGGTCACGGTAGGGCTCGGTAGGAGATAAAATCTAAAAAATATAATTTATTATTTATTCTTCATATGATTTTGTTTTTCATACGATAGTGTTATAATATATAAATTACAGTAGCAATATTTACAATTACATAGGGTATTTTAGGGGTAATATTTTGAATCCAAATCTAATCAGTCTGCACATAAAAGACGATGGGTACTAAGGTTCACAATGTATTAATTTCACTAGACGATCACATGGCCAAATTAATCTATTTTTCTTAATTTATAATCAATTCTGGTTGAGTTCTATTAAAGTAGAATAGTTAGTAGAGGGTTAAGGTACACTGTGAGGCAGACAATTGCTGATTGTACTAAGTCCCTTTAGGTAAAAGCTTAAAAATGAGCTCATATTGCTTCCAATTTCATCAGAATACATAATAACATTAGGTTTAGGTGTGCTTTGTTGTGTAGTGTGGAAGGGCTAATAGCTTATAATTATAGTTCAGGGATACTCTTTACATGCTAGTTTGGTAACATTTTGCTCATGCTGCTGTTTTGTGTATGAGCTAAAGATGTTACACATATCGGCTAAATTATATTTGGTATGCTGATAATTAAACAAGGCAAAATTTTAGGAAATTTTATTAACTTGCACATTAGGCTATACAAGGTAGCAGACTTGTCATTTTGGAAATATGAAAATACTTTTCTAAAATTATACCTACACTGCGTCTAGTGCTCCATATGAATGCCGACTACATTATTTTCTTTTATTGAACAAACAGGTACTTATGTAAAGCGACAAAACTTCTTTTAAAAAGATACATAGGTACAGTCAGCAGCAAAAGTTGCTAAGCGGGCCAGGTATTCAAAATTACCTTGACACACTCTTATTCTCTTAATAATAAAGTTGCGTCAAGATCATTTTGAACACCTGGCCCGCTTAGTAACTTTTGCTGCTGACTGTACCTGTTTCAGCAAGTATAAACTAGGATTTCCCATAGGAATATATGTGCAGTAGCTGAGAGCATGAAACAAATTAGCCTAAATAATATATTTTCTTGATGACTAACATAAGGACAACTTATACAAGAATAATCTATTCCATCAATATTTAAGCTCTCTATATTTTTGTTACATTTTTAAATAATAAATTTATTTTTCGTCTTGGTTGCGCTGTACACGTATATAAACCGGCGTAGGTAAGTATTGTCTGACTGAACTTCTGAAGAGAAACTACCTACTACGAACGCCTCATATTGAGCGAGATTTAATCCTGCAACAAACATATGTAAGGATTAGGTAATGTTGCGAAAGAACGGCGATATAATCAAAGTACTTAATACTGTTTTAAAAGTTTACCATTGTAAATTATGTAGTCGAATCAGTCGCTGAAAATATTAAGATATGTGGGCCTATGGACGGTTTCCAGGACACAATATGTGGACTTATTGGATAGATTTAGGCATACGTTTTAATTTTATTTATGCCTTTTAATCTTTAACATAATATTGAACTATTGAAAAAACGGATAATCGGAAAAAAAGGTAACAATGTAAAATAAACGAAATTATTGCAAAGATCAACTAGAGTTATATTTTTTTATTTAATGTAAAATAATAAAGTTACCGACTACCGAAAGCTTGCTTAAACTTCATCTGAAGAAAACGTGGTCATAAAGTTTGTCTTCAAAATCAACCTTCAACATATTCGATAACATATATAAAAAAGCAGACCAATGTTATTTATTAAACTCAATAATATCCAAAGATAAAGGTACAGATTTATGCAATTAATCGGGTCCTCACGTTGCATTGTGAACAAAATTACCTAAAGTGCACGAAAACACCTTTAGCAAGTCTAAACAGAATCTACCCAAACCTAAGTACTCCTAATTTCAACCTTACTCAAATCTACTCAAAGTTCAAAATCCAAAAAAACAATCCTAATAAGACTTTGCACAAGTTACACAAAATGCAAAGGAAATAGTAACACATCTAAGTTCAAAATGCGACTTTAGGCGTTGTTAATAAAGTTCAAAATTCAAAGTATCTAAACGCATAGATGCAGGTCTCAGCTGCAGAGTCAGCAGTATGTCCGATTGTGGAAATGGAGACACTTTAAGTTAAGATTAGCGGACCTTATCCTTAGAGCAACGAGAATTAAAGTTAGTCGTTAAGTGTTGGTAGCAACTTGAGTCTATTGAGTCTAAATTTGAAGAACTCGACTCGGTTTTACTCGAGACTCTTAATCTGAAAATTTTATAAAATTAAGATGAGTTAAACGTTATACACATGAACTAAGAGCATTTAGTAACTGGAGACGTCATGGCTGTCATTTTCTGTACGAAACAGTCTGCCGATTTTTGCGGGGGAGGGGACGTCAAATGTATTGCTATTTCTACATGATTTGTACGTAACGTAAGTACAAATAGCCATGTCAGTCCATACACAAGTTTGAAATTGTTCAAGTTTTTCGGCAGAGGGGTAAGCTCTTAAAGGCGACTCCAGTTATTGAATGCTCTAAGCAGATGAAGTACTTAATTGAGGTATCAAAACTACTGAAAAGTAGGGAAGTTTTTAGAATCTACAAAAAAATATGTTCCATTAACAAATTTAACCATTGATAGTGTAATCAAATATTAATTAACGTTAATGAAATAAGAAATCATATCTAGATTTTAACAACATTACAAAAAAAAGAAATCACTATGATCTTGATCCACTCATCAGATTCAACGGCAAAAGGTCTAAAGTGGAATAATTATCTGGAAAAATTTATAACTTTTCGGTACCTAGGATTATCTACAATGGACTAAATAAATCCTAATTAGATGTATCAACTATTGATTCAACTTTAAGAGAATAAATGAAAAATAACATATGTTAAATAATATCAAAAAATATAATTATGTCATATATCAATTAACTTAAATGATATATATTGGCCTCAAAACAACATGTACTGTCTCGGTGCTAATATCGGCAGTATCAGCATTGCCTTTGCTCTATAAAACGCTGAAACAAATAAAAAAAAAACAACATCTAGTCTATTCTGAAGAACAAAACCGGTACATCTGCGGCATTCAACTTTAAAAAGCCGATCTTGATCTGATATTGATTTGACACTTAATTTTACCTTTTATTAGATTATAAAATCTTAATTTGAGCTAGCTATTATCATTTACATGCTGTTGTGGTAAACCGTCACACAGGCTTAGGTCGAGTAAACTGGTCGACGAATGTTCAGTCACTTGCTTACAAGCAACTGGGCATTGGTCAGTGACTCAAACCGTTCTGAATTAAGCTTAATCTGGGATATTAAATCATCCATGGTCAAAAAATATTCATTAATCACCTTTTTAGAACCCTCATTTATTTTTTCTAAGGATTCTATGGAATCCTCCAAACTCTGAATTTTTAATTTTAAAGTCTGTGTGTCGGTTTCATATTGCAAATATTGCAATTGACTATTTTCTAACTGGGCAGAATATAAATCTAACTTATCCACTAAATTAACATTAATTTTACAAAATCTCAATTTTTTTTAAAACAATTTATTTATTTTTGACAAGTATTGGTTTTTTTTTATTAGTCTATTTAATTTAATATATTTCTTTAGTTTGTTCCCGCTGCAATTTACTTACCTTAGTGTGGTAGTATCATAGGCTAAATCTGTAGGGGCCACAAGGTTTTCAATTGGTGCGGCAACCAACTGAGAGTCGGGCCGGACCAGTTCTTCGAACAAGCTCTGAGAGTGTGCCACTGTTGCATTGTGTTGGGCCTCCTGTAGCTCATAGATTTGTTCGTGGGCGTCGTGCAGTGCTCTCTCCAATGAGTTGATGTCCTTCAGGGCCTGCTCATACGCAGCACTACACTCAGTGAACCTGTCAACCGTCTCCTGAAGCCGGGCCCGCTCTGAATTTACATTATTGTAGTCAGCTTCTAATGAGCAAAGTTCCTTTTTAAGCTTATCATTGCTATTAAGTACTAATAATAGTTCCTTCTCACTGTCTTCCCTTTCTAAAGAAGAGGGAATTTCGATAGCTAATAGAGTGGGAAATAATCAACAAACCAGGCAGTCGACTTGATGCTATGGATATATTTTGCGAACTGACAAACAACAATATAAACAGTCAAAATTACATTAGAATTTAAATATGGAATTAAAAAAGAACTTAAGACTAGACATAGACAATAGTATAAAAATATCAAAACCTATTTACATTATACACCCGTAACATCCCACCCCCTTGTGTGCGAAAGCACACAAAACTAGCCAGACTAGATATAAACTGAGACTTTATGCCTCTAATCTGACCAATTTTTTAGAAGGTCGACGAAGAATTCCACCTGATGTGGCTACGTCCACCACCCTGACCACTCCGTCTCTGCCAGGGAATGTAGCAACGACGCGGCCGCGTGGCCAGGTTCCTCGGGGTAGGTTCTGGTCTACAACGATGACTAAGTCGCCAATAGTCAAGTCGTGCTCTCTGTTCTCCGCTATCTGGCGAGGTTGCATGGTTGGCAGAATTTCTTTTACCCATCGGTTCCAAAAGTGGTCGGCCAGTCTCAACGTCCTCCTCCAGTCAGCACGTCTTAAGAGGTCTCTGTCGTCAAGGGTTGCGGGCAGAACCTGGTTAGAGGATGAGCCAATTAAAAAGTGGAAGGGCGTTAGGGTTTCCTGGTCTTCAGGGCCAACAGGGACATGGGTCAGAGGTCGAGAGTTTACTATTGCCTCCGCTTCTAGAAGGAGAGTTACTAGGACTTCGGGATTAGGTTCTCTTTCACGTAATGTGGCATTCAGCGCGACTTTGACGGTGCGAATCAGTCTCTCCCAGCATCCGCCGAAAAAAGGAGCAGCGGCAGGAATGAAGCTCCATTTTATTCCTCTATTGGCAGCAAAATCGTAGACCTCGTACTGATGAAATTCTCGTAAAATTCGGTCTGCACCAACAAAACATGTACCGTTGTCAGAATATACAGTATTGGGAGCGCCTCTCCTAGCAATAAACCGTCGCAGGCTCATTATTGCGGAGTCAGCAGAAAGGGAATGTACAAGCTCCAGGTGAACGGCTCTGGATGTCATGCAGGTGTACAGGGCCACATAACGTTTCTCTTGTCTTCGACCGATCTTAGAATTTATCGGGCCGAAATAATCCAAGCCAGTGTACGTGAATGGGCGACGGTGATGGGCAAGCCGCTGAGGAGGAAGGTTACCGGTCATCGGGTTCATTGGCTTTGCTCTTTTGATGCGACAGAACAAACATTTGCTGGTGACGCTTCGAACAGTACTGCGCAGATGAAAAAGCCAATATTTTTGTCGAACCTCATTGACCACCATTTCATTGTTTGCATGTCCAGCCTTGCGATGGTAGAAATTGACCAATAAGCGCACTACTGGGTGTCGTCCATCTAGAATGATTGGAAACTTGATCTCGGAACCGACGTCTCGTACAGCAACGATTCTGCCAGCTAGGTGCAACAAGTTGTCTGGCCCCATTCTGGGAGAAAGCTTCGCCAGGCGACTACTCTTTGGTATCAATTCTCCACGTTCTATTATTGGGATTTCGTCACTAAATGATTCAGACTGTACTTTCTTCAGTACGTGCCTTTCTGCGGCTTCCATAAGTTCCGCTGTCAGGGGGATTAGAGTGGTGGACGTAGGTGTATTCGTACGTTGACGAAGCCTAACATCGGTGCTAGGAGCAACGCAACCTACGCGATCTAAAGCCGAGCGAAATTTAGACGCAGCTTGCAAAACGCGAGCAGTAGCACGAAGTAATCGTAGCCAGTCACTAAAACGACTGAAATCCGCGGTGATTTCCAGATGACCAACCACAAGTCCAGAAGTCTGCTTCCGCTCTTCCTGGACTATAGGCTGACCAGCTGGTTCAACAGGCCAATTCTCCGGTGGATCGAGAAGGAACGAGGGACCTGCAAACCATCGGTGTTTAGGATTAAGATGAAGCGGCTTAATCCTAGTGGCATCGTCCGCAACGTTCAAATCAGTTGGGACCCATTTCCAATCTTGCACGCAGGTATTTTCTGTAATTTCACCTACGCGATGGGCCACAAAGGGTTTGAACGTTCGCGCATCACTTCTAAGCCAACCGAGGACAGTTTTTGAATCTGTCCATAGGAAAGTTCGTAAAGGTTTTTTTTTATGAAACTCTTTAATAGTGACAGCAAGGCGAGAAGCTATCAAAGCGCCCTGCAATTCTAGACGAGGAATTGAAGTGGGCTTCAAAGGTGAGACTCTCGTCTTATTGGTGATGAGTGCGAGCTTGACTGTACCATCTGCATACAATAAGCGCCAATAAGCGACGGTGGCAAAGGCAAGCTCGCTTGCGTCCGCGAAAATGTGTAACTCCCTGTGTAGAGGTTCACCATTGAGCTTGGCGTACCATCGTGGAATCCTAATTGTAGATACGTCAGACAATTCCTTAAACCACTCGTTCCACTTTAAAATCTGTGATGGTGGAAAAGGTGTGTCCCAGTCAATATTGGATCTCCATGCCTCCTGAAGTAGTATACGCCCTTTGACCACTATTGGGCCCAACAAACCTAGTGGGTCGTATACTTTCATGAGGTGGGACAACACTTTGCGTTTATTAAAACTGCCCTGTAGTATGAGACCTTCTAAACCAGTCCTAAATCCGATAGTATCCGATACGGGATCCCATGATACACCTAAGGCTCTGACGCTACTTGACTCACTGCCAAGTGACATCTCACTAGGCTGGGCGGCGCGCAGTTCAATCGGTACAAGACGCAATGCTCCTTGATCGTTAGAAATCCAGCCACACATTTCGAAACATGCGTTACGATGAATAGTTACAACATCGGATGCCATCTGTGCAGCTTCGTCAACATCGTCCAGGCTATCCAGGAAATCGTCCATGTATGAACTATGGATACTTGCGTTGGCTGCCGCTGGATACGAATCTTGGTGTGACATAGCGTTTTTATGTTTAATGTACAACGCAGTAAAAGGACTGGACGATGCTCCAAAAATGACAGCTGTTATCCGATATTCTTTTAGAGGCGTTGTTTTCCTTGACTGAACGTCGCGCCATAAAAAACGTAGTGCGTCACGATCTTGTTCACGGATTTTTATTTGAGGAAACATTTCCTTAATATCAGCTGTTATGGCAACAGCGCCCTCTCTGAACCGAAATAAAATTCCTAATAAATTTTCTAAAAGATCAGGTCCTTGAAGCAGCAACGAATTTAATGAAACACCCTGATTAGTCGCGGCTGCGTCGTGGACAACACGAAGTTTACGTTTTTGTGGATGGTACACGCCAAAATGAGGCAAATACCACCTTATTCTTGCGTTAATGTCACTTTGGTTAGGTTCAGAATTGGTTATTAATTTATTTTTATTGTTGTTCACACTTGACAGCTTAATGTCAAAATTTGTTTCTGCTTTATTCGGACTGACTGTACTAGGTTGTAAATTATCAGATAAGGTGTGAATTTTATTTGGATAATCGCCTAAATTGGTATCGCGTTTGAGATCAATGCTGGTGTTGACGCTTTTAGTGATAAGATGATTGTAATAAGTGCCGGAATTGCACTCCTCAGCATAATTTTTAGCAATCATGTTATCAATAAACTTTTTGTACGCGTCAGCGAAGGCGGGCTCACGAATCATTCGCCTTTCGAGGCTTAGAAATCTTGTTAAAGCTTGTGGGTAGCTATCGGGAACACACCGTATGTTGTCACACCACGGAAGACCTACTTCATATCTACCGGTCGGTAAGCGTGTGGTGGTAGCGTCAAGAATCTCGACGGCACGGGAGTCTAGCTTGCTAAATAGAGTCTCGCGCTTAGAGATACCGAGCGAGTCGAGTTTGTATTGCTCCTTTATCAGTGACTCCAGGCGTTCATTTTCAGAAGGTTCAGTGCGGTCTAACTGACAACGGTTGACGAACTCGACTGGCTTGGTTTTGCTACTCGTTGGTCCATACAAAGTCCACCCAAGCAAAGTGCGACAAGCGGCGGGCTCGTTACGTCTGCCTTCACAAACCTCGCGACATATTGACAGATGCCAATGCTCAGCACCAATAAGTACGGTTGGTGTAGCGTCAGCATATGTCAAGTATTCGGCTAGGTCTTTTAAGTGAGCATAAGATTCAATAGTCTCTGTAGATAGAGTTTGTTCGTTCAAGCCTAACGATTGTACAGCCTTAGCACGATTTACCAAATGGATATCAGATTCATATTTACCTCTTATGTAAAAGTCAACGTATCTTACCTTTGTAGTTTTTTGTAAACCCATGATACCATTGACAGTTATGAACTCTTCAGGTCCTATTAAACCTATGCGAGCAGCCACTTTACAATCGATCATAGTCGCAGTACTGCCATCATCGAGACACGCGAAGGTTTCATAGCTGCCATTTGGCCCTGAAAGTGTCACTGGTAAAACCTTCAACATTGTAATATTTGAACATGTTTCATTAGACGTTTTATGTTGGTTACCCGATATACCTATATTAGACACAGTCACATTGTTGTCTGACACCTTATTACCTGCTGGCGAGGAACTCGACGTATGCTGGATTAGCTGGGTATCACTTTCAGCCGCAGGAACGCAAATGATGTTATTAATCCGTGTATCGGGTGTAGGCGGTGATGTAAACGTATTCTCCCTACCGTGTAAAAGAGGGTTGTGTCGAAAAGTACAACCATCGACCCCGCAAGGGTTGCTTTTGCATAATTTCCATAGGTGTGAGTTGTCTTTTAGACATCTATAACAAACTTTGTGTTCACGCAACCAACGCCACCTATCGTCAACAGATAACGACGTAAATTCAGTACAGTTTTTAATATTGTGGGATTTTTTACAATAAACACACTCTATCTTACCAGTTGTTTTATTTTTGTCATGAGTAACGGCATGTATATTTTCACGTTTAAATGGTTTATTCATTGGAAAATGTACTCGTGATTGTTGCGGTATAGACGTAGAAAGCCCTACTTCTGGTGATAAAGCGAATTTAATATAGCGTTCGTGTTCGCGCGTTAGAAAATCAGATAAAAGTTCTAACTTTGACTTGAGATGGTTTGACGTTTCTGACAAATCTGACGCATAATCAGACCATCTCATTTTCATTAAAGGGTTAAATTTTCCTAGAATATTATGAAACAGCTCCGGCGATTGTAAATATTCTCGTAGGCCGAGTAATTTTATAGTAGACAAAGAATTGCGTACCTTATTAGCGAAAATACCTATCTCCTTTAGGTCAGGCCCGAGCCGAGGCAGCGTTTTCAAAATCTGAACTTCGCCGAAGACAATCATTTCGGGACAAGCAAATGTACGTTCGAGTGCTGCCATTATGTCTTCGGAAGCTGCCGCGGTATTGAGTAAAGAGGCGACGGCCTCCCGGGCGGGCCCGCGGAGTGCGTTATGTAGACGCGCCGTATTTTCTGCGGGGGAATAAGAAGTTTTAGTACTATCAAACAAGTATTTAAATTGAAGCCATTGTGACGAGTTGCCATAGAAAGTTGGAAGCTCAATTTTAGCTTTTCTTGGGACGTCTCGTGCGGCGAGCGCTTTAGCTGCGGCAGCCGTATCGGCAATAGCTTGTAAAAGCGTGGCAGAGCCGGTTATAGGCTCGGTTTGATCTTGACGGCGCCGGCGGCACTCTTGATTTACATGATCATTATTAAAATCAATCACTGCATTATCGTGGCCGTTTTGACGTTTGACGTTTTCACGCAATAAAGGTGAATTAACACGGTTATTTTCTACATTACACTCTACAGTAGGTTCTGGACGTAAATTAATAGTGGGATCGGCAGTCATGGTGGTAACTACCGCTATATGGGGCGGAATAGTTACACCCACTTCGGCCCGTGTGTCTACGGGTTGCCGTTCCTGATTTACGTCACGAACCCAAGATGCTGTACGAGAATATGCATTACTAACCGTGTGATTGGATCGCTCCTCGGCTTCTAAGGCGGCTATTTTCGCTTCAAGTTCAAGCTGTTCTACCTGTTTAACCTGCTCAAGGAGTTTCCGTTCGCGTTGAAAGAGCTCTTGTTCCCTTTCTATGCTTTTGCGGGCCAAGTGGGCCTCCGCGGTCAATCGTCGTGCCTTGATCGTGGCCGATGATCGCGTAGAGCCCGAAGCGCGAGACCTGCAACTGAGGGGAACATTAACTTGTTCGGCGCTGGTGCCGGTTGTGAGGCACTCGCGAGACGTCCCGGGGATTTGCGGGTCGAAAGCCGCGGGTGGTACGGTGGCGTCGGCCGCACCGTGGTCCAACTTTTTGGACTGGCCGAGCCTACCCGTGGCAGGGGTACCCGTTTCCGAGCGCGTCATTTTAGCACGTTTAGCCGACTGCTTGGTTTTAGTAGATCGCAAGATCATGAGTGAGGGAGAAGGACCAAATAAAGAAGAGGGAATTTCGATAGCTAATAGAGTGGGAAATAATCAATAAACCAGGCAGTCGACTTGATGCTATGGATATATTTTGCGAACTGACAAACAACAATATAAACAGTCAAAATTACATTAGAATTTAAATATGGAATTAAAAAAGAACTTAAGACTAGACATAGACAATAGTATAAAAATATCAAAACCTATTTACATTATACACCCGTAACACTTTCACTGAGCAATTGAGCACAAGATTCCTTGGATATTTTCAACTCCAGCAAGGTAAGTTGGAGTTTATCAGTCTCCTGCTGGCGAGCCGCTGCGGCTGCTCTGCGGGTAAGCATTGTAGACAGTTTTGCAATTGAAATTAAACCCAAAAATAAACAAGGAATCGCTCACTCAAGCTAAGTGATATTTAGGTACGTACTTACATGAAATAGTGACGATTGACTGTATCTACACTGCGTTCTAACCCTGTACAATGATCAACGCTTTATTATAAACACACTTAGTAAATATTAGTGATAAAAAAAACCCAGAAAGGAATCCAAGGCGAAAGCAGGTTTCAAATTGATAACCTGTAACCAGCCTGTAACGGCTACAAATCTGAGATATTACAAGACACTAGTAAACGTCACTAAAGCACTTCACTTATTATGTATACATAAAACTTAATGTTAAAACTATTTGATTCACACTTTTAATGCTTAATATTACATGAAATATCATTAAAATTAAAATAATTACAAGGACCTAGCAAAATCAGCTGCTTATCGTTTGACAGCTGGGGTTGCCATCCCATGTAATGCTTTACTCGTACCGTACTCGTAAATATGTGTAATAGTCAAACTGCAATGAGCGTTATGTTCAATTAGAATTATTTTTATAGGTGACGATGATCCTTATATCATTATGCAGCCGTGCATCTAGACACGCGGTAGCGTGTCCAGCCAAGTTCAAAGAAAAAGGAACTGGCGACGCAGCAACCGTGTGTAATATTACACGAACCATTTCGAGCTACTTTTGACCCCTTCACAACTTGAAACCTACTTAACCTACACTAATGAAATCTGGCACATGTATTCAAGCCCCTTAGCTTGTCCAAAATACAAAATTTCATAAACGTAGCTCAAACAGTTACTGATAAATTAACGTTTAAAAACCGGCATTTTTGTGACTGACTGACATATAGATCATAAACCTAACCCACTTCCAGATGACCTAGAAACTTGAAATTTGGCATCAAGGTAGACTGTTAGGTGTATATAGAGAGAAAAATCTGAAAAGTGGAAATTATTGATATTTCGATGGAAAAAAAATAATTAATACTTATAGACCAAAAACCTAACCCACTTCTAGATCACTTAGAAACTTGATATTTGGCACCAAGGTAGACTATTAGGTGTATATAGAGGAAAAAATCTGAAAAATGGAAATTATTGATATTTCGATGGAAAAAAAAGAATTAATACTTATAGACCAAAAACCTAACCCACTTCTAGATGACTTAGAAACTTGATATTTGGCATCAAGGTAGACTATTAGGTGCATATAGAGGGAAAAATCTGAAAACTGGAAATTACTGAGATTTAGATGGAAAAAATAATAATTAATACTTATAGACCAAAAATCTAACCCACTTCTAGATCACTTAGAAACTGGATATTTGGCATCAAGGTAGACTATTATGTGTATATAGAGGGAAAAATCTGAAAAATGGAAATTATTGATATTTCGATGGAAAAAAAAGAATTAATACTTATAGACCAAAAACCTAACCCACTTCTAGATGACTTAGAAACTTGATATTTGGCATCAAGGTAGACTATTAGGTGTATATAGAGGAAAAAATCTGAAAACTGGAAATTATTGATATTTCGATGGAAAAAAAATTAATACTTATAGACCAAAAACCTAACCCCTCTTCAAGATCACTTAGAAACTTGATATTTGGCATCAAAGTAGACTATTAGGTGTATATATAGGGAAAAATCTGAAAACTGGAAATTATTGATAATTCGATGGAAAAAACATAATTAATACTTATAGACCAAAAACCTAACCCACTTCTAGATGACTTAGAAACTTGATATTTGGCATCAAGGTAGACTATTAGGTTTATATAGAGGGAAAAATCTGAAAACTGGAAATTATTGATATTTACATGTAAAAAAATTAATTAGGTAATACTTATAAACCAAAAACCTAACCCACTTCTAGATCACTTAGAAACTTGATATTTGGCATGAAGCTAGACTATTAGGCGTATAAAAAAGAAAAAAATCTGAAAACTGAAACTTTTTAACAATTGACCGCGCGTTAGCTAGGGTCTCCTTTTCAGCTTAGGCAAACTGCTTTTCTGATGAATACCTACTATAGTAATTTCTGTACAAAAAGTAATGATATCCCAACAAAAACATAAATGTGAAATGAGAGCCAAGTTCAATATTAAGAATATGTGTCGTTGTTGACTCGCCGACAAAAGAATTGAGATCTATATGGGTGCCAAGTTCTGTGTTGTGTAGAAAATCCTGAAATTATAAAGGATTTGACTTGGCTAGTTTTTACCAACAAACCAAATTTTAGAAAAGTAGCCTATACGTAAAAACTAGCCAAGACAACTCCTTTATAATTTCAGGATTTTCTACACAACACAGAACTTGGCACCCATATAGATCTCAATTCTTTTGTCGGCGAGTCAACAACGACACATATTCTTAATATTGAACTTGGCTCTCATTTCACATTTATGTTTTTGTTGGGATTAACTTTACAGCAAATATCTTTAGGATAGCATTTTCACTGCTACTTATCCTTCGCATGATCGACGCTGTCCTGTTGTGTATGATAGCGTAAAAAACCGGGCAAATGCGAGTCGGACTCGCGTACGAAGGGTTCCGTACCATAATGCAAAAAACGGCAAAAAAAAAACGGTCACCCATCCAAGTATAGGTACTGACCCCGCCCGACGTTGCTTAATTTCGGTCAAAAATCACGTTTGTTGTATGGGAGCCCCACTTAAATCTTTATTTTATTCTGTTTTTAGTATTTGTTGTTATAGCGGCAACAGAAATACATCATCTGTGAAAATTTCAACTGTCTAGCTATCACGGTTCATGAGATACAGCCTGGTGACAGACGGACAGACGGACGGACGGACGGACGGACGGACGGACGGACGGACGGACAGCGGAGTCTTAGTAATAGGGTCCCGTTTTACCCTTTGGGTACGGAACCCTAAAAAATCATCTGTACGTTCCCCCGCAAACATTCCAGACGCGCTACAGAAACGTGGGTAGCCCAATATCATCATCATCATCATCATCTCAGCCATAAGACGTCCACTGCTGTACATAGGCCTCCCCCTTGGACCTCCATACGTGCCGGTTGGAAGCGACCCGCATCCAGCGTCTTTCGGCGACCTTAACAAGATCGTCTGTCCATCTTGTGGGTGGGTGTGGGTGGAGCCCAATATAGTATCCTAAAAATATTATTGTATTGTATTCGCAGATCGTTATAAGTTATAAGGCCTGTGGGTGTAACATTGATCACGGGTTAAAGTTAAGCAGGTTACAGTGAAAAATACATTCTTTTAGATTTTATTTCTTAAACAAATAATAATACGAATGTCTCACGTTTAGCATAGATGAAGTGAAGCGTTTAGATAGAGTGTTTGTTCCATCGTTTGCCAAATTAAAATGGCGGATAAGTGGGGTAGTTTTCTATGTTTTCACGCCCTTTAAAAAATGTTTTGGCCTACGAGTACTTTTTTTTTGCTTTTTTTGTTGTTATTGAAAAATCTTCAGGGCCGACTCGTTTAAAACGAATTAAAAAAAAAGTAAGTGGTAGAGAGATGCAACGTTTATTGCGTCGTGATGTCTAACGTTAAACTGTTTTATCAAAGTCAAGATTACTGACATTTAACCTCTAGTTTTTTTTTTATTAACCCTCAAATATTTTACAACATGTAAAATTTTACACCAAGGACAACTTTGATTCGTTCTTGATATTACTTTACAAAATTCTGTGTTCTGTCCATTTTCTAATGATGTGCAATAATCCCAAAAAAACCTTTCATGAACTTCATTTTTTCCCGATGTTTTGTAACGGACGCAACAGGCAAAAATTATCGATGCCTAATAAACATTGACGCTGTAATCTCCTTTGAAATCCCCTTTGCCTATCCACACGCGGGTTTTTTTTTTTCAACAGTGAGGTTTGCTGGTTGTGAAGGTTTAAAACTTATCTTTCGTAAATTTAGTTGAAGGTGCTATCTCCCTCTTATATAGCACAAAAGCTGTTGGGTTCCGACGTCGCGTCGCGTCCATAGTTAATTTGTGTTTGGTTTTGTCTATCAAATTGTAATTAAATGTGAACGCGCCTTATTAGTAGGAAACTCGGGAAATGTGACCGATGTCGGAACTTAAAAAGCCATAAAAAAACAGAAGGCAAAAAACTGAATTGTCTTTTTGTTAGTGCTTTAATTAATCTCAGCATGGGTTTAGGCTGGGCCGAAGTACAACAACGGCATTGTCCCGTTTTGCCGATACTGTAAATGGATATCTCAACGATAGAATGCATGTTGGTATGTTATTTATTGACTTCAAAAAAGCATTCGACACTTTGGACCATAATCTCTTATTAAAGTCGATGTCTGAATGCGGAATCCAAGGCCCAGTAAATACCTTCTTTAAAAATTACCTAAGTGACAGAACCCTGCAGACTGTTGTAAACGGAGTGTCCGGTGAGCTCGCGTGCGTGACGTCTGGTGTGCCGACTGGGTCAGTCTATGGCCCGGTTGGATACATCATGCATGTCAACAGCCTTAGTAATGTCATACAGTACTGCCAGACATACATGTATGCTGACGATACATGTCTGATATATGCAGACAAGGACCTACATGAAGTCGAAAGAAAAATACAAATCGATTTTGATAATATTCTAATGTGGTCACATGACAACGGAATTATCTTAAACATAAACAAAACGAAAATAATGCACGTGTGCTCGCCGTACATGCAAAAAAAAGGTTCACAAATATCAATTATTGGTCATACCTACGGCTGCCTCCATAATGATATTGATAAAACTGCCTGTACCTGTACTCGACTCACTCGACTGGAATCTGTAAATGAGTATAAATATCTTGGGCTAACGGTAGATGTCAATTTTAGCTGGAAAAATCATATTTACTATCTATGTAATAAACTTAGAATATTGATAGGGAAATTTTACCACCTTCAAAACGTAGTCAGCAAAAAAACACTGTTTGTAGTTTACCATGCGCTAGTAGAATCATTAATAACCTACGGTCTAAGTGTGTACGGGAGGACCTTTCCTACCTATATAAGCAAGATTAAATCATTACAAATAAGGTTTTTAAAAATGCTTGTAGGTAAAAAAGAAAAGAATAAGTGTAAAGGTGACTACGATCAGCTATATGGGAAGTATGGGGTCCTCCCTGTTCAAGAAAAGTTTAGGTATCTTGTGGCCGTAGACCAATATGGGTGCAACGACCATAAAATGCCTAGACGGCTAAACGATAGGTTGTTAAGAGCTGACAGGCGTGCACAATATCTCGAACCACAATGTCGTAATTACTATGGGGAAAGAACATTACACTATATAACTCCTCGGATTTATAATAACATTAGATTTCTGTCTGTAAATGAAAATATTACAAAAGCAGCGTTTAAAAGAAAGTTAAAACTGGAGATGTTGGAAATATACTTACCTAAAAAGTAATAATTTCAAATACATACTTACCTAGAAAATTATAAAATCATTCCACAATCATGTACATATTAAAATATCAATAACAATATAAATAGTTAAAAAATGCATGCTTTCTTTTCTACTAACAATAGTATATAAGTCACGATTGTAAACATTTACCTTAATAATAAGTAAGAGTTGAGGGCGGCGCGCCAACAAACTGGTTACTACAGTTTGGCGCATTTATTGTATATATGTATCATTGTAATTGTTTATATGAATAAATGAATTAATAATAATAATAATCTGTTTTGTTGAGTTTTGATCATTTGAAAATGGCTACTTTTTCGAATGAAGAATACGCGGACATAAATGGCGTACGGTAAAGCCGATGGTGTTGCACGAGCAGCGCAAAGAATCTACCAGGAACGATTCCCTAATAGACGCTTACCAACCCGCCACACGTATCAAAACACTTACCGCCGCTTACGGGAAAGTTAGGTAAAAACAATTTCGAGAAGGAGGCCAAGAGGAGGATCCTGCTGGGCTGGGCAGCGTTTCGGAAACTACGCATAGTCTTCTCGTCATCCATACCGCAAAACTTGAAAACGAAAGTTTTCAATCAGTGCGTCCTACCCGTCATGACCTACGGAGCCGAGACATGGACACTCACGGTAGGGTTGGTCCACCAGTTCAAAGTCGCTCAGCGAGCTATGCTCGGAGTTTCTCTGAAGGATAGGATTCGCAACGAATACATCCGACAGAGAACCAAAGTTATCGACATAGCTCAAGTTAAGTTCCGACATCGGTCACATTTCCCGCGTTTCGCGCCTACGTTTTTTTTTTTAATAGCAATATGTCTGCGTTTTGGACTGTAGCTATGAAGTTATAACACGACTGCCCAAAAAAGAGTGTATTGTTTTCAGCGTTCATGTTTGTATGTATATATTTATGTGAGTTTCTTTATTCCAACGTAACTTCTGATAGCCTTAACCGATTTAGACGTATGATATATCATTAGAATCCTTACGTTATCCCGGGTGACATAGGCTATGTGAAGTCATTATAAAAACAATATGGCGTATTAAGTCCGCCACGCCACGCGCCACGCGCCACGTACGTCGGACTACGCCCGACTCTTTTAGTATGAGGGCGCTGAAGGCGCCCGGTTTTGGAACGTGTACAGCGCGCCAAGTAAGTCGACGATTTGAGTATGAGGGCTCCGAAGGCGCCCGGCTTTGGTAAGCTTACAACGTGTCACGTACGTAGGCCTCGTAGGGCTACGCCCGACTCTTTTAGTAAGTATGAAGTTTTGGAACGCGTACAGCGCGACACGTATGTAGAAGGTAGAGAGGCAAGTCCACTGAGAGTTGGTCGGAAGTTATATATATAGCAACTGACATTTAAAACTCCGTAAGCGCGATGTAGGTCTCTTACTCATTGCGTTCTAGCTCCCTAACGCCATCTGTTAGATTATTATGGCACGACGTTGGCAGTGGCGTCAGGGTACGTACGCCCGACTCTTTTAGTATGAGGGCGCCGAAGGCGCCCGGCTTTGGAACGCGTGCAGCGCGCCCGTACGTCGGGCTACGCCCGACGCTTTGAGTATGAGGGCGGCGAAGGCGCCTGGCTTTGGTAAGCGTACAACGTGTCACGTATAGTATGTAGCTTTCAAACAGAGCCCGATGGCTAATCTTATTGTCTATTGTTAAGTAAAACCGCACGTGCTACTTACCTGCAAAAAAGGCTCTTCATTATTCTATTGATTTACCCGACAAAAGAAAGTGTATTTAGTTTAATTTGTAAATTTTTGTTTAATTCATAATAATATGTAAGTACCTACAGTATTAAGTGGTTATAAGTTAAGTGTGCGCTCACCGAAAAATATGTATTTTGCCTTAAACTAATAACGCATAGACAGATAGTCCCCATACGGCTAACCTGCCAAAAGTGAAGCCGAAACACGATCTATGTGTGCGTGGGGGGCTCGTGTTTTACGCTCAGCAACACACACACACATATACAAAAACGTGTTGCCAGTATATAGATATTTCCCTCAAAATGGGGGATTTAACAACATCCTTAACACTTGGTTATTAATAATTTGTGTGTAGAATTAATAGCAAAAGCTTTTTGTGTTTGTACAAAGATGTACATTTTCTGCAGCTATGCATGTGCACTTTGATCTGACCCAAAACAACATCTCCGTGCAAACGATGCATCTGTACTTTGCCCAAAAAGTAGAGCGTCATCTTGCACACGCATCGCAATTTCCCACTCAACCTAGCTGTAATTATTAATAAGATCAACATTCTGAATTCATTGTAATTTCTAACCTTGCAGTAAAAACTCGCTTCTTATATTTGACATCTTTTCGTTGGTGTTTCGGCACCTCTCCTTACATTTGACATAATTTGACATTCCTTGACAATTCATTGGCATTCGATATTGACATTCATTTTACAGTGTTTATTTAAGGAATTTTGCATTTCTGTCCTTTGTGAAATAAGGTTTAAATCAGGGACCGTTACCGGTATTCTGACTACAGGTTATTATTGAGGTATAACCGGTGTAATTTGAATTTGGGTATTTATATCACTTAAGCTCCGAATAGAGGTATTCGAATACCGGTATTCAATAGTGTTATCGGTTTAGCCAATTGACAACAAATACCACTATTTGATAGTTTACTCCTAAAGCTATTACCGGTAATAAGTAAGTGCCAATACCGGTTGTAGTAGTACCACGATTCGTTCCTTCGCTACTCGTCAAGGACGTTGTCCGGCCCGCTTGTAAAGTTGTAAATACTTAAGATCCGGATCTTAGAATGCCCGTTTTCATGTTGGCTGGTAAAATTAGCTGTTAGGTGATGATTTTCAATGATAAATATTTAATAGCGTTCATTTGATTCATTTAATTGTTTTTTTTTGTTGATTTAATTGTATTTTATTACGTATGTAGTTTATAATCTCAAATATATGAGCGCCGATTAGACGTGCGCGCCGCCGCCATAAGGAATCCGCGCGCCGCCGCCGCCGCCGGTAGATTAAAATGCGCGCCGAATATTTTTTATAAGACAGTATTATGCAGCGTTAAAATATGTAATAGGTTATAGTCCGATAAGAAATAGTTGAAATAGGCGCCACTTCCTACGTAACTCTCACATTTTTGACGTAAAATACTTACTTAAACATGGCAATAATTACGTACCTACTTACGGAAATTTTTTGGTCATATAATTTAATTTCTACTATTTTATGTCGCACCAACACCATACTAACTATTTATTATGTGGCAGTACGATTTACATAAAAATGTGTTGTATGTACCATGTACCTATGGGTAAAACACATTTACAAAGTATAATGTCCAGTGTTTTAACCGTTGTCGATTACAGGGCACTAGTGCCAAGTATGCGAAGAGTAAAATTATCACGTTTTCTGGTAGTTTTTATGAATATGAATATGAATTAAACAGAGGGATTTTAGGTGTTTCAAAACCTTTTAAAAAGTCATTACTTGTCGTATTGCAACGTAATGAACCAAATAGATAAAAAAATATTATTACGGTTTTTTTTTCCTGTGCGTTCATCAAGACATCAAGAGACAGACCCGATTTCATTTGAGAAATTTCTTACGAAAATATTGAAAAAATTGCATGCATTGTTGTATACCATTTAGGGCTTGCAAATATTCGAAACTTTCAGGTATTCGAATATTCGACTTTTTCTGACGACATATTCGAATATTCGAATAATTATTCGAATATTATAAAAAATAAGAAAAAGAACGAGAAATCGGTTTATTATCGTTTTATTCAAAAGCTTATTTCACATATTGCTAAAACTAATGATATTTTGCAGAAATCCACTTAATTGACTAGATTTTATCATCCTACTATGAGATGCCCACATTTATAAAAACAAGTAAAACGCCAAAATAAGACGTATTCAATATTTCTAGATAAAACTTTTATTATAAATGTGCCGTTGAGTGAAATAATATAACTTTAATCATCTAAACCAAACCTAGGTATGTAAGAAATTTTTTTTAGTAGGTAATTATTTTCTGATTTAAATTAACTTGTAGTCACTCAGAGGCCTTAATTAATGGTCGGCTTAATTATATAATATTGGAATATTTAAGGGAAAAAGTTAGTTGACTACTGGATTATTTGTCAGCTAAAGGTGCATAGTTAGATTACCTAGTTGGGCACTGGGCAGGTTTGGTATGATCAAATTTGAGAATTGCGATAAGTGCGGGCAAGGTTTAGTCTTAATAAACAGAATGACCCTTTAACTTAAAACTTATGCACCGTAAAAATAACATACTTTTTGATTTCGTTTTCTTTCAAATTGAGTTAGGTTTCACTGTATTCACGAAGTCTATCGAGAGGAATACAGTAAAAATATTATTTCCTTCGTATTTGGGTACCTACCATTACTCATTCACTGTAAATACCCGGAAAACACACAGAAACTGTAACTGCAGCGGATTAAATAGATTTTTTATAGTAATAAAAAATATTCGAATATTCGAAACCTGAGCGGCCGAATATTCGAATATCAAAACAGGCCGAATATTCGACAAATTCGAATATTCGAATATTCGAATTGCAAGCCCTAATACCATTGCTCAGATGTTGCTGCATCCTACGATACCCCGCTAAGTTTGATTTAATGTTAATAAAATGACGCCAATGACTGGTAAAATTTTACCACCTACGAGCTATAAAGCTATTGGAAAAATATAAAAATAATAGGTTTTACTTTAGTTCATAACATAAGTTGACATTATCAGTAAGTGTATTTGTAATTAAAAATGCAATTATTCTATATTTATTAAAAAAAAAACATGAATTTGACAAAAAAAACCTTATGCATATAAAGTACTGTATACTAACTAGGCAACGTCCAAAATACTAGACGTCTTTTCATTATGCGGCGTATCTTTTTATTTACACCGACTGGCAACATCCAACATATTTGACATACCTATGTTTTTTTCGAAACTATTACAAATAGATTTTTTTCATGATTTTTCTACAATAAACAACCACATAATAAGATAATAACACCAAAAAAATGATACTTACACAGTTTTTTGAGATTTTTTTCCCTTGTCGATTTAAGGGTTAAGCATGGCTTTTCATTATACGCCTTAATATTGAAAAGTTGAAAAATTCCACGCCGCCGCCGTGGATTTTTTTCTGGCGCGCCGCCACCCAATTTTTTTCGACCGGCGCGCACGTCTAGCGCCGCCCAATAGGCATTTAGCCGGCGGCGGTTCACCGGTCAAAATTGGTTGGCGGTGGCGGCGAATCGGCGGCGTAGCCTTGAAAACTTGGTTTATGCGAAGAGAATTCAAACCTTAATTCATTTAATTTCATTTCATTTAATTTATTTAATTATGGTAGGAAAAAAGTTTTTCATGGCATTAACTGTAGATAAGCAGCATAATGAACATCTCTTTATATTGTGAGGTTACTGTTAATTGAATCTATCACTAATTCACTACACTTTATAAAACAAAGTCCCCCGCCGCGTCTGTCTGTAACTATATGAATGTATGTTCACGATGAACTCAAATACAGACCACCTACTAATCGCAAAAATAGTATGAATTAATCAATGAGTGAATGTGACTTAAATGTACGATATTAAGCCTATAAAAACCCCTTCAAGAAACTTTTTTGCAGTTGATATCAACTTGATATTGGTACGAAATACGGAACCCTAAAAAGAATTATTAATTTCAAAAATGTCTCAAAAATTGTATTGAACAACTATTTACAACTAATATTGCTCAAAGGTTAACTGGAAGAGATCCCTTAAAGGCATAAGTTCGCCTTTGTACTAATGACGAATGTTATTTTTCCTGTTTTGTTTTGATTTTTGTACAATAAAGTGTTTTACTACTACTACTAATACTAATATATTAAAGCAGAAGGAGTTGAAAATAAAGTTCCAGTTAATCCTTGTTTAATATTCGCTGAAAGTTGTTGAGCATTAGACTTTTCTGAGTGAGCACTCTATGTATTTTTTTCTTTATGTGGTTAAATGCACGTAATGATTATTTTTAGATATAATTTTAATTTATATTTTTGTTCGGTAAATAAAACAAAAATATGATATGAAAAGTTTTCTTGATTTCTATTTAAAGTTAATTGTTTTTATATAAAGTACCATCTCTTAAAATATCGGTACCTAATTTGTTAGCACGTTATATAAAAGCAATAAATTCCCGATCAAACTAATCTGCATAGCATTTGCAACGACAACGTGTGTAAATATCATCGTTAATGTCAAAGTTCTATGAAAATATGACGTTTATATTATAATAACACTCCCTCACTTTGTTCTGTTCAAATCGGTGCAAAGTTAGCTTAGACAGACTCTAGTATCTAACAAGGTCACGCCGATGCCACACCGATAGCGCAGAATTTTGGCGGCGGCGGCGGCGCGAAAATTTTGGCGGCGCGGCGCTCATATTTCATATGGAAATGTTTTCTGGGATTAATTATTTTCATTAATTCATTCATTAACCTCGTGCCTTGAAACGGTCGCAACGCTCAATTTTACAGATTTTTTCGAACCACTCGTGGTTAAATCATGAAATCTTTCGCTTGTACAGCGATCAATATAAGCATGAGCAAAAAGAATAGATAGTAAGTTACATATGTCTTTGGCATGAGGACTTAACAACAACTTTAACCTCTTGTCGCAAAGTTTTTGGTTACTCTTTGATCAAGTGCAATGAATACCGGTATTAAATACGAAAACCATTACCGGTATACTGAATACCTGTTATTATTGAGGTATTAATGAATACCGGTATTTCATTATGTCAATTAGTGTACAAATAGCGATAAAGACAAAAACGGAATGACAGCAATACCTCTAATGCGAATATAGGTATAACATTTTAACCGGTATTCGTTTGACAGTTTTTATACAGGTATTTAATAAAACCGGTTATACGGTCCCTGGTTTAAATAAAAAAATTTATACATTTTTACAATTTTTTATATAAAATGTGCATAAAATTACTACATAATTTGAAATGAAATAATGAAATATTTAATTTTTATATAATTATACAAGGTACTTCAATTAAGCGTATTCATTTTAGAATGTAAACGCCATGTCCCATTTTGAGGAAAAAATATTCACTCCACTGGCAACATTTATAAGAAATGGCGGCTGATGAAACATTGGATTTTTGTAGTTACGATTACGTAAAAATATCACATTAAACTCTATACTTACGCGTGAAATGTAATGTAAGTCGGTTTGTTTTTATGATATGATGCGTTGTGACACCCATTAAATGCACAAACAACCATTTTTCCTATGTTTTTGATTTTTAAACGAGAGGTGTACACAAACCGACGTGACCTTGAGTACTGCCAGGGCCGATCGAATACGGTGACACGAGTGCGACGTGACGTCGCACTTGAAATGGCTTCACTAGGAATGTACGAACACTCGATCTATGCCTTATAAATCTATGTATTTAGGTCTCCGTGCCTTCGCTTGAACCACATTATGAGATAACACCCTTGTAACTCAGCCCTAATCAAGCGAATTCATCAACTAGTAGCGCCATCTATCGCGCTACCCAAGTACTAATGTCGCCCGGTTGCCAGCGCGCGGCTGCTTTCTCTTCAGTACGCTTTTGTAACTCAGCCGAGCAACACGTTTACAAAGCAAGTTTAAAAAGATCAAGAAATTTAAACCGTAAAAATATTTTGAAAACCTCCGACTTCGTGACATTCCGCTCGGTGCCCATGGCCCAGCGACGAGACGCAGTGACCTTCCTACAGGCACCGTCACAAAAAGTACACGGGTACTTACGCCTCATGGCCTCGTCCTGTGGGACAACAAGCGTCGTCCCGTGAGACGATATGGCGTCGTCCCGTGAGACGACATGGCGTCGTCCCGTGAGACGACATGGCGTCGTCCCGTGAGACGACATGGCGTCGTCCCGTGAGACGACATGGCGTCGTCCCGTGAGACGACATGGCGTCGTCCCGTGAGACGACATGGCGTCGTCCTGTGAGACGACATGGCGTCGTCCCGTGAGACGACAAGCGTCGTCCCGTGAAATGACATGGCGTCGTCCCATGAGACGACATGGCGTCGACCCGTGAGACGACAAGGCGTCGTCCCGTGACACGACATGGCGTCGTCCTGTGGTATCGTCCTGACAGACGACATGGTATTGTCCTGACTGACGACATGGCAGCGTCTTGTAAGACGACGAGCATCGTCTCGTTAAAAGACCTTGTGACATTCCGCTCAGTGCCCGTGGCCCAGCGATGAGACTAAGTGAGCTCTTATAGCCATCACCATAAATATAATACCTACGGGTATAAATGGCACACGGCGTCGTCCCGTTGGACGACAAGCGTCGTTGCGTGAGACGACATAGCGTAGTCCCGTGAGATGACATGACATCGTCCTGTGGGACATCAGGCGTCGTCCTGTAAAACGATAAGGCGTCATCCTGTGATACGACAGGCATCGCGATGAGTTACGTCATCATGTGAGAAGACATTGCGCCATCCTGTGGTATCGTCCCGTGAGAGGATATTGCGTCCCATAGGACTACATTGCATTGTTCCATAAGACTACATTTTGTCGTATCGTGAGACATTAATGCGTCGTCCTATGAGACGATATCGCATCGTCCTATGAAATGACATTGAAATGACGTTGTCTTGTTAAACAAAAACCGTTGTCTCATGGTCTACCATTAATACGGTAGCGGACGTCTTATTGGTCGCTTTATCGTTCGATGTCTGCACGGTGGGCCTCGCATTTAAGATCTGCATGGTCATGAACCAATGCACGACTTAGTTAGTGGCGTCATCATCATTGTAGCCGACCAAATGGTGTGTCACCTTTTAGAACGACGAGCAGCAGAATTTCTATTAGCGGGTTTGGCGCGAAATTGATAATGAAATGCAGTTACAGTTATTGTTTCAACCTGCCAGGAAAAAGGAAGGTTTCCGTCTTGGTCGTGTACAAATGTTGGTCTGGGTCGATAACAAACAATTGCCGTGAGATACCAAACAAATCAAAAATATACATTCTGAGGATCCTAAACTGTATGACTAACCGGCATGAAAAATAGCAGTTAAGAAACTGTGAAAAGGGAAAAGTACAAAGTGAAAAACCTTGTGTTATACTTTGCCCAACTAGATCCTATACCAAAAAGAGAGAGGGGGAGGCAAGAAAAATGGACGTTAGCCTTAAAGAAGGAAAGAAAACTAAAACTCTCTCTTCTGAATAGGAATGCCAATTCATTAACGGCTCTGTCATAGGCTAACAAGAGATATCTCTATATTGCGGCTCTAAACCTGAAAATAATAGAGTTTATGATACTCATATATATTAGTGAAAAATCATCGCACTAAATCCCTCTTTTGAATGATGAATGACTAGTCAGGTTGATAGTGTCTTTGGGAATACTGAAGCATCTCCTGTATACTCGCTAAATATTGACCATTAGCTAAAAAATTGCGGCCTGTTACAAAGAGAAATCTTTTACTTACTTTAAATCGTCTACTATGTAGCTGTGAAACAGAGACCACTGAACTAAGAGTAACACGTAGAAAACAGCAAGTACCTTCCATCGCATTCCGTCCAATAGACCGAACTGACAAAGGCATTTATAATGTAATTAGTGCTCTATTCACATCAGTCAGGTAGAAACGTGTGAAATTAGGTTCAAAATTCAAGTAACAAGCTCCACTTCGGAAGATTATCTAAGCAGCGGGTTGTCAATCGACCTGCCGTTGGTATAACAATCATACATCATAAAACGTTGACCATAAACGTTACATAGTTCAATTTCAAAGGAAATGAACTCTTACTGGTAATATAACTATCAGAAACAGACGGTATTTGTAGGAGGTGCTTTCACAGAATGTCTAAAAGGACCAACTAGTAAAATATTAAATTAGTATGGCAATCCGCATAGTTACCCATGATTGTTCAATAGGTGAAACATCGGTTTCTTTAGTGGTAAATGTTATGCCTATGTAGAAGATGAAGCTCCCCTTCAAGTTATGTAAATAAATAAAGAATTTATGAAAAGATTTTTCGGTAGTTTAGTTAGAGTGGAGTTACTGATTCTGTTTCGAAAAATCGCGAATTGAATTAGAGGTGAAGCCGCCTAAGAGAACTAAGCTGTCGAACCAATAGCCACGGTCCACGGCTTTACATCTAAACGATGATTGTTTAATTTCTCCAAATAGACAAATTAAAATGAAGTCACTTCAGAAACTTTGAAACCATGTGGACTGCGGGGCAAGCCAACGTACATACAAACGTACAACGTACGTAAACGTACACACATGCGTAATATGTAGAAAATATTTGCAGGCAGTCACCGATAGCAGATACCGGATTCTGAAAGAACACGGATCAGAAATATCCTTCTTTCGATTTCCAGATGAGAGGTTTCCTTTGCAGATAAGGAAATACTCACGTGATTTTATAAAAGAACAACAACATACGGTGGTTCTGGAAAAAATGCAAGATCTAAGTGAAATATGATCCCAGTAGTGACTCATGACTACAAATATGTTTGCCGGTTAAATAGAGCCTGCAATTTACTCTGAAAATCAACACTAGTTCTACTGTCATTGCCAGATCTAAGTACAATAAGCTTAGCTGAAAGGTAGTAGTCCAGGGTTTACAGCATACTGTTGTAACAGGTCTCGTAGGGCATGTAATTGGAAACGTCATCGTCAATGCAATCAATTAGAGTTCCAGGTGTAGTACCCTACAAAATCATCGTGTCTTGGTTATAGGGCAGATGCGCTGCTAATAGAATTACAGCATTAGTTGTGAAGACAACTACAATTCATATATTTATATATTCATGATAATATGCTTATATCATTAAATACAGTAAATATGAGATGTCAGTAGACATATATCAACGTTACGTCAGGCGTAGCTCACTCCGCGATTTCGTCGCGTCGCTACAAGTACATGCGGCCCATAACAATTTTGGTGTCTAGCACTAGTAGTTGCCGCGCACCGCTATGGAACGGACGCCTGCTCGCGCTTGCGCCACCTTGCGGTCATAATCTGTCGTAATAGTACATACTATTATTTATTGTATGGTTACGTCAAGGTAGTGACATGAATATAATATGTCGCAGAAAGGCCTAGATCATCAAATAATTGTTTATTTGTGGGCATCATGATGCCTAATTAACCCTAGGGTTCCCTCAAGATCATCAAATGATACACGACTTGATTGCACGAAAGCCAATAAACAACATACAACGTCCTTGTATTGCTAAATTTCTAATCAAAAGTACCTACAAATTAATAATAATAATAATTCAGCCTATATACGTCCCACTACTGGGCACAGGCCTCTTCTCACTCGCGAGAGGGCTTGGGCTATAGTCCCCACTCTGGCCTAATGCGGATTGGGGCTTCAAAGTACAAATTAAGTAATCAAATTAATATTTGGTAATGAACGCGTCTACACGTGTTAAGGTTTGACAGGAATTGTGCCACAGCATAGCCCGCGCGCGCCGGTGCTGGCGCAGCACTTGAGATTAGATGACATCATGAGACACCCGTGGTTTGTGCCACTGCAATGGTATAATGCCAAGAACTTACTGGTTCGGACCAATATACAAATAATAATGTTTTAATTTGTCTGGGTGTTACGAAAGTTCCGCAATTGGTTTGAAAAGGTTGCACTACAATTTAAAGTAGATAGGTCCACCTCCTCTACTCTTACTCAAAGAGTCTTTCATCGTCAGTCAAGAGGTTCTTACACTCTTATTAGAAGATCGTATGTATACGAAAGTATTAAAAACTCACAAATCGTGCTAAGTCTAACAATAAAGCACAATCCAGCGCACAAGCACAAGCGCGAACCATAAAATCTTCAGTTTGGGAATCAGCTTGCCACCAGAAAGAGTGAACATTAAACAACCTACAATTACAAGCCTTTATTATAATTAGCCTAAAAATTATGGGTGAAGGCATTGGAATTATTCAAAGATTAAAAAATCTTCTAAAATATCCTACTTGGTAGACGGATCTTCAGTCTACGCACAACATCATGGTGAGATGCCATCCACAATAACTGGAGTTGTCAGCATCACTTTAAATTCATAATCATCGCCTCCATACGATTGTCACCTTCGTGTCAGTGATTCTGTTCATTCGTTACATTCGCTTGCATGACTGACAAGCATATAATATAAGCTTGGTTGACCCGGCACCAGCCTAAAAGGCAAGTTTTCAGTTATCTGTGGGGAGTAATAAATTTAGCAGCATAATTGACACTTAAAATAGGTAGGAGCCTACCATTTCATATAAGAATTAATATCTATTCATGGCTTACTATTAATATGGTTGTTTTTAAAGCAACCCTCACCTAAAACTAATCAGTAAGGAAGGATGTATTATCGCCTCAGTTGAAACTACTGCTAGGTTGTTGAGAGTTGTTACTTGTTAGTAACGCACACATTAAATCATGAAGTGTTGTATTTTCTTCTTCACTTTCTGATGCTACTTTCAGGCAGAGGAGTACTTGATTCGAAATAAATCTCAATTGCTTCCACAAATAAGAACATCATGTTTATAATTTTTAACACATTTACGGAATAAGTTGTCCTTATGTAATGATAGCCCATTAAAAAATAAACCTGGTATACCTAGTCAATAACTATGTATTAATATCTAAATAATGTCAATATCGTATTGTAGTGGGTACCTATACAAACCTTTGGTTATTTGTCCACATTAAAAGTCATATTACATTACATCTGGCCTATGATGCAACTTACCAATTGACATTAAATTGTTGGAAAATACGATAAATCAGAGAGGACCCAAGCTTTTCCAATTAGTTAAAAAAATTTTAAACAGTGGATGGGCCGGCAGCGCTTTATTTGTGTTAAGCAGTAGATAAGCTGTAGTAATATCATGACATCATACAACAAAACCTTTTTATCACCTAGTGGGCTATTGTAATGAAAGAATCAGGTAATTTGGACGGGTTTAATGTAAAACTCACTCGATGAGGTTCACGTTACATGCATCAGAGCTACTACTTCAGATAGTGGTTACACTTAAATTGGTACGACCTACAAGTGTCTTTCAACCTTCTTGTCTTTAATTATGATTTTAGGGACAGTCTTTCAACTAATAGTCACACAGTTTTGTTTTATATAAAAAGTTAAGTAGTTTTATAGTCGCAATGGATAACTTATGTTGCCAGTCAGTGCTAACAATTGTCTCGTCTATCGGTAATTACAAATAAGGAAAATCTAGTTAAGGTTTGACGTAAACAATCCTTTAGTATATCAATACGGAATAAATTTCAAGCCCATATTCTTATCAAGTGATTTTTGCATAAATTTAATTATTATCAGTCACAGTACGCCCGGGCCAGCGCCGGCAGAGGTTTAAACACGTCTCATAATGTGGTTCAAGCGAAGGCACGGAGACCTAAATAGAACCGTTTTTCCCCCGAAGGGTAAAAAACGGATATTTAGGTTCCTGCCGAAGCTTGAACCACACCTAAGGGCCTTGCCGGCTTATGTGGTACTGAAGAGAAAGCAGCCGCGCGCTGGCAACCGGGCGACATTAGTACTTGGGTAGCGCGATAGATGGCGCTACTAGTTGATGAATTCGCTTGATTAGGGCTGAGTTACAAGGGTGTTATCTCATAATGTGGTTCAAGCTTCGGCAGGAACCTAAATATCCGTTTTTTACCCTTCGGGGGAAAAACGGTTCTATTTTGCATGAAAAAAAAAATAAGAAATTCTCGTGTAAGTGAATATTATGTATTTTTATGAGAAATAAAGATCTTAAAACCTAAAGTTATACGCCAAACCAGGAGCCGACCTAAATGGGTACATTGAACAGTTTAACATTAAATCAAAAGTGAGCGCTCCAACCTTCTGTGTGGTGGCTATCTTCAAAAGTTAAAGGATAATCCCAAGCGGTGACAGTACAAACACAATTACTTAATATAAAATCTAGAATACGATTATTGCAGTTTAAAGTACCATTATATTGTTTTAGGTCTGTAAAACTTAAAAAATCTTGTAGTAAATTCGTTGCATAAGTACCACTTGAAGTTAAGATCAAATCAGGTGATGAGGAAGCTGCCCAGTTGGCGTCTGGTATGTTAAAATCCCCTGTTATAAAGAAACAAATCATCAGGCCGATCGGTGATAATTTCACTAATTATATTAAGAAAAGAAGCGAGCGCCTCCTTGTATCCTCGTCCTTGAGGTATGTATATACACGCAATATTAAGGTATCGTTGCTTATTTACACCACCAGGTCTAGAGTAGGTTCCTGGACCACAGGGAGAGATACCCACACACAGTCACAGCATGCCCGCGCAGACACAGGCCAGTCCCGGGCGATTGGATGGTATTCTGTTCGCACGGCCACTGCCACCGGCCCCCCAGCGCTGCACCACTATTCAACAGCTGACCGATCGCATCGATAAACAGTGTATCTGTTGTCAAAATATTCGTTATCATGAAAATCGGCCGTTAGCCACGTCTCGGATAAACAAATAAAATCATAATGTGATTGCGCAACTTGTGAAAAAAACTCATTAGATTTAGAGCGCAACCCCCTCACGTTTTGATAATAACCAGTTATGTTACTAAACGACATTTTTCGCTAAAAAGGAATTATTCGTGTTATTGATTTTGGTATTTACATGTATCATAAAGATTGTGCAGAAGTGGCGTGATACATTTTTAGAAATGCTACATAGGTGCATAGTACTTAAATTTAGAACATAATAAAGGCGTGTACACAGTATTGACACATTGTTTATTAGCGATATCGTTTGAAATTTTTAATAAGTGCTAATCATGCAGACAAGCGAAAGTAGATTAGAGATATCCTGCTTTTTAAAAACATTACATGTTAGCCCTTTCCGACCGGTTCGATATAATCCTGCAAACTACTTTTAAAAAATCCTGTCCGCAAGCAAATCGTCTTTTCGAGCTCAAACCTATTCCGATCTAAACTGCAGATATTAGCGACACGTTTGAGTACTAAATACCGTAGGTGAATGGCATCAGTCGGTCGTAAGACAGTGTTGAAGATGGTGGCGTATTTTGGTGTGAGTAGTGACACACGTAAGTTCATAATTTTGGTATCAAAGTTGCTATTTAATACTTAATTATTACAGTAAAAGAGTTAAATGAGTTTATTTAGCACAAATTAGAGTAAAAATATGTTATTTAGGGAAAACTACACGTTCGTAAAAAATAAGTGCACGAATTTGTGGGTTCGGCCGTAGCCCGTGAATCAATTGTCATAATTATTTGCAAATTTGTGCGTATCCGGCTTTTGCGCAAGAAATAAAATCACAATAGATAGCATACGTTTGATCATTTTATAAAATATTCCGTTTCTTAGGTTTGTATTTTTTAAGACGTCCATTAGGAGCCAGACAAATCCTTTGAATTTTGTGTTATGGTGATATAGGTATCAAATATTGAAGAATTTAACGACGACCTTATTCCCCTTATTCGCTTTTGGAATGGATTCACTATGAAAGCCAAGAATCAGACGATGTTGTAGCTTCGCTGAGTCAGGTAGTGGTGTATAAAACCCGTCCAGTAGGGTTAAAAACATGGTGATTATAATTCCGCCGGATTAATACTTGATTTTGTTACATCCATATGAAGAAGCTGAAACGTGCTATTTATAAAGGTAAATTAAATTGCAAAGCTCCGGCTTGTTCAATAAAGCATAGTGTTTCCCTACACTTGTAAAATATTCATTTGCATAATCAAGTGAGTCTTGAGGAGTCGCTTTAAGTGTAAGGATATGATTTTGTGGATCAGAAGTATCACAATTAGATTTTAGGTTGCTTATATTCTTTATAAGTCTCCACTGTTCCTTTAAGTTGTTACGGTGTTTGTTTATTTGTGATCTTTGATACTCTCTTTTTAATTTTTTAAGAATATTGTTGCATGTATTCCGGTATCTTTTATAGGTAGTAGAAACTATAGAGTTATTAGGATCCCTCTTAAGTTTTTGGTGTAGCCTATCTCGATTTCTTAGACATCTTATTAATCCAGGAGTGATCCAAGGTTTTATGTTAGTTTTCCTTAATGGTAGAACTTAGCTCAGTGGACAGCGGGGCCGCTTAATAGGTCCAGAATAAAGCTTCACACAGAATTCTACTTATTTAAGAACTAAATTATTGTAACACTAAATTCGATGTACCAGGATTTTCAAATGTCTTTATGCTACTTTAATGGTTGCTCATACACTGAAAGAAATAATCAGTAAATCTTAATGAAATATCAGTAAACTTAACTGAAAAAAGCAGTTAAAATGGAGCCAACTGTAAAAACCAGTTACTTTAACTGTAACTAGAGATGGGTAGGGGTGAGTAAATACTGAGTATTTACTCGGTATTTACTCAAAGTACCCGATAAATACCCGTATTTACTCATTTAGGTGGGTAAAAACGATTGCTTATAAAATATTCAAAAAGTGAGATTTAAGAACAAAATTGTCTTTTATTGAAGAGTGCTAACGTGTATTAACAATATCTATAAAATAATAAGCATTGAGGACGCTTACTTTTGGAAAAAAGGTAATTATCAGTGAGAGGCAAATTGTGATAATGCATAGTTAACAATTTTGTTTTAAATAAGAAGGTATTTACTTCAAAAATATGGCACTTAAATTCTATCGATGTTATAGATAACTGCATGTCGCGCAAAAGTGCGTATTTACGCGGCACTTAAGACCTTTTATTAAGGGTTTTTTAAAGATAACTCAAAAATGGCTCAACCGATGATGTTCCAAGTATTGTTTTTTGTACTCTATTATACGGCTAATCTCTCGATATGTTTTTATAATTTTTCTGAACTTTGGTTCTAAAGTTATAGAGAGATAAACATTATTATGGCCTTTCGAAGCGGTTTTTTCCCAAAAATATTCAATTTATCCAAAAATGTTCTTAGAAACATTCCAGTTATTTTTAAAGACCCATTTAATGATGTACAACACGTTGGTGGTTTCTGAAATTTTATTTTGTGACAATTAGTTACATCAAAAAGAATAGATAGTATAGAGGGGTCCTGTCATTGTAAATTTTATAGTCACTGTAAATTTACTGCCATCTATCGACACACGACTAAAACTCAAAATGAAAACGTTTAAAGTTATCAAAAAATGTATATGGATAAATGATTTTATTATTTTTATATCATTTTGATCCATGTTCATTTACTGATATCTATGTGTTAAAATTGTTAAATATGAAACGGTGTCGTCACACCATCTAGCCGAGTATAGGCTAAAGGTGTGTGCGGCATCTATTCGAGAATTACTTTTACTTGAATTCCGAGGCACGTTTTTTCCTTAGACTTTATTCGTCTTATACGAAGTTACATATGTCTTTGGTTACATGTATGCAGTGCCCCTTTTAAAAATACATTTCTTACAATTATGAGTACTTAATCCAGAAGCGGCTTACAAAATACACCTATATTTCAAATTTGTATGCCCCTTTCAGCACTCTAAATAGTTTATACCCACCAATTTGGGTATAAACGAGTAAATACGGGTAAATTGAGTAAATACTGAGTATTTACTCGGTATTTACCCGTGAGTATTTACTCACTACCCATCTCTAACTGTAACAAAACAGTAAGGGTAAAACAGTAAATTTTACTGAATAAGTCAGTTAATTGACTATTGACTAAAACAGTAAAAAAATTAAACAGTTAAGGAAAACAGTTAAAGAAAACAGTTAATGGAAACAGTAACTTTATACACCTAATTTAACTGAATAAATCAGTTAAGGAAAACAGTTAAAGAAAACAGTTAATGGAAACAGTAACTTTATACACCTAATTTAACTGAATAAATCAGTTAAGGAAAACAGTTAAGGAAAACAGTTAATGGAAACATTAATTGCTACTGTTCCACAACAGTAGATCTTACTGATTGGTTACGGTTGCTGCTACTGTTTGGGAACAGTACCAGCTACTGTTGGGTATGTAGTTGCTACTGTTCCACAACAGTAGATGTTACTGGTTGGCTACGGTTGGTGCTACTGTTCGGGAACAGTACCAGCTACTGTTGGGTATGTGGTTCCTACTGTTCTACAACAGTAGATCTTACTGATTGGCTACGGTTGCTGCTACTGTTTGGGAACAGTACCAGCTACTGTTAGGTATATTGTTTCTACTGTTCCACAACAGTAGATCTTACTGATTGGCTACGGTTGCTGCTACTGTTCGGGAACAGTACCAGCTACTGTCAGGTATGTAGTTGCTACTGTTCTACAACAGTAGATCTTACTGATTGGCTACGGTTGCTGCTACTGTTTGGGAACAGTACCAGCTACTGTTAGGTATGTTGTTGCTACTGTTGCTGCTACTGTTTGGAAACAGTACCAGCTACTGTTAGGTATGTAGTTGCTACTGTTCCATAACAGTAAATCTTACTGATTGGCAACGGTTGCTACTAAGTTTTAATGAATAAATATTATCTTATCTTATCTTATCTTATGTTCGGGAATAGTACCAGCTACTGTTAGGTATGTAGTTGCTACTGTTCCACAACAGTAGATATTACTGTAGTGGGTCAGTAGCAACTACATACCTAACAGTAGCTGGTACTGTTCCCGAACAGTAGTAGCAACCGTAGCCAATAAGTAAGATCTACTGTTGGAACAGTAGCTCCTACTGATTGGCTACGGTAGCTACTACTGTTTGGGAACAGTACCAGCTACTGTTAGGTATGTAGTTGCTACTGTTCCATAACAGTAAGATCTACTGTTGTGGAACAGTAGCAACTACATACCTAACAGTAGCTAGTACTGTTGCCCAACAGTAGAAGACACTGCAGCTGAGCTGCAGGGGCCCGTTTCTCAAAAGCTTGTAACTTGTAATACAAGCGGATGTCACTTTTTAACAACTTTTGTTAGAAAGGGACTTTCACTTGTATTACACGTTAAAAGCTTTTGAGAAACGGGCCCCTGGTCTTGCTATTGTTGAGGAACAGTGAAGAAATAAATACAAGTGTATATTACAAAGTAAAAAATATATTTATTGATGGAACTCACATCAAATCACACACAATAAACAAGGATGTTACAAAGTAAACATTATTCATTGATAGAACTAAATCCATGTAAGTACATAAATCCAAGCCAAATAAACACGAGTGTTACAAAATAAACATTTTTTAACAATGATACCTACAATTAAATCCATTGCAATCACCATTACGCCTGCTAGCAAGGGTACTTTAGTAATAATTCCTGGCCTTCGACTACGAAAATTTATTATATTTTTCATCACACTCACTCAGAAAATGAGGCATTGTACGCAGTTTTAGCGCTTCCCTAGGGAGTTAGTTTCTAGTGCCATAATTAACAGTTTTTTGTCTTTATACTTAATTTTTGTATCGCAAGTGTGATGGAAAACATTGTGTGTAACTCGGGGCGTAATAATATTGCAAACTCGAGTCTATAAATCGCTCCGGCAAGCCGTCGCGATTTAACTTACTCTCGTTTACAATATTTAACTTACGCCCCATGTTGCACAATGTACTATTTTAATACCTTGCTAGCACGCAAGGTGATGATTGCAATAGATTTAATGATTGCTGCCAGTGTCTGGGAGCTAACCTAAATTGTACAACACATCTTATACTAGTGGATAATCGACACTCGGTCGGGTTACATGCGTATACTCACCGTTCTTAATTCAAATTGCTAAAGTTCTCAAAATGGCACAAAAACTATTAGAAACCGCGATACGCGAGTTGCAAAAAACAGTGACTATGCTTGTGAATAAAGTGAGCGCACTTGAAGTGAAAATTACGGAGCAAAACCAATTAATTCAAGCTCAAATTGAAGTGACTAACCGACCAAATGCAGATGTCGACAGCGAAACTTCTAGGACTACCCTCGAATCATCCATACCTGCTGCACCAGCCCGAAAAGCGATGCAGCGCCCCGAGCGTCAAGCGCGTATTAACGCGGCCGCTGCACTGCGAGGTAAATCCAGCGCTGTAGCCGCTGTGCGGAAGCGAGACACAAATAAAGCGAGTAAACCTGCCGTCATACCTGCATGTACAACACCCGAATCGAGCCGATCCGTCACGAGCACTCCATCGAGTACGGCCACTAAATTAGCGATCGAAACTGCGGCTGATACTTTTAATTCACCGATCCCAACGCCCAGTGATGGAATTTCACCGCCCATGGATGAATCGCAATCTGAACCACTCGATGACTTTCAATTAGTAACGAGTAGGAAGAATAAACGCAAACATCAAAAACGGGAAATTATCGTAGGAGCTGGAAAGGAGGACGACGACCTGAAAACGGTTGAGCGATTAAAATATATTCAGGCATGGTCATTTCAACCTGACACAACGGTCGAAAATGTGACTAACTTTTTGAAGAAAACTGCAAATAGTGCCGATTATTATGTTGAGAAACGCACTATAAACTCGACCAGACATGCATCGTTCATAATTGGAATACCCGAGAATCTTTTCGAGCGTTTCAATTCGCCGACAGTGTGGCCCCCGCGCGTTCGCATCTCCGAGTGGTTTCTTGTGCGCCCCCGCAAGCGGCGGGGAGAACAAGACGGCAGTAACGTCGAACCCACTCGTACATAAGTCACTGCTACCGCACCCGCGGTCTCCCCCCGCTCATACGCATCATAACATTCATAACAAACAAACTACAACAACTCCGACATCTGTAATTACACCAGCTGATCCCGCTCATGCGTCAAGAAACAAATGTAAACAATTGCGAATTATCCAGCAAAATGTCCAATGTTTGCGTAACAAAGTATGCAATATTGAGTCGTTGCTTAAATCTACTTTAAAATGTGACCTACTTTTAATGACAGAACATTGGTTGGTAGCTAGCGAAATAAGCGTTACAAATATAATGAATTACAACCTTATCTCTTCATTCTCGCGTTCTACTCGGCGACACGGTGGAGTGTGTATTTATGCGCATAATAGTGTGACATTACTTGAAAGGAGTGACCTTTGTAGTTTCTCGATCGAAATGCATATTGAAATAGCCGCGGTTCAACTAATTGAGACCAATTTAGTTGTATTATGTATTTATCGCTCGAATACTGAGGGAGACCTTACTATATTTTTAACTCAATTAGAATTGTTATTATTAAAAATAATTAATGAGGATTCGTACATTCTAATAATGGGCGACATAAATATCGATCTTTTGCAAAGATCTAATCATAAATGTCAGTTAATGAGCCTTCTGAATCTCTTTAATATTCACTCAATTGTCAGTTTTCCTACTCGAATCCAGGGATCGTCCAGGACATGCCTAGATCATGCTTATACTGATTTGGCGAAAGAGTCGGTCAAAACATTCCCGTTAGATCTCGCCATAAGTGACCACCGTGCCGTGGCTGTGGAGGTGTCTATCCGAGATTTTAAACAAGTTACCCGACATGCTAAAAAAAGGTTAACTTCACAATCAAGAATGAACAACTTCCTTGACTCAATTCGACAATATAATTGGTCAACCTTTTTAAATAGCGATAATTTAAATTTCAATAGCCTTTTAAGTGTTTTAGTAGATAAACTAAATGCTCACTGCCCCATTAAAAAAGTCATGTTATTAAATAAGAATAAATATTGGTCTAACAGCTTAACTGAAAAAAGCAATGAATATTTACAATTATTAATTATGCTACAAAAATTTTACCCCAAAAATATACAACTTACAAATTTCATTTTAGCCTACAAATGTAGGCATAACAGCCTTCTTAGAAAAACAAAGCGGGTATTTTTGAATGAATCCATATCTCAGGGCACAAACACCTCTAGATCGTTATGGTGTATGATTCAAACTCAAACGAATAAAATCATTCAAAGTGGTGACTCGTTCGCTGTATTGCGAAACTCTGTGTGCGGCGCGGCCGGCAGCGACGTGCAGCTGGCGGACTCGCTTAATGCATACTACTTGTCCGTGGTCCGTGATACTCCGTTGCGGCCTGATATTGCTAAGGCGATGCATTTTTTACGTTGTGCTGTGCCCCTGGTGACGGAAAGTATGTTTTTCGTACCCTTTACCGTAGAGGAACTGGTGAAATTGATAATGCGGATTAAACCTAAGGATACGAAAGACATCTATGGCCTGCCAGCTCATACCTTACGCGTTCTACCGGCTTGTGCCTTGCAAGCACTCTGTCACCAATTTAATAACTCTGCACACAACGGCACCTACCCTGAATCCCTTAAAAAAATAAAGGTCACACCGGTATACAAAGGGAAAGGTAGTAAAACGGAACTAAAAAAAAAAAAAAAAAAAAAATTATAGGCCTATTTCGCTGGTCCCTGTAGTCTCAAAGGTGTTCGAGTTGGGGGTTTGTGATCGCCTTATGGGTTTTTTGAGAAAAAGGGACAGCCTCTGCAGACAGCAATACGCCTACCAGGCCGGTAGGTCGACGACGGGTGCGGCTCGCCATTTGTTACGTACCGTTTTATGTCACTTAGAAGGCAGGAGGCGGGTGGCCGCCGTATTTTTTGACTTATCGCGCGCTTTTGACCTGGTAGACCACGGACTTATCGCAAACAAACTCGAGCATTATGGTGTCCGTGGTATACCACTCGCGATTATTACTTCCTTCTTAGCGAATCGATATCAGGCTGTGGAGGTGAATAGTGAGAGGTCAGTAGTTGAGCCGATCGGTGATAGATCAGTTCCCCAGGGGTCTAACGTAGGCAATAACCTGTTTGTTCTACTTATGAACGATCTCCCCTATGACTCACCTACGGTTGATTTTGTCATGTATGCCGACGATATTTGCGCTATAGTAAACGCGGAAAATAGGGCACAACTGTGCGAGAACGTCCAATCTGTCACCTGTAGACTTTTAGGGTGGTTTCGGGCAAACGGAATGATCCTAAATCTGGATAAGACAAAGCTGTTAGAGTTCGATCTTAAACAACCTGTAGCTACTTCTACCGATAATATAGGTAAACAGCCTATGCAGGTAAATGTACAAAATGTGCCCCTGCCGACAACTAATAGCGCATGTTTTGTTGGTTTCATCTTCGACCGAGGCCTTCAATGGCAATGTCAAATCGATAAGGTGTGCGCCAAATTAAGTTCTGCACATTTCGTCATTTCTCGCCTTGTGCCCAACCTGTCACGCCCAAACATTGTCAAGGCCTACTACGCGTATGTCCATTCAGTCCTGTCATACGGACTAGAGCTGTGGGGCCTCGCTGCAGACAGAGACCGGCCATTTGTCATCCAGAAAAAGATTATTAGGACAATGGCGAGAGTTGCCCCAGATACACCTGCCCGCCAACTTTTCATTAATTTCCGCATTTTAACACTCCCCTCCCTGTTTATTCTCGAGGTGGCAAAGTACGTCCGAGCGAACTTGTCTTCGTTCCCTAAGAAACAGTGGAACAGCAAAAGATTCCGGGACATTCGCCAGCATGACTTGGACCAGTCCACCCATCGCCTTAGGAAGACTGGCAATAGTATACACGTAGTTGGCATCTAGACACGCGGGAGCGTGTCCAGCCAAGTTCAAAGAAAAAGGAACTGGCGACGCAGCAACCGTGTGTAAAATATTACACGAACCATTTCGAGCTACTTTTGACCTCTTCACAACTTGAAACCTACTTAACCTACACAAATGAAATCTGGCACATGTATTCAAGCCCCTTAGCTTGTCTAAAATACAAAATTTCATAAACGTAGCTCAAACAGTTATTGATAAATTAACGTTTAAAAACCGGCATTTTTGTGACTGACTGACATATAGATCACAAACCTAACCCACTTCCAGATGACCTAGAAACTTGAAATTTGGCATCAAAGTAGACTAGTAGGTGTATATAGAGGGAAAAATCTGAAAACTGGAAATTATTGATATTTCGATGGAAAAAAAATAATTAATACTTATAGACCAAAAACCTAACCCACTTCTAGATCACTTAGAAACTTGATATTTAGCATGAAGGTAGACTATTAGGTGTATATAGAGGAAAAAATCTGAAAACTGGAAATAATTGATATTTCGATGGAAAAAAAAAAATTAATACGAACAGACCAAAAACCTAACCCACTTCTAGATGACATAGAAACTTGATATTTGGCATCAAAGTAGACTATTAGGCGTATAAAAAGGGAAAATTCTGAAAACTGGAAATTATTGATATTTCTATGGAAAAAAATAAATTTAATACTTATAGACCAAAAACCTAACCCACTTCTAGATGACTTAGAAACTTGATATTTGGCATCAAGGTAGACTATTAGGTGTATATAGAGGGAGAAATCAGAAAACTGGAAATAATTGATATTTCGATGGAAAAAAAAAATTAATACGTACAGACCAAAAACCTAACCCACTTCTAGATGACTTAGAAACTTGATATTTGGCATCAAGGTAGACTATTAGGTGTATATAAAGGGAAAAATCTGAAAACTGGAAATTATTGATATTTCGATGGAAATAATAACAATTAATACTTATAGACCAAAAACCTAACCCACTTCTAGATGACTTAGAAACTTGATATTTGGCATCAAGGTAGACTATTAGGTGTTTATACAGGGAAAAATCTGAAAACTGGAAATTATTGATATTTCGATGGAAATAATAACAATTAATACTTATAGACCAAAAACCTAACCCACTTCTAGATGACTTAGAAACTTGATATTTGGCATCAAGGTAGACTATTAGGTGTTTATACAGGGAAAAATCTGAAAACTGGAAACTATGATATTTCGATGAAAAAAAAATATAAAAATTTTACCTTCCAATAAAATTGTTATTATGTTTCCTTCTACGTCAGAGGTCTCCATTGAGAGAGTAACGTCTCCGGTGTCCGATAGATGCCGCTAGCGTCTATGTAGTCGCTCCGCCCCACGCCGTGACGTAGTTCCGCTTCCCCTTCCTGCGAACTGTTACTCGCTTTCCGCGACTCGCCGCCATGACACATTGTTGAGGAGAAGTACCGTCGGCATAAAAGTAGCCTAGTAGCCTGCCAGGAAGGCATTACTCAGACCTCTGACGTAGAAGGAAACATAATAACAATTTTATTGGAAGGTAAAATTTTTATATTATGTGTTCCGTACTCTACGTCAGAGGTCTCCATTGAGACCTGTTTATTATCTCCTGGTGGCGAGTCAGCGGGCGCGCAAGCGTTAGGGCTACACCTACTGTCATAGAACTCAGAGAAAGAATAAATATATATACGCCTTATTGCAACCCATGAAATCACAGTGACTCGTTATAATGATGCATTACAGGAAATTGAGAATTTAAATTGTAATCCCAGGTTCGAATCTGACGTTAAACTGGTTTAAGAGATTTCTCATTCGAAATCGCATCCGATCCGCAGAATTTCGGCGATAGAATCGTCTGAAAAAGTCATGTTTCCAATTAACTTAAGCTAATTGGATAGTTTTCCAGCCAATTTAGTGAATAAGTACATCGTGGATCGAAAGCAATCGTAGGCGAGGCCGGCTTGGATGAGACCGTGGCTGGAAGAAATAGGCGCAGTGTCCCCTAACATTTTGTGTAATTCTCACAAGTTAACGTACCCAGACTACCTACTTACTGGGTCTATACTTTATTCCGGAGTCTCTAAGAGTCCAGTCGGTAAGACACGTTATCTGGTTTAGAGCCGAATTTCGGACACAAAATAATAGCGCGAAAGTTATCTATGCAATTGCCCGGGCTACAGAGTAGTAGAGTAAGGTCATTGACCCTGCGGCCTGATGCTAACAGTAAAAGAGCGGCAGCTCTTCTATATAGGTACGTTGTAGGGCTATTCAAGTTAGGGCAAGTAATTTTAATTAGATTTCTCGCGTCCCAAGCTGGTGGTTTGGGAGGCGCTGGTCTCGCTATTAATGGCGTTGGAAGAAGGCATAGTGTCCGATAGGCTTATGAACAAGTGTCGTTCTGAAAGCTAACATGGACAGTAGAAATAGGTGCCTGAGATAGCTCGTTACTTCACTGGATATTAGAGGTACCTGGCAATCAATCTTATTTTTGATGCACCATGAAGACCATTTCTACATTGTGGGTGTACAGGCGGCCTAGAGACGGCGACGATCTAAGGAGTGCTCCCGGTACTGGTTTTCTATACAAACACAGTACCAGAACCGGGAATACCCGGTTCTCGCCATACAAACTCAGTACCGGGAGCATCCCCCGGACGATCACTTGAGTTTCTTTCTGTCTCTTTATCACTCTTCCATATTAGTGAGACACTGACAGTTGCGTCTCGTTCGCTACGTAGCGTTAGCCCTTGGCATGTTGCATGCATGCGCCAGTCACGCCAGTAAGTACATCAAGCGGACGTCACTCCTGATCCCGCTAGCCCGGTGTTGGAGCGTCCTATCTGACAGGAGCTACGCCTCGATTCTTAAGGTCGTTGACTCGTTAGAAAGGGCGGTCTGACGTTGTGTTCACTAGGACCGCCAGTAAATTGCAAGCTTACCGCAGCTGCGTGAAGGCTCTCCTCATCACGCCGTCACAGTAAACAGACTAGGCTGGGAGGTGGAGACATCCATGCCAAGTCGTATCACCGGCAGCTGCCAAACGCGTCGTGGTAGCAGTTCAAAGAGTCGGTTAAGAAATACCGTGGCACAGTGCGAGGGCTCTCGAAAGCGGAGGCCGGCCAACAGGGCGCCTATCAGGCGAAGATAGTCTCGGCGGCTTCTGGGCGCAGCGGCCCCTCGGGCGCGCAGTGACTTCTTGATAAACCGTCGCCCTCGGGAGTTGTACCGACCTGGTAAGTAGCAAGGAACCAGCGCGACCTGTAGACGGTCTGCTGGCATCAGCAGTTCTTGCGACAGCCGTAGTAACGGAAGGGATGTAGTGTCGCCGTCGTTTTATGTATACTGTAACGGTCCGGTTGTATGTTTGTAGGACACTTCTGTCGTCAGCGCTGCAGATGCGGCCCGTTAACGATTACTCTCCACTGAAAGGGCCTTACCTCGTACATTGTCTACCATTATTGGAGATTGTAACGGACTGCAGGCATAAGATGAGGAGGGAAGTGGCACGAGGTTTTCGGCAGCTGTCAGAAGTGTTGCTGGGGACTGCGAAGGTGTCACCTTCCTCCATGAACTAAAGTTTGCGAATTTAAGACTAAACAGGAGGCATTGAGTCTCATTTCTGCGAGGAACTCGGCAGCAAGGCAGGCCTGTATGTCACGAAAAAGAAAACTTTCAATCGGGGTGCTGTGCCGCGTGTCCCACGTGATGTCTAGGAGCGTGATGGTCTAATTCACTTTATCCGAAGAAACGCCTATATTGAGCTAGTATAGGGGTATGGTAGCATGCTTTTAAAGAAATCGAACTGATGAAATCAAGTCTAAAATCGATTTTGGCGCTTTGCGTAACAAAACTGTTTCGATAAAGTCGAAGACAGACAGATGGAAACTGCTGGAGTCCCCCTGGCCCCTTTTTCTTAGCACCGGAAACTCAAGCTTGTTCAGGCGCAGCGGGTTTATTTGTCCCATTTTGTTTATTAGGGGCTTGGCGAACGAGTTCGTCTTTGTAAGACGGAACTTAAGCTGGAGAGAGCGGGCAGCAGAGAGATAATTATGTGAGGTCTGCAGACCTTTTCGATGCCTTCAACCTCGGTTGTGAGCGGTCGCACAGGATCGTGTCGCAAAGCTGCTCTCCGGTTGGATCGCTCGCTGGCCTCGAGACGTTGTAGGACCCTCGAAGCGGCACGGCTCCTCGTCGATCAGCACCTTTATGAAGCTCAGGGACGCGACGTATTTTCCTCTGGGTATCGACAATCTTACCGCTTTCAACTCTGGGCAGTCGAGCCACGCTAGGACGAGGCTCCTAACGACCTTGCCTGCCGTCGCCATCCTTAACCGAAACCAAGAGTTTAGCGGTCTGTTCGTGCTGTGGCACCATAACTATATGCGCCTGCGTACCTCAATGGGACCATGTGGACAGGACAAAACTGATACCGTGGCGCCCAGCGTCTGCTTGGTGGGCAGGGCATCGGGGTAAGTTCGCGGTGGTATTCTTGCGAACAGAACATGGGCGCCATTGCAAGGGACGACATCGTCGTAGTTGTAGGTGGACAGCATCGGCGTGATTGTCGGCGCCATCATGGCAACCGCCGCCGCTCGGGAGGTGCCGGTGCGTAAGGTGAGAGGCGCCATCGTGGTGGCCGGCTCGAGAGGCACCGGTGCGTGGGGCGGGCGGCGCTATCATGGCGGCCGCCACTGGCTCAGGAGGCGCTGGTGCGTGTGGCGAGGACTCATCGTGGCGGCCCGCTCGAGAGGCGCTGTCGCGTGAGGCGGGTGGCACCATCGTGGCGGCCGCCGCCGCCGGCTCGGGTGGCGCCGGTGCGTGAGGCGAGAGGCGCCATCGTGGCGGCCAGCTCAGGAGGCACCAGTGCGTGAGGCGGCCGCCGCCAGGCTCGGGAGGCGCTGTTGTGTGAGGCGAGAGGCGCCATAGTGGCGGCCAGCTCGAGAGGCGCCGGTGCGTGAGGCAGGCGGCTTCATCGTGTCGGGCGGCGCCAAAGTGGTGGTCGTCACCACCGGCTCGGAAGGCGCCGGTGCGTGAAGCGAGAGGCGCCATCGTAGCGGCCAGCTCGGGAGGCACCGGTACGTAAGGCGGCCGCCGCCAGGCTCAGGTGGCGTTGGTGCGTGAGGCGCCATAGTAGCAGCTAGCTCGAAAGCCGTGAGGCGGGCGACGCCATCGTGGCGGCCGCTGCCGCCGGCTCGGGAGGCGCTGATACGTGAGGCGAGAGGCGCCATCGTGGCGGCCAGCTCGACAGGCGCCGGTGCACATGACGGACGTTACCTGCACGGGAGGCGCCGATGCGTGTGGCGGGCAGCGCCATCGTAGCGCTGTAGGCTGGCTCGTAGTTGCACGCATCATCACGGCGACACTTTGCCCTCGGCGGCTCCATCGTGGTGGCCTCCACCGGCGCGTAGGTCACCAGCGACGTCATGACGGACGGCAGCCGACGGGCGAACGGCACCGCCGCTGTACTCGTAATGTTTCCACTGCTTCCACGTAACTTACCTTCCTTCCACATCGAGCAGTCGGGAGTCGCAGGAGCGGTCCACTTTCACCTTGACGCCAGGACGGGATCGAGAGGTCCGTGATCCACTCGCGCCGCGACCGCAGCAACAGGAGTGGGCGTGTGACGTGTCTCGGAGTCCCGCGGACTGGGAGCGCCCGCACCGCGACACCACTCCGCAGCGTCGCGGCGTCTCGGAGTCATCTCGGACGACAGCAGAAGAAAGTCGACGGCGCCGGCGCGGCGCGGGTCACGGCGGAGGCGGGAGGCGGGGCGCCGGTGCCACGGGCGGGGGCTCCCTGTCGCGTCGCTTCTGAACGCCAAATAAAACTAGAATATCATTAAACTGGCTCACCGGATGGTTCGAGACAATCCAAACCTCCTTATCAGTCCTATAGAAGCGCGGCACCCAGCAGCAGCGCGCGCAGGCTGTCCGCCTCCGCGCCGCCCGGGCGCCGCGCCCGCCGCCGCAGGCACGATGACCGCACGTTCCCTCTCCGAACGCGGAGCGACTTACGTTACCACTTGTTGATAAAAAACTACTGACGCACTTCCTACTTCGATCTCGAAAATGCGCGACCCGCCTGAGAACCGTGCCTGTCAAAGTAGGCATTTACGATGCGCAACTAACAACACGAGGTACTCCCAGGCTTGTTAACGGTAACGATTTTAGCAGCATGGTATGTAAAAAATAATTTAGCAAGAAAAATAAAAATAAAAAGTGGGTAGAATCGAAAAGCACTTTCGATCGCGGGATCGCCAAAAAAGACTAATAATAGCGATCTCTGCTATATTTCACTATTTAATGGAACAAGCTTTAGTTCGGAAATTTTAAAGCACCATGCTGCAAAAATGTACGCAAAAAAAATTTGCGGACCATCGGACAAGACGGTCGACGAAACAATGTGTCATGGCGGCGAGTCGCGGAAAGCGAGTAACAGTTCGCAGGAAGGGGAAGCGGAACTACGTCACGGCGTGGGGCGGAGCGACTACATAGACGCTAGCGGCATCTATCGGACACCGGAGACGTTACTCTCTCAATGGAGACCTCTGACGTAGAGTACGGAACACATAATAATTATAGACGGTCAAGCAAATCTTGTCAGTAGAAAAAGGCGCGAAATTCAAAATTTCTATGAGGCGATATCCCTTCGCGCCTACATTTTTCAAATTTGCCGCCTTTTTCTACTGACAAGATCTGCTTGACCAAGTATAAGGTAAACGCAGCTATCAACGCCCCACCAAAAATCTGCAGGTATTGCCGACCTATTGAACTAATTAGATATGTTTTCGTTGCCTGAACTATTTCAGAGGTAGGTAGGTAAACATCCACAAGCGTTTGTTCCTTGAGTATCGGGTACTTTTACGTTAGTTTGAGTGGTAATCCGAAAAAAAGATAAAATACACGAATCAAGCCGCGGAAGGCGTGTACGCAAGTCTGGTCAATTGGTCATACTGGCGCTTGTACCTTCAAGTAAGTAAGTGACTTTTCTGTTTAAGACATTTATTTTAAGAATTGACTCCTGTACTTTACCTTTTATTACTAAATGTGTTCTTTCTATTGTAAATTCTTGATTTTGTGTAACAATATATTAAAAAAAGTCATTTACAACCATAAAACATTAAATTTTAATTGGACGGTAATAGCTTCATTACTTTTGGTTGTAGCAGCTATCAACGACCCGTAAGTCGGTAATGACCATAACATAAGTTTTAGTTTTTCTTCCTTTTATATTATTATATCATAACAAAACAATTGTTTTAATGGACCCGTTTAAATTTAAGTAATTATTCATTTTAAAAATCTATTACCGACATACACGTTATTATCTAGTTTTAAAACAACGTTGTAAAATTACGCAAAGTTATGATATTTTTGAAGGACCGATGTTGTGTAGTAACAAGATTCATTAATAACTTTTTATTACTTAAAACTAGTGTCCGACCGAAACATGTTTTTTTGCCGAAACCGAAACCGAATGTTCGGCTTTGGCTCTAGTTTCGGCCGAAACCGAAACCGAAACCGAACCTTTTGTAGACTTGTTAAAATCGTTAAAAAAATGTCATAAAACCGCTTTTACACTCATATTATGGAGCTGTCAACACCCAATGTCCTTGAAATTGACGTTACTTAAGCAGTTTTTTAAGAAAATTACTAGAGTTAGACCAAGATAATTCTGCAACGATTTTGACAACACACGCAGTGCAAGTGTTATTTTAAACGTCAAAACTTCTATGAAATTATGACGTATAAATAACATTTGCACTAGTTGCACTGCGTATGCTATCAAAATAATTGCAGAATTTTCTTAGTCTAACTCTATTCATTCACCAGTCAAGTTAACATGTAGATGCAGGGTCAACCAAAACAAAAACGCGAGCGCACCGAGCGCGAAATTTTTTGTTAAAATATCGCAAGGCCGGGTACCGATCTTCACCTGGGCCTAAAAGTCCGAAGTACCCCAGTGAGGCGAACTTTCATGCGAAGTCAAAGCCGTGCTTCAGGCTTCAGGACAAGTAGTTGAGCACAAACTCCAACCAACGTCCATTGTATTAAAAAGCGAGATATTTCCTTGAGCGCTGGTGGCCTAGCGGTAAGAGCGTGCGACTTTCAATCCGAAGGTCGCAGGTATAAACCCCGGCTCGTACCAATGAGTTTTTCGGAAGTTTCGGAGTTTACTATTTGCTTTTCGGTGAAGGAAAAACATCGTGAGGAAGCCGGACTAGTAGTAGTAGTAGTACTAGTAGTAGTACTAGTAGTAGTAGTAGTAAACTCTTACTACTACTAGTCCCGATAAGGCCTAGTTTACTCTCTGGGTTCGAAGGTCAGTCTGATGGCAGTCGCTTTCGTAAAAACTAGTGCCTACGCCAATTCTTGGGATTAGTTGTCAATTGGACCCCAGGCTCCCATGAGCCGTGGCAAAAATTCCGGGATTACGCGAGGAAGATGATGAGTTTTCTTATTATTCCTTTGCCCAGGCCCAGTAACATGCCACAGTGCTATCTAGACACGCGGTAGCGTGTCCAGCCAAGTTCAAAGAAAAAGGAACTGGCGACGCAGCAACCGTGTGTAATATTACACGAACCATTTCGAGCTACTTTTGACCCCTTCACAACTTGAAACCTACTTAACCTACACAAATGAAATTTGGCACATGTATTCAAGCCCCTTAGCTTGTCCAAAATACAAAATTTCATAAAAATAGCTCATACAGTTATTGATAAATCAACGTGTAAAAACCGGCATTTTTGTGACTGACTGACATATAGATCACAAACCTAACCCACTTCCAGATGACCTAGAAACTTGAAATTTGGCACCAAGGTAGACTATTAGGTGTATATAGAGGGAAAAATCTGAAAACTGGAAATTATTGATATTTCGATGGAAAAAAAATTATTAATACTTATAGACCAAAATCCTAACCCACTTCTAGATTACTTAGAAACTTGATATTTGGCATGAAGGTAGACTATTAGTTGTGTATAAAGGGAAAAATCTGAAAACAGGAAATTATTGATATTTCGATGGAAAAAAAATAATAATACTTATAGACCAAAAACCTAACCCACTTCTAGATGACTTAGAAACTTGATATTTGGCATCAAGGTAGACTGTTAGGTGTATGTAAAGGAAAAAATCTGAAAACTGGAAATTATTGATATTTCGATGGAAAAAATAATAATTAATACTTATAGACCAAAAACCTAACCCACTTTTAGATGACTTAGAAACTTGATATTTGGCATCAAGGTAGACTGTTAGGTGTATATAAAGGGAATAATCTGAAAACTGGAAATTATTGATATTTCGATGGAAAAAATAATAATTAATACTTATAGACCAAAAACCTAACCCACTTCTAGATGACTTAGAAACTTGATATTTGGCATCAAGATAGACTATTAGGTGTATATAAAGGAAAAAATCTGAAAACTGGAAATTATTGATATTTCGATGGAAAAAAAATAATTAATACTTATAGACCAAAAACCTAACCCACTTCTAGATGACTTAGAAACTTGATATTTGGTATCAAGGTAGACTATTAGGTGTATATAAAGGGAAAAATCTGAAAACTTGAAATTATTGATATTTCGATAGAAAAAAAAATTAATACTTATAGACCAAAAACCTAACCCCCACTTCTAGGTGACTTAGAAACTTGATATTTGGCATCAAGGTAGATTATTAGGCGCATACAAAAGAAAAAATCTGAAAACTGAAACTTTTTGACAACTGACCGCGCGTTAGCGAGGGTCTCCTTTTCAGCTTAGGCAAACTGCTTTCATGATGAATAGAATACTTACTATAGTAATTTCTGTACAAAAAGTAATGATATCCCAACAAAAACATAAATGTGAAATGAGAGCCAAGTTCAATATTAAGAATATGTGTTGTTGTTGACTCGCTGACAAAAGAATTGAGATCTATATGGGTGCCAAGTTCTGTGCTGTGTAGAAAATCCTGAAATTATAAAGGATTTGTCTTGGCTAGTTTTTACCAACAAACCAAATTTTAGAAAAGTAACGTACCTAGTCAAATATAATAAATAACCTATACGTAAAAACTAGCCAAGACAAATCCTTTATAATTTCAGGATTTTCTACACAGCACAGAACTTGGCACCCATATAGATCTCAATTCTTTTGTCAGCGAGTCAACAACAACACATATTCTTAATATTGAACTTGGCTCTCATTTCACATTTATGTTTTTGTTGGTTTCATTTACTCCGATACAATCAGACAGTGTGCGCGTTATAGGTATTAACAGCCTCTTAAGACTGCGTCTAGTGGCGCCCTCATTAGTGGAATTGTTTTGATAATAAACCAATTAATTACTGTACCTATACATGAATCAGTATATTATGTAGGTACATATTAATATTGTTGTCCTACTTATTCCCCAACTTTTGGTCTTTGTCACATAGTTTAGTTTCATAGTACGAAGTACCATTTCGTAAGTTTCGGCCCGGCCGAAAGGTTCGGCCGTTTTTTGGCCGAAACCGAAACTACAGCCGAAACATGATTTTTTGGCCGAAACTGGCCGAAACCGAAACCGAAACCGAACCTTCGGTCGGACACTACTTAAAACTGCGTGTTAGTGCTTACATCAACCATTTGACACATGACATCAATTTGATATATTTTTTTAGATCATAATAAATTCTATTTGTTATTTCTTAAAAGTAAAATTATTGGTACTTATTGGTGGCAAAGAAGTGGTACTATTTTGATTTATTTAAATAAAAAATAGAATAATATATAGATGCAAATATGTATTTGCATTTTTATTTTGTTTCACCACACCAGCCTAGATAAACGCGTCTCACTGGCTGGGCACATACCTTCTCTTATACACGATCGGAATTAGCAGCTTAAAAATCGTTAATAACTTCACAGCCATTTTTATGGGTCGGTAATAGTAACAATCGACTCAGTAACTTTATAAATTATTTTTTACATTTTAATCCTTTATTTATGTATAGGCTTACTTAGTTACTAACTTAGTAATTACCTTTTACAAAGATGATATTAGCATATAAAAATGGAAAAGTGATTTTGAGGGCAACATGTATACTTAAAAACTATGGTCGAATTTAAAACTGCCTTAAGGGGGGCGTTAATACCTTCATTTACCTTAATACTTATAGACCAAAACCTAACCCACTTCTAGATGACTTAGAAACTTGATATTTGGCATCAATGTAGACTATTAGGCGTATACATAAGGAAAAATCTGAAAACTGAAACTTTTTGACAATTGACCGCGCGTTAGCGAGGGTCTCCTTTTCAGCTCAGGCAAACTGCTTTCACGATGAATACCTACTATAGTAATTTCTGTACAAAAAGTAATGATATCCCAACAAAAACATAAATGTGAAATGGGAGCCAAGTTCAATATTAAGAATATGTGTCGTTGTTGACTCGCCGACAAAAGAATTGAGATCTATATGGGTGCCAAGTTCTGTGTTGTGTAGAAAATCCTGAAATTATAAAGGATTTGACTTGGCTAGTTTTTACCAACAAACCAAATTTTAGAAAAGTAGCCTATACGTAAAACCTAGCCAAGACAAATCCTTTATAATTTCAGGATTTTCTACACAACACAGAACTTGGCACCCATATAGATCTCAATTCTTTTGTCGGCGAGTCAACAACGACACATATTCTTAATATTGAACTTGGCTCCCATTTCACATTTATGTTTTTGTTGGGATTAAGATTTACAATAACATCCCATGTGACATTAAAAACATGAACACCATTTCGGGTTTTAACTCGCGCTTGAAATGTTTATTGGTTCGGAAGGCCTATTACTCCCTAAATGAGTTTATTAACGAGAGCAATGAGACCTGACATTTATTTATTTTTTACTTATATAAAAATATGAACATTCCATCTTTTATTATGCAAATTGACATGTAAATTTTTTAGTTAATTCTATATTATCCTTAGTTCATTAACTGAATTTTATATATAAATGACAATGTATGACTATTACTGAATAAATGATATGATATGATATGATATATGATATGATATGATATGATATGATATGATATGATATGATATGATATGATACTATCTTATCTTATTATTTTAGTATTATAAATTACGTATTTGTAATAAGTACCAATAATTTAGTCAGTAGGTAACAATCATAAATTTTCCATCATGTGTAACATTTTTTTTGTTGAAACGTTTATCAACTCAGGGGGCCAATTCTCGGTCCGAGCGAGAGGTGTAGCTCAGCGTACTTCGTAGGCGAACAACACGCGAACGCGAATCGAACCGATGCGGCGCGGGGTGAATCAATCCTTTGATACCTATAGAAGTGGCCTACGGGGGCGATCTCGTTGCGGACACGAACGCCTTGGGCCCGCCGCCGCCGCGCCGCGCCGCTTCGCTTCGCGTTCGCCAGCTGTTCGCTTACGTAAGACCGCGTGACACAAAATGGTAAGTTTAGCAAAATAATTTATTTATTTATCATATCATACTATCATATACACATATACTCATGTTTACATATTATGATTCATATGACAGTTTACAAAATAATAATAAATAGAAACTTTTTCGGTCGTTGGTAAATACGGAGTGTCCGGAAAAGCTATGTAACCTGCCGGCAGGGGGTCCGATACATCAATATTACAAGAGGTGTATACAGGGCTTCCCAAGACTAAGGGACATCAAGGAAAAGTACCTTAAATATCGTAGATAGGATATTTTGCTGAAAGAAGACATTATTTTAATTTAAAAAACAATTTAAACAATTTAAATTAATTTTAACATTTTTAATTCAAAATTAATCAATTTAATTTATCAAATGCTCAAAATGAGTCCCATTTTGTTGAATACAAAGTCGCACTCTTTTGATTATTTCGCTAAATTTCACATCAAATGTTAAAATTCATGGTCTTCCTTTTATTTCTGACACTATGTTATTTAACAAAAAAATATCCTTATGATGAAGCCTTTCGATCGTTATGATAAAACTACAGGTTGATTCTTTTTCTCGTGTAGCGGGTTCGATTCTCGGGTCAACCATGTAATAACTAAAAAATCTATGAATGCAGTTTAAATTGTTTTTTAAATTAAAATAATGTTTTCTTTCAGCAAAATATCCTATCAACGATATTTAAAGGTACTTTCCCTTGATGTCCCATAGTCTTGGGACACCCTGTATAGTATTTTTCTTAAACATGCATCGTAAAAATAAATGTGTTTGTTCTAACTAAATAACTTTTACATACATGTAGGCTAATAATTAACAATTTAATTGGAACTACATATTAATAACATATGGCACACTTAAATAATATTAAAAACGAATTTGACTTAATTGCACTGTCTTTATTGGAGGATGACCAAATCAAACGATTGATCCCTCCTTTTAAAAAAACGGTTTTTTAATTGGAAATTACTACTAGTTCCCAGGTATCTAAAATAAATTATTACCTGTATTCGACGACTCAAAATTAGTTTTATTTTATACTTCATTTTTTGCATTAGAAAGATCTTCGCAAAAATAAATATAAGGTTTTTAACCGAATTAAAAAAAAGTAGGTTATCAATTCGACCCTTATGTATGTAATATTATTGGAATTGCACAATATTCATATAATATGTGTTAGTCTATGTGGGCTTAGTAAACAGATGTGCCAAATTACTTAAGTGCATATATGTCTGTATATATGTACATATACATATACCTTTGTCGGTTAGTCTCTCTGTGCAATACAAACCATATGTTTTGATATGTATGAATTCTGCTTTATGTGATTTATTTAGGTTTTCGAAGTCGGTATCATATCAAAAAGATTTTGCCCGCGGGCCCAAATTTAAAAAAAGTATCTATGATTGGAAACTTGCTTAATACAAAAATATCTAATGTTTAAAGATGTGACAACACTGAGAACTTATTTTAAATTTTATTACACTAAGTGCCACTTGCACCATCCCACTAACCCGGTGTTAATCGGTTAAACCGTTAATCCAGTGTAAAATTGTACTGGTAACCATGGTAACTACAGGTTTAACCGGTTAAATCCGGGTTAGTGAATGGTGCAAGTGGCCCTAAAGGACCTAAACCTAACGTTTACTCCAACAACAGCATCAGTGCAGTACGCTACAACTAACAAAAAGACGGCACCGGTTAGAGAGCCCTGAGACCACCTGAGGCGGGGAAATGCTGCCAGCATCCTCGGCACCATGCCAAAGGGACCTCATTTTCTAGATATATTTTAGTTTTAATAGAGAAATAACATGTAAAACTTGCTTAATATAAAAAAAATACTGTTTGAAGATGTGATAACACTGAGAAGTTATTTAGAGTCAGACCGTGAAAAGTCTGCAGCGATTTTGATAGCCCACGCAGTGCAAGTGTTATTTTAAACGTCAAACTTCTATGAAATTATGACGTATAAATAACACTTACACTGCGTGGGCTATCAAATCCACTGCAGACTTTTCTTAGTGCGACTCTATTAACTGATTAGGAAAAATTTGAAGAATTTTTTTAGACTCATTTTTGACCATCCCCCCCTAAAATCATGCATTAAAACACGATACAGAATATGCCGTTAAACAGATCCCCACTATTTTTGTTACACCTTGTATAAGCTATAGAATGAAATATATAATACTTTTAAGTAGGGGTCTTTCAAGATAAGGGGCTGTCCATAAATTACGTCATCGATTTTTGACGATTTTGGACCCCCCCCCCCCCCCTATAATCATCCAAAAATCATGCATCAAATGACCCCATTTCCTCCTACTTCATGCTACCGTCATCCGATGTCCAGACCCCCCCCCCCTAATTTGAAATGACGTAATTTATGAATAGCCCCTAATCTTTTTGCATCACAAAGCTGGCAAAATCGACAAGTAGACGAAAACTAGCACAATTACCCCACTTGATATGACACAGACTTCGAAAACTGAAATAAATCACATAGAGCAGAATTCATACCTATAAAAACATTTGGTTTGTATTACACAGAGAGACAAACCGACATAGGTATATAGTACATACATACACATAAGAAAGGGCCTGGCCGGAACGCCATAGTAAAATCGCCCCTGGCTGAAATTCAAATATTCTTATGCACGTTTATAAGTTAAGGTTATAAAACATCAGTCGTAATTTCGTGAGCATCACAATACGTTTTAAAGAAAAACAAAATATGGAGAAGTATATCATCGTGGATACGGTATAAACGAAGTGAAACCTTCAGAAGAAGGGTTCAAAAGACTTACGAATATTTTAAAAACACACCAGATTCTGTAGCAAGTGTAATTCAAAACAACATTGGTCAAGAATTTGCCCCAGAAAACTTGAATACTTCTGTACAAATTTTAGGTACCTATGTCTTGTCTTGTTTTGTCTAACATAGCGAACAGCGACGTAGGAGTGTAAACAGGAGGCTTAAAACTTAAATCTATTTGATATTTTCTTCAATAGATGGAATAGTTTGTTTAGTTATACTATTTCAAATAAATAAACTAGACAATGCCTACCTTGTTCTACTTTTGTTATAGAACAAACATGAATTGAAAACTACACGTGCTACAGATAATTAGTTACAACAAAAATCACATTCATCTCTAGGATAGTGATCATACATGCTAAATATAAAACAATTTTGACACCAAAAAAAGTTACGGTGCAATAAGTATTTCACATTTTCTATCTTCGTTATAAAAAAGTGAGTAGGTTTTCCGTTGCTTAGATAAGTGGAATACCCGCATCCAATGCATCTTTCTGACAATTTAAAATGTGTGACCTTCCAAGGCCACCGAGCTAGAGATATGTGTAGCATTCTAAAGTGGTTTTTAGTTAGAAACTGGTCTACATCTAAAATCGCCACCATCTTCGTGTTCTAAAAAAAAAACAAATCATTTAGAGCACATTTAAGAGATGTTACAATAAAAAAATGGGAGATACAATACTACGATTGTTATGTCCAGTGGTTTTTCCTAGTTTTTAGGGAAACCCAATACATTAGCAATGGCGCACAATTGTTAGAGATGGGTAGGGGTGAGTAAATACTGAGTATTTACTCGGTATTTACTCAAAGTACCCGATAAATACCCGTATTTACTCATTTAGGTGGGTAAAAACGATTGCTTATAAAATATTCAAAAAGTGAGATTTAAGAACAAAATTGTCTTTTATTGAAGAGTGCTAACGTGTATTAACAATATCTATAAAATAATAAGCATTGAGGACGCTTACTTTTGGAAAAAAGGTAATTATCAGTGAGAGGCAAATTGTGATAATGCATAGTTAACAATTTTGTTTTAAATAAGAAGGTATTTACTTCAAAAATATGGCACTTAAATTCTATCGATGTTATAGATAACTGCATGTCGCGCAAAAGTGCGTATTTACGCGGCACTTAAGACCTTTTATTAAGGGTTTTTTAAAGATAACTCAAAAATGGCTCAACCGATGATGTTCCAAGTATTGTTTTTTGTACTCTATTATACGGCTAATCTCTCGATATGTTTTTATAATTTTTCTGAACTTTGGTTCTAAAGTTATAGAGAGATAAACATTATTATGGCCTTTCGAAGCGGTTTTTTCCCAAAAATATTCAATTTATCCAAAAATGTTCTTAGAAACATTCCAGTTATTTTTAAAGACCCATTTAATGATGTACAACACGTTGGTGGTTTCTGAAATTTTATTTTGTGACAATTAGTTACATCAAAAAGAATAGATAGTATAGAGGGGTCCTGTCATTGTAAATTTTATAGTCACTGTAAATTTACTGCCATCTATCGACACACGACTAAAACTCAAAATGAAAACGTTTAAAGTTATCAAAAAATGTATATGGATAAATGATTTTATTATTTTTATATCATTTTGATCCATGTTCATTCACTGATATCTATGTGTTAAAATTGTTAAATATGAAACGGTGTCGTCACACCATCTAGCCGAGTATAGGCTAAAGGTGTGTGCGGCATCTATTCGAGAATTACTTTTACTTGAATTCCGAGGCACGTTTTTTCCTTAGACTTTATTCGTCTTATACGAAGTTACATATGTCTTTGGTTACATGTATGCAGTGCCCCTTTTAAAAATACATTTCTTACAATTATGAGTACTTAATCCAGAAGCGGCTTACAAAATACACCTATATTTCAAATTTGTATGCCCCTTTCAGCACTCTAAATAGTTTATACCCACCAATTTGGGTATAAACGAGTAAATACGGGTAAATTGAGTAAATACTGAGTATTTACTCGGTATTTACCCGTGAGTATTTACTCACTACCCATCTCTAACAATTGTAGTTCGTAAAAAAAACATTTACTTAAGTTAAAGTAAAAAACGAAATATGTATCATCATAAACTTTACCGATAAAGTGACCTTCCCATACAAATTCAGCCTGCGCCAAGTATGCAAACGTTCAATACAATACTTAATAATAATATCGATTACAAAATTTCTAAACTTGTGTGTTTGGTACATTTATTTCTCTCACACACCAAGTCTTAAGTGAATCAAAAGAAATGTAAGAAGTTTTATAAATAAAACTCCAAAATATTGATGTAACTTGAAAGTCCGGTAAATAATATGTAAAGGTTATGTACTAAACGTCCCATAAAACAAAATGGTCAGCTCTAAAACATTTATACGATGTTTTGGTCGCGTAAAGGTTCGCTATACGCTAATCATAATTTGAGATAAAAAATACTCACTTTTTGCAAGCTTCTTTTGTTTGAAACTGCTTCAAATAATCTTGTTATCTTATTTTTCAATAACGGAAATTTGCTATCAAAACTGTATTCATTTCCAATATACCATTCGTGAAAGTCTGCAAGAAGCTGGAAAATAAAATTAAAAATAAGTTCTCATTGTTGTCACATCTTCAAACAGTAGATATTTTTGTATTAAACAAGTTTTACATGTTATTATGTCTGTTTTGTTAATGTATTCATATTTGAAAAAATAAGGACTACCAGGCGACAGGGGGATACTGCCTAAACTGTCAGTAAACAGAGGGTTCAGGTTTTTTACCCTACTACCTAAAGTGAGGCTATTTTGGTAAACTTACCAAAGAATATCCCCAAGATCGTTTTAAGTAGGGAAATTCCTGAAGGTATGGAAATGCGTCTTCTGATAAGACAGATTTCAGACACTTTTCATTACAAAGTGTATAATTGTCTGCAGTCGAACAGAGCCAATCGAAGCATTCTTCTATTCCAGTGTTCTCTGAATCTAGGTCCGCTTGACTCTCAGAGGTGGTCTCGGGGCCCTCTCTAACCGGTGCTGTCCTTTTGTTAGTTGTAGCGTGCTGCACTGATGCTGTTGTTGGAGTAAAAGTTTTTTCTAAGGAACGACGCGCCCTTGGCTGGTATATTTTATTTCGGCGATACTTAGCCTTCAGATTAGTCACTGCGTCAAAGAGCCGACCATGGGCTCTCCCAAACACTTGAGGTCCTTTATTGTAATAAATAGATGTATTTTCTGCCGGGAATACTCGTTCTGTAACAGATCAATAGTTATACCTATAGTAATATATAAAGACAAATAATTAAACTATGATATATTATAAGAAAAACAACGCGGCCTATTGAAACGTTTCTCGTTTTGTTAGGGAAACATTGAACAATTAGAGAATGTTTTCCATATAACACATGAGGAAAGTTTCCCTGGTCGGCACATCTTTATTTCCTATTAAATATATTCCGTGCCATACATTATTGCCCATTATCCTTTCACCTAAAATTCTAAATCGGTTCAGCAATTTAGGAGTGAAAACGTAATAGACAGACAGACAAAAAGAGAGTCAGTCACTCAGACAGACAGTCAGACAGAGTCACATTTACATTTACAATATTTAGCATGGATAGTTAAATGTAACTTTATCAATAGGTCCCTATTTAAAAAAAATATAACTTACTAATTTCGTGAATCCAATGTAATGCACGTATATGTTACTTGTTATTGGTGCCTTCGGATAATGTTTTACTATTTCCGTTGCAATCTCCCTGGTTAAAGTTCTTCGTAGTTGATCTCCCAAAGAGTTTAGACGCTGTTTAAGAAGCAGTTTGCCCTCTTGTGTAATATTGAGCAGAGAAATTAAGTCCTGGCATTTGTTCTGGAAAGAAAATAATCTTTAATAGAAAAAAACCGACTTCTCTAACTACTAACCTAACCCACTTAACGGCGCGTGCGTTGCGGTGTACGGGGGGCTGAGCGGGAGGGGTAGTAAGTTTGACATCATTATACTTTATTTGGTAATAAATATGTATCAATTTTATGGATGTTTTATGGTAATCATAGTGGTTTATTTAGTTTAGGTATCACATTTGTTTTCCGGGTCAAGGTCCGAGTTGGGGTTCGAGTCCGAGTCTGGGTCCAAGTCCGGGTCCGGGTCTAGGAGCAGGTCGAGGTCCAGGTCTAGGTCCTGGTCCAAGTCCAGGTCCGGGTTCTGGTCCAGATTCAGCCCGGATCCATGTCTGGGTCCAGGTCCGGGTCTGAGTCTGCGTCCGGAGTCCGAGCTCCAGTCCAAAATTTACTCCACATCTCCGTCATTACTGGACCGATTTGAAAATTTTATTATTTTTCTATACCACTATCTATCTGAAAGATCATCAATAAGTAAACAATTTATAATAAAGCTGGCACAATCGATAAGTGGACGAAAACTAGCACAATTACCCTACTTGATATGATACCGACTTCGAAAACTTAATTAAATCACATAGAGCAGAATTCATGCCTATAATAACATTTGGTTTGTATAACACAGAGAGACAAACTGACATAGGTACATACATATAGACATACATACACTTAAGAAATTTGGCACATCTGTTTACTAAAAGCCCACATAGACTAACATAATTATATTGTATGAAATATTGTGTGATTCCAATAATATTACATATTGAATTGATAACCTCCTTTTTAGGATTCCGTAACCAAAGAGTAAAAACGGGACCCTATTAACTAAGACTCCACTGTCCGTCTGTCTGTCTGTCTGTCACCAGGCTGTATGTCATGAACCGTGATAGCTAGACAGTTGAAATTTTCACAGATGATGTATTTCTGTTGCCGCTATAACAACAAATACTAAAAACAGAATAAAATAAATATTTAAGTTGGGCTCCCATACAACAAACGTGATATTTTTGCCGGTTTTTGCGTAATGGTACGGAACGCTTCGTGCGCGAGTCCGACTCGTACTTGGCCGGTTATTATTGTCTGTATTCATCGACTCAACATTAGTTTTATTTTACTACATTTTTTTTTGCATTAGAAAGATCTTCACAGAAATAAATATAATTAAAAAACCCGGTGACAGACGGACAGCGAAGTCTTAGTAATAGGGTCCCATTTTTACTCTTTGGTTACGGAATCCTAAAACGGAGATTATCAATTCAATATGTAATATTATTGGAATCACACAATATTTCATACAATATATGTTAGTCTATGTGGGCTTAGTAAACAGATGTGCTAAATTTCTTAAGTGTATGTATGTCTACGGGGTACGTACATCATTATCAAATCTACAAAAAATTAGAACTACCGGATTTGACGCAAACGCTAAATGTATAAAGTTACTGTAATAACTGGAGTTTAGTAACATTTCATTGTAACATTTGTGACCCTTTCAATATTAGATATAAATAAATATTATTATAATAAATTAAATGACTTGGCTATAGCACGGTTAAATACATATATCAGCTCATACCGGAACATTAGGTTTTACTGACTGCCTTAGTATTTCCAACGGTTTATTGTAATCAATAGCAAAACAGTAACATTTAATGTTTAGAACAGTTATTTTCACTCATCGAAACATTAGGCTTTACTGTCTGACTGTATTCGGGAAATTTTATGAAAAGAAACGGAACCGTCTCATGCCAGAGGGCTTACCGTAAACACCGAAATTCGCAAATAGTAAGTATTAAATGTCACTTCTAAAGTTAGAGTTAGACCAAGAAATGTCTGCAGCGATTTTGATGTCAACCTTCTATGAAATTGTATGACGTAAAATAACACTTGCACTGCGTGGGCTATCAAAATCGCTGCAGACTTTTCTTGGCCTAACTCTCTACACATTCACAGCATAAACCACTATCAACATTATAATTTTAATAACCGGACAGCAAAGAACGCTTGCAGAAATCATCACAAACGACAATTCGTCGGTAACTACCTATTATAAGTAGCTACTTTTTAAATACCTGAATACCTACAAACTAGTTTTACAATTAAAATTAAGTATTTACCTCATCATCCCTGGTTCACAGTTCACACACTCTACACAATTAAATTAAGACAATCAGCAATTTCGTTCACAGAACACACCTAACGCACCTTACCCACCGGTGGCCTGACTGGAATGAGACACAAAATGGCGTCTTGCGGCTCGCCTCACGCGACGCGCTACATGGCCGACATGGCGTCGCAATGAAGAGATCACAAACATTTTTTTGACTGGCATAAAAAGTGTAATTAGAATCACTTTTTTAAAAAGGGTTAATCATATTAAGAGAAAATGTATACCGTTAAATAAAGTTCCGCAGTCAACTATGTGTTTTGCCATGTCCGTCTGTCTGTCCGCAGGATAGCTCAGTGATGGTTAGCACTAGAAAACTGAAATTTGGTATGTGTATTAATCACGCCGACAAAACAGTAAAACAAAAATGAGAAAAACAATTTTTTTTGAGGTACCTTACGTTACTTTCATAGGTACCCCGAAGTGGGGCTGAAATTTTTTTTTCACTTTAATCCTATCGTGTAGGGTTTCGTTGGATATGCCTTCTAAAAAGAAAAGGGGTCCTTAAAAAAATATTTCCTCAAGAAAAGGATGTATATATATATATATATAGATATATTAATGTATTTATGTTTCACATCCATCTTACATACCTATGGACCTAATTATAACACTGACAATGTATGATTAATACAAATAAAATGAATATGAATATATATATATATTATTTATTTAGAAATTTAATTCAGGCAACAAGGCTCATATTACAAATACCTTACAGATTAACATACATATATGTATTTTTTATAAACTTAAAACTACACACTATTTAGTCGACAAAACGGCGTATATATATATATATAGTATCAGCAACGGTTTTAAACAATATAGTATCCCATATTGACTTCAAAGCATTGTCGTACAAGAAGGAATTAAATTGAAAAGGTTTGCGACCTATGCCTTCGTCCCGCCAATTCGGCAACGTTAGATATTACCGAGTCAGACAGTACAAACTACTGTTCTGTAAGTAGGTAGTAGTAAACTCTTTATTGTGCAGAAAGATATTAAAAAAATTACATACAATTAGTAAGAAGTACAAAGACGAACTTATCCCTTTGAGGGATCTCTTCCAGTTAACCTTTTAGTATGATTTATATGATGTTTAAGTATATGATTATAATGCATACCTATTTTAAGTACCTACCTAAGTAATAAGTTATTAACACTACTATTTGGTGATGTCTCTTCGCTAGGCTATACAAAATTAAATATAATTAAAAAAATTGATTCCTTTCAATGACATCGTAGGTCGTTTGTCAGGAACCTACTTTCTTTATATAGGTAAGTACATTTCAAATGTTAATACTAGATGCACCGGATATTCGGTTACTATGCGGTATCTGGCCTATCCGGCCCTTATTTTAATATATGGCCGGATACCGAATAGTGTCCTACTATCCGGCCGGATACCGGATAGGATAGTATCTGATTGATTTCGGAAATTCGATGTAAACAAATTGGATTTAAGAAACAGTCACGGTCATAATCGTACCTACTCGTTTATTACCTAGGGTTCCGTACCCAAAGGGTAAAAATGATGCTGAACCCTGGCTGTACCTATTAGTGGAACTCAGGTTTGGTGCAACATAGGCCCACGCTATTTTGGTCATCCGTCACATCTTGATGAGCACTTGGGAGAGTAGTACCCAAGATAGAGCTGATGCTTAACTCTGGCTGTACCTAGTGGAACTCAGGTTTGGTGCAACATAGGCCCACGCTATTTTGGTCATCCGTCACATCTTGATGAGCACTTGGGAAAGCAGTACCCAAGATAGAGCTGATTCTGAACCCTGGCTGTACCTAGTGGAACTCAGGTTTGGTGCAACATAATAGGCACACTTTGTTTTGGTTAACCGACTTGTCGTCGTGTGCCTATGTTGCAGAGTTCCACTAGGTGGGTCAATTAACTTTTTTCTAACCGCCTTTAAAAAAAGGAGGTTCTCAGTTTGATACGTATGTTTGTATGTTTATATGTATGTATGTTTGTTCGTGATTATCTTGCGTTTGGCTGAACCGATTTTGATGCGGTTTTCAGAAAAGTGTTACATTCTGGAGAAGGTTTTAGTGGACAGTACATGGATGGTTTGAAAAACCAATTGGACCCGGTAGGTGGCGATGCTATCGGTATACCTAGCTGAAACCGATTTAGATAAAATAGTGGGACTCGGACTAGGACTGAAAGTGGGAGTGGGAGCAATATACATACAAATCGTTTAGCACCGAAACGTCATATTATGTTATTAATTTTCTTATTATTAGGTATTAATTACTTTTTCCAGAAATTTGCTTTACGACGGGATAGGGACTGGACACGTATAGGGGTGCCATATCAAAATTAAGTATTTTGTGCTTTTCAGTGGGTTGGTTTTTTGAAGGCGGTTCCCTTTTTTAGGGTTCCGTAGCGAAATGGCAGAAAACGGAACCCTTATGCATTCGTTATGTCTGTCTGTCTGTCTGTCTGTCCGTCCGTATGTCACAGCCACTTTTTTCCAAAACTATAAGAACTATACTGTTGAAACTTGGTAAGTAGATGTATTCTGTGAACCGCATTAAGAATTTCACACAAAAATACAAAAAAAGCAATAAATTTTGGGGGTTCCCCATACTTAGAACTGAAACTCAACATTTTTTTTTACGTGTGGGGTATCTATGGATAGGTCTTCAAAAATGATATTGAGGTCTCTAATATCATTTTTTCTAAACTGAATAGTTTGCGCGAGAGACACTTCCAAAGTGGTAAAATGTGTGCCCCCCCCCCCCCCCCCCCCACCTGTAACTTCTAAATTAAGAGAATGATAAAACTAAAAAAAAATATATGATTTACATTACCATGCAAACTTCCACCGAAAATTGGTTTGAACGAGATCTAGTACGTAGTTTTTTTGAATACGTCATAAATCGTAAACCGCAATTTTATTATGTTACTTGCTGCTACGGAACCCTTCATGGGCGAGTCCGACTCGTACTTGGCCGCTTGTTTTAAGTAGGTACTCCAATTATGGCGTAATTATTAGGGTGATAGAGAAAGATGCCCGCCATTTGCGAATTTCGGTGTTCACGGTAGCCCGAGACGGTTCCGTTTCTTTTCATAAAATTTCCCGAATACAGTCACTACAGTCAGTCAGTAAAGCCTAATGTTTCGATGAGTGAAAATAACTGATCTAAACATTAAATGTTACTGGTTTGCTATTGATTACTGATTAGATACAATAAACCGTTGGAAATACTGAGTCAGTCAGTAAAACCTAATGTTTCGATGTTTGCGCGAAACGTGACATGGTTGCCTTTAACATCTCATGCAACGAATGGCAGAAAATGGCCGAAGACCGACCCGTGTGGCGTCGTGCTATTCACGATGGTCAATCCAAGCACGACGATGCCTGGTTTTCCTCATTAAAAGAAAAACGCATGAGGCGCCACGAGCAGGGCTCCAACCCCCGCCCACCTGGGGGAGCATACACCTGCCGCGTGTGTGGCCGAGGGATCCTCTCTCGTATAGGGCTTTACAGCCACGAACGCAAGTGTCGTAACCAGGATGCTGCTTAAAACATCTGACACAGATGATAAAGGCCTGTTATTATGAGCTGATATATGTATTTAACTGATATATGGCCAATTGGCCAGGTCATTCAATTTATTATAAAAATAATTATAGATATCTAATATTCAAAGGGTTACAAATGTCACAATGAAATGTTAGTAAACTCCAGTTAATAAGTACAGTAACTTTATACATTTCGCGTTTGCGTCAAATCCGGTAGTTCTGATTTTTTGTAGACTTGATTATGATGTTGGCTCAATTAATGGTAACCCAAGTTTGAGACCACGACCCGCCGAACGCAACTTTGTCAAAAATATTTATGTTTATTTCATACATAATAATAATAATAATAATAACCCCGCGGGGGCAGCTTGTGGCGAGCTGACGGTGAGTGGCGACACCGCGGACCCCTATTCCAGAGGGCACTTTCATCTGGCCCTCGCCTCTGTGCTTGCCTTGATTGGCCGGCCAGAGTGGAGTCGCAAGAGCGGGACCTATGCTCCAGGTTGGAAGTGTAAAATGTCATAACGCCGGCGGCCCGCTGAACGGATTACCGGGATCTGGCTACCGCAGACTCACCTCTCGACAACCTCACAGCCACTCCAAAGTGTTGCCCTGTTGTCGCACTGTGCGTGCGGCCATTGCGGGGCCCACTCAATGAGTTGGCGAGTCACCACCTGTCTTATACAATTTTGAGACTGATTGTCACGGCAGGTGTCCGCTAGTCTCTCCCATAGCCCATTATCCAGTCCATCCAACTTTCAAATCTATAGCCCATGACCTTATTAGTTCCCATCGCAGCACAAAAGTGCTGCACTGCAATAGTCTTTGCACCTGGCGGGGACCATCTCCGGATGTATCACATTGTGCGTTCGGGGATGGTATCCGCCACGTGTATCCCTTACTTTTAGATTAAAGTGTCTTAAAGGGCCTCTGCGCTGTTGGCTTCGGCCCCACGTAAGCCTCCCAAAGGTCCGGGACCCCGTGGTCCCGAGATATGGCAAAGACATACAAATAATAATAATAATAAATAATAATAATAATATTCTTTATTGTGCACAATGAAAACATGCATACATACATATTAAATACAAGTAGTATATTTTTTTTAATAATGCAATGCCATTATGTACATTTAATTTCGATAATACTTGGTCTGAAAATACGGAAGCTAATATTTAATCTAATTTAACAGAACTGAATAATATGGCATAAGTATATGGCTGGTAGCCGTTGCTCGAAGTACAAATAAAAATAAATTACTTTCCACCCTAGGGTGGGAAATGCAATTTTCCACCCGGTTATCAGTCTATGAAAGGTGAACTTTCTAGGAGAGATGAAAATATTTTTGATGAGATAAATTTTACTTAGCGCGCCATCTTGCGTTCATACAGCTAACCACTCGGTGTACGTCCAGACATCTATCCTAAAGATACAAACATTTTTTAATAGATGGCGCTGCCTTACATGAATAAAATTGTCTATACAGTGTGGCGCGTATTCAGTACTATTGGATTTTATTTGATGTTTGGCTAAGTGACTTCACTTGTACACAGTAAGAGGGCGCTGATCTTATAATGCCTTAACGGTGTAGTTTTCAACTATATTTTTAATAACATTAGATAAATTGAAACTCATATAGCTCTGTTAAATTATTCGATTAGAAGAGATAACGAATTATTAAGCTTCAGTACCGTTATTTGAAGCCTATTTAATATTTGAGAGAGAGCGTTACTGTTGACAGATGACGTAGCGGTTCACAATTGGCTGACACCTACCCTCATACCTACCCCCACCTTCAAGTTACGTTTGCCGTTTTACTCCCCTCCATCCACCACCAGGCACCGTGGCTAGATGCCACGGAGCTTGCCTTCATTGGCGTTCTGTTTGTCGGAACGTTCGGTTCACTACAAAAAATTCTTAGAAATCCTTAGATTCTTAGAATTTTTTGTAAGTACTAATTTAAAGTATTCTTTAAAAACGGTGTTACCGTTCGATGTTTGATATAAATAATTTAAAGGATTTGACGGATAGCTCGTGTTCGTCAACGTATTTGGAATAGCTGACACCTGATCGATTCACATCGCGAGTGCAGCGCAGCCGTCGCGTAAGTAAGCGATTTTTATTTTATTTATTTACAGTGAATCGATTCGTCATAAGCACGGAACAGGTCATTAATAAATGTAAAAGTGAATGGCTATTTATAGGCCTCAGTTTTATTGTCTTCCGGAGGGGACTGTAAGGTTCCTATTACAGAATAGAACTGCCAATTAACTTCGGTGTTCTTAAAAAGATGCGCTCTGTGCCGTCGTATGTTATGCTAAACCATCTGTGTTTTTGCATTAAGTAAGCTTAGTCTAATTACAATGATAATGGTAGTAAGGTATATGACCTGATATTTTCCGTGCATTTCCATAATTTCTGGTACTGTGCTGCCGTGATACAAGACCCCCTAATTTTCAAACTGGTTCAGAAAGGGGCTATAATGTCGAAAATATGCTACAATAAGAGGCCATGATCATCAGAAATACTACCTATGTTTGGTACGCCATGGGCCATTAAAGAGTTACTCTAGTATCATGTCCGCCTTAAAGTTGACGAAGCCCCTATCGCGGGGCTTCTATTTTCGCTCTGAGGGTCGAAAGGTAACTAACAAACCTACATCGAATACCTTATTTTCAAGCTTTGTGTTCATATCCTTTGGAAAGTTTTTTCTTAAATAATACCGACGTTGGATGCACAGTACCGTCAGTACCTCTGTGGATTTTATTTTCAATAAGGGTTTTGTATAGGTACCTAATAATAAAAAGTGCCACTGCAAAAAAAAAAAAAAAAAAAAAAAAAAATATTATAGTTACAGCAAGGGATTTAAAAGTGAAACTCTTGTATGTATAAGTGACATATCTCTATTCAGTTTATGCGTTATTGTGATTTTTGGTTAATCATGAGTTTTAATCTTTATACATACAAAATTTATATTTGCTATACATATATGTATACCCACATACAGGAGAAGCACACTATTTGGCCCTTTGCTATAATAACAACCCTTGTGAGAAAAGGAGGTTCAAATTATTTTTCTGTTTATGACATAATAAAGTAATTGAACGCCGCCTGCACAAGGGATGATAAATATCCTGCTGCATAAGCAGAGTAGTACAATCTTGCATTATGTAAATTAGCATACTTACTCCTACTACGATAATTATCCAGCTGCGTATGCGGGTATTAGCGGAAATATTATTGAAAAAGCGTATATAATACAAATAACATACTTAACATTTCCCGCCTGCGTAAGGCGTGTGAATATTATTATTAAGCCAACTGAAGATACGCCGCCTGCGCAAGGCGTGTGATCTTCATTAACCTGCTACGCTAGCAGATGAAACAAAATGGGCACTATAAGACTGGCATAATATAATCAACAATGGCTCCATATACCACTTATTCCGCCTGCGCAAGGTGTGGAAAATTATTAGCCATGGGGGAAAAATAACTTATAATCAGACATTGTTCTGAATCCTTAAAAAGCAAGGTTGCTTTCTAGTTGTTAGACTAAAATTAAACAATTTTAAAGCGTAAACACGCTAAGTACTTATGTTAAAATTATACAAAAGGCCTGCGCAGGGCGTGAAACATCCATTAGCCTGCTGCGCAAGTGGGTATCAATTAGTTCATGGTTTCACTAACCAAATATTGCTACTACCAACATGCATGCAACATGCATGTAAGCATTTACCATACATGTACCTATTTATCATGTTTTTCAACATGCCAATATAATTCACCCCTCATGTAAATCTCTGCCTACGATAGGCATTTGAGAATTTAATCATATTTTCGCCTTGCTGCGAAATCACACCCCAAAACATTAAATTGTCTCGGGAAGACCCTAATCTTAACATTACAAGATCCTAAGAGGATAAAATAAGTCTTAACACACTCACTGCCAGCGACCCGCTAGGCGGGTGCCCTTTTCGTAGGGGCTGTTCGTTGCATAGGTGATTTTCTCGTGTTATCGGCCACGCTCGGAACGCGTAGCTCGCGCTGACACTGTGTTAATCTGACTTTTGGGTCAGTAACATTAGAAATCACCAAAAACGTGACGAATCCCGTTTTTAACAAACCCAAAGTCTGGATTCGAAAGTGTGGTCATACGCGGCCCAGTCAATGGCCAAGGTCATGATAATCTAGATACTAATCGTTGAACAAAGATTTTTTGGAAATTGCTATTGAATTTAATTAGCCGGCCGCCCCGCCGCTACATAATGCGAGTCATTTAAAAATATAAATATAATGCCCTGGAATGGTTCAAGGTTCTTGACCATTCATTCATCATTTAAGCCCACGTGGGTTAAACACATTTTAGAAAACGGTACCTTCCATGGACATAAAAACAAATGTTGGATGTATCCCGCCTCTAATGGTGCAGCATAAAAAAAATAGCTTTAAACTCCCTTAACTTTGCGTTGTCTACAGAAAAGACGTGAGCAAGTTAACCATAATATAAAATGTGTATGACCCACAATTGGTATGTTCATCGACTCATTGTCAGTCCAAATGAAAGAAAGCCTTTTTGGTATCAATCCAGATGACGACTGATAGATGATGACTCAGGCTTTAAAGATAAATATCCTAGATTCCCTAGACGATTTCATATCAGAACCTTTTCTTGAACCCTCGCACTTTTCGCAGTTGAAAGACTGTATTTACCTATTGATTCGAATCTACTTTCAAACCTAAAACCTGACCGTAGGTTAGGATTTTCCCTGGAAAATGTAAGCAGGCAAACTCGAGGGTTATTTCTATACCAATGCTCATTAATTGGTGTGCTGTGAAATTTCTCACATTCATTACTTTGGCATTTGGCAACAATAACGTAGAAACCTGTATCTATTTACTTTACGAATGTTGCAAATATACCTAGGTGAAAATCAGTGAGCTCACTGGGATACCTAACATTAAATTTTATTTAAATCATTTTATTATAAACCATTGAACGATTTAAAGCTATGCAACGGCGCTATACCCCACGCAACAGTTTGAATTGATTCTAAAACTTGAAGTGATGTATCATCACTTCAAGTGTGTGTTTTCTTAAAAAACTGGAAAATTCGAAGGCTGATTAATGCCAAATTAATATATAATACTTATTATTAATATCATTATACATGCAAACGAAGAACCTTACTATAACCTGTCAGGCAATAACATCTCCTTGTTAAGATAAGTAGTTAGATTATGTCTATATATCTTGTACTTCCTTGAGCTTGCATCAGGTAGTGCAATTAATCCCGAAATAAGCATTCGTGGACAAAGCTAGAACTACCAGCAAGCATGGCTATTACTTATATGTTTTAAACAATGCGAATTGTAATTTATTAAAACGTTTATTGAACGTAGATCTATCATCTACTCACGAGCCAAACCTAGGCTTAATAGGAACGCAAACATAGTAATATGTATGCAAAATACCAGACGATACAACAACAAGCGGGAGAGCATTCTCCGGACAGAATTATCAAGATGAAATTGTAAATGGTTAACAGAAATGGACGAGCTTTTATTACTAATGATACAGAACGTGCTTAAAATTCTGATTGCTTACTTAAGATTTTAATCGGTCACTTTATGTTAATAATTACCTAAACTAAAGGCCATGTAAAGTTTATTCAGATATAACGCCTTGATATAATGCTTGGCCATACATCTTGCTTGATGGTACATAATTGCAATAAAAAAGTAATGAGACCTTTACGAGAAACAATCCTAGTATTATTCTTGCTGTATTACAGCCGTTGAATTAGTAAAGTCCAGATACTTACCATATTAGCCCTAATTATTATACCAACATGTTATAAAATAAAACCTCATCATAGGCTGGTTAAAGTATGGGCTCAGGCCCAAAAATATTTTAAGAATACTCTCTGGGGCGAGGTTTTACTAACGTAGCGATTTCAGGGAAAAAAACTGTGATTGTTACAACATGATTAGATTTTTAATATTATAATTGAGGATTGTATATTTTACAAGGCCAATTACATTCTGAATGGCTGCGCGCTGTACACAATTGACTGCAGAGAAATCGTATTTGGTAAAGGGTTGAACTCCTTCAGATGATTAACAGAAAGCTGTTATAGCCCTACCTAAATTAATCATCAATATATCACTTACCTACTGTTTATTTAAGATCGTACAACAGCTGGCATGTAAAAGCAGCTAATCAGTTAATCCATGAATTAATTGACCAAAAGCCATGACTTACTTCTACAGTATAAGAAACACGATGGCATGTATTATGGTTGTGATAAGTGCACTTTTGAAATGAATTAATTGCCTTTAAGACTGTAAGATTTTTGAAAAGAAACAAGAGAGGCTCTGAGAAAATGTATAAAATCGTTTTTGTGTGCCTATAAGTTGAATTGTATCCTGCCTAGGGCTTGCAATTCGAATATTCGAATATTCGAATTTGTCGAATATTCGGCCTGTTTTGATATTCGAATATTCGGCCGCTCAGGTTTCGAATATTCGAATATTTTTTATTACTATAAAAAATCTATTTAATCCGCTGCAGTTACAGTTTCTGTGTGTTTTCCGGGTATTTACAGTGAATGAGTAATGGGTAGGTACCCAAATACGAAGGAAATAATATTTTTTACTGTATTCCTCTCGATAGACTTCGTGAATATAGTGAAACCTAACTCAATTTGAAAGAAAACGAAATCAAAAAGTATGTTATTTTTACGGTGCATAAGTTTTAAGTTAAAGGGTCATTCTGTTTATTAAGACTAAACCTTGCCCGCACTTATCGCAATTCTCAAATTTGATCATACCAAACCTGCCCAACTAGGTAATCTAACTATGCACCTTTAGCTGACGAATAATCCAGTAGTCAACTAACTTTTTCCCTTAAATATTCCAATATTATATAATTAAGCCGACCATTAATTAAGGCCTCTGAGTGACTACAAGTTAATTTAAATCAGAAAATAATTACCTACTAAAAAATAGTACATTTCGATGCTAGTGCGGAAGGTATGTCATTACTTCACGAGTACCGAGATATCTTGCCACGAGCCGCAGGCGAGTGGGAAGACTCGGGACGAGTGAAGAATGACATTTCCGCACGTGTATCGAACGACGTTTTTTAATACAGTTGCGAAAAAATAAGTAAAACATTGTTAATCGTACACTAAACAAAAGTGGTAACAGTGACAGCTCGCTTAGACGTCGTCTTTAAGTATATTATATCTATGGGCGTTTGGCAGCTATTCCGTTCCATTCAGACACCTTATTAAGAACGGAATTTTCAATATTCAATATTAAAAAATAAACGTGTTATAATGATGAAGAGGTAAGTATTAAAATATGAAATATGTATATTTTTCATATTCTTACATTAACAGTAGGTTTTTATGCTGATTACGACGTTTAAAGGAAACTAATATTAACACTCATCAATAAGTAGTCGTGAATTGGAACAAGTATAAATTTAAAAAAATTGGAAAAGTAAAAAGCACTAGTTCGACATAACCAACTTTCCGCACGCTAAACAGCTACGTAAAGTAGCACTTTGTGAGCAACTGTATTAAAAAATATCTTACATACCTAGGTTTGGTTTAGATGATTAAAGTTATATTATTTCACTCAACGGCGCATTTATAATAAAAGTTTTATCTAGAAATATTGAATACGTCTTATTTTGGCGTTTTACTTGTTTTTATAAATGTGGGCATCTCATAGTAGGATGATAAAATCTAGTCAATTAAGTGGATTTCTGCAAAATATCATTAGTTTTAGCAATATGTGAAATAAGCTTTTGAATAAAACGATAATAAACCGATTTCTCGTTCTTTTTCTTATTTTTTATAATATTCGAATAATTATTCGAATATTCGAATATGTCGTCAGAAAAAGTCGAATATTCGAATACCTGAAAGTTTCGAATATTTGCAAGCCCTAATCCTGCCTTATTAATACTAATATCTGGTAACCATATCTGGGTACAGGACACTGAGAAGTGTCAATAATCAAAGTTTATTTTCCTCGTTGCAAGATAAAATAAGTAAAGTATACCAGAATTATTTGTTAGTATGTGGACCTTGAAATAAATGGAAACACAAATGATGATCTGAATATAATTGTGGGATGGAGAAAATAAAAACATGATTGTTTGCAGAAATGATTTTCATAAACACAGTTTTCTATACACATGTCTTTTGCTTTTAACAACACTCCTTACCTATCCATAAATAATAATGTATAGTAAAATATGTCACTGCACACTTTAGACCATTAGTCTATTTCACATTCATCCATGTACCCGGATTGTTAAGTGCACTTGTACTCGTTAATTCCATCAGTTTCATTTATCATTATAAATGGATCACATTGGCGTTTTCTGACCACCAGGCGATCACAGACACGTCTCAAATATTAAATAGGCTTCAAATAACGGTACTGAAGCTTAATAGCAGCGTTTTACCTTACAATAAAACGCTTATTAAGCGAAATACCTTATTTGAAGCCTATATTTTTAAATTCGCCTGTGGCTACAACACTCAGTTGCAATAAACCACATCACTTTTATTAAGGCCGTTGAGGGTACTTTTGGCTTGCTGTTTTTTCTCCCACCATGCAGGATGCAATGAGCAACATCTATAATCTATACAGCCCAATGTACTGGTACGTCTATGTTTTATTTCACATTGGAAAATTGAATAATAATAATATTATATGCAACCCTTTGGTAAGTGGTATTATTGCAACTTCGTTTTATTTATAATTATTTGAGATCCAATGAAGGCAAGCTCCGTGGCATCTAGCCACGGTGCCTGGTGGTGGATGGAGGGGAGTAAAACGGCAAACGTAACTTGAAGGTGGGGGTAGGTATGAGGGTAGGTGTCAGCCAATTGTGAACCGCTACGTCATCTGTCAACAGTAACGCTCTCTCTCAAATATTAAATAGGCTTCAAATAAGGTATTTCGCTTAATAAGCGTTTTATTGTAAGGTAAAACGCTGCTATTTAAAGTAACCGTTTTGCTATTAATTAAGGTAAACGGTTATAATTAGAAATACTTAGTCAGTAATGTTTCAGTGAGTGAAAATAGCTACTCTAAACATTAAATTTTACTGTTTTGCTATTGATTAGGTTAAACCGTTAGAAATACTGAGTCAGTCAGTAAAAAACGTATGTCTTGGTGAGTAAAAATACAGTTAGTAGCATAACTGAACCTGTAATTTACATGAAATTGGTAAGAAAAGTTTGCAATCAATTATTTTCGTCTTTCTCCATTGAGTCTATTTTGCACTACCCTCTCTAATTTTATTTCATTTATTTATTGCATAGTCATGAACATAAATTACATAATAAGATGTTACAGTTAAGTTGGCCAATTCATGACACCCTGTTAGGGCACACAACATTTAACTTACTAGCTAATACCTATTAAACATTTCATTATAATATATTTACCGTATAATTAGCGTGTATAAGAAAAACAAAAGTCTAATAATAGTAACATTGTAAAAGTCAACAAAAGATAAATTAAATAACATTCCATACATTAAGTTTTTAGCAATAGTCAAAGTAATATAAAAACATTTCATGCAATAATTTAAAATTCAATGTCACAATAAATAATAATAAAATAAGAATTATAAATGCTATACTTGTTTATATAAAGCAATGATGTCAAATATTAATAATCGAATTTAAGCTGTCGTGAGTCATACTAACACTAAGCGATACAATACCACTAATAATGTCAATTCTTATATAATAATAATAATGTCCATTTATTTATAATAATAATTATGTCAATTCATTTATAATAATACTTCATTTAATCATTCCATTACATTGAGACAAAGTTATTGGTTTTAGTAAAATTAATAATTCTCAGTCGTTATCACTATTGTCAGATGCCATAAATTCTTGATAAGAATAAAATGATTTATCAATTAACCACGATTTCAGTTTATTTCGAAACATATTATAAGTTTCAACGTCTTTAATAGTATCTGGGATTTTATTATATATTTTTATTGACTGGTAATGGGGCCCGTTTTTATACATAGTTAATTTAGGTTCAGGGAGAACTAGTTGTCTATTTCGACGCGCGCTTTTAACATACTGGAAGTTGGATATGTGTTTTCTTACAAATAGTCCAACCTCCAGTATGTAAATACATGGTAAGGTTAGAAGCTTTAGGTTAATAAAGTGTGGTCGGCAGCTTTCTGGTTGTCGGATGTTAGCTATAACGCGTACGCATTTTTTTTGTGCTATAAATAGATCTTCGACGTCTGTGCTATTCCCCCATAAGACTACCCCATACCGCAACCATGCATAGGCATATGCGTAATATGCCGAAAGTGCACATTCTACGTTTGTGTTCCTTTTTAATACACTTAACGCAAACAAAAAACGCGATAATTTGTTCCTGACCTCTTCAATATGCGTTTTCTAATTTAAACTCGTGTCAATGTTTAATCCTAATAGTTTGAATGAGCTAACCTCTTCGATACCAAGTTCTTTTGACGTTGCCGATAAATCTAAATCGTCTTTTTGGTACGGGTGAAATTGAATTAATTTGGTTTTGCTCATATTAAGTTCCAAACTGTGTTCATTTAACCAATTCGTAATTTCTGTTAAGGTATCGTTGATATCGCTCTGAAAGTTATGGTTATTAGGACTTCTAAACAAGAGGGACACATCATCTGCGAACATAATGCAAGTATGTTTTGTAATTTTGGGCAAATCATTAATATAAACTAAAAATAGGATACATCCCAAAACTGACCCCTGAGGTATTGAACAATTGGTTATTAGGGTGTCTGATTGTATGTTTGAGACTTCACCTGTTTTTTTGTCGTGATGTTGGATTTGTACGCATTGCGCCCTGTCTTTTAAGTAGGATTGTAACCATTTGTGTGCACCGCCTCGAATACCTATTCCATAAAGTTTATTTAATAGGATAGAATGTGAAATTTTGTCGTATGCTTTCGTCATATCTAACATCAAACCGATAGCGTAATGTTTATCTCGTATACAATTAAGAATTTCATTGACATATTTATATACTGTGAGCGTGGTGCAGTGTTGCTTGCGAAAACCATTCTGATTTACATCTAATAGGTGAAATTTTTCTAAAAACTTGTAAATGCGATTTGCCATTGTTTTTTCGAAAACTTTGGATATTACAGGTAGTAAGGCTATGGGTCGATATTGGTTTGAATTTTGCGGGTCACATTTATTTTTAAGAATAGGTTTTATTATTATAAATTTTAATTTATCTGGAAAAGTTGATTGCGTATAGGACTGGTTAATTAATTTAGTAATTATAGGCGTAAGTTCTGCACTACAGTTTTTTAGCAAAGCTGTGGGTATTTCGTCTATGCCGGCACTATATTTGTTTGGGAGTTTCCTTATTATTGAATGTACTTCGTTATCAGTTACGGGGCTAAGGTACATCGAGTTTATGGCAGGTTGCATAACCGGCCGGCCAGTTGGTCGGTTGCTCTGCGTGCAAGATGATGCACCCACGGTCGAAAAATAATCATTAAATAGATTTGATACTAGTCGAGGACATTTTACAGTGGAATTGTGGTGTTTTAGTGTAATGTTAGACGAACGATTTGTGGTTTTTGAACCGATTATGTTGTTTATCATACTCCACATACTTTTAGTTTTATTACTTGAACTTAGAATTTCACGGGCATAGTTGAGTTTTTTTGAAGTTTTTATGCTCTTTTTTAATATATTTTTATATGTGTGATAGTGTTTTTTTAATATTTTGTCGTTAGATTGATTGACTAACATCTGGAGGAGTCTTTTGTGCTTGCATGAACGCTGAAGACCGGTTGTGATCCAAGTTTTTTTCCTGTGGAGTTTAATTTTTATAGTTTTTAAAGGTATGTATTTATTTAATAATTCCTGCATTTTACCATCGAAACGAGTATAATTTTCATTTACGTCATAAGCATCTTTGATAATATCATCCCATTTAAACTGTTTTATAGCCTCCCTAAAACTTGTGATATTTCGTGAAGTGAATAATCTTCTTTTGGTATACATGTCAACATTAGGCAGAATTTTACTCGTTGAGAATTCATAAATCAGGGCCATGTGATCAGATATGCCTAGGTCCTTTACAGAAGTGGTACTATGTTTATTATTTGAAAATACAAAGTCGATGCATGTTGAGCTAGTAGTTGTGACCCTAGTCGGTTCCGTAACTTTTTGGTGCAGGTTATATTCTAACATTATATTTATGAGTTTACGGTAATCATTCGAATTTTGAAAAGCATCTAGGTTAAAGTCTCCGACAACTATAATTTGTTTGTTTATTTTCGATTTAACATTACTCAGTAGTTGGTTTAGAGCATCAAAAAATATATGGATATTGTTATTTACTCTGTATACAGTTATTAACAAAATATTAGGGAACAGTTCTACCGCACAACACTCCATAATATTGTCAATAGACAAATCAGATATGTCTTTTCTCTCACTAAAAGATGTTCCAGTTTTGATAAGGATCGCTGTACCGCCTCCTCTTCTTCCGGTCCTGTAGCTGGCCGCTCCGAACACATAGTCTTGAATTTGTATTATGTCTTTTTGCAGTGCAGAAATCCAGGTTTCAGTTAGGCATACAACTGGGTAGTTATATTCGTGTAGCAGACTTTCTAGTAATTCCGTTTTATTCTTTATACTTCGGATGTTTTGTACAAGTATACTCATATTGCAGTTATTGCTTTTATTATTATTATGCGAGGGTGTTGCTGCGAAAGGAATGGTTAGGTTGCTCTTTAAGCGAAGGGTCTTTTGGGGGCTGATGCAGTTTTGATTCACTTTGGGTGGAGACTTGGTAGTGGTTTGGACTGAGTGATAATAAGTGGCTGTCATGATGTGTCGGTTTCTTGTTATCGTTTGGTCGACTTGTGTCTGGAGTTAAAGGCTGGCTGTTTGATATAGATGGTGGAATAAACTCTTGACCGTTTACATAAAGTATATTATTGCGTATAACTGCGTGTTTCCCATTTCGCCGCGCCTGTAATAACCATTCTCGTTGCTGTCGCTTTTCCTGTAAAGCTTCGCGCCCTAGTACTTCTGAAATTGCATATCCGCTTTTGTGAAAACAATAGCCATGATCTAGTATGTGCTTAGTTAATCTTTTATTTGTTAGCTCTATGAGAACCGGTCGCCTTAGTTTTCCTTTTTTGCCTATACGGACGACTGAATCCACGTGGTCGTTAATATCAATGTTCAGAAAATCATATAACAAATTAGAAATTCGAAATACCAGTTCTGATTCTGACTCACTCTCTAGGTCGTTGTACTCGTCGAGGCCGTACAACACAATTTTTTTCTGTTTATTTTGGTCGATATCATTAGAACTATGTGCGACATTTTTCAGTGCCTTGAGTTCGCTGGTTAATTTATAGTTTTCTTGTTCTAGCTTTCCAATCTTGCTAGTTATACTAATTATGTCATTTTTCAGGACTGCCTGTTGAGTTGTGATTATATTATTTCGCTGTAGGAAATCATCTTTAAGTTCGTTGATAGTTGTACTCATTTGTGATAATATCATTTGTTTCATATTCTGCATAATTTTGTGATAATTTTTCTCCAATTTTTGATCGAGAAGGATGCTAAATTGTTCAAGACCTATTGTGTGTGGTGTTTGAAGTGGTTGTTGTAGGTTATTTGTAAAGTCTAGGTTTAGGGAGTTGTTTGTGTCGCCTGTTAAACTTCTATCTTCTTGGAGTTGGTCGTCGACTGACATATCGGGATCGTTAATTAATCGCTGTTCGTGACTCTTACGGATAGGAGTGTCGTCATCTTTACGAGTACGTCGAGAGGTAACATTTGCACAACGCGGGCAAACCCATGAGCTTTTCAATTCATGATCGTGTTCTCTTACATAGGCTGAAGTCATGCATAAGCACTTAAAGTGGTATGTATCATTGCAGGCAACGCACCGTAGTAAATCCAAGGCGCTTGTTATTGGGAGTGGGCATGCTTGGCAGTTCATTTTTGTTCGCTTGCTATTCAATAAAAAACATAAAAATTAAAAGCAAAAAATTCGTAAACAATCTATAATTCACAGCGTAGGCCTATTTTATTTTGTTCTGCGTTTGCCGTCGGTAATTGAGTGTCAGTGGGGATGTTCGTTCCTGATTTGCTTAGCGGATTTGGGAGTCCACAAAACAGCAGCTGTCTCGCTTGCACCTTTCACTTTAGCTTGAATTGCAATCGCCAGTATTCGAAGTTTGAATCCGGGTTCAGTAATGCCACTCGTTAACACTAGATGGCGTTGTTATTAGTCGATTTCTTTGTCGTAAATTTAGGTCTTAAATATTGTTTAAAAGTACTTTAAATTAAAAAAAAAGATCACTTCGATACTGTTCCTAAACCTCACTAACACTTTTTTTTACATTTTTGGTCCAGTTTTCCTTTTCCTAATTGAAATGTTCAACACTTAGGTAACGGTTTCTTTCCACATAATGTTTGCATTTTTTCACTAATAACTCGACAAGAATTTGTTCACCAATAATTTCACCACTGATACTAATAATCGTCTATCGATTTAAGCTGTTTTATAGCACTTTTCTTTAATTTTACTATTTTAAATTCGTAAATACAATTTGATGGCGGGTAGTCTAATTCATAGTGTTCATAACATAAAATTCTTCTGAGATCTTCATATCTCTTGATACACGTTAAGTTCGAATAAATACAAATAAACTAATAACAGACAATGTGTAAATTTTTTCATGTTTAAGTCGGAGTTAAAGATCATGACTTATATTACCTATGGGAATGTCATATCTGCTACAATTATAAGATAAACTAATTACGCGTCTTTACAATAAGCAGCAACTCTCTTAAACCAGATATATATTCTAGTAATTATTGCAAAAATAAATATCAGGTGCAAAAGAGAATCAATTGTTGGCTCCATACATTATTGCAATGATTCAGCTTAGCACCACACACTTTGTTCACAAAATTTTCTGTGAAATTTTATTTGAGCCTATATGTTATTTACTTATAAGGTACAGGTACCTACTCATTCCCTGATTTGAGAATTTTAGGCATTGCCTTTCATACACAGATTTGGTAATTATCAGGGATACATAAAGTATGATATTTTTAGCCTTTTGAGTAAGTAAAACCATAAATGATAGACAGATCACTTGTGAACTGATTGATAGAGCATTTCATAATCTATACGTTGTATTCAAAGCAATTAAGTCAAGCTTGACTATTATTACTACATCTATATATTACTATTAAGGTACTACTATTAACTCACTTTTGCTCCTAACTGTAAAGACTCTAATAATTAAATTTTACTGTCTTGCTATTGATTACGGTAAACCGTTAGAGTTACTGTTTCAATACGTAGGAACTATATACTATTTCGATGAGTGAATATAACTATTCTATACGGCAAATGTTACTGTCTTGCTATTGATTACAGTGAACCGTTAGACTTACTGTTTCAATACGTAAGAACTACTGTTTCGATGAGTGAAAATAACTATTCTGAACAGTAAATGTTACTGTCTTGCTATCGAATACGGTGAACCGTTAGAGTTACTGTTTCAATACGTAGGAACTATATACTGTTTCGGTGAGTGAAAATAACTATTCTAAACGGTAAATGTTACTGTCTTGCTATTGATTACGGTGAACCGTTAGAGTTACTGTTTCAATACGTAAGAACTACTGCTTCGATGAGTGAAAATAACTATTCTAAACAGTAAATGTTACTGTCTTGCTATTGAATACGGTGAACCGTTAGAGTTACTCTTTCAATACGTAAGAACTACTGTTTCGATGAGTGAAAATAATTAATATAAACGGTTAATGTTACTGTCTTGCTATTGATTACGGTGAACCGTGAGAGTTATTGTTTCACTGCGTAATAACTACTGTTTCGAAGAGTAAAAATAATTATTCTAAACGGTAAATATTACTGTCATGCTATTGATTACGGTGAACCGTTAGAGTTATTGTTTTAATACGTAAGAACTACTGGTTCGATGAGTGAAAATAACTATTCTAAACATTAAATGTTACTGTCTTGCTATTGATTACGGTGAACCGTAAGAGGTACTGTTTCAATACGTAAGAACTACTGTTTCGATGAGTGAAAATAAATATTCTAAACAGTAAATGTTACTGTCTTCCTATTGATTACGTTACGGTGAACCGTTAGAGTTACTGTTTCACTACGTAAGAACTACTGTTTCGATGAGTGAAAATAATTATTCTAAACGGTAAATGTTACTGTCTTGCTATTGATTACGGTGAACGGTTAGAGTTACTGTTTCACTACGTAAGAACGACTGCTTCGATGAGTGAAAATAACTATTCTAAACAGTAAATTTTACTGTCTTCCTATTGATTAAGTTGAACCGTTAGAGTTACTGTTTCACTACGTAAGAACTACTGTTTCGATGAGTGAAAATAACTATTCTAAACGGCAAATGTTACTGTCTTGCTATTGATTACGGTGAACCATTAGAGTTACTGTTTCACTACGTAAGAACTACTGCTTCGATGAGTGAAAATAACTATTCTAAACGGTAAATGTTACTGTCTTGTTATTGATTACGGTGAACCGTTAGAGTTACTGTTTCACTACGTAAGAACTACTGCTTCGATGAGTGAAAATAACTATTCTAAACAGTAAATGTTACTGTCTTCCTATTGATTACGGTGAACCGTTAGAGTTACTGTTTCAATACGTAAGAACTACTGTTTCGATGAGTGAAAATAACTATTCTAAACGTTAAATGTTACTGTCTTGCTATTGATTACGGTGAACCGTTAGAGTTACTGTTTCAGTACGTAAGAACTACTGTTTCGATGAGTGAAAATAACTATTTTAAACGGTAAATGTTACTGTCTTGCTACTGATTACGGTGAACCGTTAGAGTTACTGTTTCAATAGGTAAGAACTACTGTTTAATGAATTAAAATTACTGTTTTACATGTTACTGTTTTGAAACAGTGATACGTACTGACTGAAATGGGTAAATTTAAATGTAATATACGTTATTTCAACTGTAAAATTTCTTACTGTTCTAAAACAGTATTCTTTTCTTTCAGTGTAGTTTTAAATTTACTCTACACTTTACAGCTGGCGCTGATGCCCTACAAAATTAAAACATGGAAAGGACCAACCTCAGGATGAAAACCTTCCTCAGATGCTGCGGGGTGTCAGGCTGGTTTCCCCGAGAAGGCTAGAAGCTGAGCGGAGATGTAGAGCTCAGGGGCCGCGCACGTGGTACCAAGACTACCAAGACGACGTGGCAGAGGCAGATGGGGTGCTTAAATTTCTCGATCCAGGAGGTCTCCCAAACAATATTCATAAATTGACTTCCAAGCTTTTGAAATGATGAAATAAATTAATCAATAAATTTAATTTAAATTCCCGGCTCCTGTAAACCGAGAAAAGGATATATTAGCCGATGCCCTTTATGGCCGCTAGAGAAGAAACGAAACAATTGTAAATTTAGCTCACCGCACTGGAAGCTGCTAAGACTTCTGGCGGAGCGCTCCCTTCCCTCGAGCAGGAGTCACTCTGCAAAGAACCAAAACCTGGTCAAGAACAAACCCACAACGTTTCGCGCCATTGTGGAGTTGATCACCACGAAATTAATTTGTACTCACTCAGTGGAGCTTCCGAAGGACTCAAGCCGTTTCCATCTTTCAGACCACCATGTCGAAAGTGTGGTCTTCCCATAAATTGTGCTCTTGCGAGCGAGTGTCCCCAGAGGGGTTCCCAAAGCAAATGTGCAAATCATTCTCGAATGACCTCCTCCAATATGGAGGTCCCTGAGGGCCTAACAAAAGTAGGGTGGCAGTCCCTTGAAGACACAAATCCTTCGAAAATTCTGTCTGAATTGTTTAGACAATTTCACTCCTGAGCCTAAGAAATATATTTTTATCATTAAATCTAATATTGTTCCATTCCAGAGCCACTTTGTAAGTCTGTAATTTCTATGTTTTGTTTTATATCAAAATTATTTTTTATCTGAAAAAACATACCTAATCATACAAAGTTTTCCTGGAGTGACAATATAAATATCTCAAGTTTTAATTATTTTTACTCGTATGACAACCCCGGCAACAGATAAGCATCTAGAGGTGCATCTGAATGCAACAGATTATGCAAAGAAGTGATATGAGATAGTTCGTTTCGGACACTGTTAAAAACGTTTAAAAAGTATTTTTCTTTTAATTATGAATCATCTCAATAATACTAAATATAAATTTAGAAAAATTTACTACGTTACAAGTTACAATACCCCCCTCCCCGATTTTAAGGTTCAACGTAGGTGAACCGCTCGCTGTCCTCAGCGACTTGGATCCTAGAAATAAGTTTATTGGACCAAACCAACAACAAACCAAAGGCAAGAAAACTAACCTACTACACAAGCTATTCAAATTGAACAAAAACCTAACGCGGCTTCGAGATTCTGACTCTCAGGAGTCTAAGGACTCTATGATACATATATCATCAAAAAAAAATTTAAACTACCGTTTCCACAAACATGGATTAACCGAATCTAAAAACAACCGACCAAAAAGGAAAATCTCGAACCCACGTTAACATACGGAAGGTGAAAAAAACTATGCGGCCTCTGCGCAACACATAGAAAAAACCTACGTTATACCTTACAAACCAGTGAACAAACCGTTGGCCTTCTCAGTACAACGCGGTAAAAGCTTGTTGTGCTGAGAAAGCCAAATCCAACCGCCAGGACCGATATTCAGCATTCATCAATATAAACTCTTCTTGACCGGTCAAAATGATGAAGTCTAGGCAATAACCATCACCCGACTCCAACAACCATAAAACCAAACCGGAAAACAATCCAACAAACTCTAAGTTTCAAACCATCAAAGTTGCTAACTTAAGTTTCAATCTCTACCTATAAAAGTTTGTCCCCGACTAGGGCTTCCGATACCGGGATCCCGGGATCCCGAAATACCGGGATCCCGTCTTTTTAAACGTATTTTTCAATACCGGTATTTTTAAATGCAATACCGGGATCCCGGTATTTTCAAAAACAAGGAAAATTTGCAGTATAAACCAATTATATCCATTAGAATTGTCATATTCGGCTGTTTTAAGAAGCTTACTACACGTCAGACGCATTTAACTTGCATCTAGCCCTTATTTTATTATTGAAATAAGATTGTTGCCTAAACATCAGATAAATGTTTGGTGGTTGGTGGTGGATGAATCCTGACAGTGAGATTAATATAGTTAGTTCTTAAAATTTTATCAAAAATTTTAAAGAAAAGAACAAGGAACAAGGAACTGTAGTATGGCAAACTAATTTAGGTGGAAATTTGAAAAAAAGTTGCTTGGTGGGTTGTTGGACTAAAACCGTGACTGGTGAAGTCAATAAGTTGGATAAAATTATTTCTAACCAGCGGGCTCAGCACGGTTCCATTTTTATCGACTATCACTATGCGCGTCCCTTTCGCACTTACATACTTGTAAGAACGTGAGAGGCATGGTGACAAGGGATAAAAACTCGACCGCGCTAAGCCGCCTGGAGTGTGAAATAAAATTAATGCTGATGGCGACATTGATTGTTTATTGTTCTAAAAGCTTTTAGGACATATCTGGTGTTACAGTAACCCTTTTTAATTTCCCTTTTTAATAAAATTATAGTTTTTTAGCGATTCATATATTATTCAATACCGGGATCCCGGGATCCCGGTATTAATGAAGACAGTTTCGGTATTAATACCGGTATTGTGCGAAGTCCGGTATTTGGAAGCCCTATCCCCGACTGACTTGTCGGAGGAAACGAAACGTCCAAAATCATGTTGCACAAAACCCCCAAAAATATGGTATATGTCGGCGAAGTTCCACTATGCGCATGGTCTGCATGGTCACCGGGTGGTAACCAGTTCTCATGACCATCCATTAGGTTAGGAGTAGTAACGAAGAAATAGACGTTTCACTTGTTAACTCACTTTTATTTACGAGTATAGATAGCTCTTACACAATCTAGGCTTAGCATAAGAATGAATCGAAACAAAGGCATGCAACCACTTAAATAACCTTTTCAACCCTACCCCTCCAGGTGGGACTACCTGAGATCACGCCACACCACCTGCGCTACAGTTGTTTATCAGTACAACTCCCATTTATTAATACTTCCGGAATCGTTTCAAAATAACAATTAATTTAATAAAAAATAAATATTTAATACATTAATTTTGAGATTATTTTAATTAAACACATTCAGTTTATCATATCGAAATTATAATTAAACAGTCAATTGACTATACTTCCTTTAAATCAAATATATTTTATATTTATTTGCAACTATCGATTTAAATAATAAAAATCTAATTAAAATTATTTAAAAACATACATTTAAACAAACATCAAGGATTGCCGCCCACACGGCCATTCTGCTCCAGCGCGCTCCCTGCGCTGATCCTGGCATCACCCATCCTGGGATCTAGCCCACACCGGCATCACTCAACATAGAGATCTAGCCGTCAAGACCGGGAAAAAGGAAACGCGTGGTGGCCAGCCAGCGTTATAAGGAAGGTGTTGTGGATAAGGTGGAACAATGCATAATAATATCTAATTAATTAAACCACGTTTATTGGGTCTCGGACTGAGAGCAGTCTTCATTTTGAACACTGCTACTCGTCTCATCCACCGCCCACACGGCAGACTCGTCATCATCATTATCAAATGGATCTGTCTGTCCCGTAGGAGCAGGTCTTAAGAAATCATGGCTAGCGATCTTTTCAGTACTTCCACGTAAATTGACATGTTTTAATTTATAGCGGTCGTTAGGTAATATTTCCAATATCTCCATGGGGCCCTCAAATTTTGCACCCAGTTTGGTAGTATGTCTTTCATGACGACGCATCAAAACAAAATCTCCCACTTTGTAAGGTTTGACCCGCGCTTTACCTATATCAAACCTCAATTTGTCTTGAAAAGATCGCTCGTCCATCCTTTGCTTACAAACATTTCTAACAGAAGTAAGGTCCTCTATAGGCTCATCATCGTCAACTTGGAGAAGCTTGATAGCGGGTGGCGAACATTTTTTCCCTAGCAACAGTTCTAATGGACTTTTACCGGTACTTTTAGAAATCGTACAATTAATTGCTAACTGTAGATCTTGCATAGCAGAATACCACGGTTTATCAAGCTCCACCACTGACATATTATCTTTTATTATTTTCATAATACGCTCTGCCTGACCATTTGCCCTACTAGCGCCTTTAGCCACAACGTGATGTTCAATACGAAATTTATTTCATAATTCTTTAAACTCTAGCGACGTCATACTTTTATCTTGATCTGTTATAAGACGTGCCGGGGTACCAAATATAGTTATTAATTCCTGAAAGCTTTTTATAGCGGAATCTGTTGTACGATCGTCAGCATAAGCTAGATGAACGTATTTGGTAAATGCGTCTATAAAAACAAATGCATACTCGGCCTCACTTCGGGTCCCATTCATACGTCCAGTTTAGGGCTTGCAATTCGAATATTCGAATATTCGAATTTGTCGAATATTCGGCCTGTTTTGATATTCGAATATTCGGCCGCTCAGGTTTCGAATATTCGAATATTTTTTATTACTATAAAAAATCTATTTAATCCGCTGCAGTTACAGTTTCTGTGTGTTTTCCGGGTATTTACAGTGAATGAGTAATGGGTAGGTACCCAAATACGAAGGAAATAATATTTTTTACTGTATTCCTCTCGATAGACTTCGTGAATATAGTGAAACCTAACCCAATTTGAAAGAAAACGAAATCAAAAAGTATGTTATTTTTACGGTGCATAAGTTTTAAGTTAAAGGGTCATTCTGTTTATTAAGACTAAACCTTGCCCGCACTTATCGCAATTCTCAAATTTGATCATACCAAACCTGCCCAACTAGGTAATCTAACTATGCACCTTTAGCTGACGAATAATCCAGTAGTCAACTAACTTTTTCCCTTAAATATTCCAATATTATATAATTAAGCCGACCATTAATTAAGGCCTCTGAGTGACTACAAGTTAATTTAAATCAGAAAATAATTACCTACTAAAAAATAGTACATTTCGATGCTAGTGCGGAAGGTATGTCATTACTTCACGAGTACCGAGATATCTTGCCACGAGCCGCAGGCGAGTGGGAAGACTCGGGACGAGTGAAGAATGACATTTCCGCACGTGTATCGAACGACGTTTTTTAATACAGTTGCGAAAAAATAAGTAAAACATTGTTAATCGTACACTAAACAAAAGTGGTAACAGTGACAGCTCGCTTAGACGTCGTCTTTAAGTATATTATATCTATGGGCGTTTGGCAGCTATTCCGTTCCATTCAGACACCTTATTAAGAACGGAATTTTCAATATTCAATATTAAAAAATAAACGTGTTATAATGATGAAGAGGTAAGTATTAAAATATGAAATATGTATATTTTTCATATTCTTACATTAACAGTAGGTTTTTATGCTGATTACGACGTTTAAAGGAAACTAATATTAACACTCATCAATAAGTAGTCGTGAATTGGAACAAGTATAAATTTAAAAAAATTGGAAAAGTAAAAAGCACTAGTTCGACATAACCAACTTTCCGCACGCTAAACAGCTACGTAAAGTAGCACTTTGTGAGCAACTGTATTAAAAAATATCTTACATACCTAGGTTTGGTTTAGATGATTAAAGTTATATTATTTCACTCAACGGCGCATTTATAATAAAAGTTTTATCTAGAAATATTGAATACGTCTTATTTTGGCGTTTTACTTGTTTTTATAAATGTGGGCATCTCATAGTAGGATGATAAAATCTAGTCAATTAAGTGGATTTCTGCAAAATATCATTAGTTTTAGCAATATGTGAAATAAGCTTTTGAATAAAACGATAATAAACCGATTTCTCGTTCTTTTTCTTATTTTTTATAATATTCGAATAATTATTCGAATATTCGAATATGTCGTCAGAAAAAGTCGAATATTCGAATACCTGAAAGTTTCGAATATTTGCAAGCCCTAGTCCAGTTATGTCCGCATGGACGGTATGAAAGGGCACAGCCACTTTATCAATGGGATGTAGAGAGATTTGCCTAGCTCCAGATACGCCCTTTCGAACTCGGCAACTGACGCAGTTTTCTATAAATTTGCGAACTAATTTGGACATATTAGGGAACCAGTATTGTTCTCTAATTTTGGCTAATACCTTTTCCCAGCTAAAGTGTTGAAGTGTTGAGTGATAGTGAGCAATAAGATTCCATCGATAACTACATGGGACAATAATAAGTTTCCGTGTTTTGTTATCAATTTGAACTTTTCTTCTGAGCAATTTGTCCTGTAATATAACGTATGTATTGGCTATATCTTGAGGTATAGAGTCTGAATTCAGCTGTTCTACGATATTTTTAAGTATGGGGTCGCGTTTTTGTTCTATAAGCAGCCAGTTATGGTCAAGAGTGGTAACATTGGCTGAAAATAGCAAAGGTTTTGATTGTTTTGGTGATTTGTTAGATTCACGGGTATCTACAGGATTTCTACTGAAGTAATCTGCGTGAGCCAATCTTTCACCCTTACGGTATTCAATCTCAAATTCATAGTTTTGTAAAAAGGTCCACCAGCGGTGAACTCTAGGCGTTAACTCCTTTTTGTGTCGAGACGCTTTAAGTGAATTGCAATCAGTTATGACTTTAAATGATCGCCCATATAAAAAATGACGAAAATGTTTTATTGCCTTTACAACGGCCAGCGTTTCAAGTTCATATGAATGATATTTACTTTCTGCGCTGGTCGTTCTCATACTAAAGTACCCAATAACGTGAGCTTCTTGATCTCTTTTTTGAATTAAAACGCCGCCATAGCCGAGAGAACTGGCATCCGTATGGAGTTCGGTCGGCAAATCCGGATCAAATATCGTAAGCAAAGGAGAAGATGTCAAGCGACTGATTATCTCTTTTCTAGCCTGTTCTTGACGCTCTGTCCAGTTCCATGGTACGTTACTCTTGGTAAGTTCATAAAGGGGAATCATAATCTTTGAGAAATTTGGTACATATTTCCGAAAATACCCAGCTAGTCCATTAAACTGGCGCAATTCTTTTATGTTTCTGGGTACCGGGGAACTGGATAAAGCCTCAATCTTTCTAGGACTGGGTTTAACGGTCCCGTTTTCTACAATGTTCCCCAGATATTCGATTGAAGTTTTCAAAAAAGTACATTTAGAAACGTTTAATGAAAAACCGGAGTCAGTTAATCGTTTTAGGACAAGATCAAGGTTGCGCAAACCTTCTTCAGGCGTTTCAGACATAATAAGAATATCGTCAAGATAGACTAAAGCAATGTTATCTTTATAGTCGCCTAGTGCTTTGTTTATGGCGCGCTGATAGACGGAAGGCGCATTGCAAAGGCCAAAAGGCATACGTAAATACTCGTATTGTCCATCAGGGGTCACAAATGATGTCTTTTCGATCGAGTCTTCAGCAATAGGAATCTGATGAAACCCGGCGGTCATGTCAAGACGTGTAAAGTAACGCGCCTTTCCTAACTTATCTATCTGATCAGCAATCAAAGGCAATGGAAAGTGGTCTCTTAAAGTGTTAGCATTCAGCTCACGGAAATCAACGCAAAGGCGATCAGAACCATCCTTTTTCTTAACTAGCAAAATTGGACTGCTAAAAGGTGAAGAACTTTCACGAATTATTCCATTGCTTTTGAGATCTGCAATCATTTCCTTAACCTTTTCGCGCTCAGTAGGTGATAATCTATAAGGTCGACGCTGTACAATTTTGTCAGGGTTTTTAAGTCTTATTTTCAATTCACCGGTATTTACTTTAGAAACGCGATTTCCAGTCGTAAAGCTGTCTTTATATTTATCAACAATATCATGTAATTTTTTAAGTAAATCAGTATCTTTTACGTCAGTATCAAAAACAGGCTCAAGACATGATTCTTTTTGTGTGCATTTGCTTATTAAGAAATTGCGTTTCACTGAAATTTCATCTCGTGTTTGAGTGACACTAAGACCAGGTATTTGCAAAAGGTCAAATCCAATTATGATATCATCTTGTATCTCAGTATCTTCAACAACATAAAACTCTAACTCGACACAAGTACCACCTATTTCTACCGTATTAGTAATGGTCTGTCTTGAATCAAATGGGTGCTCACCAGCACCGAAAAAAGTGGCATTAACAGCCTTTCTCTTCCCGGGAATCGAACCAGAGAAGCGTTTCCGCATCAGTGAACAATCAGACCCAGTATCAAACAAGCAAGGATAAGTAACATCACCTATTTTAACTGTAGTAGTACTACGGGCCCTGCCGGAAAGATTGCTGCAAAGGTTTACTAACTTGTCTGCATTCGACCGTTCATTTAACATTTTACGAAAACAATTCTTTTCAACATGGCCCTTTTTCTTACAATATTTGCATTCAACTGATTTAGTATCAGTAGGTGCTTTAGACTCGCTACCGACGGTGGGGGAGTTATCAGATCCGGAAGAATTAAGCGCCTTGCAATCACGAAAGCGATGACCAGGTTTATTACACCTATAGCAAATAGTAGACGAATAATCTGGTTTAACACCTACTTCAGTGGGGCGAGCTTTCTTAGAATTGTTATTATTATTCGTTTTTTCTAGTGTATCGAATTTGCGTTTACGGTATGTCTTCAAAACAGATACTAGTTTAGGCAAAGAGTCAGGCGTACTTCGTAATAATTCAGATCTAATATGTTCAGGATAAATACCTGTGATAACAGCATCCACAGCATCGGCATCATTCGCTTCCGGCCGCACGCGCTTGAATAATGTCCAAGCTGTAGTGGCGTATTCGGCGTAGCTCGCTGCTTGGTCCGACGTGTAGTTGCGCCACTTCTGTACATCATCAGCATACCGGAACTCCTTTGAGAATGTCTTGATTAGATCTTCCTTCACCTGATCCCAAGTAGTTGAATGTAGAGACCACGTGTCGGCCCACACTTTTGCTCTTCCTTTTAACTGAAGTATGGCTTTCATCCGTGCTTCTTGAGGTGATATAGAGAAGACGGAAATGGTTTCATCGACATTAGCGCACCAATCTCGAATATCATGAGATCGTACATCCGGGTCGAACGGGGGTAGGTAGAAATTTCCTCGTTCACGGGGTAGCGCCGGCTGTTGTGGATTAGCGGCAGTGGCAGACAGTGCCGCATTAACAGCACTTGCTGCTGCTTGCTTGGTGACTGTGGTTACCAGGCTCATCACTTGGTCCATGGTAAAAGTAGGCTCAGGTTGAATAACCGATCGTCGACGCCCGCCTAGTATAGGGGATTGTGATCCCACCGCTGCTGTCGGCGAAGTTCCACTATGCGCATGGTCTGCATGGTCACCGGGTGGTAACCAGTTCTCATGACCATCCATTAGGTTAGGAGTAGTAACGAAGAAATAGACGTTTCACTTGTTAACTCACTTTTATTTACGAGTATAGATAGCTCTTACACAATCTAGGCTTAGCATAAGAATGAATCGAAACAAAGGCATGCAACCACTTAAATAACCTTTTCAACCCTACCCCTCCAGGTGGGACTACCTGAGATCACGCCACACCACCTGCGCTACAGTTGTTTATCAGTACAACTCCCATTTATTAATACTTCCGGAATCGTTTCAAAATAACAATTAATTTAATAAAAAATAAATATTTAATACATTAATTTTGAGATTATTTTAATTAAACACATTCAGTTTATCATATCGAAATTATAATTAAACAGTCAATTGACTATACTTCCTTTAAATCAAATATATTTTATATTTATTTGCAACTATCGATTTAAATAATAAAAATCTAATTAAAATTATTTAGAAACATACATTTAAACAAACATCAAGGATTGCCGCCCACATATACCTAAACAAAACCGAGGTACGGCAACATGCGAAATAGTACTACTAAAAAAAATCGTTAGGTCTTACGCCTAACGACACATGATTTAAAAAAAATACACTAAGTAAAAAAAACAAACAAAGTACTATTTCGATGTTTGTCGGGTATGGTTTGTTTGTTTGTTTTTATATGTTCTTTATTTTAAAATATATATACAATATACAAAGTAATATGCTGTACATTAAACCAAGCACTTACAAATCACGGATACACAAAATTACTTTCTCAGGCTAAACACCTATAAAAGTTTATAACATACTTTTTTGGATATATTTGTTTAACATGGAATAAGTATTTAAAAGAAACTAACTATAAAGGTATGAACTTATTAGTAGTAAGTTCACTTATAGCATGACACTTTATTTCTTATGGATTAATTTATGCAATATAAAAGCAATGCAATAATTTTTACTCATTGACGGTTAGCGAACAAAAATGCACATGCCACGCTACTCGTCCAGTATAAGATGAGCTGCTTCCATTACCACGGTGCTATGCGTGTAGCCGTTGCGAACGGGGGTCTTATTGCACCGGACGTGGCGCGCTAACCCTCGTCGCTACTACAATCGTCAGGCGGGAAGAGAGAATAGTGATGGGGCAAGCGATAAGTACCATACCTATCGACATACGGCAAATCGGATATACGTGACTGCCCTATGCATGAAATTAAATTATTTGAATGGTTTTTAAGCTTAGGATTATTAAAGAATTTGGAAGATAATCTAATTATATAAGGTCGTAGTGGGACTAGTCCGATATCAACATGCAATTTAGCCAAATTTGTCCGAAAAGGTGTGTTAAAAGCTATTTTGACTGCCTTATTTTAAATGGTTTGAAGAATTTTATAGTTACTTGGGCATGTACTATTCCATGCTGGGCATGCATAAGTTAGACATGGACGAATTAGAGTAGTATAAATTCTTAACTTAGTAAAAGAGCTAAGATTACTTTTCCTCTTCATAACTGGATGCAAGGCTCCCAGCGCCTGAGCGCCTTTAACGCGGAGATTTGTTACGTGTTTGGTCCAGTTGACTTTACTATCAATTGTAACACCAAGGTAACGCACAGACTTCCTCCATGATATTGCGTGGCCAGCAATATTGAGAAGTCTATGTGGACATTTACGTTTACGCGTGAATAAAATAGCCTCCGTTTTGGTTTCGTTCAGCTTAAGTTTCCATTTTGTAAAGAATTCGTGTAGACGTTCAATTGATAGCTGTAATCTACTTATAATGAGATCAATATCATCCGATGAAGTAAACACCGCCGTATCGTCCGCAAAACATGCCAAGCTAGTACGTGTTTGTATGGGGATGTCATTAACATATAAAAGAAACAGAAAAGGACCGAGAATCGACCCTTGAGGCACACCAGCTGGAACTGGGTGAAGTGGAGATTTCGATTCTCCTATGTGAACAGCAAACCATCTTTCTCTCAAATAAGACTGTATAATTTTTACTAAGTGTAACGGTATTCCAAACCTAATTAGCTTATGGATGAGACCATCGTGCCAGACAGAATCAAATGCTTTTTCTATATCTAATAAAAACATGCCCGTGGATTGTTTTAGATTTAGGTTATGGGCTATATGTTCTGTAAGTCTAGTTAATTGTAAACTTGTTGAGTGTTCTGAACGAAAGCCAAATTGTTCGTTTATAATTTTGCCATTAGAATAGATATGCAGACGAGAAGCTAGGATCCGCTCAAATAATTTACCAAGCGCTGATAATAAGCTAATCGGCCGATAACTAACAGGTACGGCTGCATCTTTACCAGGTTTTTTTAGAGCAATTACCTTAGCAGTTTTCCAGGCCCTAGGAAAATACCCAATATAAAGGCAGCCATTGAATATTTTTGTGATATAGACAATCGCTTTTTGAGAAAGGTTTTTTAACAAAATATTTAGAAGGCCATCATCACCTGGGGCCTTACGTGGCTTGAATTTATGTAGGGCCTTACAAACTTCGTGTGGTCGCACAGGATTGAAAGTTTTGGAATTTTGTAATCATTTAGTTCCAGTACAGATTTGTTTACTATTTCCTCTAGGGACGGATTTTTCCAATGTAGAGTAAGGCTCATGTTTGCCTCAAAGGCCTTTGCCAGCGCCTCGCATTGTTCAGAGGTGTTATTAGTTAAAGTACCATCGTCTTGTTTTAATTGTGGAATGGTAATATTCGTTTGTTTTAGGGATTTTACAACGCGCCAGATGTCGTTCGAAGGATTATCCACTTTGGCCAGTTTATTGTTCCAAATGTTGTCTAGATATTTTTGTATCGATGAATGAATAATTTGTTGGAGTTTGTTTATTTGTGTACGAATTTCCTTTTTGGCACTACCACCCTGCAGTTTTTGATCTTGACGGCGGAGTTGATTTCTTTGTCGAATTAACTTTTTTATGGTTCTTGGTAACTTAAAAATAGGCGTTTTGCATGTGGCCGTTGGGATATTATGATTCCTGGCACTAATAATGCAGTTTTGTAAGTTTTCTACCGCTGCGTCTATTTTAGATTCGTCATTAAAAACTTCCCTATTTAATGTTATATCGGAGTTCAATGATGAGCGGAATGCTTGCCAATTAGCTGCTCTAAATTTATAAACTGTGGGTGCAACAAGACACTCAATATAACCCTGAATCTCAAAAGTGAGTGGTAGATGATTTGAGGATAGTGCTGGTAGTGCTTCGAGGTTGTTATTGCAGATAATCAAATCGGGGTTTGTAGCGGTTAGCTCATGCCGGTAATTTATCTGAGTTGGAACAGTTGAGGAGTAAATCACAAATTCGTGTTCAAGCATATGACGAAACAGAGTCCTACCACGGGTATTCGTATAGGTGCTATGCCAGAAGGGGTGATTTGCATTAAAGTCACCCATAATAAGAACGTGTCTACCAAGCTTGAATAGGATGTCTAGGTCATTACGGTCTAATGGCAAGTTAGGGGACTGATAGACAGACAAAATTACATAATCAGCATCGGACACTTTAATACTCACACCGACGGCTTCAATATTTTTAGTGAGAGGAATTTTCACCAAGTTATGCGGAATGCTGTGTCTAACTAAGAGCGCAACTCCCTGACCCCTCCCCGAGTGATGTTTATCTTGGCGGTAACAATGAAAACCGGCCGTAGCCATAGATATTTTGTCCGTAAGTTTGGTCTCACACAAGCCAATAATGTCGATAGGTTGGGCACTTACCGCAAGGTCGAGTAGTTCATGCATCTTGTTACGCACTCCGTCGGAGTTCCATGATAATAAGCGAATTTTATGGTCCTTAGACGTACTGACCTAGATGCGTAATTACAAGTACAACTTTGTCAAGCAATGACGAGCATGTCAGGACTTCTTGTTTTAAGTTTTGAATAACACTAAGTATCTGGAGCATCTCGCCGATTGGTGACTCCGATTGATCTGCTTGTGGGATGTTTGCGGATGATGGCACTGCTGGAGCTTTATTTCTAGCAGGGGCTACCCAGGACCCAGATGATGTTGCAGCAAAGTATGTGGTAGGTAAAGCTGGTTGGTTAACTGGCTGACTGGCTGGAGCTGTGCGTGCTTCGGGAGCCTTCCTGATCGGGGTTTTTCTTTTGTTAATCCTCTCGATATAAGCTAGGCGAGAGGGACAGTTGGGAGCGTTTGCCGGGTGATCTTTCTTGCAGTTTGTACAGAAGGCTGGATCGTCTCTCGTCTTCTTAGGACATTCAGCTGTTGTGTGTGGAGCTGGACACTTGACGCATCGTGGTGGCATATTACAATTTCTTGACGTATGACCAAAACGCTGGCATCTGAAACACTGTATAACAGTTCGATTTGGTTTAAACTTCTGCATTTCTATGACGCAGTTAAAAAGGTATCTTATTTGACGAAATTTTTGAAGATCTGCTCCCGCTGGTAGCTGTACGAGAAATGGTGGGTAAGGCATGTCGCTGATCTTCGCCGATTTCAACTTGGATATTTTGGTGTCCGGAAAGCCGAGGCTTTGAAGCTCATCTTTCAACTCATTTTCAACATACGCTGGTAACCCTTTGATAACGACCTTGGGTGTCCTTTCATCTTTTCGCGTGTATGTACGGAACGGTGCATTGTCTGTACGCAGGCCGTCCTTAACTGTTTGATGTGCCTCAGGCGTGTAACATATAATGGCAACTTTATTATTGCCCATGTACTTTAGGTGAAATCTGTTGGTGTACTTGCCCACCAACGCCATAATTTGACCATGACTATAATTCTCCTTCAATTCCATTATTAAGGGTGGTACATGCCCGGCCCTCTTCACTGTGGTGCTAGCTTTGCGAAAGTTGTCATTAGGCACTTCTGCCTCCACGTCGGTAGGAAGGCTGAAGTAACGATTTTCACTAATTTGACGGTTGGCATCATACTTTGACTGGTCTTTTGGAAGTGCCGTGCGCTTGGGAGTCGACCAATCATCGGTTTCAGCCAGCCTCTTGATGCTAGGGCTTCCAGTAGATGAAGACCTTTCTAGGTACTTCTTCATGTTTTATCGATATCGATGTTTTGTCGATAATGCGGTGTCCCATCACTAAACGCGATCTTACGTCAACAAACCGGTAGGGCTAACTAGACGTCCGTGCGTTCTGCGCGACTACCGAACGCCGAATGCGTCGGGTATGGTAAGTACCGACAAAGCGCAACAATGCGTTATCATTTGGTCATATTAAAGATAGCTCCGATGTTGGGGTTGAGAGGTACTTAGCAGGTGAGTGGTTTGTCGTCCTTGGCGGCACGACGACTGGTACAAGACGAGGGATCGTGCGTCCAAGGATAACTCCCCTAAGCTCTAAAACCATACTAAGTCCTATATCCCAATATCGCTCTGAGACTGAGCACAGCTTCGATCGCACCGCACATACATCACGCACTAACAGACTCAAACATTCATCGCCCATGCAAAAAATAATAACGAAACAGTTTTTCCCTGTTCGCCACGTTCCGAACAAAATTCGTGAATTAAATATTTACCGAATATTTAACACTACTAACGATCTCAACCGTCTTTTGTTATGTTATGAGAGGTAGGTGATAGTGGTTGTCAACCCTGGCGGCAAGACGACAAGCCAAAGTGACTCGGGGTCTTGCGTCCAGAGATAACTTCCACCTCGAAACCTAACTTCCATTTCCTACTTAAAATCTTTAATACGCCACGACCGAATTGGGTGACCATCCAGCCTTTCAAGCTCATAAACCAAAGGAGATAAAACCTTTTTAACCCTGCACGGTTCATACTTAGGTGCGAGTTTTGACATAACAAACTTAGAGGCGTCACTTTGCGTGTAAGTACGTTTGTGAACAATATCCCCTACTGAAAACTTCGCCTCTCAGCGTCTCAAATCATAATATTTGGCATTTGTTGCATGTGCTTGCAGCATACGTAACCTAACCTGCTCAAAAATCTCTCTCATACAGCCAAATTCGCCTGCATACTCCTCTCTAGGCATACCCACAGCATACTGTTTATCAGTATCTTTATTAAACGAGCCGTTAATGACGGGTTCCCTAGCGTGCACTAGAAAGAAAGGAGAATACCCGGTGGTCTCACTTACTGCACTGTTTATCGCAAACCTGATTTGGTGCAGCTTTTCGTCCCATGTACGGTGATTGTCCTTTACGTAAGACGCTACGGCGGTCATTACTACTTTATTATAACGCTCGACTAAATTTACCTGCGGAGTATAGCGCGGGCCATAAAAAATATTAGGTACGTTGTAGCGTTTCAATAACTGCTTAAACTCTGATCCCGTGAATTGCGTTCCATTAATAATAATAATAATAATAATAAATCCGTTTATTTAAGACAACATAGGTCCAACACAACACATTGTCTGCAATCACGGTCTCAGGAACGCCATGTTCCCAAATGACATGGTTTTCAAAATGCTTCGCCACCAAAGCGCTAGTAGCGCGGCGAAGTGGAAATAGCAGTGTGTGTTTCGAAAAGCAACAAATAAAAATGTATAACCTGCGCGAGAGCGCGGCAGTGGACCGACAAGATCTATGCTAACTACCAACCATGGTCGTCGACATACCTTTGGCTGTCCCATGAGGCCTGCAGTCGGTTTTTGCGAATGCTTGTACGCTGCACAGACCTCGCACGAACACGTTCCTAAGAATGCCCTTACGTCACGTGCGTTCGTCGGTGTGGGGAAGTTTAGAACGGCAGAAACTAATAAGGTTTACAGGTGTACAGTTAACAGTGTGGGCAATGGGTAGGTACATAATATAATAAACAAAAGCACGTAACAATCAGATATCGTATAACTTATATCGATTTCGGTGCAGCATTGTTGCTTTAAAAGGATCTGTTTAGCTAATTCCAGCTGAAATTATTAATTGTAGTTAATAATAGTACTATAAATATTAGGTATGAGCCTTGACCATCTCTCTAGAAATTGTTTATAGCAATTCCTTGAATTCATCTACGCTTGAACAAAATTGCCACAAAATTTACGATTTATGGACTAACGCAATGTAGTCAACATAAAATATGACCCAGAAAACGTCAATGTATGCCAGCTAATTATAATTACCTATGTACACCCATGACTGCAGCGAGTGCACCATGGTTCCATTTTTATCGCCTGTCACTTTCGCACTAACATACTTGTTAGAACGTGACAGGCATGGTGACAAGCGATAAAAATTCGACCGTGCTACCGGGGCAGGTCAGACCCAGCTGGGAGCCGAGCCAGCGATAGATGAGGGCCCTTGCATAGCTCCCTTTGTGCCTTTGCGTTCTCTACTTAAATGGTCCTCTCAATGAGTTGCTTATAACTAACCTCGTTTAAAATACTTGCGGCTCGATTCGGAAAATGAATTAGATTTCTACTAGACTTCAACAAGTTACGATACGGATAACTTAAAGATATTTGTAAGATAGATATGTCAAATTTGACGTTTCCGCGATTCTGGAGGTCCTCTTGAACGATTTCGACAAGTTATGACTTAGATATCCAAGTCACATCTAGTCGATATCTAATGTAGATGGAAATGCTGCCAGCATTCTTGGCACTATGCCCCAGGGGCCCTCTCTAGATATAGATTTTTAGGTTTTTCTTTTAGGTTTAGTTTTAGTTTTGTAGGTAGTTCTATATTTTTTTTAGGTATTAGTTTTAGTTTTGTAGGTAGTTTTAATTTTAGGTTACTTTTTATTCTAAGTTTGTTATTAATATTGTAAACAGATTTGTTATTATTTATATATAAATAATATAATATGAGTATTGGCCTGTACCTTACTCGTATATACCTACTGTAAGTACTAGGTATGCATATGTTTAATGTAGATCTAGTTGATCTCTAAATCGTCTCAAGATCTTGTGATTATCTCGAAATCCGAATAGGCCTGTATGTTCATACAATATCAAGGAAAAAAATCCTGAGAAATCCTGAATAAATTAACATTAGTATTTACTAATACCTTTTCTAAAAGGTGTAAGGGTAGATCAAGGTAAATTAAATCAGTATCGAAATAACTAATTCATAATGAAAACATCGTTTATGCTAGGCCAGTTTAAGATTTAGGATTTTAGGAGGATTAAAGACTTTTTTTACACAAAAACACAAAGGTGATATATTATTATTATTATTATTATTATTTGACTTCGGCATCGCGCTTGATAGGGATCGGTCGATACACCAATATTCGTAGCTTAGTGTTAGATCTAGGACACCTAATTAAGACCTATCTTGTAATTTTATTCGTAAAAATAAATTTGTTGATTGTTACGTACGTTTTTTTTCATCTGATTCCTAATCCCCCCCCCTCCCTGACACTGCGGGGTTGCGAACTGCATCGCAGCCATAATTGTGTTTTTAGTTTTAAGATATATTTTGTAATAATATGTATGCTAGTTTTAAGGTATTTATCTATGGGCCAATAGTTGCCTGAAAATAAATGTTTTCAATAAATGTTTTCATTCATTTCATTTCATTATTGGCCGGTACTGTACAACGTTATTCGAATATAAATAATAAATAAATGATGTTCTTAGATAAATAAATATATGATGTAAGTACAAGAGGGCCATTGGTCAAACATTTAAATTGCTATTATTTTATTTAGGTAGGTACCTATCACATTTTTTGTCTAAAATTAGTGTAAATATAAAAACAAACGGGAAAAACTACTTCATTAATTAGTAATAAAATTAAGATAGAAACACAGCCGCAGCCCCGCAGGGCAGGGGGGCAGGGCCAGAAGCCAGTTCAGTTAAAAATATAAATACCTTGAATGCTATCAACATTTCTAATTATTTTTCTCTTAGTCCAAGTTCATCTTGAGCATAAATAGGTTCTTACGTTAAAAAAACAGTAACTTTTAAACAAATCAGAAAATCTGTTTGTTTAATTCCGATCTATTTATGTTTTTGTCCTCGAGCGTATTGTCACAAATTTAATGCCATTAATGAGGTAAAAAATAGTTAAAGACTTATTTTGCAGGACTCAAACTCCTACGCACGTTTTAAGTCTGATGGAAAAGTGAACTTGGGCCCGATTCGGATTTTGAAATAGACATCTATTAGATATCTTTTAGACATCACCAAGATACGATAACGATATGTTTAAGATCTAACCTGTCAAATTTGATATTTGCGCGATTCTGGAGATAATCTTGAACGATTTCCACAGGATACGACTTAGAGATCCATTTCACATCTAATAGATATCTCTATCTAACGTAAAAGTGACATTGGTTGCCCGCATTGCGCTGCAAAAGAGAACTAGTTGATATCTAAACTATAACGTATCTAGAATGGATCTAGTACGTGTCGTCTCTTGTGAATATCTTGAAGTTCGAATACGGCAGCTTGTCCCCACCAGTTCATTTTGTTTATAATAAGGTCCACCAAATCGTGTTGGGTGATTCTAAGTGTAAACAAAAACTATACCTACATTTAAAATAAATAAAAAATACATACAAACAGGCAAGACGTTATATTTATTGTTTTTTTTTTTATTTAATGTTTTATAATTTCGAAGCGATATATGGGATTAGTTCTCCTTGCAAATGGGTTTTAAACGTAATTACCTAATTAACCCTTTATAAGGCATAACGGTGTCAGAAATTATGCAAAGTTGAACCCTATCACTTTAAAATAATGTTCAAAATCAGATGGGAAATATGTTCCCTGCCTGCCTTATAAAGCAATAATAGTGTTAATACCATTAACAGATATTAGGTAAAGCAACCACAAACTGACTCGTCTGTAGTCGAGTAGTCGTCATCATTTTTTCTTTTAGTACTATAACTAACCAGTAGGTAGCGGTTGGTCATCTACTTCAAATCACCTTATTAAATCACTGACTAAAGTATTTATTTATAGGGACATTTGCCAAGTCAGCTCATATTCAAGTGCGCGTGTACCGCGATATGAGCTGACTAGGCACAGGCAGTGCCCGCGGCTACAGTGCGGGCCCCCCCCGCTATATGTAAGTCAGTCTCGCCTTAACCATCAGTCATGTAACACCTGACAATTCTTCATGTACTTATAATATAATCAAGTTAGTAAATTCAGTGTTTCAGTTAACCTCGCTACCCCACCTTCAGGAACTACCTAATATAACTCTAAAGTGGTGACCCCGACTGAACGTTGGTAGCGTAGGTTGTTATTCGGACTTTTGTGGTTTATTGTTACGTGAAAATGACCACTGAAGAGAAGACTCCGGCAGCCTTGCAACTACAGGACATCGTAGTGCCGCGCTCCGCGGAGGTCATGGCGATCTCGGTGTCGAGCCGTATTCCAGACTTCTGGGTTGACCAGCCCAGAGTATGGTTTATACGCACGGAGGCCGTTTTAACGCCACAGAAGATAGGCGACGACGCAAAGTTCGACATGGTGGTGTCCAAGCTGCCGAAGGAAGTCATACTCCGACTTACGGACTTCCTAACGAACCCACCCTCCACCAACAAATACCAAGAGCTGAAAGCCAAGCTGTTGAAGATGCTAGAAGACTCTAAGAACAGGCAGGTGGAGAAAGTCCTAGGAGAAATGGATCTAGGAGATCAAAAGCCGTCGCAGCTATTAGCTAAGATGCGCAACTTAGCTAAGGATAGCTTTCCAGACGCGACATTGAGAATAATGTGGCAGAACCATCTGCCCACGGCGGTGCGTGCAGTTTTAGTAGCGTCCAGAGAGACGGACCTTGACACGTTGGCCAGCATTGCCGATGACGTGTCAGAGGCTACAAGAAACCCTCACGTGGCAGCAGTGGCGGTACCACAGGGCCAGGGGCACAGCGCGCCAGCGAGAACCTCAGGAACTGCAGATACAGCGGTGATACTAGCGGAAATCGCCAAACTGAGTGTCCGTATGATGGATTTGGAGCGTTCGAGGCCAAGGACACGGAACTTCGGACGCAGAGTTAGAGGAGCTCGATCCACATCCAGGCACAGGAGTGGAACTCGCCCACAAAGTAGCAGCAACAGGGCAGGAAGAAACCCGGACTGGCTTTGCTTCTACCACTTCCGGTTTGGACCGGCCGCCGCGAAGTGCATCCAGCCTTGCGCATGGGACAAGAAGCAGGGAAACGAGTAACGATGGCACAGAGTTCGGCGGAGACCTGTGCTATCCACACCAGCCGTCGTTTGTGTATAATAGACTTAAATACCGGACTGCGTTTTTTAGTTGATACAGGTGCGGACATTTCTCTAATACCGGCGGACAGGAGACTACGCGCGGGTGAGTGCACTAATTTAAAACTTTTCGCAGCAAACGGTACGCAAATAAAAACATACGGTGTTAAAGTGTTGTCTTTAGATTTTAAGTTACGTAGGCCATTTCGATGGGAATTTGTGATGGCCGATGTCAGACAACCAATACTCGGGGCCGATTTTTTGAGTTATCATAGGCTTTTAGTTAACCTGAGCGAACAGAAATTACACGACCTTGTAACAGAGTTCAACGTATCTGCAACGGTTGTCAATAGCAGTCAGCCGTCCATTAGTACAGTTGATGGTAATCATCCATTCCACAGTTTGTTGTTACAATTCCCTAGCATCACGAAGCCGCCGACGTACAGGGAACCCCCTGCGCACGATGTTGTGCATCACATTGAGACAACCGGGCCACCTACGTTTGCGAGGGCAAGGCCATTACCACCGGACAGGCATAAACGGGTCAAGGAGGAATTTCGCCGAATGCAAGAGCTAGGCATTTGTAGGCCAAGCAAGAGCCAATGGGCTAGCCCGTTAACAGTGGTAACGAAAAAGAACGGCGAAATTCGCCCTTGTGGGGATTATCGTGCCTTGAACGCGCAAACGAAACCCGATAGATACCCGATACCTAGACTACACGATTTCACCTTCATATTGGCAGGTAAAAAAATATTTTCAAAGCTAGATATAAACAGAGCTTATCATTGTATACCGGTAGCCAAGGAAGATATCGAGAAAACAGCAATTATCACAACATTCGGGTTATGGGAATTCCCTGTCATGTCGTTCGGGCTTCGCTGTGCCGCACAAACCTTCCAGCGGTTTATGAATACTTCAGTACTGGAAGGCCTAGATTTCCTATTCAATTATCTAGATGATGTTCTTATCGCAAGCGACAACGAGGCGCAGCATAGGGACCATCTTAGACTGGTTTTTGAACGTTTTGCTAAATTCGGAATTACAATTAATTTAGCGAAGTGCAGTTTCGGACAAACGCAGTTAGAATTCCTGGGTCACCAGGTGGACGCATCGGGCATTAAACCGTTAGAGGAAAAGGTTCAGGCTGTAGCACAGTACCCGAAACCGGAGACAGTGGAGCAGTTGCGACGATTTCTAGGCATGCTCAACTTTTATCGGTCTCATATTCCCAAGGCAGCGGCCATACAATCAAAACTTGATCAATATTTAGTAAACACGAAAAAACGCGATAAAACGGCGATAGTTTGGACGAAGGAGACTGAGGAAGCGTTCGAACAGTGTAAAGAGGGCCTTAAAAAAGCCGTTACACTGTCGCATCCTCAGTCCGACGCGGTTCTAGCCTTAATGTCCGACGCGTCATCTAACTGCGCGGGTTCTGCATTACATCAGTTGGTCAAGGGAAAATGGGAACCATTAGGGTTCTTTTCAAAAAAACTAACGAAGGCCCAGAAAAGTTATTCCGCATATGACTTAGAACTGTTAGGTATTTATTTATCGATGAAACATTTTCGCAAGTCATTTGAGGGCAGACCACTGATAGTTTATACAGACCACAAACCTTTGTGTCATGCGTTCGAAAATATAGGGAAAAGTAGTAGTGAAACACCGCGACGTACGAGACATTTAATGTTAAGCCCTGTCTGCTAAGCCGATGGTCCTGGGTTCGAATCCCAGTAAGGGCATTTATTTGTGTGATGAACACTAATATTTGTTCCTGAGTCATGGTTGTTTTCTATGTATATAAGTATGTATTTATCTATACAAGTATGTATATCGTCGCCCAGTACCCATAGTACAAGCTTTGCTTAGTTTGGGGCTAGGTTTGATCTGTGTAAGATGTCCCCTAATATTTATTATTTTATTATTTATTTATCAGCGAGTTCACTGCGGATATTCGTCACATAAGCGGGAAGGATAACGTTGTGGCTGATACGCTATCCCGCATAGAGACCATTGTTTGCCCAACCGCTATTAATTACACGGAACTCGCTGACGAGCAAGCGCGAGACGAGTACCTAGCGAGCATGACGCAATCAGACCGGCGCGACGGAAACGATACTGTAGACATAAAATTACTCGCAATACCGAATTGTCAAAAGGCTGTATATTGCGAAATATCGTTGAAGGAAGTAAGGCCGTATTTGCCCGAAAAGTTTAGGCGCGCCGCGTTTGAAAGCGTCCATTGTCTGAGTCACCCCGGAGTACGCACTACTCGCAAAATGGTATGTCAAAAGTTCTTTTGGCCAAGTATGAATAAAGACGTAAGTCATTGGGCCAGAGCGTGTATACCTTGTCAAAAGGCGAAAGTTACCCGACACACTGAGTTAGGTACATTTGAAAACGCTGATAGGCTGTCGCATATCCACGTGGACCTGGTCGGGCCGCTCCCGACATCTCCGCATGGAAATCGCTACCTAGTAACAATAATAGATAGGCGTACTAGCTGGCCGGAAGCTTTTCCAATAGCAGACATGACAGCAGAAGTAGTGGCTAAGACGGTGTTTAGCGGGTGGATCGCGCGTTACGGTTGTCCGTCGCAGCTCACAACAGATCAGGGACGTCAATTCGAAAGTAACCTATTTAGAGAGCTATCGGATTTGTTAGGCATAAACAAAATCAGAACCACACCCTTCCACCCTCAGAGCAATTCCAAGGTAGAACGTTTCCACAGGAGTTTGAAAGCAGCACTAATGGCCAGAATGAACAATACCTCGTGGGAGGACGAACTGCCGACCGTCATGCTGGGCCTGCGCGCGGCAGGACGAAGCGATAATGACGTAAGTGCCGCAGAGATGTTGTTCGGACGTACGCTACGTTTACCTGGGGATTTCTTTGACACACGCCCCACGGAACCCAGCGATCCGGGTAGTTTAGTAGATAAAATTCGGGAAACAATATCTCAGTACAAACCGGTATCTGCGGGATCACGTAACAACAACAACCGCATTTTATTTGTGCATAAGGAATTAGCATCATGTCAATACGTTTTCGTCAGGGATGACACCGTGAGGAAATCATTACAGCCACCCTATATGGGACCTTTTAAAGTGTTAAGTAGAGACGAAAAAGTATTTTTAGTACAATTTCCAAATAGGCAAGCTCGTATCTCAATTGACCGATTGAAACCTGCTTACGTTTGGAACGACGACGTAGCTACCGATAGCAGCGAGAGTACTAAGGTAAGCGACTCCACTGCAGCGCGAGGCGAAAGCGAAGCTATGGCGAAACCGCGTACCACTAGAAGTGGTAGAGTTATAAATAAACCGGTTAGGTTTTTAATTGACGAATAGATTCGCGGCATATATAGTTTCGCACATAAAACACTAATTAAGGAATTAATATACTATTATGAATTTTTAATGTTGAAATTTTACATTGGTTTACATTCATATTTTACACATTCTATTTTTACACTTTTTTATCATACACTTATATACAAAACATACATATACATTTTTTTTATTAAACTGTTCAATTCATTTTAGCATTTATAAGATATTATCGCATATCGGTAAACGCAAGTAATGGTTGACTGACATTATACGGTTATTATGTTGAACTACTTAGTTGTAAATAGCAATAAGAATTGCTGAGAGCTGATGTTATACTTTGGACTTGGATTTATCTTATTGCTGGCACGAAATTTTGCAAAATGATGTGCTGTGACATTGCGTAATTGTTTTGTGTATGTATTTAAAGTAGAATATTGTAATTTTTGTTGAGACTACTTCACTTGCTTGTGCGCAACACGTACATCTTTCAGTTTTATACTGTAAACAAATTGTGAATTATTAATTAAAATGGGCTATAACCAAAGTAAAGAAGAAGTACCAAGCAACAACATAGCAATAGCTGAAGTCCACAGTGTCACTGGTCAAGTGGACACGAAACTGAATTATTTCGGAATGGTGCTCATAGTAATCGCTATCATATTGACGTTATTTTTTTTATACTTCGTACAAGCGAAGTGCAGGCAGTGTATGCGCACCTGGTTACAAAAAGCTGTAAACAAGGTTCAGCCGACAGCAGTGGTTGTACATAGGGAACAACCACAACCGAAACAACAACCGGTAATTTACTAGTGAAGTGAAGTGCAGTAAAACAAGTGTTGTGTAACTAAACTTTATTTCAGTCTTTAATCATAATGTCTGTATTACATATAGTACTTATGTTTAAAAAACCTTTGGTACATTGTTCTAAAAATAGCTAACTGTAATGTGTTAATATTATACGTGTGACGGCTTGTGGACACGCATCGCGCTATGTCAGCGTAATACGTGCCTACATGCCATTCGAGTACATACACTGATTAGCCATAACAATGTAAGGCTAGAGTCACACGGGCGGAGTTAAGGAAGGATCCCACAAGAGAGATCATTGTATTTTTATTATATTTTTTTTTGTTTCAAAAAAAAGGGGGAAGTAATATAGGGACATTTGCCAAGTCAGCTCATATTCAAGTGCGCGTGTACCGCGATATGAGCTGACTAGGCAGTGCCCGCGGCTACAGTGCGGGCCCCCCCCCCGCTATATGTAAGTCAGTCTCGCCTTAACCATCAGTCATGTAACACCTGACAATTCTTCATGTACTTATAATATAATCAAGTTAGTAAATTCAGTGTTTCAGTTAACCTCGCTACCCCACCTTCAGGAACTACCTAATATAACTCTAAATTATTCAATTGATACTTAAATTACTTACACAGATATTAGTTTTGTTAGGTGCGTACCTAATATCTGTGTACCTACTACTTTTTCTAACTACTAAGGTTCGTTTCAGATTGTTTATTCTAGTTAACGTTGGTAGCAGTATTTACCGCCGCTATCGGATCTCAATGTTAAGCAGAAACCTTATCAGGATCAGTACGCAACCCGAACTCGTCCACGACGTAACCGAGGTATTTTATGGACTGCCTGAAAAACGTAGACTTCTCGAAATTAATTGTTAAATTCGCCTTTTCTAACTTCGCCAACACATGATTTAGCAATAGCAAGTGCGTCTGAAAATCGGATGAGCGAATCACGATGTCATCGATGTAACAAAAAGCTAAACCGGTTTCGATGTCACCTGTCAAATTGTGATCAATAAAGCTGTCCATCAGCCTCTGCTGACGCGCTGACGCGCCGCAGAGACCAAAAGGCATGACCTTGAACTTAAACATTCCACGACCGGGCACGCAAAAACTTGTTTTCTCCTGTGAGGTTTCAGCTAACGGGATTTGCCAGAATGAGGAACTTAAATCGATCGAGGTCAGGTATTTCGCTTCCTTCAAACTATCCAAAATCTGGGGTATATACGGAATGGAATACGAATCTCCCTTTGTGACCGCATTTAACTTCCTACAATCTAAACAAAATCGCCAATCACCGTTTGGCTTCCTAACTAACAGAGCCGGGTTATTCCACGGACTCTCACAGGGTGTAACTACGTCCAATTTTAACATGCGGTCTAACTCGGAGGCTAAAGCAGCGCGTTTTTCCGGCGACAACGGGTACTGTTTCGTTTTGATGGGCGTGGCATCGCCAGTCGCGATGACATGCTCGGTGAAGCTGGTTCTGCCAAGCCCCTTCTCCTCGAACGAATTGTTTTTAAATTTCCCTACGACGGTATCCGCGAGTTCCCTCTCGGCCGCAGTTAAATGCTCGTAAGACCGAATCGTGTGTACCTGTTCTGTACTTAAACCGTTGCAACTAAAATAATTTTCAGGTGGAGTCATGTGTTCCGCATTTTTTAAGCATTCAGGCAATAAATCAAAAGCTTTCCAAAAATCATACCCTAAAATCACGTAATTTACGATCGAGGGTGCTACTACAAACTTTATTACTTTCGTAGTATTTTCAAACGTAACCGGGACAAAAATGTACCCAATCGACTCGCAATTTACTCCATTTGCGACCCTACACGAACTAGAGTACGCTTCCTGAAATGTAAAACCAAATTTGACAAAATCTAAATGTGCATTGTTCCCTACAACTGACAATGCTGAACCGCTATCGGCCAATCCATAAATCTCGAAATCATTCGCCTTAAATTTCAAATACGGCCTAATATCATCCTTATTTGAGGCAAACAGAATCGTAGCAATCGAACTAGCATTTTTATTTTGTTCAATCGATTTAAAGTTTATTCGATTCGATTGACACTTGCTACGATTCAACCTTAGGCGTTTTTTGACTGTGGTTGCATTGGTTTCTGAACGCTACCCTTTTGACAGATTTCACACTCCGATCGAATTGTATTTGCTTTTCCACAACCAAAACAGCTATACGAATTTAATTTAGGCTTTTCCTTACACAATTTAAAAGTTATGATCCGGTTTTCCGCATTTGTAACACACTCCACGATGTGGTTTCGAAAACTTCGCGTCCGAAAACCTTGGTTGCTGTTTCCGCTGTGAAAAGGAACTATCCGACTTGGTCGCGAAGCCTGAGCTTTGTTTTACAGCGATGGCATTCACCTGAGGTTGCTTGGCACTGGAGCCTTTATAAACGTGATCACGACAAAGTGTATGCTCGCTGACCTTGGGCGGTTCTACAAATAACTTCGCCCTTTGCTGTGAAAACTCAACCTTGCGACAATAAGCCTTCAGTTCGGCGACCGACTTAATATCCACCAATGCCAACTGCTGAGTAAAATGTGGGCGAATGTTGTGCAACAAGATGTCCAGCTTCGCCTCCTCCGGTAAGTCTGATTTTAATCTTGCAAACATTCCTGACATTACCGCAAAATATAAATGGATGGGTTCGTTTTCCCCCTGTGTTCTAGCTTGAATTTCCTGTCTCAGCCTAAAATCATAGTCACCGGGGACAAACTCATCTAATAAAAGTGACTTTACTTCCTGAGACCAAAGGATTTGGATTTAAAACCTCCGCGCTGCCACTGGGTGCTGCTGGACCTGAACCTGGACACTCAATCTTCGCCAATAAAGTCTCAAGCTTGGATTGCAAACTAGTCTTCAGTTCTAACAATGTCTGGGTGCGTTCCGGCTGAACCCTAGCCAGACGGTGATAAATATGGTACCCAAGGGCTTTAGCGCGACTTAAAGAATATCTCTCCTTTTTCTCACAATATTTGTCAACAATGGAAGCCAAATCGATCACTTTCTCCGAGACAATGCCTAGCTCCGACTCCGCTGACAGTTCAGTTTCCACTATGTCCTCGCTAGGCGCTTCTAAAAGGCTACAAATATAATGACCACCAAAAAATACTTTGGTACCCTAAATAAAAAAATCATGCTTACCAAAAAAAATTACTGGACACCAAAAAAATAAGGCCTAAAAATACAAAAGTACCATCATTTTAATTACGACTGCACTTCAAATTGTATTCAAATACCAAATATATTGAATGATCACCAAAAATCATTAATGATCACCAAATCTTGAAGACCAAATTAATGCGATATTTTCACCTAAATAAACCACTATGATTACCAAAAAATGTATACATATTACCAAATAAAGTAAACTGATGCCAAGATTACTAGCCCCTCCCGCTCAACCCCCCGTACCCCGCACCGCATACCTACCTTACCTAATCTACTTTTCTAGTAGCATTTCGTTATGCTACTAGAAAAGTAAGTCAAACTGCTATCAGTTAAGTGGGTTAGGTTAGCACTGCGACCCTTACAGAAACGAAATGGTACTAGAAAAGTAGGTTAGGTTAGGTTTGAACTGCGACCTTTACAGAAACGAAATGCTACTATAAAAGTGGGTTAGGTTAGGTTAGAACTGCGATCCTCACAGAACCGAAATGCTACTAAAAAAGTGGGCTAGGTTAAGTTTCAACTGCTACCCATACAGATACGAAATGCTACTAGAAAAGTGGGTTAGGTTAGGTTTGAACTGCGACCCTTACAGAAAAGAAATGCTACTAGAAAAGTCGGATAGGTTAGGTTTGAACTGCGATCCTTACAGAAAAGAAATGCTACTAGAAAAGTGGGTTAGGTTAGGTTTGAACTGCGACCCTTACAGAAAAAAAATGCTACTAGAAAAGTGGGTTAGGTTAGGTTTGAACTGCGACCCATACAGAAACGAAATGCTACTAGAAAAGTGGGTTAGGTTAGGTTTGCACTGCGAAACTGGCAGAAAAGAAATGCTACTAGAAAAGTGGGTTAGGTTAGCTTTGAACTGCGACCCTTGCAGAAAATAAATGCTACTAGAAAAGTGGGTTAGGTTAGGTTAGAACTGCAACCCTTACAGAAACGAAATGCTACTAGAAAAGTGGGTTAGGTTAGGTTAGAACTGCGACTGTTACAGAAATAAAATGCTACTAGAAAAAGGTGAAGAAGTGGATTAATTAATATAATAGGATAACGATAATTATATTAAATATTTGCACATTTTTAATTAAAATATGGTTACAATTTTGGTGGACATTTACTAATATTGGGTTTACAATGATTATTTTGGAGTCATTTGCTTTAATATGATATCAAGATTTAAAAATTTGGTTAAAATTTTACATTAAAATGGAGTTCTAATTTTGGTGGTCATTTACTATTTTTGGGTTTACAATGATTATTTTGGTGTCATTTTCTTTAATAGGATAGCAAAATGTAAAAATTTGGTTATCATTTCACATTAAAATGGGGTTTGAAATTTGGTAATCATTTAGTATTTTTGGGTTAGTAATGATTAGTTTGGTGTCATTTCCTTTAAAAGGATAGTAAAGTGTAATAAAATTGGTAATCATTTCACATTAAAATGGTGTTATAATTTTGGTGATCATTCATTATTTTAGGGTGGTAAAATAGATTTTTTTGGTATTAAATTTTACTAAATCTGGTGATCTGTTAAATAGCAGCCCTTCTAAAATAAGAGACCTAAGTTGCTTTCTCAAAGCGTCAACTGTGGTTGCAGGAGTTTCTGACCGAATTTGAACCTCATAAATCAACTCATCCTTCAAAAGACTGTGAAATTGAATGCTGCGCTCCATTTTTAACTATTGTATCAACTGTTGTATTGAAAATTCTGGTATTAACAATGTTTTTTGTATGTATGACTGTATCCCTTATGTTGTTTTTATAAAGAATAAATACTACTAAATAGTTTACTACTTTCTTTAAACCAATCTTAATCTACAAATAATGTAACTGTAATCCTTAATGAAAAAAGTATTTTTTCTACCGAAAATGATTTCTAACTGACAGGTGTACACTTTCAAACGTCAACTTTCTTTTTAAATTTGCAAAGTGAAAGCTACTATCAAATTGATTCCAAACAATACCACAAAAATCCAAGAATGTAATATTTCCGACAAAATCTAATGCTTTTCACTTTAAATATGTAATAATGAGCTGGCAGTATAAATGTAAGCAAATACTCTTAAAATAATTGTTTGTACTGAAATTGGAATATCTTTGTAATAAGTCCGTACCGACAAAAGAATGCACAAAACCTTTTAAATTGCAATTTTATGCTTAAAAACGACACAAATTCACATTAAATGTTGAAATCAAAACTTAGTATATAAAATCAGTGAAATTTCAACACATATACTTGGTGCAAAGTGCAAAACCACGTTATTTTTTACGGTTGGCAATGTAACCTCAAAAAGTCAAAAAGTGTGTGTCACTTTCTCTTCCAAAAAACAACAAATAAATGTGCAGCAAAACAGCAAAATTGCAATCAAATCTTCAGATTATGATATCTAAAAACTATTCAATGTATAAAGAGCAACCAACACTAAACAAAAAGGTGAGTAACACAGTAAATATTTCACCACTTTCCTGGTACATGAAATTTCCACAAATTCCTACAGCAAGCTTATTCCCAGGGCGCCATGTGAAACGTGCTATTTTTAAAGGTAAATTAAATTGCAAAGCTCCGGCTTGTTCAATAAAGCATAGCACGTTAGCACAGAAAATAAAATTAACTTAATTAGTAAAAATGTGGTGTCAAAAATTGCTTGCTGGAGGAACCTATTTTGGGAGATAAAAAGCGAACAAATTTATATTTAAGGAACTTTATTTATTACTAAAATCTTGTCTATGCAATGTTAGTGGCTTAATCTAAACTTATGACCTCTGTGTGAACCTCTAACTTGATTTGACGACACCTAATGGTAGAACTTAGCTCAGTGGACAGCGGGGCCGCTTAATAGGTCCAGAATAAAGCTTCACACAGAATTCTACTTATTTAAGAACTAAATTATTGTAACACTAAATTCGATGTACCAGGATTTTCAAATGTCTTTATGCTACTTTAATGGTTGCTCATAGTTTTAAATTTACTCTACACTTTACAGCTGGCGCTGATGCCCTACAAAATTAAAACATGGAAATAACATAACAGGATGAAAACCTTCCTCAGACGCTGCGGGGTGTCAGGCTGGTTTCCCCGAGAAGGCTAGAAGCTGAGCGGAGATGTAGAGCTCAGGGGCCGCGCACGTGGTACCAAGACGACGTGGCAGAGGCAGATGGGGTGCTTAAATTTCTCGATCCAGGAGGTCTCCCAAACAATATTCATAAATTGACTTCCAAGCTTTTGAAATGATGAAATAAATTAATCAATAAATTTAATTTAAATTCCCGGCTCCTGTAAACCGAGAAAAGGATATATTAGCCGATGCCCTTTATGGCCGCTAGAGAAGAAACGAAACAATTGTAAATTTAGCTCACCGCACTGGAAGCTGCTAAGACTTCTGGCGGAGCGCTCCCTTCCCTCGAGCAGGAGTCACTCTGCAAAGAACCAAAACCTGGTTAAGAACAAACCCACAACGTTTCGCGCCATTGTGGAGTTGATCACCACGAAATTAATTTGTACTCACTCAGTGGAGCTTCCGAAGGACTCAGGCCGTTTCCATCTTTCAGACCACCATGTCGAAAGTGTGGTCTTCCCATAAATTGTGCTCTTGCGAGCGAGTGTCCCCAGAGGGGTTCCCAAAGCAAATGTGCAAATCATTCTCGAATGACCTCCTCCAATATAGAGGTCCCTGAGGGCCTAACAAAAGTAGGGTGGCAGTCCCTTGAAGACACAAATCCTTCGAAAATTCTGTCTGAATTGTTTAGACAATTTCACTCTTGAGCCTAAGAAATATATTTTTATCATTAAATCTAATATTGTTTCATTCCAGAGCCACTTTGTAAGTCTGTAATTTCTATGTTTTGTTTTATATCAAAATTATTTTTTATCTGAAAAAACATACCTAATCATACAAAGTTTTCCTGGAGTGACAATATAAATATCTCAAGTTTTAATTATTTTTACTCGTATGACAACCCCGGCAACAGATAAGCATCTAGAGGTGCAACTGAATGCAACAGATTATGCAAAGAAGTGATATGAGATAGTTCGTTTCGGACACTGTTAAAAACGTTTAAAAAGTATTTTTCTTTTAATTATGAATCATCTCAATAATACTTAATACTAGCAAAAAGCAGAGCTTTGTAAGGGCTCGCGGAGTTTTTCTACCTAACCGTATGTACCGGACCGCGACTTTGATCCAATCCGAGGTTTATTTCATGTTCGATCGAGTGGGTGGGTATGTAATAAGTCAGTTAAGGCCGTAACACACTATCGCACCGCACCAAGGTCGGGGTACGGTGCGATAGTGTGTTACGGCCTTTAAGAACGCAATTATAAGTGAGAGCAAGAAAGACAAATACTGACCGGACCCCGGTTGCTGTCAAGTACGCCTGTTTGTTACTTTGTCCATTAAAAACGTCTCCAGACGACAAAATCAAATTGCCAATATTATCCACACGTAATATACAATTTCATAAGCGCTTATTAGATCCTACACGGTCGCCCAGTACTTTTTGTAAGGATGCCAACTGGCTTTCCTACATAATGTTGGGTCAGCGAGCCAATGTCCTTGAATTTATTTTTGCGTCCACACCACACAATTCAGCGAAAATCTATCCCGTCTGGACACCTACTGGCGGTAATCACACTGCTCCGCACATAAACACACACACACAGTTCCACTAGGTACAGCCAAGGTTCAGCATTAGCTCTATCTTGGTTCCTGCTCTTCTAAATGCTCGTTAAGACGTGTCAGATGACCAAAACAGCGTGTGCCTATGTTGCACCAAACCTGAGTTCCTCTAGGTACTGCTAGGGTTCAGCATCAGCTTTGTCTTGGGTACTACACCTAAGTGCTCATCAAGACGAGTCGGATGACCAGAACAGCGTGAGCCTATGTTGCAACAAACCTGAGTTCCACTACGTACTGCCAGGGTTCAGATCCGCTCTATTTTGGTTACTGCTTTCCCAAATGCTCATCAAGACGAGTCAGATTACCAAAACAGCGTGCGCCTATGCTACACACCACCTGAGTTCCACTATGTACTGCCAGGGTTCAGCATCCGCTTTATCCTGGGTACTGCTCTCCCAATTGCTCATCAAAACGAGTCGGATGACCAACAGCGTGTGTCTATGTTGCACCAAACCCGAGCTCCACTAGGTACTGCCAGGGTTCAGCATCACCTCTATCTTGGGAACTAACTCTCCTAAGTGCTCATCAAGATGAGTCGGATGACCAAAACATAATGTGCCTTAGTTGCACCTAACCTGAGTTCCACTAGGAACTGCGAGGGTTCTGGGTCATTTTGTTGAACTGCACGCCGTCGTTGCAATTGGCGTGCAGTCGGCGTGTAGTTCCCATACAAGTTGCAGTCGTGTGTCGGCCCTAAGTCACTGAAGTTTGTATTAATATGCTTATCTTTATTTATAATTTTAGCAATTCCAAGCAATAGTAACACTAAAGGCGCCATTCATTAATTACGTAAGACAATATTTGCCAGTTTTTGACCCCCTCCTTCCACTATGTAAGAAATAATAAGAATAGGCTGACCCCCTCCTTCTCCCATTCCCCTATATTACCATATATTACGTAAGAATCTAAAGGAAAAATTGAGTACCTACACGTTTGGTTTGTATTAGTGCTTATTTTTCAAAAAAAAATTTTTTGAATGTGATATATGTACCTGTACAAAGGTACTTGAGCTCGTTTAAGCTAACTCTGCACCGTGTTTGATAGCGTAGTGTGGAAGTATTATTATTATGTATTTTAAACGTCATAATTTCATAGAAATTAAATCATCATCATCATCATCATCATCATCATCATCATCAGCCTACTCTCGTCCACTGCTGGACATAGGCCTCTCCTATTGCACGCCATTGAGCACGATTTGCGGCAACTCTGATCCAGCTCTTGCCAGCCGCCTTGCGAAGGTCATCGCTTCATCTAGTCTGAGGGCGTCCTACACTACGTTTGCCGATGCGCGGTCTCCACTCCAGAACTCGCCTACCCCAACGGTTATCGGTTCTACGGCTAATATGACCGGCCCACTGCCACTTCAGCTTGCTAATCCGGTGGGCTATGTCGACGACTTTAGTTCTCTGACGGATGACTTCATTTCGAATACGATCCCTCAGAGAGACTCCGAGCATAGCCCTTTCCATAGCTCGCTGAGCGACTTTGAATTTATGGACCAGTCCTACCGTGAGTGTCCACGTTTCGGCTCCGTATGTCATTACGGGTAGGACGCACTGATTGAAGACTTTTGTCTTCAGACTTTGTGGGATTGATGACGTGAAGACTCGACGCAGCTTCCCATATGCTGCCCAGCCCAGCTGTATCCTTCTATTCGACTCTTTCTCGAAGTTGTTCCTTCCTAACTGCAGTATTTGCCCGAGGTAGACGTATTCCTGAACAACCTCGAGAACAGCCCCTTGTACTGCAATAGGTCCCGGAGCAACACGTTCGTTGAACATAACTTTCGTTTTGTCCAAATTCATCCGGAGACCTATGCGTTGAGAAGAATCAGCTAGACCGGTCAGCATATGCTCTAAATCCTGCAACGTCTCAGCCATGATGACGATGTCGTCCGCAAATCGCAAGTGTGAGATGTATTCGCCATTAATGTTAATACCATGTTCCTTCCAGTCGAGCGTTTTAAACATATCCTCCAATGCATTTGTGAACAATTTGGGGGAAATCACATCCCCTTGTCTCACACCACGATGCATGGGGATAGCCTTAGTCTGCTGGTTTTGGACTTGGACGGCCATGGTAGCTGCGTTGTACAGACATCTCAACACTTGGATATATCGCCAGTCGACTTGGCATCGCTGCAGGGAATCCAGAACAGCCCAAACTTCAATGGAGTCAAAGGCTTTCTCATAGTCCACAAATGCTAAGCACAGGGGCCGATTATACTCTTCAGTCTTCTGTATAATCTGCCGCACTGTGAAGATGTGGTCTATGGTGCCGTATCCTCCTCGAAATCCGGCCTGCTCCGGTGGCTGAAATTCGTCGAGTCTTCGTGCTAGGCGGTTCGTGATGACCCTCGAAAACAGCTTGTAGATGTGGCTTAGGAGCGAAATGGGTCGGTAGTTCTTCAATAGGGCCTTATTTCCCTTTTTGAAGAACAGCACGACAACACTCCTACTCCACACCTCTGGAGTTCTCCCATCGAAGAGAATGGCGTTAAAGATGTTCTGGAGCTCCTTCAGTGCAGGTTTGCCTCCCGCTTTCAGAAGCTCAGTTGTAACGCCGTCCTCGCCGGGGGCTCTTCCATTTTTTAGCTGTCTGAGGGCCATCTCGATTTCGTCAGTGCTGATTTCTGGCAAGTCTTCGGTAAAGTGGCGGATCAATGTGGCTCTAGAATCCTCATTTTCGGGATCTGGTTGAGATGCATGCGAAGCGTATAGCTGGCCATAGAAGGATTCGATTTCAGACAGAATCCCCGACCGGGACGATACAACAGCCCCACCAGTTGTGGTCAGCTTCGTCAGGTGGCTTCTTCCAAGGGACTGGACAAAAACTTTTGACCCCCGATTCTGCTCAATCGCTTGCTCAATGAAGCGTGTATTAGTGCACCGGAGGTCACGTCGTACTAGTTTGCCAATCCTCTTGTTTAGAGCCCGTCGCTCTGACGAAGTGGCAGGTGGGTCTTCCCGTCGTACCTTCATGAGCCTGAGGGTTTCCTCCGAAAGATTCGACCTCCCGGCTTTACGCTGTACTTCGCAAAATCTCGTACCTTCATCCCTGAGGATTCCAACCACATTCTTGAGGGTCTGGTTTATGTCAACGGCATTTGTGGTTTCCACGGCAGCGAATCGGTTCTCCAGGTTCGACTGGAATGCTTCAGATCCTACCATGGTTTGGAGCAGGCTAGGACGGAGCCTGTACGTCTACCATCAGTTTTGACATTGACATATACGCTCACGTCTACGTAACTTACTTTCTATGCATCTCGCTCGTACTCGCATATTAGTGCAAGCGAGATGTACAGAAAGTAAATTACGTAGACCTGAGCGTTATGTCATTGTCAAAACTGGTGGTAGACGTACTGGACTTCATCAAACGGACACGTTCGAGCTTATAGTTGATATCCAGAGAGCCTCTAACAAGTCGGTGATCACTACCGGTGTTGAACCTGTTGATCACTGAGACGTCTCTGAATATATGCTTTTTGTCGGTTATGATGAAGTCGATCTCGTTTTTTGTCATAGTATCGGGGCTCCGCCATGTCCACTTCCTTTGGGGCTTTTTCTTGAAGAACGAATTCATCAAGAAAAGCCCCTCTCTCTCGAGGAAGTTGACAAGCATTTGCCCCCTATGATTCCGGCTACCAAAACCATGGGATCCTACTACCGACTCGCTGCAATTCTGTACTCCCACTTTAGCGTTGAAATCACCCATATGACAACGTTGAAGTGGGCCTTGGTGGTGCGATGTAGGGCCTTCGATATGTCATCGTACATATCTTCCACTTCTTCGTCCGTGTGAAGAAAGAAGAAATTAAATAAAAAGTCGCATCTTTGTGATCTTACGTAAGAACTATGAAAACCCCCTCCCTCACCCATGTAAGAAAAAATAAGATATGTTCGACCCCCCTCCACTCCAAAATCGTCTTACGTAATAAATTAATGGCGCCAAAACTGTTTCTCGAACTGAAAATACCCTGATTTAAGGTTGCTAACACAACATGATTGATCAGTTCATCAGCGTCACAAAACCAAAATTGACCTCCGCAGTGAATAGGTATACAGCAAGATTGATTGTTCTAGTAGGTATTCACAGAAACTTAATTGCTAAATTGGGAGTCAAACCAAGCGAAGCGAGGTGGGTCTGAATCCAAAATTTTAACCCACTTTTGTATTCATCGTTGTTAATGGCGTAAGCGCCATCGACATTATTGAAATTGAAAACACCACATAGGTATCGTTGTCTGAGTACCCACAACACAAGCCTCCTTGAGATTACTTTGGGGCTTAGTCAATTTGTATGTCCAATATTTATTTATTTTTTTACTAGTAACGCCATCTGTTAGAGAAGTAGATAATTCATTATTTTGCCAACAGATGGCGCTAGTAGTAATGCAAAGTGTTATTACTTTATTTTATTTTTTTAGGTTTATAAAATTATATTTTTATGTTTGATAACACATCTAGACATGAATTTACATTACTATGTCAAATTTCAAACCTAACAGTGCAGTAGTTTTTCCGTAAAGTGTACCACAAGAATGCATAGTTCGTCGAATAGTGATAGGGCTCGCTTCGCTCGCCCTAATAAATTTAGAAAAATGTACTACGTTACAAAGCTTAAACCAAGTTTGGCTGTGATATTATGTCACTGGGGTTAGGTCCAGCTGTTGGTCTATACTCGATCTTTTCTCGAAGTGTATGCCAAGGTAGTTAGTTTATATCGCCATAGATTCTTTACAACTATATTACTTGCTGTAAAACTCAACAATAGCAGATGACACAGCACGGGTAAAGTAATGGTGAATCGAATTCCTGACAGATCGAGTTTGACATTCAAAGACGACAATGATAATATGTGACGTGGATAGAGTCGGCTGATGATGACAGATTCAGTAACATTCTAGTTATGTGTAAAGACAGTATATTATATGTTCCCCGACTTCTAACTGTTCAAGTGTTCAGGCACAATCAATATTAGGGTTGTGAAGAGATGAGAGAAAAAGATTCGATCAAAACGTTGATGTTACAGGTCCAGAATTAGTTATAAACTATATTAAACACATGCCAATACTTTCTTTTTACATGTGAATGAATCAATATTCATTTTATGAGAACTTTTTCAAGGATTTCCATATGATGTAGGTAGTTGAATTGAGATTACTTTATAATTGTTGATTATTGTTTTCAATCATTCTATAATGGTTTCGGTGTTGATTCTTATAGAGAACTGTGATGATTATGTAAAATTAAACACTTATTATTATACTAGTGTATTGTTGTGTAAAATGTTGCATTTTTTTCATATTATTTTACAAATCCAAATGAATTTGCACGTTCGTGCATTTACAGATAATTCCTGAACGTCACTTTCGTGCATGCGGTTTTTTTATGATGAAGGGTCGTTGGATTTTTTTTATCATTTTTTACGTGTATTTTATAACAAATGAAAACGGTTCACATGTATTTTTGCAAAATATTTTTCCCGGCCGTAAAGGGTTAGTACATCTCGGACACAAAACAGCCAATTTGAGATAGATAGTCATTTTAGGTTTTCCAAAATATGAGTATTGCGTATCTGTATAACTTTACTGGTATCAGTTTTCCGCATAAATATTTTGCAATCCCTAGTCCAGACACTCCAGACAAACGAATAATTTAGCTCAACCTTAAGCTGTCTGGCACGTTTGAGTAAAAATGTATTCGCTGGCGTTAGGTGATCTCCAATGTAAACAGCCGCCGCGGGTCCCGGAAGGTTGATGTCGGCGGTGGTGAGTCCACGGCGGCGCCTAGTAACTCATCCTTACGCCATCGCTGGGTGAAACGCACGGTAGTATGATTCAGGTGTAGTTTATTCTCATTTGTTGTCTCAGGAACCCCTGTGGTCTCAAAGTCATTGATGAGTAAATCCTGATCGCGCTCATTTATTTGACACATCAGTTTTTCCACTTCAATCACTAACTCATTGTTTTGATTTGTGTCGATATTGTCACTGAAGCGCGTTTCCAAGGACGTGATGCGTTCATCGAACGAAGTCGAACGCGAAGAGATTGATTCCATTGTAGCTGTGAGTTTGTCAAGCCGATTAAAAAACTTATTAGAAAAATTCACAGATTTCGTGCCTCACACGACTATCGAGCACATTGGAAATGAATCTACGGAATTCGAAAAAATATTGTCGCTGAGCGACGAGAAAGTCTGGATAAGGAAAAAGTTACAAAATAAAACTACAACGTTGAATGATAATTATTTTATTCTTAGACTAACACAAGTATCCTGGACATAACGCATGTGAACAAACAAATTGCAAAATTTCCACACGCGTATCCAAGTTTGAATAATTGTCGCCGTGGCGCATAAGTATAGGTACATATTTCATTTTTCGATTAATAAGCAGGATATATTAATGTTCAAAGTACAAGAAAATTATTACACGGCAAATCCGTAGTCAACTCGAGAAGTGGTGATCGGCAGCGGCCCATTTGCTGCAAGATATGAAATTTTCTTGACAGCAGTTTGACGCGACGAGAGATGACCATAACAGCGTTTGTCTATGTTGCACCAAACCTGAGTTCCAATACGCTATACATCTCTAAGGATAACTTGATAAACTATATAATCTTATAGTTCTGACACCTAGAGACATTTACACCTCTAAATATTATAGTTTTTTTTTTTGTGTTTTGTATCTGTATTTTTTATGTAATTAGACATAAAGAGACCATATACATCTCTTAGTAATTGTAATACGTTAGATTGAATTGTTAGTTTTATTTTATAAAATTGTTGATGTTATTATTTTTGCTTGTAATTATGTAAATTCAATGATGACGTGTAAAAGTGCCCTTGTGGCCTATTTGCTTAATAAATGTCGATGTTTGATGTTTGATGTTGAATAGGTACTACCAGGGTTCAGCATCAGCTATCTTGGGTAATGCTCATCATGACGAATCGGGTGTCCCTCCCTCTCCCTCTCCCTCTCCCTCTCCCTCTCCCTCTCCCTCTCCCTCTCCCTCTCCCTCTCCCTCTCCCTCTCCCTCTCCCTCTCCCTCTCCCTCTCCCTCTCCCTCTCCCTCTCCCTCTCCCTCTCCCTCTCCCTCTCCCTCTCCCTCTCCCTCTCCCTCTCCCTCTCCCTCTCCCTCTCCCTCTCCCTCTCCCTCTCCCTCTCCCTCTCCCTCTCCCTCTCCCTCTCCCTCTCCCTCTCCCTCTCCCTCTCCCTCTCCCTCTCCCTCTCCCTCTCCCTCTCCCTCTCCCTCTCCCTCTCCCTCTCCCTCTCCCTCTCCCTCTCCCTCTCCCTCTCCCTCTCCCTCTCCCTCTCCCTCTCCCTCTCCCTCTCCCTCTCCCTCTCCCTCTCCCTCTCCCTCTCCCTCTCCCTCTCCCTCTCCCTCTCCCTCTCCCTCTCCCTCTCCCTCTCCCTCTCCCTCTCCCTCTCCCTCTCCCTCTCCCTCTCCCTCTCCCTCTCCCTCTCCCTCTCCCTCTCCCTCTCCCTCTCCCTCTCCCTCTCCCTCTCCCTCTCCCTCTCCCTCTCCCTCTCCCTCTCCCTCTCCCTCTCCCTCTCCCTCTCCCTCTCCCTCTCCCTCTCCCTCTCCCTCTCCCTCTCCCTCTCCCTCTCCCTCTGCCTCTGCCTCTGCCTCTGCCTCTCCCTCTGCCTCTGCCTCTGCCTCTGCCTCTGCCTCTGCCTCTGCCTCTGCCTCTGCCTCTGCCTCTCCCTCTGCCTCTATTTCCACCACCACAAGAATGCATAGATTGTCGAATAGTGCGTTATCTACGCCCGTCTCAAACAGGATAGATAGAGTTAGACCAAGAAAAATCTGCAGCGATTTTGAAAGCCCACGCAGTGCAAGTGTTATTCTGCCGTCATAATCCCGATAATTCACAACAAACACCGATAACGAACTCTGCGAAACATGAAGTCATAAATGTCCTGTGAAAAATGTCGTTCTGGCTTTTTGACTATTTTAAGGTTAGGCTACAGGGCAAACCCTTAACCCGATCGTCTTTGTTTTAGGCTCAAATTGTAGCTGACTAAATTGTCCAGAGCCGTTTTTCTCAAATCATTCTTCGTTTCCAAATTATCGAGCACCAAAATCAAAAATTCGGAATATTTTTTAATATCATATCTTCACAACTTTCCGAGATATAAGGGGATCGCACTTTTTCGTGAAATCGGACCGTATACTGGAGCGAACGAAAATACATTTCCAATGTCAAAATCAGTTAGCGTCGACATAACATAGGTCTCCATTGTCAGCTTAAAACCTTCTTGAATTTGCTGTGTTATATTTAAATGGGTGTCTGTAATAGTTTCCACTGTGTGAACTTCCGGGACAGGTAATACGACCTGCGAAGAGGTCGGCCTGCTAGGGTTTTTACGGTGCGTAACATTATTGGTCTCGCAAGCGGGTGGATTTCATCACCAAAAATTTCACCATACAAAAAAATATTTTTTTTTAATGTTTAATTTAACACGATTCTAGCTGGGTAAAGTAATAGGGGGCTGTATATTGAGGATATTTATGGTATTTATACAATCATTTGTGGCTTATATTTGAAGTTATCGCTTTCGGAAAATAAAAACGCAAGATGGTGATGACAATCATGGTATGGTAATGACTCTTTTATAGACGGTAATGACACTGCATGTACGGTAATGACGATTTGGGAACTAATTTATATATGTATTAAAAACGTATTAAAAAAACAAAAACTTTTTTAATTGTAAGGCTTTAGAACTTTAATAAACATTACAAATAACATGTTTTTGAACATAAGACTAGCTACATAAATTATTTTTAGAAAATTATAAAAAATACATTTTATTCATATAAATAAATATATAACAAGTATTTTTATTGTATAATTTTAAATAATTTATATTCCGAAATAGGCAATTTATGTATTCATTAATTTTTTTGGGTTTTTTCAATGTTAAATCATATTAACAATATTGTACTCTTATTATCAGTTTAAACCCGCATCTTCTTTTATATACTGCATAACTTGGTGTTTATATCATATTATAAAATTACTGGCTTACCAGTGAGCTTAATTTTTATGGTATATTACTTTTTTTTGATAATTTGATTCATTGCATAAGTTTGTATTTTTGTTGTTTTATAAATTAACTTTAAAAATAGCTATAATGATTTAAATCCATATATATATTGTTTAATAGCTAAACATTAATATATAATCAGTGTTTTATAAGTTGCAAGACCCCTACTTGTAATGCATGTCATAAGTTACAAAATGTTAGGTATTGGGTCCGGTGACTACCCAATGGTATCATTATTAATTGCTGTAATTATATACATCAATTAATATAATATTATCAAAAAACATAAGGCCATTACGATAGTGAGCCAGTACCGTAGCCTATGGTCGCTTAAAACTTAATATATGTTGCTTGTTTAAATACTTTGTTTTAACACGACTAACATGCAATTACAGACTCTAAGTTGCACGATTTACATTATTAGATAATACAAAATAAATATTTGTATGTTCTAAGTTCTAAGTGACCTAAATTTTGCCTACTTCAGTCAAAATGTTATTTAAAACTAACCATCTCTAGTGTGAAAAAAATAGTCATATCTTCTTCTACATTTATTCTACATTTATAAGGTAGACATTATATAGTGTTAGAAGACATAGAGAACGTTTTTCAAACATACAGCTTAATTTCATAATGAATTATAGCAAAATAACTAGAAAAGTTTCTGAGAACCGTCATCACCATACACATGAAATCATCACCGGTCGTCATTTTTTCCCGGTGATGATGGGTATGGTGTTGACGATTTGAGAGTTTCTTGTTTTTATTTCTAGAATACGAATAATAGTAGTTAATGTCTATGCTACACAATAAACTTCATGTAGTTTGCCATTCATTTCAATAATTATTTCTAATATATCATTTGTAACTTTTTTAAACCAAAGCATAACGGTGATGATGCTCTGTTGTGACAAACTACATTTTACAAATTTGTTCGTAATATTTCTCACGATTCAATGATGTGACTTTATAGTGAAATCATTTTTGGCATTCTATATTAAAGTGAAAAATAGGGCAAGGACCTTTAGCGGTATTTCGTTGTTCATACACGGAGATAAGCTCACATTGACATTACCATGACGGTGTTGACGAATATTCGTGACAAAATTTTAAATATTTTTAAATGTACTTTCTCGGTGAAGGAATTATTGCATATTTTCCCATGTGTTAAACAACAACATGGAAAAGATATAAGTAAAAGAAAAATCGCAATCGTACGATAGGTATGCTATAATTTTCACTGCAAACGATAAGGTTCAGATTTTTCCGGTAGACGGTGATGATTTTAGACACATAAAACATTTTATATAAAAAAAACTATTAAGTTATTGGAGATGGTAATTGAAGGAACATGAAGATAATAGTTCTTAAAAACATATAAAAAAGTTGCAACTCGCACAACCTACTAGTTTTTTTTATAAAGACCGAACCATAAGTTTTCGCAGGATTTTGAAATCCACCCAAGCGTCGCTCGAATGAGATGCATGGTACATCGCCCGCGCAGGGGAGTTATCATAGTCCATTTTTGGCACTAGTCTTCGGCACTCGGGGCACGTCCAGCTATCCTTGGTGCATTGCTGCAACGCCTGGAAGCGCTCCACCGACATGTTGAGGCAGTGTAGGTCATATTTACGTTGGCATGAGCTACAACTTAAATATAAATTGTCCGTTATAGCCAGTTCACAGCCTGCACACACGTAGTTATCGGCGCCGTCGATGTCCATATTGCTAGAATTGTCCATGATAATTAAGCGCTGGAGGCGCTGCACTGACGGTACACAATAACACTATCATCTAGCGAGAAAATAAAGGCAGCGGCTGCAGCGCTAACCGATTTGTAAACACAAATCGTCTACCGTTAAGTTCACCAGGACCTCTAGCTCTAGCACATCTTGCCGCGACAGGCGCGAGAAGAGACAGATCGGCGCGACTTGGCGGCTTGTCGCGTGTTGGCAGCACAACTCACGCGCGAGAGCCGCGACACACTCGCGATCAGGTGTCACTGTCAGAAAATGACAACGATCGCGACTTTGAACTAAAATCCGTAGCACAACTGCCTATTTTGAGACAAAATATTATCTCGTCTTTATGTCAATCCGCGAGTCGCAGTCTACGCGAATATAAAACGCGACTCGCTCTCGCGGGTGGTTTGCTTGTACTTTTTTAACTAAACTCATGAAGTCATGATAATTATAACTTAAAAACAAGTTTCATATATTATGTAATAATATAATTTGTATAATTACTTATTGCTCTAAGGCGGCGGTCGGCAACCTGCGGCCCGCGGGCCGCATGCGGCTCGTGAAACTGTCACTTGCGGCCTGCGAGCCTCTCTGGCTATGTAATATTGAGAAACGACAATGTCTGATAAAGTCATAAATATTAACAAAGTGCGGCCCGCGTCAACTTACTCATCGTTAACTACGCTACTAAAACTACGCAAAAAAAGGTTGCCGACCGCTGCTCTAAGGGATAAGGAAGTATGGAACAATCACTAAATGCGCTTTACGCACTCTTATATCGATTATGCACGGTGATACCTACAAGTACCACAACACACCCATCATGTTTACAACTTTAATTTTAAACAGCTAGCTTGTAGGTACTCGATTAAGTAAATAGGTACATATTTAGGAATTTTTAAGACTTCCTTACATAAAACTTTCATCAACCTAACAACGGAGCCCGCACAAAACAAAGAAGTAAAAGGCGCGCTCATTCTTTCTTCCGTGGGAGCCCTTGCTTGTACATAAACGAAGCCGATGAGGTGGGTAGGTACAAATGTTCAAAACAAACTATCCAACTTATTAAGTAAGCCATATTCTTAGTAGTAGTATTTAGGATCACGTTAGATGTCTAATTTCAACAATCTCTTACTATTTAGGTATATACCGTTTGGAACCTTCCTTGACTTCAACAAAACATACCTACATGTGACCTGTGCCCGCTGCATCGTACTGTAACAGAATGATGTAATACGTGGCTGTAACAGGATCATGTCCGGCTCAAAATCATGCTTTGTATGAAATATTTATTATCAGTTATCACCCACTAAACCATTCCGTCCCCTGCCAACACCATACCGTGACATGACTGGACCGACCCGACCAACAATATTTTGAAGGAGTCGTTACGCTCATGTCATAGTCTGCGTAACATAGGTATGGTTATCATATGGTCTACCATATTGAAACTCCTCTAGATCATACCCGTGTTCTAGATGTTTCACTTCATGTTTGACTGGGCCTGATACGGTCATGTTATGATACGTTGCTGTCAGCATTAGGTATGAAGTGGGCCTTGGGGAGCTAATCATGGCTTCTAGGAGGTACCTACCTACTTTATTTTTGTTTCTTTTCAGGTACAGGAGTGAAAAAATACAGGAGTGAAAAAAAAACAATATTTAAATTAATAGTATATTGATTTGCCTTATATATTCTTGCAATATTTGACTTCTTATTATTAAACCTAATATATATTAACATCTAGAACCACAATAGAGAAATTGTAAGAATCTTCTTTATTACCCTTGAAAAATATTTTCTCTCTTCCTTTTTCTTCGACATGCGGCGTAGGACAATTAAATATCACCCTGGAAAGTTAATTGATTTGTAAACAAAACAATAAATAAAATATGGTCGTGACTTCATTAAATTGTCAAACCATAAACAGTTACACAGTACACACACATGCTATCCATTATTGGCACAAGAAAAACTATATGAAACTTATTTGAGAGTTACTGCGGCAGCTTACATAGATAGGTACGCCATAACCATTAGGGTTATTATAATAGTTCACTTCCTCGGTGGTGTTCTTAAAGCTAAAGCGCTTCTCACATCTTAGTTAATTCAGAAACGGGGACAGCTCCGCGTTTGAAACCTACAAGCTTGCCTAGGGTATTTCTTTTCCTGACTCTCCATTTCGGGTCTCGTTGGCACGTTCCTGTTAACAATCTTCTAAGATATGATAAAGGTGACATTCGGGTAGCGACTGCAGCAGCATTACTCTGTTGCAACGTTACTGCTGCAGCACTGTCAATTTTCGTGATACAATGATGTGACTGATATCCATACTAAAAGTAAAAATGTACAACTGTCTATCAAATTGTGTTTTTCTATCGAAAAATTTTCGAGCTCGCTTCGCTCGCGTTTTCAATACCATTCCACGATATGATAATGGTGATATTCGGGTGGCGACTGCAGCAGCATTAGGTACTCTGTTGCAACGGTACTGCTGCGGCACTGTCAATTTTCGTGATAAAATGATGTGACTGATTTCCATTCACAGCTATAATGCGGCAATGAACTTCACTCAATTTACCAAAAAAATTCAATGTAATCTTGATGACCCTAGGGAGAGGGGGCACCATGGTCTAGAAATGCTTTGGGCATCAAAATATCTTAATCCGGCACTGGTCGTTTGCGGAGTCAAACGATTTGGGACTCGCAATTTATACGCATTACCATGCCTTCCCGAAAAAGATAGAATCATTCGCGAAAGTCTCGCAACGCATTGAAGTTACAAGGGGCACGTGGTGTTCCTCAGGAGTCTAAAGAAGACCACGGTGAGTGGCGCTCTAGCCAGGCAGGCCGCTTCGCTTTCGCTCGCGCGCGTATACCTTACTGTATCGTCCGATATACACCTACTACTCTGTCGTTTAAATCACGTGTAAAATTTTAATAAGGGCGAAAAAAACTATTGATTTTGGAGTATAATTTTATTTAGTGGTACCTAATTGTAACATATTTTATCTGGACTACAGTCCTCTAGCATATCCATCTGTCAACTTTACTTCAAGTTCCTCCTCCAGGGGTGAGGGAGAGGAATTAGGATTAGAAATTAGCCGCTTACTGACACAGACCGAATTCCACGCGGGCGGAGCCGCGGGCACAGCTAGTTATTACGTATGCGTCCCTGTTTAGCAAGCTTGTGTTACAATATACTATTGTCTTTGTTTATCAATATTTTCCTGCCCTCATATTATTTTCGAAGGCGACTAACAACGACTTTAAGTAATTATATTTAAGGTTGAAGATCTGGGCAAGAATTCGACACGTACTAATCTGACATTTCAAATCCACACCAAATCATCAGTTCATTGTATCGCATGTTCGTCGAATCGCATTCTATCGCAAACATGCGATCGAAAAAATAAGTAATAAAAAATCAACTTTGTTTTATTACTACTATACGGTTTATAATAACTTTGAACTCGGGGTATGTCGGTTAAGTCGGTTTGGTTTCGTTGTCACCTAACTGTGGATTGCTAATGTCAAATTTTGACAGGATACTATCGCTAGACTTTTTTGTCCATGGGCTTGGGCACCATCTTGGAGTTTTTGACGGCTGCTATTTGACTGATCACCAGATTTAGTAAAATTTAATACCAAAAAAATATATTTTACCACCCTAAAATAATCAATGATCACCAAAACTATAACACCATTTTAATGTGAAATGATTACAAATTTAATTACATTTTACTATCATTTTAAAGGAAATGACACCAAACTAATCATTGTTAACCCAAAAATTGTAAATGATTACCAAATTTCAAACCCCATTTTAATGTGAAATGATAACCAAATTTTTACATCTTGTTATCCTATTAAAGAAAATGACACAAAAATAATCATTGTAAACCCAAAAATAGTAAATGACCACCAAAATTAGAACTCCATTTGCTATCCTATTAAAGCAAATTACTCCAAAATAATCATTGTAAACCCAAAAATAGTTTATATTAAAAATGTGCAAATATTAAATATAATACTATTAAATTAATTAATCCACTTCGTCACCTTTTTCTAGTAGCATTTTATTTCTGTAACATTCGCAGTTCTAACCTAACCTAACCCACTTTTTTAGTAGCATTTCTTTTCTGCAAGGGTCGCAGTTCAAACCTAACCTAACCCATTTTTCTAGTAGCATTTGGTTTCTGTAAGGGTCGCAATTCAAACCTAACCTAACTCACTTTTCTGATAGCATTTCTTTTCTGTAAGGGGCTGTCCATAAATTACGTCATCGATTTTTGACGATTTTTGACCCCCCCCCCCCCCTATAATCATCCAAAAATCATGCTTCAAATGACCCCATTTCCTCCTACTTCATGCTACCGTCATCCGATGTCCAGACCCCCCCCCCCCCCTAATTTGAAATGACGTAATTTATGAATAGCCCCTAAGGGTCGCAGTTCAAACCTAACCTAACCTACTTTTCTAGTAGCATTTATTTTCTGTATGGGTCGTAGTTCAAACCTAACCTAACCCATTTTTCCAGTAGCATTTCTTTTCTGTAAGGGTCGCAGTTCAAACCTAACCTAATCCACTTTTCCAGTAGCATTACTTTTCTGTAAGGGTCGCAGTTCAAACCTAACCTAACCCATTTTTCTAGTCGCATTTGGTTTCTGTAAGGGTCGCAATTCAAACCTAACCTAACCCACTTTTCTGATAGCAGTTTGGTTCTGTAAGGGTCGCAGTTCAAACCTAACCTAACCCACTTTTCTAGTAGCATTTCGTTTCTTTATGGGTCGCAGTTCAAACCTAACCTAACCCACTTTCCTAGTAGCATTTCGTTTCTGTATGGGTCGCCGTTGAAACCTAACCTAACCCACTTTTCTAGTAGCATTTCGGTTCTGTGAGGATCGCAGTTCTAACCTAACCTAACCCACTTTTATAGTAGCATTTCGTTTCTGTAAAGGTCGCAGTTCAAACCTAACCTAACCTACTTTTATAGTACCATTTCGTTTCTTTAAGGGTCGCAGTGCTAACCTAACCTAACCCACTTAACTTATAGCAGTTTAACTTACTTTTCTAGTAGCATAACGAAATGCTACTAGAAAAGTAGGTTAGGTTAGGTAGGTATGCGGTGCGGATACGGGGGGTTGAGCGGGAGGGGCTAGTAATTTTGGCATCAGTTTACTTTATTTGGTAATATGTATACATTTTTTGGTAATTGTTAAATTGTATATTTAACAGCGCCATCTATCTCACCTCTTACATACTTTTTAATAATGATCTACATAAACGTAAGTACCTACCTACTTAGTTCCCTACAAAGTGCATAGGTGGTGCTGTTATTAGTTTTAATTATTTTAGGCTAGTTAATTTGTGATGTACTCTTACACTTTCCAAATAGACACGATAAGAAGCACACGCTGTTTTCTCTCCGATTCCCTCAAGATCCTCCGACCTCCGCCCACGTGCCATCATTCTGGTGACCCCGACCCTAAAGAAGATACTTCTATTGAATACGCACGGAGTAGAAGCTGGGCGATGCGAGCCTAGCAACAACGAGACGGGAAAATCGAGCGGTAAGCATCCATACCGCCTTTGTGTTCCCGCATCGCCACGTGGGGGATCGAAGCGTTTTTGCCAGCGGAGAAGGAAACCTGGGTGCTACAATCGACACGATCTTCACATATGCGCAGAGAGCAACCAAAATCAATTGAAAAGTCACCGATTCATCAAACAACGAGCGAGTCGTGGCGAGCGACGACGCCACGAGGTCACCTGCAGAGGTCAAGCTTCAGAGAAGGGTTGAGAAGAGAGGAAGAAGGCTAAGAGCAGGTTTCTATTATCAAGTAAGTGGCTGGCAATTAATTAACGGGCTAAATTATTCGAAAATCCTTCAACTTTCGCGTTCTTATAACCTAACTGTACACGTGTTATACCTATTCAATTCTACAATCATATCTTACATTTAAATATGCCTTCATCGGACAGTGATTCCACAGAATCCACAGTTGTTGGGGATGTACAATTAAAAACTTTAATTAAAAAACGAGGAGTAATTAAGGGGAAGTTAACCTTATTTAAAAAATATCTGTCGAAACTTACACCTGCCTCATTAACTGCTGATCATATAATCGATTTAGAGTTACGTACAACTAGAATAACAAGTGTTTTCAAAGAGTTCGAAATTATTCAAGATAGAATCGAGACTTTAAGCGAAACTCTCGACGAGCATTTACAGGAAAGACAGACCTTTGAGAACACTTATTTCGAATGTGTGTCTTTAAGCAAAGGTTATTTAGCGCAGGCATCTAGACCAGGAGCCTCCACATCCCCCGAAGGCAACGTTCGCGAGGTCAGCGAGCCACGTGAGCACGATTCTATTAAATACCCAGATATTAAATTACCGTCTTATAATGGACAGGTTACGGACTGGATTGAATTTCGAGACACTTTCGACGCACTCGTCAATCAAACCAATCTAAAACCTATCCAAAAATTTAAATACCTAAAGGGTTGCTTAACTGACAGCGCACTGGAGGTTATCAGCTCATTGGAATTTGCCGAGGAAAGCCACGCCATAGCGTGGCAATTACTGTGCGAGAGATATAATAGCCCTAAGACACTCGTTTATAGCCATCTCAGAGCTCTGTTTAATATTGACACTTTACCTAATACAGCCACTGCCCTTAGATCCTTAAATGATAACATTTCGAAGCATTTGCGCATACTTAGATCAGTAAAGGTCCCTACCAACGATTGGGATTTGCTAATTGTTTTTTTCCTCAGTTCCAAACTCGATAAAAAATTGCAAACCAAATGGGAGGAAAAAATTAATTCCCGTGAATTGCCTACGTTACAGGACTTCAAGTCATTCTTGCGAACTCAAGCCGACCTCAGGGAGGCCGTGAGTCAAGCCGAGGCCTCGAAGACCGCGGCCCACGAGGCCCCGTCGCGGAAGGCGATGGTAACCACGCACCCTCCGTCCCATACCAACAGTAAGGTAACCCCTAAAAATAGTACCTATCGTAACCAATGTCCGAACTGTAAAGAGGCGCATTTCATAAACCAATGCCCGAAGTTTTTGGCTCTGAATGCAGCCACACGCATTCGTGTGGTAAAAAGATTAGGTCTCTGCTCCAATTGCTTAGGATCGAATCATATCGTACCAAACTGCCGCGCGAGTAACTGCAGAACATGTAAAGGTAAGCACCATACGCTCTTACACATTACACATACCGACACAACCGAGTCTAATCCACGACAATCGACACTTCATACTCCTTCAGAGACGCCGACTTCTGTAGATACGCAGTCAATCAATTTAATTACTAACCGACGACAATTGAACTCTGGTGGGGTTCCGCGCGATAGCAATCCACAAAACAAAGGTGTAATTTTGTCCACCGCCCGTGTAAAGGTACTTAATAAAGATAACCAACCAATTATTTTGCGCGCGTTGCTAGACAATGGCTCGCAATCGAACTTTTTAACCAAAAGTGCATACAATAAATTAAATTTACCAACACAACAATTAAACCTAGAGATTATAGGATTTAACGAAAAAATAACGAAAGTAGATCAATCATGCAACTTAATCATGCGGTCAACCGATGACTCATACTCAAAGAATTTGTCTTGTTTTATTGTATCCACAATAAGTAATTTACCCCAACACGCGGTTAGCGCTCGACAACTCAATATACCTAGGCGATTCCGTCTGGCAGACGAATTCTTTTACGAAGGTGGGGAAGTCGATCTGCTAATAGGAGCTGAGCATTTTTATCAGCTACTTTGTACCGAGCGGCATTATTTAGGTAACGGCCGACCAATCCTTCAAAATACCCAATTAGGTTACATAGTATCCGGCCCGTACTCGTGCAACTCAACCAACGTGCCACAGAGGGTGAGATGTAACTTTACTCAAACTCAGGCACTTCAGACCTTTTGGAATTCAGACAGCGAACATTCTACAACGGCGATACCAAATGATGAATACGTTCAGTGCGAGAAGGTATTCAATGAGCACTCCAGAACGTCTGATGGTAACTTTGTGGTATCTATTCCCTTTAAGGACCCGCCTACCGATCTGGGTCAATCGCGATCTGTAGTTTACAAACGATTTAAAACATTAGAATCCAAGTTCTCTCGAAATCCCGAATATAAGGAAAAATATGTTCAATTCATGAAAGATTTTGAAAATGCAGGACATATGGTTCAGACAAAAAATACTGAACACTGCAATTACCTACCCCATCATGCCGTGTTAACCCCCCATAAGCCCACGACACCTCTTAGAGTCGTGATGGACTGTTCATTTCAAACTAACAATGGAAAATCACTTAATAGTATTCAATACAAGGGTACAATAAACCAAGACGACTTAGCCAACATATTGCTAAGGTTCCGAAAAAATAAATATGTAATAAGTGCAGACATCGAACGTATGTACCGAATGATTTATATCAACCCCGACCAACGACATTTACAGTGTATACTATGGCGCGAAAATCCTACAGAACCTTTACGTACATACACACTTACAACTCTAAGTTTCGGTTTAAAAAGCGCACCCCATATAGCTACTCGGTGCCTACAGCAGCTCGCGCAGGAGTGCCAGGAGAAGTATCCAGAGGCAGCGGCCGCGATACGTGACAGCTTCTACATGGATGACCTGCTCCACGGAGGCGACGATGAACGTCAGGTCGAAGAAACAGCTGTTCATCTCAAGCAGATCCTGCAAGGAGCGAATTTTCACCTGCGAAAATGGAAATCGAATTCTGCCAACATATTGAAAACTGTAACTAATACCGATCCCACACACACTAACTCAACAACACCCATCTCACTCGCACACGATACGCATAAGGTGTTAGGGCTCGCGTGGTGTAGTACAAGTGACGATTTAATGTACCAATTTAAAGACGAACCAGTATCAAAGCCATTAACCAAACGAAAGATTTTATCCCTAGCCTCAGCTATATTTGATCCCCTAGGGCTTCTAAACCCGACCCTAATTATTGCTAAATTCATTATTAAAAAGTTGTGGGACAATAAATATCAATGGGACCAAAGTTTACCTACAGATGTTATAAGTGAATGGGAAACCTTCTATAAAAAGTTGTTTACGCTCAATTCACTACATATACCTAGGTACGCGCTTATCAGCGATTACATAACGTTAGAAATGCACGGATTCTCGGACAGTTCATTAACTGCATACGGTTGCGCTATCTACCTACGCACTATAGATATATATGTACGGACATATTTTAACACGATTACTATGCTCAAAAACAAGGGTGGCGCGTAAGGAAACTATACCTAAACTCGAACTTAGAGCGATGCTGCTACTCGCACAGTTATTTAAAAAAGTAAACAACGCCTTAAAGTGTAAATTTACCAAAGTATACTTATGGTCTGATTCAAATGTAGCTCTGGCTTGGGCAAAATCGCAACAACCGAATAATCTTAATTGTTTTGTAAAAAATCGAGTAATCGAAATTCAAGGCTTAAAAGCAATCAAATAACCATTTAGCAACAATGCTGCTGTAACAGCGCGCTTATATCATAATTCGGGTAATGGGGTTCAAACCGCTGTTATAGGAGCTGAAGTGTATTTACAGGTTTTATTCAAAATGTATTCAGCTTAGAGTACTTTTAAAGAGTTTTGAACTACATTAACAGCACAAGTCAGCCATGTTGACGTTTCAATATAGTCCGGTGGCCAACTGCATGAAACCCTACCTGACAAAAAAATAGAATAATCCTACTCTGTAGGGGTAGCTGACTTTTAGTAGCATCAACTGTTCTTGGTCGGCCGCGGCTTAATTTGGAAAATTTTGCGCTAATGGCAAAATAGTGGCACAAAAATTCATAAAAAAAAACCCCATCGTATAATATAATGAAACTTGCATGGTAGGATAGCTGCCTTTGAGGACAGCAAAACAAAACTGGTCAGCTACATACTGTGTTGGCAGGTTCTTGTGTCCGACCGAATTTGTGGTACCACGTGACAGCTACAATTTACCTCATCGAAAAATAGAATCAAAACAACTGATTATAATACCTACATTAAATTTGTTGACATATGTCTTGGTCGGCCTCACCTTAGCCTGACAGCGTTTTCAGTCCGTCCGCATTAAAAAAAAAGTCAATGGCAGCTATCCTACCATACAAGTGACATTCTATTTTTCGATGAGGTAAATTGTAGCTCACTTGGTACCACAAATTCGGTCGGACACAGGAACCTGCCAACACAGGATGTAGCTGACCACTTTTGTTTTTTTGATGAATATTTGTACCACTTTTTTGCCATTTGCGCAAAATTTGCCAAGTTAAGCCACGGCCGACCAAGAGCAGTTGAAGCTGCTAAAAGTCAGCTACCCCTACAGAGTAGGATTTTTCAATTTTTTTATCAGGTAGGGTTTCATGCAGTCGGCCATCGGACTATAAATCCATAAACATGGCGACATCACGTGCTATAAGTGTAGCAGTAAACGCAGTTACTCGACTTATAGTCGAATTAATGAGATATAACAGAAACTAGATCGTGTAAGCAAATTTTTACTTATTTTTATTAATATTTTTTTATTGAAATTTAAGAAAATAGGCGGCCCATGAATATATATGAACCAGTGCCTTTGGTTTTATCAATAAAGTATTTTTCGCGCTGGGTTTTACTGTATTACGTGTACTTACAGACAGTAAAAACTTATGTACACAATCACGGTAAAAATAAATGTCATGGATGACAGCAGTAAAAAATACTTAAGTACCTTTTTGTTTTATTAGACACGTGAAGACGATTAGGCCTCAAACTTAATCAAATAATTGAAATATAATCGCTTACCTGAGATCGTTTTTAGCACATATTAGTTGAATAAAAGCATTTACTGCACTCTTACACATTTAAAATGCCGAGTTTTACGAGAACCTTTACGAAACATTTTTGCTGAGAAAAAGCAGTGCGGCTGCTTTTATAGAACACTTTTACTGAGTAATAGTAAATTGCTAATGTTTATAGAACAAATAGTCGAGTAAAAGCACTATCGTTGCTATTAAAACACTAGAAGTGCTTTTATCCACTTTTACTCAACTCTTACAGCATCGATTTGCTTCTTATACAGCGCTTACTCGATTTTTATAACACTTTTAGTCTGTATAAGTGCGCCTTTTCGCGTTGAGTAAACGCTTACATGACTTTTACTCGACTGTTTTTACACCGTTTATAGCACCAAAAAGCGAAAATAAAAACGTGCTCTCAACTTTTATAGCACATAGATTTGCTAGTTGGGCGGTATCGAGGCGCAGATATTTAATCGGTTCCGTACTATTTTCACGCCATAAAATGACCTGTAAATATCTATAATTTTCGTTTACTAGGATTTGGCGATACATTTTTTCAGTATCTCCGATCAAAACATATTCATGTTGACGAAAACGAGTGAGAATTGAAAAAATGTCATCCTGTATTGTTGGTCCAACCATTAAAATGTCGTTCAACGACAGACCCGACGACGTCTTTGCTGAAGCGTCAAAGACGACACGACAACGTGTCGTGGACGATTTTTCGCGTAAAATTGGGTGGTGGGCAAGAAAATTGGCCACTTGCGGCTTTTCTATTGGCGTAAGGTGCCCTAAATCTTGATATTCGCGGATAAAATCGCAATATTGTTGTTTTACGTGAGGTTGCCTTTCAAATAGTTTTTCTAAGTAATGCAATCGTTTTTTAGCTATATGAAATGAGTCACCTAATTTCTCGGGTGACTCCTTTAGAGGCAAACTCACGCAAAACCTACCGTCGGGCAATTGGTAGGTATTTTCGACGAAATGAGCTTCGCATGCTTCTTCTTCGGCTGTCCACTTCTCCTGCTGTGGCAGCTATTCTAGTTCCCAGAACTTCCTTAACTGGACGCTGATTTCGTGGCTGAAGTTACAAGTTACAATGAACTTTATTGCCTAGCTCATTATTATTATTATTTGAGATAAAAGTGGTTGGACAGACAACAAGCCATCCGAACTGCGAGTTCTGTAAGAACGGTTTATTTTTTCCTAGCTTTATTTGTTATTGTATAAGGAGACCCCAAAAAACTTCGCCCCCTAGTAACAATTCTACTTCAGAGGGACAATAAAATGACTCATCCGCCAAATCTACGTTTTTAGGTATCTTTAATGATGAAATATCGACCTCGTTTTCCGGGACTTCGTTGCCTATATCATCGACTACGAAGCAATTTATAGGTATTTTCATTGACCTATCCCTGGATTGCACTTCTATTGTGCACCGTCGTATCGTTGTAAAAGATAATTTTCTCAAATATGCAATGAAATATTGATGTTATGTTCCTTATAATAGGCTGCGAAGTATGACGTTTCAGGTGCGGCTAGGACAAAAGGTCGTTAATGGAATTTCATACACATCTTGCAGGCCTAGGCCGGCAAAGTCCTCTTTTTTAATTTTCATTTCACAGATATTTGTGACACAGCATCGTGGCATTCATCCATTAAAAAAAACTAGAGGCAGTATTTGCTTTATGGTTCGTAATGACACTCTGCCACTACGCCTATAAAAAAAAAAACAAAAAACAATGTTTGCTATAATTTGCAGTTTTATTTGTATAAAATCAACATGAACTTAATAAATAATACATTCTATAATTTTATACTTTTAAATTATAAATTTAACTACACAAATAAAAACATTTAAAATATTTCATCTAAACTTTAGCGGTAAAAAGGTCTACTCAAACACGCGTAGTAAAATTTTTTAAATTGTTATGGAGGTAAAGTTGAAAAATATTCATTCTGTTTTATTGGATTTATGGTGCGTTGTTGATTTTTTGACCTTAATATGAGTTCCGACGAAATAATGAAATTAATATTAATTGTAATCGTAGGTGTTGGAATTGGCAGCGTAAGCAGAATTTATTTTAATAACTTGCTGCCTCTGCCGCCAAGTCAAAGACGAAGTATGTATATGGTTGCTTATGGCAATTTTATTATTTGAGAAACTAAGAAAAATGGCTTACAGTTTATTAGAAACAGTTTGGTGGCATATTTTAAATGAATGTAACTACAAATTCGTCAACACTGTGGAAATTATACTTATTTACTCCATGCATAAAGCAACGATGTATGTGAAACATGATATCAACGTGAAAGACTATGTACCTAAACTTATGTGACGAAAACGACAGTCAGACGGATACAAGGCGAAAAAATCAAAGATACATGAAAATATACGGGTAGTAAAAATACACGACTCGTGTAAAACATACGCGTGATAATGATATAGGTACGTGTTGGTTATATTTTGGGTGTAGTTTACTTTTATTTTTTTTCTATAAATAAAACTTGGGTTTCGTGGATTTTTTATTTTATTTATTTCATTGCATGTTTGAGAAAAGCACTATACATACCTCGGCGGGAAATGGGGTTGCCCGCGCTCAGACCTATCCGGCCTCGCTTCGCTCGGCCGTCTATATGTCTTCGGCCGGCAACCCCTTTCGTCCCGGCCTCTGTAGTAATGTACTATTATTAATACCAAAGACCTCAGTCTCATATTCAACACAAGGAAGATTTAACTTTTCCTGTAATGACTTTTTTATAAAAGAAGATTCACTTCCATTATCAAGTAACGTACGTACGCGATGGCATTGATTATTTTTGTTCACAATATCTACCATGGCCGTTGCTAACAACACCTGTGTTGCGGCCGACGAACATAATGATATCGGAACTGTATTTTTTACTGGGCTGTCACCTGTTGTTGAGGTGCTAGCCTGAGACGTACTAGCCTGAGAGGTACTAGGTACCTGCGCGTTTGGTACATACGTTCGATGTAATAACGAATTATGTTTACGTCCACATACTTTACATGGATTCGCTCGGCATTGAAATGCGCGATGACCACCTCGAAAACAGACTGGACATACCTTTAACTTATATATTTCGTCACCTTTTACTTCTGGTGTCATTTCGAGAAATTTATTACACGTGTAAATACGGTGGTCACCTTTGCATATCAAGCACGACGATTGAGGCGAGCTGGTTGTCGTTGGGTTCGAAGCGGTTGCGACAAATGTGTTTTGAATTTTATCTAATTTCTTTTGAGGTTGTTTTTCAGGCCTTTCAACGTTATTGCAGCTTCGAGCCAATGACTCCAGTATGTCGGCTCTGCTACGAAGAAAGTCAGTGAACTCAGATAGCGTCGGCGAGTTTTCTAAACTGTTTCGTTTTTCCTCCCATTTTCTAAATGTGATCGGGTCAAGCTTGGAGGAGCAAAGAAAAACAATAAGCGTATCCCAGCAATCTACTTTCTCGCCGAGGCTCCCGAGTGCTCGTAAATTCTTTGTTACATTATCAATTAAGTTACGCAAACACTTATCTGACTCCCTTGTCAAAGACTCTATGCGGAATAAGGACTGCAAATGGTTATGAACCAACTGACGCTTGTTGTCGTACCTATTACACAGTAAACTCCAAGCGACGGCGTAGTTGGCGGCAGATATTTCCAAAGATTTAATTACAAGCGCGGCGCTGCCCTCCAGGGAGGTGCGCAGATAATAGAACTTATTTATTTCATTTAAAGAACTATTATTGTGCACAATAGACGTAAAAGTATCTCGAAACTCAAGCCATTTTCCATAATTTCCATCGAAGGACGGCAGCTTAATTTGGGGAAATTTAATATTAATTTGCTGGCTTGAATTTCGGCCACTAACATTTCCATCGTCAGCATCAGCAAACCTTTGCTTGTGCGTATCTATAAATTCTTGCGCGCAATTGATAAGATCGAAGAAATCGTTTTCAATCTGTATATGTTCTCTCAGCTGATCGTTATCGCTGGTTATCGATTCTATCTTTTCGCGTAAGTCATCAAAATTATTGAAAACAATTTCAAATCTGCTCAACCGCAATGCTGGCTCATTAACTTGACTAGAAGTAATATCTGTTTTGCTCTCAAATTCCGCATATTTATTTTTAAACACAGTTACTTTACCCTTAATTACACTACGCTTTTTTAATAAGTCTTTTAACTCTGCTTCAGACATTGTGATGAACAATTAGTAATAAAAATGTTATAAATACCGTTTAATCCGGCAAACCTTGCAGTTCAGATTCAAAGTTTCAAACCCGTGCAGCGTTGATAGTCTTAAAAATGTGCAATCACGCCGATGGAGTGGCCGATGCGCGCGATCTTTTGTTCTCCGCGTGGCAACAGCCCGGCCGCTCGACTTGTTTACGCAAAACCTGGAATAGTCGGCGAGTGCAATAAGTACGTATGCAACTACGATGCAAATTTATTTTTATTGATAGCTAAATGGCTATAATTAATTAAAGGGGTTCGATCTTTTACTTATATGTCTTACTTTTGTACAAAAAAGGGTAAATTTCCACTAAATTTATATCTGAATTAATTATTTAAATAAAGGGAACGCTAAATTAACTTTAAATGTAAATGAAATGAGACGCACTTTAGAATTAAACTACTTGTTGCCTAAGTGGCCACGTGCACGTGTCATATGCAACCTTAACGGTACTTGCTCAGATGAGACTTTCTGTGGAAAGGAATTGGAATGAGTGGAAAAAGAAGGAACGGGCACTCCCCTGAAATATGTAGACCAGCAGGCAGGAGTCCGCTTCGCTTCCACCTCACGCCTCCTCTTCGTGGACCTCGTGGTTGCAGGTTACGTCGTCTTTAGGTATTGCGCCTCCGCGCAATGTCCTGTCACACTGAGAGAACAATCATCACCAGGAATTAATAAACAGTTCTGTACTGGGGGAAAAAATGAAGTTTTAGTAGTAATCATGGAAGTTTCACTATTTCTGTAAAATTTATTTATTTCTACAAACAGCTCAGCAATACTAAATCTAATTTCAGCAAACAGACTTTAGTAAATGGAGCATTAAACAAAGTTCGAATTTGTTACAATCCATTTTTATTACTACTAAAATTCTCCGATTTTTACTAGTAAAGTTTGTGATTTTTGGAAAAAAGCATCTGTGATTTCAAGTTATGATTTTAGTAAATGTCTCACTTACATAGTTTTGTAATATCTAAAAAACGAGTTCGCGGGAATAACATTACCCCATTTAAAATAACAATTCAGTTGTTACTATAGCGACATCACAAAGTTTACTGGTATTTAGTAGATAGACTTGTTGTGTTTATGTTCATTGTTGTACCAATCACTAAACGAGTTTTGTAATACCAACACAGCGAAACGAATGTTAGTGATTTTAGTAAAATTTACTACTTGCTACGTTCATTTGGTTAGAGTTAGTATTGTGTCGGATGTCGGGCGGGCGTGTCTCGTGTCTTCTTTGTTTAAAACATACTTAAGTTCAATAATAAATTTAGGATATATTGTGGGCCATGGACATATTAACCCGCGACCTACTGTGTAGTTGGGGTCTACAGGAATATATTGTTCTGCAACTTCGAGCTAGCTGTTGTTATTCTAGTGATAATGACATCAAAGGTAAATCTAAACTGTTTGCAATTCCAACCTCCCTAGCACAGGTGCGCCGCGAGAGCATGTTGCGCGCGTAATAACTACTAGTCTCTTTCTGACTGTATGAATAAGAAAGGAATGGGTAGAATATCTCGACAGGCTTTTATAGTGCCTCTTTAGTACAGAGATATACTACCAAATGCTTTTTTATTCATACAGACAGAAATAGAGACGGGTAGCTACCACGCGCGCGACATGCTCTCGCGGCGCCCGTTTGCTAGGGGCGGAGGAATTGCAAACAGTTTAGTTTTTGCCTGTGACGTCATTATCTCTAGAATAACAACAGCTAGCTTGGAATCGCAGTACAGTTTAGTAAAACCTATGACGTCATCGTCTCCGATATTGCTAAAGCACGCTTAGAATTACTAAACGGTTAGTTTTCACCCATGACGTCATCACCTCCGATATTGCTAAAGCACCTCTCGGAATAACAAAACCAAATTTCTGAAATTACTCTAGCATACTTCAAATTACAAATATAGAAGTTGTATTTCCTATTAAACGGAAATTGCAAAAGTCAATTTGTTCCTATTAGTTGACTCTCCTTGTCCCCGGATTAAGTTTTATTTTTGTAATTCTAAGTGTGTTTTTGTTAGTTTTTTGTCTCAGTGCACGGTCGCCAAAAATTTATGTACTTATAATCTCCTACGAGGAGCTCTTCAATAATTTACACCATTGATGATACAAACTAATTTTAATAACGTTTTTGGAAAATTTACAATAACTTTATAATGAGTGTGTCAACGTGACCGCGTTCGGATTGCGTCTGTTGTCGGGAGGTGGGGCGCATCCCACGGTGCCGCCCGCTGTTGGTGCACAGTGCTTTACTGTGTCTAAACAGTGCTCGAATGGTAATTTGGGTGCACTGAGGCTGAGGGGTGGCGGTTCGCTGTCGCGAGAAGAAAAGGGTCGTTCTGACAGCGAATTGACCCCAAAAGATTCTAGAGCAGCCACGGCGGAGTTGCCAACGACGGTAACTCCCCCACAGGGTGAACTTTCGGAGCCCTCAACGAGTACAGGGTTACGGAGTCGACTGAGGAGCCGGAGATCGCTCCCAGACATCCGCGTGTCTTTAACCCGCTGTGACTCTCCAGCTCCGAAGAGTAGCTCCACGCAGTTGCAGACTGCGTCAGTAAAAGAAAAAGAGACGGAAGCCTGTGGTGGTGAAAACGAGGTAAATGTAGAAGAGTCAGCTTTGATAGACTGGCATAGAGATGAGCGAATTGAGTCAGACTCGGCCATGAGCTGCGACTCACTGAGTGACAGTGACCGACGGTTTAGGCGGAAACGCAATCTGAGCGGTTCTGGGTCGGAATCAGACGGGACCGCCGAGAAGAAAAAGACGCAGCCCACATCAAAGCGGGATCGTGGTCACGCCATAACCATCTGGCAAGTACGCGGGTATGGCCCAGACCCGAGAAGATTACAAAGCAGCAAATGAGCAATACCGGCGGCAAGAAGCGGAAAAGGCTGAGGCAGAGCTGGAATGCATGACCATCCGCATGCGGCCAACTGTGGAGCGAAGTGTAGCGTCTGGTACAGAGGTAGAGAGCCAGCTAATGTCGGACCTTAACAAGCAAGTTCTTGACAGCGTGGCCGTGGTTAAAAAAGTGGTAGCTACGTCCGGGAACTTAAAAGGCACCTACCAGCGGAAGCTGAAGGATGCGGCCACTGCGATTACTGATTTCGCCCAAGTGATGCTAGAACGCACCACCACGGATGAGACCAAATTGCTACAGCGGACTGTCTCCCGTCTGCAAACACAAATAGCGGACCTTCAAAAGGAACATGAAGAACTCAGAAATGAGCTGCGACTCGCTAGAGCAGCCCCGTCCCCGTTGACACCGGCCTCACAGCAGTCGCTCGTGGCACCATCTAACGTGTCCCAAGAGGAGGCCGAGCGCACGATAATGATGAACGTGGGCACAATGGTGAACGCCCGCCTGGAAGCCTTAGAGGACAGGCTCCTTCCAGCTAAAACTGTGCGGCCACCGCTGGCCGCAGACAAAACAAAAAAGACGGCCCAACCTGCATATCAGAAGGACAACAGGCAGGCTGCAACACCTCGCCCAGTCCTGACGGAACAACCTACCGCTGGACCTAGTGGGCTAAATAAATCAAAGGCACCCAATGGTGTGCAACCATCTTCTGCTCCTGGGAATGAGGGGAAGAAAACGACAGCAAAAAAGGGCAAGAAGAAGAAGGGAAAGACTGCTCAACCTGCGGATGCACCGCGTGAGCCTCGTCCATTACCACCTGCTCCGGCTAACGTGGACGAGACATGGACAAAGGTGGTTAAAAAGGGCACAAAGAAGAAGGCAACAAGTCCTCCAACGCAGCAAGCAGCCCCCAAGAAGGCACGTAAACTACGCCCTCCACGCTCAGCGGCGATTGTCCTCACGCTGAAGCCGGAAGCTGAGGGAGCTAAAACTACCTACGCGGACATCCTTAAGGAGGCTAGATCTAAAATCGACCTAAAGGAACTACAGATCGAGGGAGTCCGGTTCAAACGAGCAGTCAGGGGCTACCATTATTGAGGTCCCCGGGGCGACCAGCAGCGAGAAAGCAGATGCTCTCGCGGATATATTGAGGGAGAAATTAAATAACGAGGTTGTCCAAGTCTCCAGGCCTACAAAAACCGCTGAAGTCCGCATCTCAGGGCTGGATGACTCTGTCACGCCTGATGATGTGAGAAAAGCCGTGGTCAAAGTGGGTGGGTGTCACATAGACCAAATAAAGTGTGGCGAAATCCGCCAGGACTTCTCAGGCCTAGGTTCCATTTGGGTCCGCTGCCCAATTACGGTGGTTAAAAAGTTGACTGACAGCGGCCGACTGATTGTTGGATGGGTATCGGCAAGGGTCCAACTGCTGGATCAAAAGCCTATGCGTTGTTTCCGCTGCCTTGAAGCAGGCCATGTCCGCGCGCAGTGTCAGGCTCAAGAGGACCGCAGCGACCTGTGCTACCGCTGCGGACAGTCCGGCCATAAGGCGGCCACGTGCTCTGCCGCACCGCACTGCGCTGTTTGCGCGGCGGCCAATAAACCGGCAAGACACACAATTGGGAGCAAGACATGCTCTGCTTCCAAAACCAACAAGAAGGGGAAGAAGAATGGCGATGGCTCCCGAGCCCCCTCGCAATCCGTCCACCAACCCGCCACTGATGCAGTCGAGGGTGAGCAGGCAGCGCCAATGGAAACCACATAATAATGGCGTTAAAATTTGTGCAGGTGAATCTCAACCACTGCCTCGATGCTCAGGATCTCCTTTGTCCTTTTCCATTGTCGATGTAACCTTTGTTAATGCTGCCTTGGCCCGTCGTATTCAGGGTTGGGAGGTGCTTGAGAGTGTAGAGTCCTTATCCGACCATCGTTACATACAGTTCAGGGTCTCCGCACTCGCTTTGCAAAAATATATTAAATATCGCTCCTTGAGAAACATAACGTCATTATCCAAAAAATGGGGTTTTTGAGTTAATAACGCCATCTAGCTCGTATGATCGTAACGCACGCAATACGAAGACACCTATCGCCCTAGCTCTATTAGAACCGCCAGAGGGCGCTAATGTCGTTATGGCGAATAGAGGGAATAGGTGCCTGTCTCATAGGAACAATGTCATTAAAGGGAAGTAAATTGTATTTTTTTGCTTAGTGACGGTTTTCTATGAGATTCAATGGAAAGTACGTCAATTTACATAAGAAATAGTGTATCTATACGTACTATGTCACTTTAAACTTATAATATGGTATCAAAATCAAAACTCAATTTAAAGCAATATCGTACTTTTCCCTTTAAGGACACTTGTACTTTTGAATTTAATAGAATAGTATAACGTTTTGAAATAAGTAAAGTGACATTATACCTGTAATGACGGTTTTGCTTAAAACCTAAAGCCATAATGCTGACTAAAAATAAAAACGTACTGTTCTTTTACTTTAAGTGACATTGTGATTTTAAGAAGCTGACAGAAGTTTTAGCAGGTCGATCGTCATTATCTGTGTAGTGTCAATATGCTAGCTTAGTTTACCATAGCGACAGTTGGCATGCGAAAAATGTCGTTTTAAGCTTAAAGCCATTACAACTGGTACAGAACGCTTATAACGGTGTGGTTAAGGAATGTCACTCGTTGTTTAATGTCACTGTGTTGTATTTTTTCTATAAGGTTCATAATAGAGTTGTATTATGGGTACCTACTAGACGACTATTTATAATTAGATAGATATAGCCACATTACGAGCCCTATTGATCTAACTGTGGAACTATAGGTTGGTATGTGTAAGATTCCCATATTTATTAATTATAATATAGCATTATTTATGTGTTGTGTGATACTTTTTCATTCATCAAAATTAGCAAGTTATTTTTGTGATGTCTGTTATGTTACTATTTTATTTCTGACAAGGTGACACAAAACACACATTAATTATTATTATCACTAGGTAGGTACTTACCTATTAATTACCCATAAAACTATTGTTCTCTTACAGTAGAAAATGTCTCAATGTGTCTTGAATGACAAAAAAGTTTAAAGCTATTTTAATAAAGTTAATACTACTGTTTTAGTTGAAACTGTTAATAAAGTTAATACTTATGATGATGAAGAATTCGTACCTCCTTCAGAAGAGCTAGTTCTAATAACGTAATGTGTCGCTTGTGAGTTTTTTGTTGTTTTTCCGGGTTGGTTTAATTTTGCTACTGACTGTTTCTAAAGTATTTATAATGTTGTTATTTTGAATTTGAACTTCTGAATGTGTATTTGTGGTATCTCTTCTTGTAAGGTGTTAAAATTACTTTCTAAGTTAAACTGATCGTGGTTACAAATAAGAGTGTGTTTCTGTTTAGGTATTTTGCCTATTTATGAATTAATTGCTTACGGTGGATTGAAGTCTTAAACTTTATTTTTGCTCTCACGGGTCTGTGATCGGAACTAAATTTAAACCTATTGATGTACCTAATACCTACATAAATAAATATCTAATTAAACTTTTGTCATATGAAAATATTATTATATAAGTAGTCATCAATTTCGTGTGTGATATTCCGCCAGGCGAAGTCCGGGTCCAGCGACTTTGAAGTTTTTTTGAGAAAGAAGGAATTACTTATCTACGTTCATGTTTCAACCAAAGGCAAATGGAATACACCTAGAACTACGGTCGTTTCTGCTGCCAAGGCCATATGTGGTCCAAGTATGTATGTGTGCTTGATCTGACTTCACCAAGGACAATGGTCCATGTTTTCTGCTTTTCATCAGTAGATTTATTTAGAGGGTCATAATCTCGTAATACTCTTCAATCTTATCATCGCAATGTGTAGATGTTGATGCGTAGGCTTTGATTGCGGTTAAGGTAGGTATATAGCTTTGGGATTTGGGATATGCTTAACGTCAACACAGCCACCTTGTCGGAGTAATTTGATAATCCGACAATGTTGTCCTGCCACTTCTTTTTGACGACAAAGCGTGTGGGTATCTTCCGTCGGGTAGTTTCAAAGTAGCGCCAATAACAGAAAAGCTAACGGAAAAACGTCTGAGGTGGTACGGTCATGTACAGAGGCGTCCTGTAGACTACATGGTTAAGGTAGCGCTCGATATTTCAACGACGAAGCGAGGACGTCGAAGACCACCTGCCACCTGGCTGACGACGGTTCAGCGAAACCTGAAAGACCTCAATATAGACGCCGACGTTGCACTCAATCGTGCAGAATGGAGGAAAAGAACAGGGAAGGCCGACCCCAAGTACCTAAATGAGAACAAGGCCTAGCAGGATGATGATGACGTGGGTATCTTCCGCCCGGGGATTCTTAGCACCACTTTTACAGGGTACTTAGTGCCGTAACGAGGAGTCGTACATGTCAAATGAGATTGGGCCATAAGCCCACCATGCTGGTTCAGTGCGGGTTGGTGGATCGCCAGAGGCTTGTTTGGTATTCCACAGGGTGACCACGTGCAGGAGAGGCTGGTCTGGGGTCCGTTACATGACATTCGGGCCTCTTACATCGCATCCCCCAATTATTATCCTCCCCTTTGTTTATTTACTTTGGTAATTTTTGATCGTAAAAATATAGCCAAACAAAACAAGCTAAGAATACTCTAGTTTTAAAGAAAAACTAGTCTTATTTGCTAATTTTTTAAGACTGAAAGTCGCTTACTTTAGTAAATATTAATTAACATCCATGTAAAATGATTCTATTTGCGCTTTTTCTTTGAAATAAACGTTAAGTTATATCAAATAACTGGATATAGTGTCACTGTTCCATAAATTGAATCAATATTGCGAAGTCGTCATGTGACATTAAGCAAAACTAAACGGAATAGTGACATTACAATTTTCTTTTAATTGAATTATCTTAGAAATTAAACAAAAAAAACACAGTTTACTCAAATGACTCACAAGATTAGTTTAAAATCTAACAAAATATAGCAAAAAACTCTTTCTTTTATCTCTAGTACGGCAGTTTTAGACGTTTGAAGATTTCGAAAATTTTAAAGCTCTGTACCCAAAAAACACGTTTTTCGCTTAATGACACTGTGTTTCTCAAGGAGCGATATGTTACCTATTGAAAACCAAATGGTGTGAAAGCTAACTTCTTGAACGTTAAATTGGATAATAATTTAAAAAGACCATAAGCGATGTTGTTTAATGTGTGGAATAGGTAGTAGATTCTAGTGTTTGTCAGTTAGTCAAAGTTAATGTTAGGTTAGTTTGTTAGTGGTTTTGTCTTTATGTTGGGAAATGGGTTTTGTTTGGAAATGTTAGGTTAGTTTCTTAGTATTAGTGTTAGTGGTGGGTAGTAGAGGGTTAGTGGGTTTTTGAAATGTTAGGTTAGTGGGTTGTTTTGTTTTAAACGAAGCTAAGTAATGATATTATGATGTTAATGTTAGTGTTATTGTTAGTTATGGGTGGTGGCGGGTTAGTGGTTTCTTTTGTTTTAAACGAAGCTAAATAATGTTATTATGACGTCAATGTTAGTGTTATTGTTGAGGTGGTTTTATTTATTTATTTAAGTTAATTGCAAAGATGGAAATAATGGAATGCACCCCCGTGTTAGTTATTTAATGTTGCTGATTGTATAAAGTTTTTTGAGTTAACCATGCGACGCGTTATATGTGTATTGTTTGTTTAAATTTTGTTTATTTGTTTTAATTAACGAATGATGCACTGGTTGAAATTATTGATGGATATTAGAAAATGTTTTTGCTTTATTACTTGTTTTATTTTAATTAGTTGTTAATACTTAATTTTATCTATATGTATGTTTTATTACTTGTTTTATTTTAATAAGTTGTTGATATTTAATTTTATCTATATGTATGTTTTATTACTTGTTTTATTTTAATAAGTTGTTGATGTTTCATTTTATCTATATGTACATATATAACCTTTTTTTTCTTTTTTACTGGGAAAAAAATATTTTTTTTTGTTTACTTTAAAATTAATTACTTGTGGTTAACTGGTGAATATATATTTTTTTACATATATTCATGTTTTGTTTTTCGTCATCAAGTAGTAATCGTAAATTAATTATAATTAATAGATTAATAGATAGTAGAATTTGGAATATCGGTCGCAGACGTATCTGCATGTTTAAATAATAGTTTATATATTATTAAGATTATTGATTAGTTTTAATAGATTATACTCAATGTTAATTTTTGAGAGAGAGAGGAAAAAAAAATGTGTAAAGAAAATTATTTAGTTTGATGTAGGTACCTTTGTCCAGTCTTCATCCTGGTCTTCTATTGTAGTATTATTGGTGGTTATGGTTGCTTGGATGTGGCGTGTGTCTCGCCCTTTATTCTTCTTCCTTGACGTGTTGGCTTGGTGGTGTTGCTGAGTACGCTGTACTGGCGTGGTTGGCGGTTGAGGTCGATGGCGGGTATGTGGCTGCTTCCTTGTCCATTTTGCTGTTCTTGTTGGCTGTCCCTCAGTATTTAATATGATTGTTACCGTGGTTGTATTGCCGCACTGGGCTGAAGCTGTGCTCGGTTCCATAGTTGTTCAGGGTCGTAGCTACGCGACGCGGTCTTGTGCTGTGCTTAGTGGTGCTGGCTAGCTGGCTTGCTGGGTGTCTGGGTGGCTGGCTGGCTGGCTGGATGGCTGGGCGGCGCAACTTAGACGATTCCAAAGGTGGTGATACCAGAACTGCTGAGCAGTTCCACTGGCAGGGTCGCCATGTAATGTGGAGCGTTCGGGTAGTAATTAATACTAGAAAATCTGCTGAATACTGAACATCTTTATTGAGTAAATTGGTGCTTATATACTAGTGGCCTACGTGAGTGGCGTTTAGGTGACCTTTATGAAAATGTAATTAGAATTATTGTTTATTTTATTAAATATATTTTCTATTTATTAAATGTCACCTTAAATGTCACATGACGTGTTGACCTTAATACTCAATACGTCATGTCTCTACTCACCGTACACCAGGTACTCTGAGCGGTCCAATTAGTCAGTCACTGCCAGGTGACGGTCCAAAATGGGCACTAAAACGCCTAGACAGGGAGGCATTGGTTCTTGCTGCTGAGGTCCAGGCATGGAACCCGACTCCGGCGTATCCAATAGATGTAGACGAGGAGGCGAAATGGCTCGGCGAAGCAATGTCGAACATTTGCGATGCAGCGATGCCCCGAGCCAAGCCTCTTCCTCCTAAACGTCAGGTCTACTGGTGGTCTCCGGAGCTCACGCAACTCTGAGAGTCATGTGTTGCGGCGAGGCGCATTTACAGTCATCAGCGAAGGCGCAGGCTCCGGGATCCTGCCCGGGAGACAGAACTATATGCAACATATAGAGAGCGTGCAAAAAGCCTGAAGATCGCTATAAAGCAGGCAAAGGAGGGCTCATATCGGGATGTGGAAGCATTTATTGACGCAGTAGACGCCTATAGTGAATGCGCACAGGTTTCGGATACAAATGTCCTGCGCGGTCTGGCGTACCTTCTAAAAGAAAACGCGGCGACATGGTGGCAGGGTGTGAAGCAGCAAATTACTTCATGGCAGCAGGCTAAAGAGAATCTTATAAGTGCCTACGGTGATCGCCGCCCCCCATATAACCATTCCAGTCGCAGAATCATCAAAGTGGTAACTAAATGTCAGATGTGTCGTAACAGAGTCCACACAAGTCTAGAATTTTTTCGAAACAAAGTGCCGTCGCCGTGTGTACACATTTCCGTAACAAGGTGTCGACACATTGTGTGCACTTTGCGTGCGGTTTGCGACTAAATCTGACAGCAAATGTCAATATAAAATACCTCTTGAAAACCAAGGTTTGTCAAACTACTATTAGTGTCTCGTGTGCTCGTAATTCTAGTAAGTCATCATGGGCGATGCAAATGATAATAATCGACCAAAACCATATAAACACCCAACACCCGTCAACCTTTTACAGAAAAGTTTTTAAAGAAATGCAATACCTACGCTACTTAGGTCAGGCAACGAATGCTCAAAAAATCACAATTTTTGACTTGGTTTGGACAAGTTAGGAGGTGAACATATCAAAAGTTCCCGGCCGTAGCCCTTGAGCGGGGGGGAGAGAGGGGGCTTTGAAGGTCCCATTTTCCGGTTTTTCGATTATATCTCGGAAACTATGCATCTTAGCGACATGGCCACTTATACAAAATGTAAGTTAATTTAATTTGTTACAAGTTTATTCAGTCAATTTTTTGATATGTTGAATAGTTTTTGAGATATCCGCTCTTGAAAGTTTATTTAGGGCTCTCAAATTTATCTTGATATATCTACATCAGTGAAGGTGCTAGGCCGTGTTTGGTATCGTTTTCGTATAAATCTGGGGTGCTGAATCCATTTATGGTATCACATTGACACCATTCCACAAAATTAAAAAAAAATCTTTTTAGGGTTCCGTACCTCAAAAGGAAAAAACGGAACCCTTATAGGATCACTCGTGCGTCTGTATGTCTGTCCGTCTGTCACAGCCTATTTTCTCGGAAACTACTCGACCAATTAAGTTGAAATTTGGTACATATATGTAAATTATGGACCCAAAGACGGACATGTAAGGTAAACAAATTAATTTTATACCCAAAAAAACCTATTAGAAATGTGCAGTCAAGCGCGAGTCGGACTTAATGTACGGAACCCTTAATACGCGAGTCCGACTAACACAAAATAAAGTATTTTAATAAGTTTATATGTTTTTACTTCGGAATGGTGTCAATGTGATACCATACCTAAATTTGGTACTGCGAATTTATACGAAAAAGATACCAAACATGGCCTCGTAGCTTTACTGATGTAGAAGTCAAGATAGAATTGAGAGCCCTAAATTCTTATTACTTGGCCTAACTTGTGTAGAAGGAAAAGGAAAAATAAAAGTCTTCGGCAGGAATATAAGACACAAATATATATTTTTTGAGTTACTATTTCAATCATCAAGCATAAACATACCTTGATTATATTATTCTAGTGAGATCCTCATAGATAAACAAAAACATTTAAAATAATTGGCCAAGCACGAAGTCAAGACTACGGTGTTCAGAGCACCGTACCACACATCCCTAGGTGGTTTTAAGTTTGGATACTTTTAATACTAATTTATCCCATATATTTTATTCACGAGGAAATAAGTACGTAATGTCTGGGAGCTTTGGGACCTTGGAGTTTGGACTTTTATTATAGGCCTCTGGTGGGCTAGAGTATAGGTAATGTAGAAGTTATAAAGCTTACCTTAGATACATATATTTTTTTGAGCTTAGAGATTTTATTTACCACCTTGTCGGGTTGTTTGATTTATATATCCATACCAAATTACAGCTTTCCAACACTAACAATCAACCTCATCTTGGAGGTGTAATGAGGAAAAATCGTAATAGTCTCATTTCGGCCAACCGAAGTCAAGTAAGTCTGGTAAGTGTTGCTATTAGAGCGCTTACACTTTTGTGTTTAGTAGCACAGACCCTTGTCTTTAAGATTGACCACCAACTATAATCCATTGGATTTAAATCAGGCGAGTAGGGTGCCCACTCTTTTGAACTTATGAATCCGGGAAAATTTATCTTTGCACCACTGCTAATTTTCCCTGATTCATAAGTTCAAAAAATTGGTCACCCTACACGTCTGATCTAAATCCAATGGATTATAGTTTGCAGTCAATCTTAGAGACTAGGACATGTGCTATTAAACACAAAAATATTAACGCTCTGAAAGCAACACTTACCAAAGAATGGGAAGGAGGAGCTGCGGCATTTCGGTGAAAATTTTAACAAACGTTTTCGTTTATGTATCAACGTGAAAACAGGCTATTTTGAAGACAATTAATTTATGTTGCATAAAAAGAGTGTAGTTTTAATTTTTAACTTATTTTGTACTAGTTATGTAAGTACTTAATAAAATAATTAGAAAAAATGTTGTCAACGTATTTTTGGGCCACCCTGTAATATAGGCCTACCGTTTATCTAAAACGTTTGGTGAAGGCACATTTCTAGTAGAAACAAACTATTATGAATTTCTCTGTAATTTGTACAAACCATTTCGTAAACTGACATTCCGCTAAACTGTTGTTTTTACATCTTGCTAGCATCCATAACATATTGAAGTATATTCTTCCACTTGTCTGAACTGAACATTTTCAATATTATTGTTTCTTTCAAACACCAAAATAGTTGACAATTTAATATACTTACGTCAGAGTTGACAAGCAACTTCGAGCATGAAAAACTAAATCAGTCAAAAATACTAGGTATATATACAACCTCATGATAATCTTTGATATAGTCGCAATTGTTGTATTTTAAACTTGTAGACTGGACAGGCACGACTCAAAAAGGAATAATATTTCAATTAAGTTTGTGATTCGGCATTTAACGGTTTTTGACGTTTTGGCTTGTTTCTGACACAAAATGTAATTAACGTAAAGTATTAATCAATTTGCTCACGTTTCATATAAGTCACAGCAATAAGTAATAATAAATGTCTAAGTTTTAGTACAATTTGAATATAAACCTACCTTACCGCACAATTTTGGACTTATTGTAAATCAGTTTTTAAAAGAAAATATATTTTAGTAGAACTGGGATTCATGAGTACTAAATCTTTACTGACATTTTTGTCACTGGCTGTAAGGTTGACGAAATATAAAGTTAGCCGATCTCTCAAACAAGTTTGATCAAGATCGGCTTACTTTTTATTTCGTCAACTTTACCTTTGTTTCCGAAAACTGTGAATTTTAACTGTCATATACTATACAGGTCTTCCAAAATTATTTTTTTAGTAACAGAACGGTATCTGGTTGCTGCTCTCACCGATCCGTTTAAAAATATACATACTGAATAAAATTAATACATAAATGTAATGGTACTTAGTAAAATCTATAGGTAGATGAGGCCATAGCTGTTAATAAATAGTATTAAATGACTTTATTATCTCTATACGCTTTACTAACTCTATGTGTCCTATTGTGAAAAACAAAACACAACGACAGTAAAGAACGGAATTCTTAATTTGAATTTTTCAGATTTTTGAGATACCTAGTCCATTGGTTGGAAAGCCCGTTCGAAATTTAAACTTATTTGCAATATAATAAGGTTGTATTTTGTAGATCTCTCTCATACTTATAGTAGGCTATTCAGATAAAATTAAATATCCCACAAAAATAAGCAAGCAGAATTAAACTTTGTGTCAAAGACATAAGTCATAAATTTCAATGCCAAAGTTTTAACTAAGGATCTTTCTCGCTAAAACTACTGCCTAATATGAAATGACCAGTGTAAGCATCAATTAGGTAGCCCTAAGCAACCAAAGATCAAGCTGCAGTTTAAAAACGAATAAAGATAGAGTTAACCTGATAATTTTCCCGCCGTCTCCATGCTTGTATTAGTTGGATATTGACTGGTCAGCTGCCTGTTAGCTATAGTTTTCGCGAAAATCGCCAGGACAGAGGTGAAATTTTTTGTATGAAAACTTGCAACTTTAAATGCATTTTTTATCGAAACTATTGCACTCTAAAATGAAGTCAAAATCAGTCCGTCGACTCAATTTTTTGCAAGCTTTCTAATGGTACCCCACACGATTCTTACAAATAAAAAAAATTTCAGCCTACCCCTCTCAACCCCCTAAATTTCCCCCTTAAATAAGAAATAAGCAGTTAACCGATTTGCAAGACCGAAGTGATCCCATAAGAGCACCGTGAACAAAGTTTTGTACGGTGCTCTAAAAATTACAAGGTCGAAATGTCACGGAACTTGTGAGTTATATGTGAAAAATAAAAACTTTTATGACAAAAAAATCTGGACACAATTTAAGAATCACCCAATTGCGTCGAGGAATCATCGTATTTTTGCTTGTCTCATTACCTCCTTGCTTCTTTTTTTGTCCTTTGTATTCTGTAGCAATTGGATGGATCTGAAAATAAAGATAATTTGCGTCGTCACGGATGTCGATTTATAGGTTTTAGGGAGAGCAGATTTCGAAAATGATGATCATTTTATAATCCAAGATGGCGGCTACATATTTTGTCATAAAAGTCGTCATGAATATCGTTTTCTAGGTTTTAGGAAGTGCCGATTTCGAAAATGATGACCAGTTTGAAATCCAAGATGTCTGCCGTGCACTTTGTCATAAAAGTCGTCATGGATATCGTTTTATAGGTTTTAGGGAGTGCAGAATTCGAAAAGTAGTAGTAGTAGTAGTAGTAATCACTTTATTGTACACAACACAGGTTTACATAATATTTACAGAAATAAAGACCATTGAAGATGATGACCATTTTGGATTCCAAGATGTCTGATATGTTTCTCGCGGGAACAAATGGGAATACACTCATTACTGGTGTATTCCTATTTGTTCCTGCCCTACGTGATGCGGAGACAAATGGGTACGTATTATATGCAGCGCCTATCCCTCAGTTCCCGTCGTAGACAACTGGGAATACATCTGAAAATTGTGTGAAAAAAATATTTATATACTATTCTATCTGTTCCTGGCGGGGACAAATGGGAATACATCAGATAATTGTGTGTTCCCATTTGTCCCCACCCCGATAAGGTGGGAAAAAATGGGAAATATTTACATGCAAATCCTATTCCATCTGTTCCCTGCGGGGATAAATGGGATTACATCCGAAAATTGTGTGTTCCCATTTGTCCCCACCCCGATAAGGTGGGAAAAAATGGGAAATATTTACTTTCAAATCCTATTCCATCTGTTCCCTGCGGGGATAAATGGGATTACATCCGAAAATTGTGTGTTCCCATTTGTCCCCACCCCGATAAGGTGGGAAAAAATGGGAAATATTTACTTTCAAATCCTATTCCATCTGTTCCCTGCGGGGATAAATGGGAATACATCCAAAAATTGTGTTCCCAATTGCCCCCACCCCAATAAGGTCGGAAAAATGGGCAATATTTACATGCAAATCCTATTCCATCTGTTACCTGCGGGGATAAATGGGAAAACATCCAAAAATTGTGTTCCCATTTGTCCCCACCCCGATAAGGTGAGAAAAAATGGGAAATATTTACATGCAAATCCTATTCCATCTGTTCCCTGCGGGGATAAATGGGAATACATACAAAAATTGTGTTCCCATTTGTCCCCTCCCCGATAAGGTGGGAAAAAATGGGAAATATTTACATGCAAATCCTATTCCATCTGTTCCCTGCGGGAATAAATGGGAATACATGTTTTAATGCAAATACATCCAAAAATTGTGTTCCCATTTGTCCCCGCCCCGATAAGGTGGGAAAAAATGGGAAATATTTACATGCAAATCTTATTCCATCTGTTCCCTACGGGAATAAATAGGAATACATCCAAAAATTGTGTGTTCCCATTTGTCCCCGCCCCGAAATGGTGGGAAATATTTACATGCGAATCCTATTCCATTTACGTACAATAATGTCCCCCTGTCAACTTTCAATCGAGATTTAATCGATTATTTATTCGATTCATATTCAGATTAATTCAATTTCAATCTATGTTAGGTCGACTAAATTAATCGCGATTAAAATTTGAGGATTAACTTTTTGAATAAACAGTTAGTCGATTAATGCCCTCATCTCTGACCACGGCATGGCTCTTACACTTTGAGAATATCTGAAAACGAATGAACACAAGGAGCCATTTTGCAAATCCAGTAACTTTGTTATTACTTTTGACAGCGCGTGTCATGTGTCTACACAGAGTCGACACAAAGTCGAAACATTGCAACTACTTTGTGACTGCAATATTTCTCAGCCTTAAACCATATTTATACATCATAATTAGGGCTTGCAAATATTCGAAACTTTCAGGTATTCGAATATTCGACTTTTTCTGACGAGATATTCGAATATTCGAATAATTATTCGAATATTTAAAAAAAATAAGAAAAGGAACGAAAAATCGGTTTATTATCGTTTTATTCAAAAGCTTTTTTCACATATTGCTAAAATTAATGATATTTTGCAGAAATCCACTTATTGACTAGATTTTATCATCCTACTCTGAAATACCCACGTTTATAAAAGCAAGTAAGTACCTAAAACGCAAAAATTAGACATTTTCAATATTTCTTGATAAAACTTTTTATTATAAATGCGTCGTTGCGTGAATTAATATAACTTTAACCATCCAAACACGTATGTAAGAGAGAAAACATTTTAGTAGGTAATCACTAATCATTTTCTGATTTAAATTAACTTCTTGTCGTTAAGAAGCCTGTAAAATGGCCTTTAATTCCATTATATTTTGAATCTTTATTGACTTTATTAGTCTTGGCAAGTTTAGTTTTGATTCCTAATGGTCGGCTGTTATATAATAAGTTATATAATTGGTATTGGAATATTTAAGGGAAAAAGTTGGCTGACTACGGGGTGGATCATTCGTTAGCTAAAGGTGCATGGTTAGATTACCTAGTTCGGTAGGTTTGGTATGATCAAATTTGTGAATTGCGATAAAGGGCAAGGTTTAGACTTCGAATATTCGCTTAAGGTACGCTTTTACTCAATAAACAAAATGACCCTTTATCTTAACACTTACGTAAAGTTACTTGTACCTAGAAAAAGCATTAGCCGCACCGTAATAAAACATACTTTTTGATTTCGTTTCCTTTGAAATTGAGTTAGGTTCTTAGGTTTAACTGTATTCACGAAGCCAATTGAGAGGAATACGGTAAAAACATTATTTCCTTCGCATTTGGGACTTCCAACCTACTAATTATTTATTTTGCTAGTACCAGTTGAAAGTTCCAACCCACTAATTATTTGTTTTGCTAGTACCAGTTGAAAGTTCCAACCTACTAATTATTTGTTTTTCTAGCAACAGTTGAACAATCAACCTACTAATTATTTGTTTTGCTAGTACCAGTTGAACAATCAACCTACTAATTATTTGTTTTGCTAGTACCAGTTGAACATTTCAACCTACTAATTATTTGTTTTGCTAGTACCGGTTTAACATTTCAACCTACTAATTATTTGTTTTGCTAGTACCGGTTGAAAGTTTCAACCTACTAATTATTTGTTTTGCTAGTACCGTTTGAAAGTTTCAACCTACTAACTATTTGTTTTGTTAGTACCAGTTGAAAGTTTCAACCTACTAATTATTTGTTTTGCTAGTACCAGTTGAACATTTCAACCCACTAATTATTTGTTTTGCTAGTACCGGTTGAAAGTTTCAACCTACCAATTAATTGTTTTGCTAGTACCGGTTGAAAGTTTCAACCTACTAATTATTTGCTTTGCTAGTACCGGTTGAAAGTTTCAACCTACCAATTATTTGTTTTGCTAGTACCGGTTGAAAGTTTCAACCCACTAATTATTTGTTTTGCTAGTACCGGTTGAAAGTTTCAACCTACTAATTATTTGTTTTGCTAGTACCGGTTGAAAGTTGCAACCTACTAATTATTTGTTTTGCTAGTACCAGTTGAACATTTCAACCTACTAATTATTTGTTTTGCTAATACCGGTTGAAAGTTTCAACCTACTAATTATTTGTTTTGCTAGTACCGGTTGAAAGCTTCAACCTACTAACTATTTGTTTTGCTAGTACCAGTTGAACGTTTCAACCTACTAATTATTACTTATACCAACTGCAGCATAGATGTGATGTACAGTTTACTTCTTGCAATTTATTTTTCTTGTTAGTCCGACTCCAACTTACTAATCAATTCATTTGATGCTGAGTTTACGTGTCTACTCCTACAGTAAAACAATAACAAAGCCCTCGGCATTCATCAGTCTAAGTACGCTATCTATAGTTCTTGACTCATGACATCGTAACGGTCCTTGATAATTTAACTGGTCCGTTACCTGTTAGCATTGTTTATTATCATAAACAGCACATACCTATGTATATATGAATACATGTTAAATCGACACCAAGTTAACATCGATTCATACCCATATCGTGCTATAAATAGCATTTCAATTGATTATAACTGGTTATTTTAACCGAACAATATTTCTTTTAGGACATAAGGTCCATAAAATGTATACAACTATACCGACTTGATATGCAGGTTTCTCTATACGTTCCCTCATGTAAAAATATCTTAGTATTTAATTACACGACTAAATTAGTCGGTATATTTTAAGTATGAACGGTAAATACACAACTCATAATAATCATGATTTCCGCGAAGGTAGTTTGATTATTTACCCTTTATATCATATGAATTCTAATATACGATTTTGAGTCAGAAAATAAACCATGTACCATCTGTATTTGTAACACGCAAACCATCAGCATATTCGTTTCTGTCATTTCATGGAAAAATTCATGGCTAATACGTCGGTGCCACATCATAGGAATAATGTAACATGAGTACATTATTTTTTGTAGTGACCCCAATTATTGATCTATCTTGCATTGATTACACTTTTGGATTTACATTTGGTAACCAGGCTCATGCACAGTAGCCATTGTCAAAGAGTTAGTGTAATAAGCACGCGTATATTTCTTCTTTGCTTAGTAAACATTCCTCCCGAGCTACGTACCATCAATTATTTACTCAATAATAGTTGTAAAGTTAACCACTGTTCTTATGTAAACAGTCGACAAAATCAACTGTGCATATACATAATTAATGATTAAACGAACTTACCTGAAGTGAAGTTCTATCATAATTATACGAAGCGCCTCGTCCGAAGAGATTAGTAACTGAAGATATATATACATGTAGTTACGCCGGTAGGTGTCACCACTCTGCACTTAGTTTGGAGTTATTTTTAAAATTTTTATTTTTTAATAAGTGGGTATGCCTAGAATCCACCTCCTGACCGCCAGCGCTCCGTCCTTTCATTAAGTTGAGAGAAATATTTTTCATATATTGTAGTACATACATTGATTGATGTATTTTATATAAGATAGTAAGGAGATGAGCAAAGCGATGGGTGGGAGGGAGCTATGTTACTAATCTCTTCGGACGAGGCGCTTCGTATAATTATGATAGAACTTCACTTCAGGTAAGTTCGTTTAATCATTAATTATACTTCGCGCCTCGTCCTCGAGATTAGTAACTGAAGATATATATACATGTAGACTTTGAGAGTAATATTTTTCGAAAAATCATCAATCAATGACATATACATATTTATAATTATAATTATTAGACAATTTATACTATAAAATGTCATTGTATTTATGTGATACCCAAAAATTCTACAGATTTGTAGATATGTTACTATAACTATAGGATCAGGTACTATAGGCAGGATGTTAATCTTAAACACTTTTAGTACCATTATATTGCAATCATCATTTATTACATAAACGAGAAATAAATCACATAAGTGTAAACTGAAGTCGCAATTAGTCATTATACTAATTGGTACAATTATCACATTAAACGCCTACATAAGATATTGTAGGAATATATAAAAGTTGTTTATTAAATTATACAAAATTTTCATCCTATATCTATTAGCTACTTCAATTTTTCGGTAATTAAAAAGGTAATTAACCTTGAAAAATCAAGTATCCTTTTTTGCTAAACATATTCCTAATAGCTTAGCAGTTTTATACAATCAACCGATACGGGATAAGTTTGATTTGATATCTTTTTCATAATTTATTTATTTAATACAGAAAGCGCCAGAGACAGACAGTCTTCGCTATTTAAAATGGGCCTTTGGTAAAACTTTGCAAAAGTATTGGACTGTCCGCTCCACCCTGCGGTGTTTCGAATGGCGTCGACGCTGACGCCTCGCGCTTGCGCGTGCGACACGGCGGCGTGCCGCGTGCTGTGCCCGCTGAACGCCGCCGTGTCGACCCCGCACTCGCTCAGCGTGCGCTTGATCCATCGGCTGAGCGTTTGCGAGCCTACTGGCTTGTGTGGCTTTTTAGTAGCGATGAACAGGCTGTCAGATTTTCGTAAGGACTTTGTTTTATTCATGTAGCAAGAAAGCGCTTCCGCTGGACATATGGAAGGGTTTTCGCGGAAAAAGGGTAGATATATAATAGGTTGTTTACAACCAAGTCTTGATGTTTTTAAAATATCTGGAATTTTAATAGATATACATTCAGAAGTTATTTCAATGTTTTTAACATTAATTTTTGAGATTGTTTGGACTCTGTGAGCAGTAGTGAGAGCCAGCAATGTAACCGTTTTGTTTGAAAGCCTTTCAAGGTTTAGTTTATCGTTAGGAAACCAATCGCTCAAATGATTTAATACAAGATTGGTATCCCAAGTTGCATTGTACTTGGGCGTCGGAGGTCGTAGACGAAAAACGCCTTTAAAGAATCTCTGAAGCCTGTCATCATTTGATAATGTCGGACCTAAGACTAGAGATAAGGCCGATCTACAGGAGTTTAATGTACCATATTGACTACCTTCATTAAACAGATTGGTCAAAAAATAGACTACTGTTGGAATAGACGCGTCATATAGGTCGACTGAATTATTATTACAAAACTGCCACCACTTTTTAAGACAAACATCATATTGTTTTATCGTGTTTGGTGATAGGGAAGCTATCATAATGTCTAATGAGGATGGTGGTAGGCTTCTTCTCGATAGCGCGACCCGCACAATATCCCTGCAGCCAGGGTAATCGAGTTGTGTATTCGTTGGGAACTGGAATGAGAAATTAAAGCATTGCTACATGGCTGAAATGTTATGACTTCGCTAGCAAGGAGACTTTGAAAGACAGGGTACCATGGTTGTGTTGGCCACAAAGGTACGACCATGATACCCGTAGCTTTATCTGAAATAATCTTCCGAAGAGCTTTCAGTACAACCGAAAAAGGTGGGAAAGCGTAAAAGAACATGTCTGTCCAGGCTACGGTAAACGAGTCTACCGCATAGGCATCAGGGTCTTTGTGCCAGGAAATGTATTTTGCGCATTTCTTATTTATACGACTTGCGAATAAATCAATGAACGGTAAACCGAAATTGTACACTATCCGATTAAAAGCCCAATCGGCTAATTCCCATTCTATATCCGGATGTGATCTCCTTGATTCGTAATCGGCTATGATATTATCGCGGGATCTTATATAGGATGCAAACACAAACAACTTTCTTTGTTCGCACCATTGCCAGAACTCCCTCGTAACCTGGGTAAGGTGAGGGTATTGTATACCACCCATTCGGTTAATGTACGCTATCGCGGTAGTATTATCTAGTCGAAGGAGTATCTGGCAATTGTACAAATCACGTGCGTAAATTTTTAAAGCAATAAATGCGGCAAGCAGCTCTAAATAGTTGATATGATTTTCTCGTTCAGTACTAGACCATTGGCCGCTTGCCGTATCACCCCCACAGGCTGCCCCCCACCCCGTAGTTGAGGCCTCAGAAAATATTTGAATTCGGTAATTATCTGTGCGAATGCAACTATGGGAATTGTCGATATTCATTAACCACCAATGTATGTCAGGTAGGATTGACTCGGGTATACTCATTGTACGATTATAATTATCGTGGCCTTGTAGGTTAAGGAACTTGCACCGTTCCAGTTCCTTCGTGTACAACCATCCGTACTCGATTGCCGGGCATGCGGAGACTAGTAAACCGGTGAGTTTTGCTAGCTGTCTAATCTTGCAACGTTTAATTTTTAAAAACAGTTCTAACTCAGATTTTATGCGCGTTCGTTTTTCAGAAGGTAAGCTAAGTCGCAAACGACGCGAGTCGATAATCATTCCTAGGAATTTGCACGACGTCATAGGCGTAAGCATACTTTTCTCTTGATTGATAATAAAGCCTAATGAAGTCAATAATTGTGCTGTTAATTTTATGTTTTCTAGACATTGTTCGTAACTTTGACCAAAAAGTAACCAATCATCGAGATACAGGGTAGAGAGGAGGCCTGCGGAACGTAGTAGTTTTACAATAGGTTTTGTGATTTTTGTAAAAATATAAGGCGCAGTGTTGAGGCCGAACGGTAAAACGTTGAACTCGTACATTTTATTTTCATAGATAAAACGTAGGTATTTTCTTGATTCCTCGTGAATTTTTATTAAAAAATACGCATCTTTCAAGTCGAGCGTAGCCATAAAGCAATCCGGAGTTAAAAGCTTAACAGCTGTTCGCAAATCCTCGAGCTTGAAATGGTCAGTTTTAATAAATGTATTTAACTGTTTTAGATTGAGTATAAAACGCATTTTTCCGTTCGGCTTCGGCACAAGAAAAATACTGGACACAAATTGGCCGTCACAAGGATTACACTCGGATATACTTAGCACCTATTTGCAAGAGATTATTAATGGCATCTACAAAATGTGACTTCTCTACATCAGAATATTCTGGCAGTGAGGGCAAAGAATGTTGAACAACAGTACTTGAGAAATTGATTTTATAGCCCGCTATCCATGAAAGTATGGTGCGGTCATTAGTAATAAGCGCCCACTGTTTATAAAATAGTGATAAACGGCCGGCGTACTTAACTGTTTCTAGTAGTAGTGACGCGGAGGGGGCTGGTGCGCGTACGACGGCCTGTAGTAGCGCGCGGGCGGCGCCGGGGGGAGCTGGGGCGGCGGCGCGCGGGGAGCAGGCGCGCGACCCCTCGGAGTCGGAACCGACGGCGGCGGGCCCGGCGGCGGCCTGCGCGGCGCTGGGCCTCGGCGGTTTAAAGGCCGCGACACACTGGATTTCACCCTCCTGTATTGCGCTACGGGTTGCTTAGGAACAGGAGCTTTTATCTCTCCGCCGGATTTAATCATGGCTTTCGCTGATTTAAGCGTTTCCGTCAAGTTTTCGCCAAATAGGCAAGTGTCTATCTTGGTATTCACCAGATGGTCTTTGAGATCTTTTTTCAATGAGAAAAGTATAAAATTGCGTCTGGTTACGCTGTCTGCGTATTGTAAATCGCACAAAATACGACCGAGGTCTATAAGTTTTTGTAACAGGTCGTTATTTTTCTCTGTCGAATTTAATTGCGATGTAATTATTTCGCTAAGGCAAGATATTGCGCAAGCCATTTCCTTTTGCTTGGACTCGATGCCTTTGATCATGTGATCAGCAGAGCCACTTTCTTATCTTCCGGCACATTATTCAAGCTAATTAGGCACTGCAACTGCAACTCGAATGTGTCAAAATCACGTCCATCAAAGGGTTCTATGTGATAATTCACGTAATTCACCGCCATGACTGGTAATTCTTGCGTTTCTGGACTTTCTGGAGTCTTTATAAGTTGTCCACTTTTGATCGCGTCCCTTAGCAATTTCCTTAATTCGTCTACTGTTTCACACTTGTGGTCCAGATGCAGTTCTTCTAATATTTGTAAAAGTTCACTTTTGGTTAAATTTTGCACAAAACTTGTCTTATTTAGAGAAATATCACCCCAAAAGCGTTCACTCAGTGACATTTGGAGGTTATTTTGTTAACCTCGCATGAGTATCACTAACACAGAGTTTTTACTTTTTTGAACTGAAACTTTCGACGTATTTCAGTCCACACGCGTATCACGTTATTTTCTCGTCGCCATTATTATATTTTGGAGCCAAATAAAACAGTAAATTAATTAATCACGGTTTATTCAGCGCTATACTACATGTGTCCGTTACATGACAGTCCAAATCTCAGTGTTGCCACAGTAAATACTATGACAGGTTATCACAGTCTCGTTTAGCAAAATTTTCTGAGATGGCAGCTTTGATCTCAGGGTTTAACTTTGGCGCGCCTATTTTCACGCAATTAGCAGGTATTAGGTATTTACTAAGGAGGTCTTTACGGATTTCTTTAGTTATACCTTCTATGGCTACATGTGTAAAACGGGTAGCTATTTCTGCACGTACCTCTTTGCCATATATTGTGGCCGACGAGGGGTCATCTCCCAGAATTTGTAATACATCATCGTCCAAATCGATTATGTCAGCGACCTTATTATCATCGGCATGCTCAACAGTGGCCGCGCTTGTGCCTGGTATGGCTATGGCGCTTGCGCCGGCTATGGCGCTGGAGCTGGTGCCGGCTATGGCGTTGGAGCTCGTGCCGGGTACGGCGTTGTCGCTTGTATTTGTCACGGCCTGTGTGTTGGTCTGTATAGCGCTTTGCTGAGCCTCAGTAGGCTTTATCAAATTTCCAACAGAATTCTGAGGTTCCTCTATAGGACTATTATTGGCCTCAATAGGGTCTCCGTGATACTCAGCGCCATTATATTGGTCATTCTGACTGTATGGACCGTAGTTCAGTTCATAATCCGGGTATTCCGGAAACCAATCATCTGGTCGTAAAACCGGTGATGCTGAGAACAAAAGCAATACCTACTTAGTTTGCTTTCATATTCATATACTTGATTTAAAACTTTTTTAAAAACAAATTATGAACCTCTTCACGACTACAATTAAGGCAAACTGTACTGGTATATTATAAATATATAAACTATTACCTAAGTACTATAATTAAGTAAGTAAGTACCTACAAAATCTATGACTTTATTTTTTACTCATAAAACTCAAAAATATTATTACTTATTAATATTCTAATCATCTGAACTGAACCAGATAACGCATGTTATCCCTTCTTAAAGTTAGGTAACAATTCCCAATGAATTGTACGCCAACCGTCATACCATGCGTCGACTTAGCCCCAACGGCTAATCGGAGTGCATTGATGTATGTACAAGCATGAACTCGTATTGTGGTTTTATACAGTCAATATCTTAATTTTTTAATAGATCAGACATTTAGTTAGGTAGCAGTCCCCAATGAACTGAACGCCAACCGATGCAATTTGTACTTTGATTTATCCCCAATGGATAAATCTGAGTGCACATATACCTAGGTTTAATAACCTTGGTCATTTTAAAATTTGCACAAGCGAAAATTAAAAAGACTTACCTGTTTCTTGTGGTATAAATTCCTCATTGGAACCACTGTGTGACGAATCACTTTCACTATGTCGTATTTTACGTTTTAATTTTCGAACTTTATGCAGTAGATGATCAATGTCGTCTTCGTATTTCTTAACACGTTTACGTTTCGGCATTTTGCGAGACTCCACGAACAAGAAACTTATTTAATTTAAGAAGTGACTTGAGTGGTCGAGCACTAGAAAGCGTATGAAAGGACGGAGCGCTGGCGGTCAGGAGGTGGATTCTAGGCATACCCACTTATTAAAAAATAAAAATTTTAAAAATAACTCCAAACTAAGTGCAGAGTGGTGACACCTACCGGCGTAACTACATGTATATATATCTTCAGTTACTAATCTCGAGGACGAGGCGCGAAGTATAATTGTTTTTATTAAGATTGATTGTAAACAAAACTATAAAATTAGGTATAGGTACTAGATCTACGTTTTTACAGTAATATTTAAATTCTGCATTAGTTTCTTTAATACTCCTCTTACGTGAGTTTGGAATTTCATAACCTACTTACGTAAGTACCGACTAACAAAATCGTTGCAGTTTTAATATTTTCGTATTATGTACAACCGTACGTCAATCGTTACACAGAATATCACCTCGCCCAAAATTTTGTATTACCTGAATACAATCGGCAGCTCGGGAGGAAATGGACAAATACGGTAGCTATTAGGTTAGGATTTCCATACCTTAGATTTGTTTTTTTTTCCGCCACCGTTACCTTTCCTTTCCGTAATTTTTTGTAATATTTTACCCTCGTCACCATCTGTGACGTCCAGGCTCCGTTGTGTACTGGGTGATCAAATGAAACAACTGTTATCACTCGTGCACTCCGCCAGCCACCCACTCGCCATGACACTTCTCCACGGAGTGAAGCTAGCGGGTAGTTGCGTCGTACTGTTTATTGTGTAATCGTCACACTACGTTCATTTGGTTAGAGTTAGTATTGTGTCGGATGTCGGGCGGGCGTGTCTCGTGTCTTCTTTGTTTAAAACATACTTAAGTTAAATAATAAATTTAGGATATATTGTGGGCCATGGACATATTAACCCGCGACCTACTGTGTAGTTGGGGTCTACAGGAATATATTGTTCTGCAACTTCGAGCTAGCTGTTGTTATTCTAGTGATAATGACATCATAGGTAAATCTAAACTGTTTGCAATTCCAACCTCCCTAGCACAGGTGCGCCGCGAGAGCATGTTGCGCGCGTAATAACTACTAGTATCTTTCTGACTGTATGAATAAGAAAGGAATGGGTAGAATATATCGACAGGCTTTTATAGTGCCTCTTTAGTACAGAGATATACTACCAAATGCTTTTTTATTCATACAGACAGAAATAGAGACGGGTAGCTACCACGCGCGCGACATGCTCTCGCGGCGCCCGTTTGCTAGGGGCGGAGGAATTGCAAACAGTTTAGTTTTTGCCTGTGACGTCATTATCTCTAGAATAACAACAGCTAGCTTGGAATCGCAGTACAGTTTAGTAAAACCTATGACGTCATCGTCTCCGATATTGCTAAAGCACGCTTAGAATTACAAAACGGTTAGTTTTCACCCATGACGTCATCACCTCCGATATCGCTAAAGCACCTCTCGGAATAACAAAACCAAATTTCTGAAATTACTCTAGCATACTTCAAATTACAAATATAGAAGTTGTATTTCCTACTAAATGGAAATTGCAAAAGTCAATTTGTTCCTATTAGTTGACTCTCCTTGTCCCCGGATTAAGTTTTATTTTTGTAATTCTAAGTGTGTTTTTGTTAGTTTTTTGTCTCAGTGTATTAATGTTCAAAGCACAACAAAATTATTACACGACAAATCCGTAGTCAACTTGAGAAGTGGTAGCCACATCGCCGTCATCGTCACTCGAGTCTTGGTCGGCAATTAACGGCCCATTTGCTGCAAGATATGAAATTTTTCTTGACAGCGACGCGACGAGACATGACCAACACAGCGTGTACCTATGTTGACCTATGACAAACCTGAGTTCCACTAAATACTGCCAGGGTTCAGCTACAGATCTATCTTGGGGTCGTATACACATAATGTGCCAACATTTAGCTAGAGGATTTACAGTGCTCGGATTGTTTTTTAAAGTGTGTTACGCAAGACAGGAAAGTTAGTTTACTGGTTCCGTATGCGCAATTGATCAGTAATCTAATCTAATAATTTAAATCGACTTTTCCCTTGTTGTGAGTGGCGCCATCTAGTGGTACAGTGCCGAACGAATTAGATAGTGTACTGAACTCTGCTACTAAACGTAGATATGGTTGTCTGCGCGGCTAATTGTGGTAGACCCCTCTTATCGGCAGGTGTCGCTAGGTGCGCTGAATGCGAGTTGTCTTATCACAAGGTGTGTGTAAACATGACCCCGCGTCGCGACCACATGGGCTTGCCCATCCTGCAAGTCGAAGTCAGCGCGGGACAACAGGGACAACACACCCATTAACACCAGTGACTCGGGGAATGCGGGTGCTGACGTCCAGGCGCCGTCACCTGCTGAGAGGCAACACGACAACGTCGCGGAGGAGTTGCGCCTGTTTCGAAGTGAGTTTAGGGCTGCCAGAGACGACATTGCAGGCCTCAGGTATGAAGTGGCGGAGCTGCGCGAGCTCATAACGGGATATCAGGTGCACTTCGAGGCAGTGGAGGAGAGGGTGAAGGCACTGGAGGAGCAGTCGCAAGAACGCGCGTCGGGCGGCGCAGACTACAATTTAATGAGCTGGCGGGTACTGTGGCAGCGCTGAAGCAGGAGCTGTCCGACCGCGACCAGGATCTGCTCTTAAGTGACCTGGAGATAACGGGAGTTCCTGAGCACCCAAATGAGAACCCTTCACATCAAACAAGAAGTCAGTGCTCGCACTTTATCTCACCCAGTTGACCCTAAACAAAGCCTAGTGGAACAAATGTGGGTTGCATTGACCCTTAACGGAAAGAAGCTAGTAGTGGGGACAACGTATCGACCTCCATGGATGAACACCGACCTATTTTTTGATGCCATTTCCGATACAATTAGTTTTTTACACAATTATAATAATATTATTTTATTAGGAGATTTTAATATTAATTTATTATAAAAACAAGACAAGTGCTAAGAAAATGTACTATAAAGAGTTAAAGTCTACAGTAAATAAAGCCCTATATAATGAGAAAGTAGCGTATTTTAAGTATAATATTAATAATAAAATAAAAAAACCCTAAAGTTTTATGGAAGAATCTTAAATCTACATTAATCCCTACAAATGACCCTGATTTACCATCCTGTTTTAATGACCCTGATGCATAAATAGACATTTTGTAAACCTACCTTGTACTGCACAAACATCTATTTCACAGTTGACCTATTTTGAATTTGACAGATTTAATAATTCGATTTCAGCTGCAGCCAATCAGCCCCGATATGGTTCTTACAATAATTAAAGGCTTGAAATCAAATGCTATGGGCGGTGATGGCATAAATCTAGATATGATCATGATGACATTACCTAACAGTTTGGACATAATAACAAAATTGATAAATGCTTCTATTCTAACTTCCTCTTTTCCTGACGCCTGGAAGCAAGCAATTGTACGACCCCTCCCTAAGATTGCAAATCCTACCCAGCTTAAAGATCTTAGACCAGTAAGTCTATTGCCCTGTCTGTCTAAGGTGTCGGAGAAGGTTGTGTGCTTGCAACTAACAGAATATATAGAGGATGTACAGTCAGGCTTTAGGAAGGGAAGAAGCACCGTGACTGCTTTGCTCGATGTCACTGATCATTATACTGTGTGCTCAGGATCAAGGAATGTGTACTATAATTAGTGCTGCTCGACTTTTCCCGGACATTCGATTGTATAGATACGGTATTATTGTTATCAAAATTGCCTTGTGTACCTGTTATTCGGAAACGGGTATTCGAAACGTGTAAACGAAACACGGACTCGACCGCGAGCCCTACTTGAAACTGCAGTGAGTGATACGGTTTACTTTTAAATATACTTTTATGCAATAGTTCTAATTTTGGTGCATCAATTTTGGTGGTTTTGGTGGTAATTTGAAAACCACCAAAATTGCTTAATGCCACCAAAATTGATACTTATGAGCCATAACTAAGTAATTTTGTATTTGCTGTCATATATTTATATTTTGTATTCACAGCATTAATGACGATGAAGTGCATTGATTACCAGTAAAAAATAAATACATTACAATAAGACAATATTTCACTTTTTGTAATTGCACTGACGTGTAATGTTTTCATCTACCCTCAACTGGCTTAAGGAGCCATTTGAGGGTAGATTTCGTTTACTTTTATGGATTGTGATTTAATACTAACGCTCATTTATTTGTAAAAACAAAGAAAGAAATAAACAAACATAATAAAACTTAAAAACCTACAGATAAAAAAATTGGCCTAGATCGCCGTCAATGGGCAAGGTGCCCAGAAGGCTGGCCGTATTTCCCCGCTGTATGGCTATACTAATACGCTGGGCGAAATAGTGGCCAGCCCTCTGGTCACCAGAAGCCTCTATTAGGCGCGCCGACAAGTCTTTGTAAAGTCGACGCGCACTTGGCCCCCACGGCCTCAAAGTTTCGACACCAAACTCCGCAAATATGTAGCTGCTTCCCAGAGCGGCATATTTGCGGCGCTTGAGGCTTTCGGCTGAGGAAGCCGCAGCGCCAGCAGAATCTTTGGTGCTCGGAACATGGGACGGTGCCAGGGTATCAACGCAAGTAGCGTCCCAAACTAGCGGCCGACCCATGCTCCAAGGTACCAGTGTCATTCCGTCGGGCCTCTTGCCGTCATCCCTGGCCAGACCGCTGGGCTCGAGGACTGCAGGTACTTTGGCACTAACAAGAGCCTGACGGATGACATCATGGCGGGGGATCATTCCAGCGCTTCGAACACATGAGAGGCCATGGTGGCCCAGATTATCCACCGTGGCGCCACATTGACAGCGGTGTGGCTGATTGGTAGATGCCCCTAAACGTAAGCTACATGCTAGGCGGAAGGTAGAGTTGTCTAGGAAAGTCCCAATGTTTTGAGAGGGTAGCGCCTGCAGCCACAGACCCGACTCCCACTCCGCAGTCGCAAGGAGACAAGCTCGGTCTGCCGAACTAGTAGACGTATTTAAAATATTATTCCGTACTAGTTGACAGAGCGGCTCGTCCCATTGCCTCTGCGAACAGGGATTGGCAGGCGGGTCTGTGTTGAAGCAGGTTATAGACCAAACGTTCTTGGCCTCAGAGCAGTGTGCAGCCTCCATAGATCCAATGGAAGGATCTAATATTTTCGCTATATACGTAAGGCTTTGAGCACAATGCACCGAGGACAAGAACGCAGGTAGAGCGACACAAGAAATTTTGCGGATACCCAGGCCGCCGAACCTAATGGGTAGGCTAGCCTGGGTCCAAGATCTATCGTCAAAAGGAATATTGAAGATACTTATGAGTATTTACTTTTATTGAAATACCTAAAGATACAGACTATAATAGGGATGGTGGCCAGTAAATATAATTTTGGCGGCAACCAAGTTATTAAATTCATAATATCTCGAAACCTACTATGTATAATGAAAGGCCATTACTACACAATATCGATTGTGACTAATTACGAATTATCGATACATAATTTAGACATAAACTTCAAAAATAAAAAAATCCCACCAAAATTAGGTAAATTTTGGACCTGTTGAAATTCACCCATAATCACTTAATATATTTGAGGTTATCTTGTGTATTTTACCGTTTATTCAAATTTTCGAAGTTTGTATTGCATTTTTTCCTCTTATATTACAAGTGCTCGATCGAAAACTAAGCTTTGGTGTATACCTGGATCACCTGGATGTACAAGAAGGCGTTTCATATAGGTACGCCCGCCCTACGACACATCAGATAGGTACACAAACTTGTGATGCGTATGGAGTACAGCATGTGTGGCCAAGTCATTATGCCCTAAATTATGTACTAATTCACTAAAACTTAGCTTACCTGTGTATTTACTCTTTCCAAAATATTTATCTTCCTTAAAATGCAGCCTATATTATATAAACGGTCTTTGTCATTTGCCTTAGTTTTTGATACTCAAAGCTTTTTCTCACCGATTTATGCATATCGGGTCCTTGGGAAAGAAGGGAGATCCTATATTTCCACAATTTATCGCACAATATTGGAGTATTTTGGAGAAAAAGGAGAATGTTTACAATTTATTTGATAAAATGTATGTGATTTGACAGTGACAGCAACTACATTACGGAGGCGCCACCTGGCGTGATAATATGTCAGTTTGCCTCCTCATTAAGACGATAGGTAGGCCCATCTGGATGGAGCCAAAAAGAATAGATAGTACGAAGTTACATATGTCTTTGATGGAGCTAAGCGCTCTGTCCCCGCACCACCCGCTTACCCCGCTCACTGCGATCGTACGTGAATTTTGGATCGCTGCACATGACGTTCAAAGAATAACATACAGCCCAGAGGCGCGCAGTTGGCGCTATACTCGTATATCTTTTGTTTGCAGATATTTTGTTGTTTGAGTATGAGTAGATCATGCATTTAGTGGAGGTCGTAAATTACATTTCACGGTTAATACGACTCGCGTCCCGCTTAATACGCCATATAAAATTATATCCTTTATTCAATTAGGGTCTTAGGTTAGGATTTTACAATGTGAGTATAAAAGTAAAATATAAAAACACTTACAAAACATAACAATAATATATAAACACATTATAAAAAACCTAACCTAGGGTGCCGCCGGCAGCGGGGCAGGGTCCAAGCTGCCGGTGGTCAGGGCCGCAGAGTGAGGAATGGACGTACTATACGCGCCGTCTCCAAAATTACCGCCTTCTGCATCTGACCCTTGATCCAACCACCCAGCGAGAGTCTCTCTAGGTGTTGGTCGAGACTTTTTGCTATGAGACCGTTCGCTGACACGACTATAGGAACAATGATCGTCGAGTCAACATCCCACATGGCGGTTATCACGTGAGCTAAGTCTAGGTACTTGCTGGACTTTTCCTTCTCGGCCTTCACGAGATTCTCATCATGGGGGATGGTGACGTCGACGAGCACGGATGGATGTATATCATTCGATACCTCTCTATTAATAGAGAGGTATGAGAGGCCGTGCCCGCCTTTCGGCTGCGACGGCTGTGGCGGGTCGCTCCCCACCGCGTGGGGAGGTCAGTGGACGTCAATTTGAGGACGTCAGTGCTGCTGGCGTAGGCCAGCTTTTTCGCCACCGATCGTTTATCCAACCCCGCGACCCCTAGCCCGGTGATACCGTTTGAGCGGGGCCGGGCATCGGGGACGCAGGGAAGGCGACCGGCAGCTAAGGCTGGCGTGTGTGGCGTGGTGCATCCGATGAAAGTTGGGACTTGGCTTGGCTCCGCTACTGGTGTAGCAGAGCTCGGGGCAAGTCCCGGGCCCACCGTTCCGGTGGTCTGGTGGGGTGGTGTGGCGCGATGTTCTTGAGGTGCTCGTGCCCGCTGTTGTCCGCGCGGTCGTACATGGACCGCGCGAGACGCTCGATGAACTCCTCCAGGCCGCGCCACTTCAGTGTCTCGGCGAGGGATGCGTTGCTGACGTAGCGTGGACACTTGACGATGCTCCGCAGTGTGAGGGTCTCCTGACGCCCCATCTTCTCCTTGTTGGACCTGGAACAGAAAGAATGCCAGGCAGGTGAAGCGTATGTTAGTCTAGAGCGCACGTAAGCTTTGTACAGACCGAGTTTGGTCCGTACAGGAAGCTTACTACTAAAGACTGGGCGTAGACACATGCGAGCGACTTTCGCTCGGCTTACTGTGCCTCTGGTGTGGCGATCCATGTTGAGTCTCCTGTCTATGGTCACCCCCAGGTATTTCACTGTGGGCGACCATGTGAGCGGCTGACCTAGAAGGGAAGGAGGATTGGGCAAGTTGATGGCTTGCCCTGTGATGAGCGCTTGCGTCTTGCCCACATTGACCGATAGTCTCCATTTGGAGAGCCAGTCAGGGAGGGCGTCAAGCGTCGGCTGGATCTTGGCGACTGCGTGCGGCATCTGGAAAGAGGAAGCAAAGTAAGCGGCGTCATCTGCGAATAGAGCTAGTTGCGCTTGCCCGACGACTGGGATGTCGTCGGTGTAGCGCACATAGCATGCGGGCGACAGGCAGCTCCCCTGGGGGACGCCTGCCTGTATCGGGCGTTCCTGTGAGAGTACGCCTTCCACTTGAACGCGGAAGCGCCGGTCTGCCAGAAATGACGCGATGACTCTCACGATGCGGCGGGGGGCTGTGGACAGAGAAAGTTTGTATATTAGACCTTCGTGCCAAACTCGATCAAAAGCTTTCTCCATGTCTAGGAGGACCGCGACTGTGTACTCCTTCTTGTTGAGCGACATGCCCATGTGGTGTAGTACACGGGTGAGCTGCAGCGTCGTGGAGTGTTGAGACCTGAAACCCAATTGCTCCGGCCTGGGTGACAGGTGTGGCGAGAGGTGCCGGAGCAGCAACCTCTCGAACACCTTTGATAGGTTGCATAGCAACGTGATGGGCCGGTAGTTCTCCGGCTTTCTTCTGTCCTTTCCCGGCTTGGGAAGGACTATGACCCGCCCGGTCTTCCAGATGGCGGGGAAGTGGCCCGATCGCAGGATCCCGTTGAACAGGCGCGCCACCGCCGCTAAGGTGTTTAGCGGCAGGTGGCGGAGCGCCATGTTCGGGATCTCGTCGGGGCCCGGCGCCTTTCTCGGGTTGCAGTAGCGTCTGATGGACGCCTGGACCTGTGAAGGAGAAAAGTAGAGTGGATCATCGTGTGGCTCGACTGGCACGTTGAGATAATCTCGAACGTGTTGTACGATGTCCGCTGTGTGTTGTGGGTCGGTGACGGGGTTGGGCCTGAATTGCTGCTCAAGGCTGCGAGCGAGTATTTCCGCTCTGTCCTTGGCCGCGTACTTCAGCTCCCCGTCTGTGTCGTCCTGTAGGGGCCGGATCGGCTCGGGCGTCGCGCTGAGTTGTCTGCATAACCTGTGGATAGAGGGAACACTATCAGTTATGCTGTCGATGTGGGCTTCCCAGCTTACAGCTCTGTGTTCGCTGAGTTTGTCCCTCAACTCAAGTAGGCTTTACGAACGTGAAGGCCATTTCGGCTATGTACAATGCCCTAGTACGAAGCCAACTGGAATGCAATGCTGCAATATGGGCTCCACATGAGTCGAAGTACAACGTCATGAACTCATGATAGAAAGGATACAAAATAAGTTTGCAAGGTACATCTATTGGAAACTGTACGGAGTGTATCCTTTCTATCCGCTGATGTATCCCACACTGTTCGTAATAGGCATGGTAGGTTATAATAAACTAGAAACACGTAGAGATCTAGCACTTGCGTGCTACTTAGTGCGGATCCTTCGCGGTAGCATTTACAACCCGGGGATCCTACAACAAATTAATATATGTGTGCCCGACGGGTACGTGGAGCGGAGGCGGCGACCGCGTCTGTTGGTGGAGCCGATCGGCAGAACCAACCTGCTTCGTAAGGCGCCTCTCAGTCGCACAGTCCGTACACTGAATTTAGTGGCTGATCAAACTGACTTGTTTGCATGTACTATGTCCGAATTTGTAAAAATCTGTTTAAATGTTTTGTGTTGTTATGATAATTAATATAATTTACATACCTAGTTAGTAAGGCACTATTGTATTAGGGTTAACCTGTAAGGATAGTTGCTAAGTGACAATAAATAAAAACAGTCGCTCAAGACGATTGAGCTCAGTCTTGACAGACTGAGCCCTAGTCCTTTGCCACTGTTTCCTGTACCAGCGCTTTTTCTCCAAAAGCGCTTGAAGCGGCCTCGGGAGTGGTGCGCGACGGTCCGATTGCGGGATCGTGCGGCCGGCCTCGGTGAGGGCCGCCTTGATGTCCTCCGTGATCGTTGTTGCTGCTGCGTCGACCTCTTCTGCGGTCGAGATGGGACCTGTGCGGGGAGTATTTACCATGGCTTCCGAAAAAGCCTTCCAGTTGTAGCGGCGTCCGGGTCCCTTGCTGTGTCTCGTCGTCGGCTGGTCTGCGATGGTCAGGAGCACCGGCCTGTGGTCGGAGGTGAGGTCGTAAAATACCTGGTGCCGCATAAGGGCATTGACCCCGCGAGAAATCGCAAAGTCGATGGTGGTGCCTCTGTTGTACACATTGCCCAACAAACAATTAAGCGACACTTAGGACTTATTTTATCACCTAAAGACATAGAACGGCTGTAGAATAGCTACATATTCTAAGCTTACAGGCTCTGGTGACATCAAGGTCTTTAAGAGGTCCATGTATAGCTTTAAGATCCACTGTACCGGTCGATGAGAGGTGTGGGAGAATTAAAAATGCAGCGTTCCTGCAGATAGGTAGTGCAAGACAATTTATTCAAGTAAACAACTATGCTTGATGATTTTTAGGACCCGTAACGCCATCTATTCGCAGTAATGAGTTTTAATACATAATATTGATATGTTCAACGGTTCACATGCAAAATTAAGACTTTAAAATTATTGTGATTACATAGTAGATGGCGTAAACATCAAATCGTATATTAATTAACTTGAACATACTCCCCCGGAAAGGACGGAGTCCTTTACACAAGGCAAAACACATAATTTAGTTATAGATCTCTGTAAAACACCAGAAATGGTCCGTATATCGTATGTTCGAGTTAAGCCATCAGGGCCTGGATGTTTTCTTATAATACGACCCATCGGCCAGCTTCCAGGCGGGATGGTCCTTCGAGCCGGATACAAACGATGCAGTTGCGTACATATTTCTTTATTTTATTAGTCATGTTAATCGGCCAGTATTTGGATCGAAGATACATCACTATCAATTGCGGACCGCCATGAAGAGTGCTGCTGTGTGCTTCTGCTAGAAGAAGAGGTAACAGAGCATTGTCCTTCGTGATTATAATGGGGTGCTTCTGTTGGGCTTCTAAATCAGCATGGCGTAGTCGGCCGCCTACTCTCAACACACCCTTTGGATCTAAAAAGGGGGCGAGTGACAACAATCGACTTTTTCTTCTCAGCTGTCTCTTACTCTTTAAATCTTCAATTTCTTCTTGAAATTCGATTTCCTGGGATCGTCTTAAGCAAATGGTAAGTGCTTCATCTCTCTCTTCAGTCGTCAGGTAAGTTGGTAAGTGATCTTTATTTTCTCTCTTTCTTTTCAGGTGCAGCATCCATCTACGACAGTATGCGATTATTCTCACCAGTTTCCCGAGCGACGAGTATTTAGCGATCAAGGTAAGTATTAAATCCTCTTCATTTTCTTTAGTTGCAGTAACTAATGTTTTTATCACCTTTTTACATTCTAAGTCTATTTCAGGTACTTCGGTTCCCGGAAATTCTATGGCTGGCTCCTTGAGAAATGCCGGTCCATTCCACCAGAGTGTATTTGTCAAGAGCTTTTTTGGCATAACTCCTCGTGAGGCTGGGTCTGCTGGATTGTGTTTAGTATTGACATAATACCACCCGTTTATCTCATTCATTTTCTTAATTTCAGTAACTCGATTTTTTACAAAAGGAGTCCATCGACCTGGGTCGCCTTTTATCCATGACAGTCAGTACAACTTGTGAATCTGACCAGGCAAAATACTTGATCTCTTTCAACTTTTAATATGCTTACAACATGTTTCAGAAGTCTACACAGTAGAACCGCAGCGCACATCTCTAATCTTGGCATGGATATTTGCTTCAAAGGCGCTGTTTTCGTTTTAGCCGTGAGTAGAGATACTTGTACTTGCCCGTCTGTGTCGATGGCTCGGACGTATATTACTGCTGCGTAAGCGCTCATCGAGGCGTCAGCGAATCCATGAACCTCAATCGAGCTTCTGTCTGCATTGGTATGTATCCAACGATTTATCTTTACTTCTGTCAATGCAGGAATTTCTTTTCTAAACTTCAGCCACTCTTCCTTCACGTCATCTGCGAGTTCTTCATCCCAACCAACACCTCTAACTGCCATAATTTTTGCATGAATGTTTTAGCGATGACTACCGCAGGCGCCAGCCAACCCATCGGATCAAATAATGATGCTATATCTGCTAAAACATTCCTCTTCGTGACTGGTTGTTCAGGTAAGTCTTTCAAATTATTCGTTATTTGTAATTTATCTTCTTTAGTGTTACAAATTATACCCAAAGTCTTAATACGGTCTCTTCCATCTACTTCTCTTTGGGCCTTTGGTGATCGTTTTACAGGTTCAATCTCTTGCATGAGTGCTTCACTATTTGAACTCCACTTTTGAAGTTCAAACCCACCCTTTTTGAGAATTGCTGTGATTTCTTTCTGATTTCTTTTAGCTTCATCTTCTGTTTCATGCCCCGACAGGACGTCATCCATGTAGAAATCCTCTAGTATTATACGCTGCGCTTCAGGATACTCTTGACCCTCATCTATCGCAACTTGACGTAAGGTTTTGATGGCCAGGTAGGGAGCGCAAGAGGTCCCGAAGGTAACGGTAAGTAGTTTGTAGTCTTCTACCGGTTTTTGAGCATCACTTCTCCAAACAATTCTTTGATAATTTGTATCTGCGTCATTAACTTCAATCTGCCGATACATTTTTATGATATCTGCGACATATGCGATTTTGTGCGTTCTCCATCTCAGCAGTATATCACGTAAATCTTCTTGCAGAGTAGGACCTACGAGTAATGCATCGTTTAAGGTAACCCCATTAGTTCCAGCACATGAAGCATGAAATACAACTCTAACTCGTGTGGTTTGTTTGTCGTCTCGTACAACAGCATGATGTGGTAGGTACACGCAATTCTCGGCTCTTTCTTCATCATCTACTTTCGTCATGTGTTGCAGATCTATGTACTCTTGTAAGACGTCGTTGTAATCTTGTTTCAATTTTGGATTCTTATCTAATCTTCTTTCTAGCGACATCCATCTCTTCACTGCTATCTCTCGTGAGTCACGTGGTAGCACAGGTGGTTCTTCTCTAAATGGCAACCTGACCACGTAACGACCATCTTCTTTTCTTTTGTGTGTCTTCTCATAAATGTCTTCTGCCTTCTTTTCCTCTGAGGTTAGTGTAGTACTTTCTTCTTCTATGGTTTCTAACTCCCAGAACTTCTTCAGCATGTTGTTAAGATCAACGTTAAGATTCATGCTGACGATGTTTTTTGTGGCAGTGTGCTCTGTCCTCACATTTCCGCAAACTATCCACCCCAGGTGACTATCTTGTGCTACAGGTGTTCCTGAGGGGCCATTGATCACTCCAGGTTTAATAACTTCGCTCCAAACTTCGACTCCTAAAAGCAAGTCGATGTGACCTGGAGTGTGACATGTTGGATCTGCGAGGCACAACTTCTCGACATGCTTCCAGTTTTCCATCTTGACTTCATTCTCCGGCATAATGTCGGTGATGTGACGTACAACGTAAGTAGTTGCCTTCATCTTCATCTTAAGCTCGATTCTTGATGAGAACTCTACTTCTGTTACATACTTGAGCGTAGTCTTCATTTTCTCAACTCCCGTGACATGCCCACTGACTGAGGTACGTCGTAAACGAAGCTTTTGTGTTGCGGCCTCAGTTATAAAAGACTCTTGTGAGCATGGGTCCAACAGCGCTCTCATCAAGTGTTTTTCTCCGTTCTCAGCGTATACTTGCACTAATGCAGTTGGCATCAGCCGCGCGTGACTCCCAGTAGTGAGGTGAGATATAATATTCTTTTTATTTTTATCTTCTTTTTCTTCCTTTGTATCTTCTTTTTCCTCTAAAATCTGCGCTGATGCCTCCGGAACCGGCGCAGAGGTCTGAGACTGCGGGCTTCACGTCCTGTGTAGCAGAGAGTGGTGTTTTCTCCCACATTGGCGGCAAGATGATCGATGTTTGCAGAACTTGACTGAATGCCCCGGTACTAAGCAATTAAAACATAGCCGCCAGCCTTGCACATATTCCACTCTCTTATCTACTGCCAACTTCGTAAACTCCTTACAAGTGTATAATAGGTGGTCTTGGTTACAAAAAAATGCATTTCTGTTCGCTTTTATTTACATGAAAACTTCTTTTATTTACAGGTGCACTCGGCGACGGAGCTTGTATCATTTCTAAAACACGAAATCTTTTTTCCAGGAACTTGTTTAACATGTTTAGTGTTGGTAATTCACTAATCTCTAGGGACCCGAGCTCAAGTTCCCATTCTTTGTGTGATTCGGAGTCTAATTTATTGACAATTAAATAAATTACCAGTGTATCCCATGTATCAACTTGTATATCTTGATTTTTCAATTTATTCATACATTCACTTGTGGTGTCTAACAAATCTCGTAACCCTTTCGATGTTCCCGTAGCCAATTTTCGTTGATTCACTAATCGTGCCAAAATAGTGTTTACAATAATTCGTTTGTTGTTGTATCTTTTTAATAAAATATTCCATGCCATATCGTAATTACTCTCGCTGACAGGTATATGCTTAAGTAATTGTTCCGCCTCACCTGATAAACAACCTTTCAAATAATGCATTTTTTGCACTTTATTGAGTGTGGTTTTATTGTGTATTAGCGATGTGTACATATCGTGAAACGAAGTCCATTCATGATAACTGCCCGAATACTGTGGAATATTAATTTTCGGCAACCGGACTTCCTCACTCACACTAGTGGCAGTTGGAGGGTTATGTGAACTCAATGTACTTTCTCCGTTTCGTGAATTTAACTTCAATAACAAGTCCATCATATTTGACCGTATTTCGATGTATTGTTCTTCGACTTCCATAAAATAATCTTTTGTGAAATATTCATACTGTCCGCGATCTTGTTTAGGTACCAATTTCAACATTTCCATATGATTGTTGTGAAACTGATTCCAATATTCGGTCAATATTTCCATCCGTAACTGTACATAACCACTAGTTAATCTTTGTTTCGGTGATTTCTTATAAGTTGAAATAGTTTTCGTCAACAACGCGTACACGTTTTCTTGTTCCTTTATATAGTCTTCCATAGTGAAGATATACACACACCAACGTTTGTATACACTTATCAAGTCTATTTATCACTTATTATACAGTTTTTTCACTTTAATTTCTTCTTAAATCCATTTAAATTTGTAAAAACGTAAACAGCATTTGAGGTTAATTTCAATGTCACACTAATATAGTTCTTATATCCGGTTCGAAGGACCACTTTTGTACCGGTCGATGAGAGGTGTGGGAGAATTAAAAATGCAGCGTTCCTGCAGATAGGTAGTGCAAGACAATTTATTCAAGTAAACAACTATGCTTGATGATTTTTAGGACCCGTAACGCCATCTATTCGCAGTAATGAGTTTTAATACATAATATTGATATGTTCAACGGTTCACATGCAAAATTAAGACTTTAAAATTATTGTGATTACATAGTAGATGGCGTAAACATCAAATCGTATATTAATTAACTTGAACATCCACAGTAGCCGTTTTGGCCGCTATAATGTATCTTAAGCCGCTAGTGTTATAGCTCAAAGTGAATTCTACCACCTTAATATCTATATGAGTGATAAGCAGCTGCAATTTTCACTTAAGGTTCTAAACAGGCGATAAAAAGTCTTTTATAGCTCCGTGTATCATAATCGCTACTTAACTCTCTTGTATCACTTACAGTCGAAAAGAGAAGTTATGAGTCACCATTATCGATCATGTAGTCGCAGACGAGCGTTATTCAATACCTTAGTACATCTTATACTGTTATTAGAGTCTTACTTAGAACCTAAGCCTATAGCGCCATGTTAAATTGACCGATGAATCAATAAGCAAAACAAAAACTATTAATTAGAACGTAAATACTTCATAAAAATCGATACTTTTACTCAATATTGACCTAATGTTAGTATTGTTATATTTAAAACCGGACTTCACGTATATTGATTAATTTTTCGAAAATTAAATACGGTGGACCACAAATAAAAAAATATTATATTCAGATAAATATGCAAAGGATCAGAGGCCCATTAAAATTTTGTTAGTAATACATATAGTTTTTGACAGTGTAATTAATTTCGCCATCATAAATCCGCAGATAACTCCTGCATCAGTGAACTAAAATAATTATTTGCTTTTAATTATCCGCCATTACATTTCACTTCAAGCTGTCACTAGGGCTTGCAAATATTCGAAACTTTCAGGTATTCGAATATTCGACTTTTTCTGACGAGATATTCGAATATTCGAATAATTATTCGAATATTTAAAAAAATAAGAAAAGGAACGAAAAATCGGTTTATTATCGTTTTATTCAAAAGCTTTTTTCACATATTGCTAAAATTAATGATATTTTGCAGAAATCCACTTATTGACTAGATTTTATCATCCTACTCTGAAATACCCACGTTTATAAAAGCAAGTAAGTACCTAAAACGCAAAAATTAGACATTTTCAATATTTCTTGATAAAACTTTTTATTATAAATGCGTCGTTGCGTGAATTAATATAACTTTAACCATCCAAACACGTATGTAAGAGAGAAAACATTTTAGTAGGTAATCACTAATCATTTTCTGATTTAAATTAACTTCTTGTCGTTAAGAAGCCTGTAAAATGGCCTTTAATTCCATTGTATTTTGAATCTTTATTGACTTTATTAGTCTTGGCAAGTTTAGTTTTGATTCCTAATGGTCGGCTGTTATATAATAAGTTATATAATTGTTATTGGAATATTTAAGGGAAAAAGTTGGCTGACTACGGGGTGGATTATTCGTTAGCTAAAGGTGCATGGTTAGATTACCTAGTTCGGTAGGTTTGGTATGATCAAATTTGTGAATTGCGATAAAGGGCAAGGTTTAGACTTCGAATATTCGCTTAAGGTACGCTTTTACTCAATAAACAAAATGACCCTTTATCTTAAAACTTACGTAAAGTTACTTGTACCTAGAAAAAGCATTAGCCGCACCGTAATAAAACATACTTTTTGATTTCGTTTCCTTTGAAATTGAGTTAGGTTCTTAGGTTTAACTGTATTCACGAAGCCTATTGAGAGGAATACAGTAAAAACATTATTTCCTTCGCATTTGGGTACCTACGGTTCCTCATTCACTGTTAATACCCGGCAAAATACACAGAAACTGTAACTATAACGGATGAAAATAGATTTTACCTAGTAATAAAAAATATTCGAATATTCGAAACCTGAGCGGCCGAATATTCGAATATCAAAACAGGTCGAATATTCGACATATTCGAATATTCGAATATTCGAATTGCAAGCCCTAGCTGTCACAGAGCAAGCTTACGAATAATAATACAAAATGGAAACATCTGCAACCAAAGCAGATAAGGCTAAGGAAAAAATGTGCAATTACCTTCTTGAGTGTTACAAATATTGACTTTAAATGCTAATATACCATCTAAAGCTGAAAGTATCATCTATATGGCCCTACACTACTACTCAAATAGTTAGTATTCGCTTATTTGGCACCCTTTTAAATCCTAAGTACTTAATCAACGCTATTACAACACTACTTTAGCGCTCTTCTACTACAACAGTTTGTAGTCACCTATATGCAACCCATCTAGCTCCTAAAGAATTAATTAACACTATTGTAGCTCCACTATACCGCTCTTATGTCTCTTTTTTTATCCGCTAACCCTACTGTAGCACTGTTATAAATCTTATGGTGATAAAATTTGTGCCCAATCCGGGGTTAGAACGGGGTTATAGCCGGCTATAACTCCTATTTTTAGAGCACTAACAACCCCTAAAGAGTAAATAGGCGCTTATATAAATCTCTTCTAACCCTTAAATTTAGCGCCTAATGTTAGTTGGGTGGCGTCGTGGTAGTGTGTGGGCTCGTATGGCCCGCCCACTACCAGATCGAGGTCATCCACGATCTGGTAGATGGTGTTGCCCGGCAGGGAGTGGGCGGACGAATTCCAAGCGCACTCTAAAAAAAATTTGGTTGGCCCAATCAATATCTTGATAGTCGTATGGGGATGTAGATAGGGTGCGTGACGTATCTCAGCCACAGTAATCCAAACGTCCACTTTCTCCAATAAATATTATAATGTCAATAATATATACAACACAGAAGGAATGTCCAAAGTTCGGAAGATAGAAACACAGAAGGTAACAGTACGGAAGAAATATAGAAATAGAAATAAAGCGTCAACAAAAGCAAAAGCGATAGCGAACGTAATGCGTCTAGCGGTCACAAGCGACATGCGTTTCGCGTCAGTAATGTGCATAGACTGAAGCGGGGCGCGGCGATCGGCGATGGCCGGCCGGCACAGGAGCGGGTCTCAGAACCGGCCGCTCTGAACAAAGGAATGCTATCGCGGTGCGCGTGTGCATTGCACCCGACTTGTTGGCAACGTCAAGAATTGACGGACGATATGTAAATATAACGTGTATATTATTATTGTGTAAATGTAAATAAATGTATGTAAATAAATATTTGTATATATTAATATTATGTTTTATATAAGTGTATTAATATTAGTTAAGTGTAGTGTAGGTATAAGAGTAGGTATAAGTGTAAGTGGGAAAGTAGCCCACATCACTCCCCCCCAGAGACCTGGTTAAGGGCGATAATAATCTGGGAAACGTACTTGCCTTCCCGAACGAGTAGTTTTAGGTACGTTAGCCTGACTTGGATAAGGGTCACTATGCTGCCTCCCGCGCAGGATGTTTTCTGGTGCGGCAGGTGTGGTCGACCCCTGATCAGCGAGCTTCAAGTCCTCGGACAGGTAATGCGCTGGTTTTAATCGGTCGATGGTCACGGTAACCGGTTTGCCTTTAATGAGGAGTTTAAAAACTTTATCAGTCCTCTCCAGGACTTTGTGCGGGCCTGAGTATACAGGCGTTAGGGGAGCGCGTGAAGCGTCTTCGCGAAGGAAGACGTATTCAGCTGTCGCTAACTCTTTAAACACAAAGATCCTGTCCTTGCTGTGGCGTGAAGCTGGCGTAGGCTTCAACTTCGAGGCGAATGAGCGTAACCGTGCGGTAAAATCGGTGACATCAGTGGTACCGGGTACGCTTGGGTCAAAAAATTCGCCTGGAAGTCGCAGCGGCTCGCCGTAAAGCATTTCGGCTGAGGACGCTTGTAAGTCCTCTTTAAAAGCACTGCGTATGCCGAGAAGCACTTGAGGCAATACCTCGGACCAATTGGCGTCAGCATGGCATGTAATGGCGGCCTTGAGCTGCCTGTGGAAGCGTTCCACAATGCCATTGCATGCTGGATGGTACGCGGTCGTGCGTCTATGCTGGAAGCCGATGGCCTTAGATAGATATTGAAACAGTGTGGAATCAAATTGTCGACCACGATCTGTGACAATATCTACAGGACACCCAAACCTGGATATCCAGCCAGCCAATAATGCATTGGCCACCGTCTCTGCCGTGATGTCCGCTATTGGTACGACCTCTGGTCGTAAATCGCGTAAAGCGGTCTATGGCCGTCAAGCAATAGCGGAAGCCTTGTGAAACAGGGAGGGGACCGATTAGGTCAATATGTACCTGTTGAAAGCGAGCCCGAGGGAGTTCAAATGTGCCTAGAGGTGCAGACACATGACGGCTCACCTTAGACCGTTGACATGGCACGCAAGCTCGTGCCCAGTCTCGGCAGTCCTTCCTTACGCTGGGCCAGACAAAACGCTGGGCTACAATCTTAGCACTTGTGTTGGCACCAGGATGACTTAAGGAGTGGAGACTGTCGAAAACGGCTTTTCGGTACTGCTTGGTAACGAATGGTCGGGGAGTCGGCGTACTGACGTCGCAGTACAAGGGTTCAGGGCTACCCGGGAATGGCATTTTTACCAAGCGCAGGGATGACGAGGCCAAGTACTGTGCAAGCTCGGGATCAGACACTTGAGATCTAGCTAGGTCGGCAAGATCGAATGGTATCGCCAGTTCTTCAATCCGAGATAAGGTGTCGGCCACGACATTGTCTTTGCCAGATATGTGCCTTATGTCGGTGGTGAACTGGGATATGTAGTCCAAGTGTCTAAACTGCCTAGGCGAACAGTTATGTTTCCTCTCATGGAAAGCAAAACTGATCGGCTTATGGTCAGTATAAATCGTGAAGTGCCTCGCCTCTAGCATATGCCGAAAATATTTAATACCCTCGTAGATCGCAAGCAGTTCGCGATCATACGGCGAGTATTTGGTCTGGGATGGACTCAGCTTCCGAGAAAAGAAAGCCAACGGCTGCCATACCTGGTCCTGCAGCTGCTGCTGCAGTACTGCACCCAGTGCCACGTCTGATGCGTCTGTGACCAACGCCAGCTTAGACCGACAATCGGGATGAGCAAGTAATGCTGCGTTGGATAGGCTTTCCTTGGTCTCGTTGAAAGCCTTCAGAGCATCGCCGGTCAGGTTGATGGGTTTGGAACCTTTGACTGCTCCACCCAGGAGTGCGTTGAGAGGTGCTTGGATTTGGGCGGCATGTGGCAGGAATCGCCTGTAAAAGTTGGCCATACCCAAAAATTTCCTCAGCTGCTTGACGTCCTTGGGTGGTGGAAAGTCGCGTATGACTTGGACTTTCGTGTCTAAGGGTTTGGTACCGGTCTCAGAAATCAGGTAACCTAAAAAAGTTACCTGTGGAGCCCCAAAAACGCACTTAGACACGTTGATAACCATGCCGTAGTCTCGGAGTCTGGTAAAAACTTCACGTAGGTGCTGTTTGTGCTGCTCCTCGTCTCTGGAAAATACTAAAAAGTCGTCCAAGTAGCAGTAGACGAAGTCCAGCCCGCGTGTCAGCTCGTCCACGAACCTCTGAAAGGTTTGGCTTGCGTTCCGGAGTCCGAATGTCATAAACGGAAACTCGAACATACCGAAGGGTGTAGTAATGGCCGTCTTCGGTATGTCCTCCGGACATACAGGTATCTGGTTGTAAGCCTTTACGAGGTCAATGGTACTAAAGACGTTACAACCAGATATGCTGTGGGTAAAATCATGCAAATGCCTGATGGGGTATTTGTCAGGGACGGTACGGGCGTTGAGGTGACGGTAATCACCACACGGGCGCCACCCATTATCTTTTTTAGGCGCCAGGTGCAGTGGTGAAGACCAAGGGCTCTCTGATGGTCGTGCCGTGCCGCTAGCCAACATACCTTCAAACTCCTGCCTCGCCAGCTTCAGCTTGTCAGGGGCAAGACGTCTCGGAGCGCAGGATACCGGGGGACCTGGAGTGGTGCGAATGTGGTGTTGAGTGTTATGTGGTATAGTGCGGTGTATGCCAGCAGGTCGTGTGATCTCAGGATATTCCTGTGACAATATTTGATGGTAGCAGGAATCGCTGCCGTTCATGACCTTCACAGAAAATATATCACCAGTATTAACAGCAGAAACAGCATTAACATATAAACTAGTGATGTTATCTATAATACGACCTAGCCTCTTACCACCACAATCTACAAATAAATTATAGTGCGCTAGGAAATCCGCCCCTATAATCGGTTTAGTAACCGTAGCTACCACAAAACGCCACGGAAAGTCGCATCGAAGTCCAAGGTCCAGGTTAAGATGCGCGTAACCGTAAGTTTCGATGGGTGTCCCATTGGCTGCGGAAAGGTTGTACCGCGTCGGTGCTCGACGCTCGTGCAGTAACGACTTGGGGAAGACGCAGAGGTCGCTACCGGTGTCGACCAAAAACTGCAGCTTCGACCTTCTGTCGGTGACAAACAGGCGACGCGATGTGACAGGGCGGTCAGGAGTCGCCATTACCGACTGCCCATGGCATTTCCCGACTTCTTGTAGTCGCAGGGTTGTACGCACTTGCTAGCGTTCTCGCCATGTCTTGAATGGTACCAGCAGATGGGAAATTTCCTATAACTGGACTGGGACCTGGTGCTGGAACGACTCTGCCTTCTGGAGCGGCTGGGATTCCTTGAGCGGGATCTTCCTCCTTCACGGTCCATCTTCAAGGCTCGAACCTCTCTCCTGAGCGCAGCTATCTCCCTTGCCAAGGCGTCACTACTGGAGCCAGGTTGCTCGGAGCCTGCAGAAGCGACGTGCGACGAACAAGCGCAGCGTGGGCCGATGTCGTGGACCCTGTCAGCAAGGTCTGCGATAATGTCCAACGAAGCATCTGGATGCCCTGCGAGGACAGTTTGGATGCTAGCGGGTAATCTGTTGGTCCACATCATGCGTAAAACGTCGTCCGATATGCGCTTAGCTGCCAGAGCCTGCAGGTGACGCAGGAACTGAGACGGCTTACGATCTCCCAGCTCTTCGTGATGCAGGAGTTGCTGGATCTGTCGCTCGGTGGTATCACTCAGTCGACTAATGAGTTCGCTCTTCAGCTTAACATAATTGTCAGTTGCCGGTGGATTGGTGATAATATCCCTGACCTCCTTTGCAAACTGTCGATCCAGCTGGCTGACGACATAATGAAATTTTGTCAGGTCATTGGTGATGCCGGCTATGTCGAACTGACCCTCAACCTGCGAGAACCAAATCGCGGGTTCCTCCGGCCAAAAAGGTGGAAGTCGTACTCAGACTCTAAAAACTTCGGATGACGGAGTCGTTGTTGTTGTGGAACCGAGCGGCGCAGTTGTGACGGATGGTGCAGTGGGAACAGGCACTCCCGCCGGTACTTGTGTGATGGGCGACATAACGGTATTTCCTTTGTCTATTTTGCTCGACACTTCTACGTACGGTTTTCTGATAAAATCCTCGTGGTACTGTGTTCTTCAGGGGTCACCAGTATGGGGATGTAGATAGGGTGCGTGACGTATCTCAGCCACAGTAATCCAAACGTCCACTTTCTCCAATAAATATTATAATGTCAATAATATATACAACACAGAAGGAATGTCCAAAGTTCGGAAGATAGAAACACAGAAGGTAACAGTACGGAAGAAATATAGAAATAGAAATAAAGCGTCAACAAAAGCAAAAGCGATAGCGAACGTAATGCGTCTAGCGGTCACAACTGTCACAAATAATCAACTGTCACAAATGAAGGCAGTGTACTATATTACGAAGGGAGCCTAACAGCGATGATAGCTTTGATCTTACTTTTTCAATGTGTGTTGTCCAATTTAAAAAGGTGTCTAACGTAAGGCCTAAGTATTTTTCGGTTGTTTTTTGCTGTAGTACTTCTCCATTGATTTTAAGAGGCAAATGTAACGGTATTTGTTTATTTTTCGATTTAAAAATAACGTAAGATGTTTTGGAAGTATTCACTGTAAGAAGATTATAACGAAACCAGGAATATAATTTATCAAGATCTTCTTGTGCTTGAGTAATCAAGTCAGCGATCGAAGCGCCAAAATAAAAGAGACAAGTGTCATCAGCGTAAAGAGATAAGTGACCATTGAGTTCTACCTCATGTATATTGTTAATGATTATTTGATTATTTTGTCTTTGTTGATTTACATAAGATTTGGTAGTTCAATCAACTAAACATACAATATTTAGAACAACGAAGATAAAACATTCAATCCCATTATGATCAAATTATTGTATTAATTACGAAACTAATATTCCATTCTACTAAGAATTATTTGTTAAATCGATTTTCTTAATAATTAAATTAAATAATCGGTTAATCCGATCAATCAAGAGATAAGCGGGGGGAGCGCCTGTACACCCACTCTCCGCCCCGCCCGCGCCCCTCTCGCGGCGTGTGCCACCGTGCGAGCGAGCAGTCGAGTCTCAGTAGCATGCAGTTGCGTTAAGCTCATTCAATTACTTATTCCTCTGGAAAAACCTGGTGTGTACAAAGTTGAGTGCAGTTGTGGTAGTTCGCACATTGGGCAGACCAAACGCACTATTGCCTGCAGAATTAAAGAACACATCGCTGCGGTCAAGAACAATCGGGTACAATAATCACTGGATCGAGTTGCATAGTCCCAAGGTCATTTCGACACCACTATATACCAAGATTGGTAAGAGAAGCCATTGAAATTCACAAATATAAAAATTTCAATCGTGAAGATCGGGTTTTAAACTGTCAAATGTGTGGAATCCTGTGATTTGTTTGTCTAAAAATAACCAGTGAAATCTGAATCAAACTCGCGTAGTGACACTGTGAGTGTAGTGTACTTTCAAAATGTTTAAATTAATAAATAACATCTTATTATAATATTTTTTTGTTTTATTTATTTACCCCTTTTCATTAAACTTTACGGGCCTGATTTAGTTTAATTATGTTTTATCCCTTTCTTTGTTGTTATATTTTATTAACTACTTATTCGTTTAAATTTGATAAATTTCCTTTGTGCTAGTTTTTATACGCGTCGTGCTGAATAAATGCTGGTCCTCGTACTCGTATTATACTCAAGGCATTAGTCTTAAATACTAAGTAGGTAATACAGATTACAGATTTATTCCAGATTTTTTTGAGGATCGGCCTAGACCGGTATGGCTTCACATTTCACAAGCACGCCTCCTCCCGTGTTTGTAAAGCTAAACCGGTCTAGGCCGATCGCCAAAAAGATCCGAAATAAATGTATATCTTAGTATTTAAGACTAATGCCTTGAGTATAACAACGAGGACAATCAGCATTATTCAGCACGGCGCGTAAAAAAACTAGAGATCTGAAAGAAATGTATTAGCATGTATTAGTAAATGAGACAAAGTAAGTCATAGTACAATTGAACAAGAATGGTATTGTACTAAACAAGCTTCATAGTTGAAATGATTAAACAATTAAGATTCAAATTGAACAATATCTTAGTTCAGGCTAATAAAATGCATAAGTCGGTGTAATCATGTTCTTAGTTGATCTTATTTGGGTCAAATAGTTAATACAGTAATTCTTCATGTTAACATTGATTTACATCTTAGTTGAAATGATTAAACAATAGATTCAAATTGACCAATATCTTAGTTCAGGCTAATAAGGTGCATAAGTCGGTGTAATCATGTTCTTAGTTTGGGTCAAATAGTTAATACAGTAATTCTTCACGTTAACATTGATTTACTTCTTAGTTAAACTAACTTGTTTGTTTTAGTTGTTACAGTTACGTATCATGATAATAATTATCAAGCCCTTAGTTAGTATAATTATTTTTCATGTAAATATTGAACAAGATCTTAATTGGTTCAGTTACATAACAATAGTAATAGCAATCAGAATTACCTTGTTTGATGTGTCTAAGTTCTTGTTAGGCTCGTATGGAATCAAGATGCTTGATTACGACTGTGGGCTACTTTCCCACTTACACTTATACCTACTCTTATACCTACACTACACTTAACTAATATTAATACACTTATATAAAACATAATATTAATATATACAAATATTTATTTACATACATTTATTTACATTTACACAATAATAATATACACGTTATATTTACATATCGTCCGTCAATTCTTGACGTTGCCAACAAGTCGGGTGCAATGCACACGCGCACCGCGATAGCATTCCTTTGTTCAGAGCGGCCGGTTCTGAGACCCGCTCCTGTGCCGGCCGGCCATCGCCGATCGCCGCGCCCCGCTTCAGTCTATGCACATTACTGACGCGAAACGCATGTCGCTTGTGACAGTTGTGACCGCTAGACGCATTACGTTCGCTATCGCTTTTGCTTTTGTTGACGCTTTATTTCTATTTCTATATTTCTTCCGTACTGTTACCTTCTGTGTTTCTATCTTCCGAACTTTGGACATTCCTTCTGTGTTGTATATATTATTGACATTATAATATTTATTGGAGAAAGTGGACGTTTGGATTACTGTGGCTGAGATACGTCACGCACCCTATCTACATCCCCATACTGGTGACCCCTGAAGAACACAGTACCACGAGGATTTTATCAGAAAACCGTACGTAGAAGTGTCGAGCAAAATAGACAAAGGAAATACCGTTATGTCGCCCATCACACAAGTACCGGCGGGAGTGCCTGTTCCCACTGCACCATCCGTCACAACTGCGCCGCTCGGTTCCACAACAACAACGACTCCGTCATCCGAAGTTTTTAGAGTCTGAGTACGACTTCCACCTTTTTGGCCGGAGGAACCCGCGATTTGGTTCTCGCAGGTTGAGGGTCAGTTCGACATAGCCGGCATCACCAATGACCTGACAAAATTTCATTATGTCGTCAGCCAGCTGGATCGACAGTTTGCAAAGGAGGTCAGGGATATTATCACCAATCCACCGGCAACTGACAAGTATGTTAAGCTGAAGAGCGAACTCATTAGTCGACTGAGTGATACCACCGAGCGACAGATCCAGCAACTCCTGCATCACGAAGAGCTGGGAGATCGTAAGCCGTCTCAGTTCCTGCGTCACCTGCAGGCTCTGGCAGCTAAGCGCATATCGGACGACGTTTTACGCATGATGTGGACCAACAGATTACCCGCTAGCATCCAAACTGTCCTCGCAGGGCATCCAGATGCTTCGTTGGACATTATCGCAGACCTTGCTGACAGGGTCCACGACATCGGCCCACGCTGCGCTTGTTCGTCGCACGTCGCTTCTGCAGGCTCCGAGCAACCTGGCTCCAGTAGTGACGCCTTGGCAAGGGAGATAGCTGCGCTCAGGAGAGAGGTTCGAGCCTTGAAGATGGACCGTGAAGGAGGAAGATCCCGCTCAAGGAATCCCAGCCGCTCCAGAAGGCAGAGTCGTTCCAGCACCAGGTCCCAGTCCAGTTATAGGAAATTTCCCATCTGCTGGTACCATTCAAGACATGGCGAGAACGCTAGCAAGTGCGTACAACCCTGCGACTACAAGAAGTCGGGAAATGCCATGGGCAGTCGGTAATGGCGACTCCTGACCGCCCTGTCACATCGCGTCGCCTGTTTGTCACCGACAGAAGGTCGAAGCTGCAGTTTTTGGTCGACACCGGTAGCGACCTCTGCGTCTTCCCCAAGTCGTTACTGCACGAGCGTCGAGCACCGACGCGGTACAACCTTTCCGCAGCCAATGGGACACCCATCGAAACTTACGGTTACGCGCATCTTAACCTGGACCTTGGACTTCGATGCGACTTTCCGTGGCGTTTTGTGGTAGCTACGGTTACTAAACCGATTATAGGGGCGGATTTCCTAGCGCACTATAATTTATTTGTAGATTGTGGTGGTAAGAGGCTAGGTCGTATTATAGATAACATCACTAGTTTATATGTTAATGCTGTTTCTGCTGTTAATACTGGTGATATATTTTCTGTGAAGGTCATGAACGGCAGCGATTCCTGCTACCATCAAATATTGTCACAGGAATATCCTGAGATCACACGACCTGCTGGCATACACCGCACTATACCACATAACACTCAACACCACATTCGCACCACTCCAGGTCCCCCGGTATCCTGCGCTCCGAGACGTCTTGCCCCTGACAAGCTGAAGCTGGCGAGGCAGGAGTTTGAAGGTATGTTGGCTAGCGGCACGGCACGACCATCAGAGAGCCCTTGGTCTTCACCACTGCACCTGGCGCCTAAAAAAGATAATGGGTGGCGCCCGTGTGGTGATTACCGTCACCTCAACGCCCGTACCGTCCCTGACAAATACCCCATCAGGCATTTGCATGATTTTACCCACAGCATATCTGGTTGTAACGTCTTTAGTACCATTGACCTCGTAAAGGCTTACAACCAGATACCTGTATGTCCGGAGGACATACCGAAGACGGCCATTACTACACCCTTCGGTATGTTCGAGTTTCCGTTTATGACATTCGGACTCCGGAACGCAAGCCAAACCTTTCAGAGGTTCGTGGACGAGCTGACACGCGGGCTGGACTTCGTCTACTGCTACTTGGACGACTTTTTAGTATTTTCCAGAGACGAGGAGCAGCACAAACAGCACCTACGTGAAGTTTTTACCAGACTCCGAGACTACGGCATGGTTATCAACGTGTCTAAGTGCGTTTTTGGGGCTCCACAGGTAACTTTTTTAGGTTACCTGATTTCTGAGACCGGTACCAAACCCTTAGACACGAAAGTCCAAGTCATACGCGACTTTCCACCACCCAAGGACGTCAAGCAGCTGAGGAAATTTTTGGGTATGGCCAACTTTTACAGGCGATTCCTGCCACATGCCGCCCAAATCCAAGCACCTCTCAACGCACTCCTGGGTGGAGCAGTCAAAGGTTCCAAACCCATCAACCTGACCGGCGATGCTCTGAAGGCTTTCAACGAGACCAAGGAAAGCCTATCCAACGCAGCATTACTTGCTCATCCCGATTGTCGGTCTAAGCTGGCGTTGGTCACAGACGCATCAGACGTGGCACTGGGTGCAGTACTGCAGCAGCAGCTGCAGGACCAGGTATGGCAGCCGTTGGCTTTCTTTTCTCGGAAGCTGAGTCCATCCCAGACCAAATACTCGCCGTATGATCGCGAACTGCTTGCGATCTACGAGGGTATTAAATATTTTCGGCATATGCTAGAGGCGAGGCACTTCACGATTTATACTGACCATAAGCCGATCAGTTTTGCTTTCCATGAGAGGAAACATAACTGTTCGCCTAGGCAGTTTAGACACTTGGACTACATATCCCAGTTCACCACCGACATAAGGCACATATCTGGCAAAGACAATGTCGTGGCCGACACCTTATCTCGGATTGAAGAACTGGCGATACCATTCGATCTTGCCGACCTAGCTAGATCTCAAGTGTCTGATCCCGAGCTTGCACAGTACTTGGCCTCGTCATCCCTGCGCTTGGTAAAAATGCCATTCCCGGGTAGCCCTGAACCCTTGTACTGCGACGTCAGTACGCCGACTCCCCGACCATTCGTTACCAAGCAGTACCGAAAAGCCGTTTTCGACAGTCTCCACTCCTTAAGTCATCCTGGTGCCAACACAAGTGCTAAGATTGTAGCCCAGCGTTTTGTCTGGCCCAGCGTAAGGAAGGACTGCCGAGACTGGGCACGAGCTTGCGTGCCATGTCAACGGTCTAAGGTGAGCCGTCATGTGTCTGCACCTCTAGGCACATTTGAACTCCCTCGGGCTCGCTTTCAACAGGTACATATTGACCTAATCGGTCCCCTCCCTGTTTCACAAGGCTTCCGCTATTGCTTGACGGCCATAGACCGCTTTACGCGATTTACGACCAGAGGTCGTACCAATAGCGGACATCACGGCAGAGACGGTGGCCAATGCATTATTGGCTGGCTGGATATCCAGGTTTGGGTGTCCTGTAGATATTGTCACAGATCGTGGTCGACAATTTGATTCCACACTGTTTCAATATCTATCTAAGGCCATCGGCTTCCAGCATAGACGCACGACCGCGTACCATCCAGCATGCAATGGCATTGTGGAACGCTTCCACAGGCAGCTCAAGGCCGCCATTACATGCCATGCTGACGCCAATTGGTCCGAGGTATTGCCTCAAGTGCTTCTCGGCATACGCAGTGCTTTTAAAGAGGACTTACAAGCGTCCTCAGCCGAAATGCTTTACGGCGAGCCGCTGCGACTTCCAGGCGAATTTTTTGACCCAAGCGTACCCGGTACCACTGATGTCACCGATTTTACCGCACGGTTACGCTCATTCGCCTCGAAGTTGAAGCCTACGCCAGCTTCACGCCACAGCAAGGACAGGATCTTTGTGTTTAAAGAGTTAGCGACAGCTGAATACGTCTTCCTTCGCGAAGACGCTTCACGCGCTCCCCTAACGCCTGTATACTCAGGCCCGCACAAAGTCCTGGAGAGGACTGATAAAGTTTTTAAACTCCTCATTAAAGGCAAACCGGTTACCGTGACCATCGACCGATTAAAACCAGCGCATTACCTGTCCGAGGACTTGAAGCTCGCTGATCAGGGGTCGACCACACCTGCCGCACCAGAAAACATCCTGCGCGGGAGGCAGCATAGTGACCCTTATCCAAGTCAGGCTAACGTACCTAAAACTACTCGTTCGGGAAGGCAAGTACGTTTCCCAGATTATTATCGCCCTTAACCAGGTCTCTGGGGGGGAGTGATGTGGGCTACTTTCCCACTTACACTTGTAATGATAATGAAAGTTCTCATTGTTGTCACATCTTCAAACAGTAGATATTTTTGTATTAAACAAGTTTTACATGTTATTATGTCTGTTTTGTTAATGTATTCATATTTGAAAAAATAAGGACTACCAGGCGACAGGGGGATACTGCCTAAACTGTCAGTAAACAGAGGGTTCAGGTTTTTTACCCTACTACCTAAAGTGAGGCTATTTTGGTAAACTTACCAAAGAATATCCCCAAGATCGTTTTAAGTAGGGAAATTCCTGAAGGTATGGAAATGCGTCTTCTGATAAGACAGATTTCAGACACTTTTCATTACAAAGTGTATAATTGTCTGCAGTCGAACAGAGCCAATCGAAGCATTCTTCTATTCCAGTGTTCTCTGAATCTAGGTCCGCTTGACTCTCAGAGGTGGTCTCGGGGCCCTCTCTAACCGGTGCTGTCCTTTTGTTAGTTGTAGCGTGCTGCACTGATGCTGTTGTTGGAGTAAAAGTTTTTTCTAAGGAACGACGCGCCCTTGGCTGGTATATTTTATTTCGGCGATACTTAGCCTTCAGATTAGTCACTGCGTCAAAGAGCCGACCATGGGCTCTCCCAAACACTTGAGGTCCTTTATTGTAATAAATAGATGTATTTTCTGCCGGGAATACTCGTTCTGTAACAGATCAATAGTTATACCTATAGTAATATATAAAGACAAATAATTAAACTATGATATATTATAAGAAAAACAACGCGGCCTATTGAAACGTTTCTCGTTTTGTTAGGGAAACATTGAACAATTAGAGAATGTTTTCCATATAACACATGAGGAAAGTTTCCCTGGTCGGCACATCTTTATTTCCTATTAAATATATTCCGTGCCATACATTATTGCCCATTATCCTTTCACCTAAAATTCTAAATCGGTTCAGCAATTTAGGAGTGAAAACGTAATAGACAGACAGACAAAAAGAGAGTCAGTCACTCAGACAGACAGTCAGACAGAGTCACATTTACATTTACAATATTTAGCATGGATAGTTAAATGTAACTTTATCAATAGGTCCCTATTTAAAAAAAATATAACTTACTAATTTCGTGAATCCAATGTAATGCACGTATATGTTACTTGTTATTGGTGCCTTCGGATAATGTTTTACTATTTCCGTTGCAATCTCCCTGGTTAAAGTTCTTCGTAGTTGATCTCCCAAAGAGTTTAGACGCTGTTTAAGAAGCAGTTTGCCCTCTTGTGTAATATTGAGCAGAGAAATTAAGTCCTGGCATTTGTTCTGGAAAGAAAATAATCTTTAATAGAAAAAAACCGACTTCTCTAACTACTAACCTAACCCACTTAACGGCGCGTGCGTTGCGGTGTACGGGGGGCTGAGCGGGAGGGGTAGTAAGTTTGACATCATTATACTTTATTTGGTAATAAATATGTATCAATTTTATGGATGTTTTATGGTAATCATAGTGGTTTATTTAGTTTAGGTATCACATTTGTTTTCCGGGTCAAGGTCCGAGTTGGGGTTCGAGTCCGAGTCTGGGTCCAAGTCCGGGTCCGGGTCTAGGAGCAGGTCGAGGTCCAGGTCTAGGTCCTGGTCCAAGTCCAGGTCCGGGTTCTGGTCCAGATTCAGCCCGGATCCATGTCTGGGTCCAGGTCCGGGTCTGAGTCTGCGTCCGGAGTCCGAGCTCCAGTCCAAAATTTACTCCACATCTCCGTCATTACTGGACCGATTTGAAAATTTTATTATTTTTCTATACCACTATCTATCTGAAAGATCATCAATAAGTAAACAATTTATAATAAAGCTGGCACAATCGATAAGTGGACGAAAACTAGCACAATTACCCTACTTGATATGATACCGACTTCGAAAACTTAATTAAATCACATAGAGCAGAATTCATGCCTATAATAACATTTGGTTTGTATAACACAGAGAGACAAACTGACATAGGTACATACATATAGACATACATACACTTAAGAAATTTGGCACATCTGTTTACTAAAAGCCCACATAGACTAACATAATTATATTGTATGAAATATTGTGTGATTCCAATAATATTACATATTGAATTGATAACCTCCTTTTTAGGATTCCGTAACCAAAGAGTAAAAACGGGACCCTATTAACTAAGACTCCACTGTCCGTCTGTCTGTCTGTCTGTCACCAGGCTGTATGTCATGAACCGTGATAGCTAGACAGTTGAAATTTTCACAGATGATGTATTTCTGTTGCCGCTATAACAACAAATACTAAAAACAGAATAAAATAAATATTTAAGTTGGGCTCCCATACAACAAACGTGATATTTTTGCCGGTTTTTGCGTAATGGTACGGAACGCTTCGTGCGCGAGTCCGACTCGTACTTGGCCGGTTATTATTGTCTGTATTCATCGACTCAACATTAGTTTTATTTTACTACATTTTTTTTTGCATTAGAAAGATCTTCACAGAAATAAATATAATTAAAAAACCCGGTGACAGACGGACAGCGAAGTCTTAGTAATAGGGTCCCATTTTTACTCTTTGGTTACGGAATCCTAAAACGGAGATTATCAATTCAATATGTAATATTATTGGAATCACACAATATTTCATACAATATATGTTAGTCTATGTGGGCTTAGTAAACAGATGTGCTAAATTTCTTAAGTGTATGTATGTCTACGGGGTACGTACATCATTATCAAATCTACAAAAAATTAGAACTACCGGATTTGACGCAAACGCTAAATGTATAAAGTTACTGTAATAACTGGAGTTTAGTAACATTTCATTGTAACATTTGTGACCCTTTCAATATTAGATATAAATAAATATTATTATAATAAATTAAATGACTTGGCTATAGCACGGTTAAATACATATATCAGCTCATACCGGAACATTAGGTTTTACTGACTGCCTTAGTATTTCCAACGGTTTATTGTAATCAATAGCAAAACAGTAACATTTAATGTTTAGAACAGTTATTTTCACTCATCGAAACATTAGGCTTTACTGTCTGACTGTATTCGGGAAATTTTATGAAAAGAAACGGAACCGTCTCATGCCAGAGGGCTTACCGTAAACACCGAAATTCGCAAATAGTAAGTATTAAATGTCACTTCTAAAGTTAGAGTTAGACCAAGAAATGTCTGCAGCGATTTTGATGTCAACCTTCTATGAAATTGTATGACGTAAAATAACACTTGCACTGCGTGGGCTATCAAAATCGCTGCAGACTTTTCTTGGCCTAACTCTCTACACATTCACAGCATAAACCACTATCAACATTATAATTTTAATAACCGGACAGCAAAGAACGCTTGCAGAAATCATCACAAACGACAATTCGTCGGTAACTACCTATTATAAGTAGCTACTTTTTAAATACCTGAATACCTACAAACTAGTTTTACAATTAAAATTAAGTATTTACCTCATCATCCCTGGTTCACAGTTCACACACTCTACACAATTAAATTAAGACAATCAGCAATTTCGTTCACAGAACACACCTAACGCACCTTACCCACCGGTGGCCTGACTGGAATGAGACACAAAATGGCGTCTTGCGGCTCGCCTCACGCGACGCGCTACATGGCCGACATGGCGTCGCAATGAAGAGATCACAAACATTTTTTTGACTGGCATAAAAAGTGTAATTAGAATCACTTTTTTAAAAAGGGTTAATCATATTAAGAGAAAATGTATACCGTTAAATAAAGTTCCGCAGTCAACTATGTGTTTTGCCATGTCCGTCTGTCTGTCCGCAGGATAGCTCAGTGATGGTTAGCACTAGAAAACTGAAATTTGGTATGTGTATTAATCACGCCGACAAAACAGTAAAACAAAAATGAGAAAAACAATTTTTTTTGAGGTACCTTACGTTACTTTCATAGGTACCCCGAAGTGGGGCTGAAATTTTTTTTTCACTTTAATCCTATCGTGTAGGGTTTCGTTGGATATGCCTTCTAAAAAGAAAAGGGGTCCTTAAAAAAATATTTCCTCAAGAAAAGGATGTATATATATATATATATAGATATATTAATGTATTTATGTTTCACATCCATCTTACATACCTATGGACCTAATTATAACACTGACAATGTATGATTAATACAAATAAAATGAATATGAATATATATATATATTATTTATTTAGAAATTTAATTCAGGCAACAAGGCTCATATTACAAATACCTTACAGATTAACATACATATATGTATTTTTTATAAACTTAAAACTACACACTATTTAGTCGACAAAACGGCGTATATATATATATATAGTATCAGCAACGGTTTTAAACAATATAGTATCCCATATTGACTTCAAAGCATTGTCGTACAAGAAGGAATTAAATTGAAAAGGTTTGCGACCTATGCCTTCGTCCCGCCAATTCGGCAACGTTAGATATTACCGAGTCAGACAGTACAAACTACTGTTCTGTAAGTAGGTAGTAGTAAACTCTTTATTGTGCAGAAAGATATTAAAAAAATTACATACAATTAGTAAGAAGTACAAAGACGAACTTATCCCTTTGAGGGATCTCTTCCAGTTAACCTTTTAGTATGATTTATATGATGTTTAAGTATATGATTATAATGCATACCTATTTTAAGTACCTACCTAAGTAATAAGTTATTAACACTACTATTTGGTGATGTCTCTTCGCTAGGCTATACAAAATTAAATATAATTAAAAAAATTGATTCCTTTCAATGACATCGTAGGTCGTTTGTCAGGAACCTACTTTCTTTATATAGGTAAGTACATTTCAAATGTTAATACTAGATGCACCGGATATTCGGTTACTATGCGGTATCTGGCCTATCCGGCCCTTATTTTAATATATGGCCGGATACCGAATAGTGTCCTACTATCCGGCCGGATACCGGATAGGATAGTATCTGATTGATTTCGGAAATTCGATGTAAACAAATTGGATTTAAGAAACAGTCACGGTCATAATCGTACCTACTCGTTTATTACCTAGGGTTCCGTACCCAAAGGGTAAAAATGATGCTGAACCCTGGCTGTACCTATTAGTGGAACTCAGGTTTGGTGCAACATAGGCCCACGCTATTTTGGTCATCCGTCACATCTTGATGAGCACTTGGGAGAGTAGTACCCAAGATAGAGCTGATGCTTAACTCTGGCTGTACCTAGTGGAACTCAGGTTTGGTGCAACATAGGCCCACGCTATTTTGGTCATCCGTCACATCTTGATGAGCACTTGGGAAAGCAGTACCCAAGATAGAGCTGATTCTGAACCCTGGCTGTACCTAGTGGAACTCAGGTTTGGTGCAACATAATAGGCACACTTTGTTTTGGTTAACCGACTTGTCGTCGTGTGCCTATGTTGCAGAGTTCCACTAGGTGGGTCAATTAACTTTTTTCTAACCGCCTTTAAAAAAAGGAGGTTCTCAGTTTGATACGTATGTTTGTATGTTTATATGTATGTATGTTTGTTCGTGATTATCTTGCGTTTGGCTGAACCGATTTTGATGCGGTTTTCAGAAAAGTGTTACATTCTGGAGAAGGTTTTAGTGGACAGTACATGGATGGTTTGAAAAACCAATTGGACCCGGTAGGTGGCGATGCTATCGGTATACCTAGCTGAAACCGATTTAGATAAAATAGTGGGACTCGGACTAGGACTGAAAGTGGGAGTGGGAGCAATATACATACAAATCGTTTAGCACCGAAACGTCATATTATGTTATTAATTTTCTTATTATTAGGTATTAATTACTTTTTCCAGAAATTTGCTTTACGACGGGATAGGGACTGGACACGTATAGGGGTGCCATATCAAAATTAAGTATTTTGTGCTTTTCAGTGGGTTGGTTTTTTGAAGGCGGTTCCCTTTTTTAGGGTTCCGTAGCGAAATGGCAGAAAACGGAACCCTTATGCATTCGTTATGTCTGTCTGTCTGTCTGTCTGTCCGTCCGTATGTCACAGCCACTTTTTTCCAAAACTATAAGAACTATACTGTTGAAACTTGGTAAGTAGATGTATTCTGTGAACCGCATTAAGAATTTCACACAAAAATACAAAAAAAGCAATAAATTTTGGGGGTTCCCCATACTTAGAACTGAAACTCAACATTTTTTTTTACGTGTGGGGTATCTATGGATAGGTCTTCAAAAATGATATTGAGGTCTCTAATATCATTTTTTCTAAACTGAATAGTTTGCGCGAGAGACACTTCCAAAGTGGTAAAATGTGTGCCCCCCCCCCCCCCCCCCCCCACCTGTAACTTCTAAATTAAGAGAATGATAAAACTAAAAAAAAATATATGATTTACATTACCATGCAAACTTCCACCGAAAATTGGTTTGAACGAGATCTAGTACGTAGTTTTTTTGAATACGTCATAAATCGTAAACCGCAATTTTATTATGTTACTTGCTGCTACGGAACCCTTCATGGGCGAGTCCGACTCGTACTTGGCCGCTTGTTTTAAGTAGGTACTCCAATTATGGCGTAATTATTAGGGTGATAGAGAAAGATGCCCGCCATTTGCGAATTTCGGTGTTCACGGTAGCCCGAGACGGTTCCGTTTCTTTTCATAAAATTTCCCGAATACAGTCACTACAGTCAGTCAGTAAAGCCTAATGTTTCGATGAGTGAAAATAACTGATCTAAACATTAAATGTTACTGGTTTGCTATTGATTACTGATTAGATACAATAAACCGTTGGAAATACTGAGTCAGTCAGTAAAACCTAATGTTTCGATGTTTGCGCGAAACGTGACATGGTTGCCTTTAACATCTCATGCAACGAATGGCAGAAAATGGCCGAAGACCGACCCGTGTGGCGTCGTGCTATTCACGATGGTCAATCCAAGCACGACGATGCCTGGTTTTCCTCATTAAAAGAAAAACGCATGAGGCGCCACGAGCAGGGCTCCAACCCCCGCCCACCTGGGGGAGCATACACCTGCCGCGTGTGTGGCCGAGGGATCCTCTCTCGTATAGGGCTTTACAGCCACGAACGCAAGTGTCGTAACCAGGATGCTGCTTAAAACATCTGACACAGATGATAAAGGCCTGTTATTATGAGCTGATATATGTATTTAACTGATATATGGCCAATTGGCCAGGTCATTCAATTTATTATAAAAATAATTATAGATATCTAATATTCAAAGGGTTACAAATGTCACAATGAAATGTTAGTAAACTCCAGTTAATAAGTACAGTAACTTTATACATTTCGCGTTTGCGTCAAATCCGGTAGTTCTGATTTTTTGTAGACTTGATTATGATGTTGGCTCAATTAATGGTAACCCAAGTTTGAGACCACGACCCGCCGAACGCAACTTTGTCAAAAATATTTATGTTTATTTCATACATAATAATAATAATAATAATAACCCCGCGGGGGCAGCTTGTGGCGAGCTGACGGTGAGTGGCGACACCGCGGACCCCTATTCCAGAGGGCACTTTCATCTGGCCCTCGCCTCTGTGCTTGCCTTGATTGGCCGGCCAGAGTGGAGTCGCAAGAGCGGGACCTATGCTCCAGGTTGGAAGTGTAAAATGTCATAACGCCGGCGGCCCGCTGAACGGATTACCGGGATCTGGCTACCGCAGACTCACCTCTCGACAACCTCACAGCCACTCCAAAGTGTTGCCCTGTTGTCGCACTGTGCGTGCGGCCATTGCGGGGCCCACTCAATGAGTTGGCGAGTCACCACCTGTCTTATACAATTTTGAGACTGATTGTCACGGCAGGTGTCCGCTAGTCTCTCCCATAGCCCATTATCCAGTCCATCCAACTTTCAAATCTATAGCCCATGACCTTATTAGTTCCCATCGCAGCACAAAAGTGCTGCACTGCAATAGTCTTTGCACCTGGCGGGGACCATCTCCGGATGTATCACATTGTGCGTTCGGGGATGGTATCCGCCACGTGTATCCCTTACTTTTAGATTAAAGTGTCTTAAAGGGCCTCTGCGCTGTTGGCTTCGGCCCCACGTAAGCCTCCCAAAGGTCCGGGACCCCGTGGTCCCGAGATATGGCAAAGACATACAAATAATAATAATAATAAATAATAATAATAATATTCTTTATTGTGCACAATGAAAACATGCATACATACATATTAAATACAAGTAGTATATTTTTTTTAATAATGCAATGCCATTATGTACATTTAATTTCGATAATACTTGGTCTGAAAATACGGAAGCTAATATTTAATCTAATTTAACAGAACTGAATAATATGGCATAAGTATATGGCTGGTAGCCGTTGCTCGAAGTACAAATAAAAATAAATTACTTTCCACCCTAGGGTGGGAAATGCAATTTTCCACCCGGTTATCAGTCTATGAAAGGTGAACTTTCTAGGAGAGATGAAAATATTTTTGATGAGATAAATTTTACTTAGCGCGCCATCTTGCGTTCATACAGCTAACCACTCGGTGTACGTCCAGACATCTATCCTAAAGATACAAACATTTTTTAATAGATGGCGCTGCCTTACATGAATAAAATTGTCTATACAGTGTGGCGCGTATTCAGTACTATTGGATTTTATTTGATGTTTGGCTAAGTGACTTCACTTGTACACAGTAAGAGGGCGCTGATCTTATAATGCCTTAACGGTGTAGTTTTCAACTATATTTTTAATAACATTAGATAAATTGAAACTCATATAGCTCTGTTAAATTATTCGATTAGAAGAGATAACGAATTATTAAGCTTCAGTACCGTTATTTGAAGCCTATTTAATATTTGAGAGAGAGCGTTACTGTTGACAGATGACGTAGCGGTTCACAATTGGCTGACACCTACCCTCATACCTACCCCCACCTTCAAGTTACGTTTGCCGTTTTACTCCCCTCCATCCACCACCAGGCACCGTGGCTAGATGCCACGGAGCTTGCCTTCATTGGCGTTCTGTTTGTCGGAACGTTCGGTTCACTACAAAAAATTCTTAGAAATCCTTAGATTCTTAGAATTTTTTGTAAGTACTAATTTAAAGTATTCTTTAAAAACGGTGTTACCGTTCGATGTTTGATATAAATAATTTAAAGGATTTGACGGATAGCTCGTGTTCGTCAACGTATTTGGAATAGCTGACACCTGATCGATTCACATCGCGAGTGCAGCGCAGCCGTCGCGTAAGTAAGCGATTTTTATTTTATTTATTTACAGTGAATCGATTCGTCATAAGCACGGAACAGGTCATTAATAAATGTAAAAGTGAATGGCTATTTATAGGCCTCAGTTTTATTGTCTTCCGGAGGGGACTGTAAGGTTCCTATTACAGAATAGAACTGCCAATTAACTTCGGTGTTCTTAAAAAGATGCGCTCTGTGCCGTCGTATGTTATGCTAAACCATCTGTGTTTTTGCATTAAGTAAGCTTAGTCTAATTACAATGATAATGGTAGTAAGGTATATGACCTGATATTTTCCGTGCATTTCCATAATTTCTGGTACTGTGCTGCCGTGATACAAGACCCCCTAATTTTCAAACTGGTTCAGAAAGGGGCTATAATGTCGAAAATATGCTACAATAAGAGGCCATGATCATCAGAAATACTACCTATGTTTGGTACGCCATGGGCCATTAAAGAGTTACTCTAGTATCATGTCCGCCTTAAAGTTGACGAAGCCCCTATCGCGGGGCTTCTATTTTCGCTCTGAGGGTCGAAAGGTAACTAACAAACCTACATCGAATACCTTATTTTCAAGCTTTGTGTTCATATCCTTTGGAAAGTTTTTTCTTAAATAATACCGACGTTGGATGCACAGTACCGTCAGTACCTCTGTGGATTTTATTTTCAATAAGGGTTTTGTATAGGTACCTAATAATAAAAAGTGCCACTGCAAAAAAAAAAAAAAAAAAAAAAAAAACATCTTCTAGTTACAGCAAGGGATTTAAAAGTGAAACTCTTGTATGTATAAGTGACATATCTCTATTCAGTTTATGCGTTATTGTGATTTTTGGTTAATCATGAGTTTTAATCTTTATACATACAAAATTTATATTTGCTATACATATATGTATACCCACATACAGGAGAAGCACACTATTTGGCCCTTTGCTATAATAACAACCCTTGTGAGAAAAGGAGGTTCAAATTATTTTTCTGTTTATGACATAATAAAGTAATTGAACGCCGCCTGCACAAGGGATGATAAATATCCTGCTGCATAAGCAGAGTAGTACAATCTTGCATTATGTAAATTAGCATACTTACTCCTACTACGATAATTATCCAGCTGCGTATGCGGGTATTAGCGGAAATATTATTGAAAAAGCGTATATAATACAAATAACATACTTAACATTTCCCGCCTGCGTAAGGCGTGTGAATATTATTATTAAGCCAACTGAAGATACGCCGCCTGCGCAAGGCGTGTGATCTTCATTAACCTGCTACGCTAGCAGATGAAACAAAATGGGCACTATAAGACTGGCATAATATAATCAACAATGGCTCCACATACCACTTATTCCGCCTGCGCAAGGTGTGGAAAATTATTAGCCATGGGGGAAAAATAACTTATAATCAGACATTGTTCTGAATCCTTAAAAAGCAAGGTTGCTTTCTAGTTGTTAGACTAAAATTAAACAATTTTAAAGCGTAAACACGCTAAGTACTTATGTTAAAATTATACAAAAGGCCTGCGCAGGGCGTGAAACATCCATTAGCCTGCTGCGCAAGTGGGTATCAATTAGTTCATGGTTTCACTAACCAAATATTGCTACTACCAACATGCATGCAACATGCATGTAAGCATTTACCATACATGTACCTATTTATCATGTTTTTCAACATGCCAATATAATTCACCCCTCATGTAAATCTCTGCCTACGATAGGCATTTGAGAATTTAATCATATTTTCGCCTTGCTGCGAAATCACACCCCAAAACATTAAATTGTCTCGGGAAGACCCTAATCTTAACATTACAAGATCCTAAGAGGATAAAATAAGTCTTAACACACTCACTGCCAGCGACCCGCTAGGCGGGTGCCCTTTTCGTAGGGGCTGTTCGTTGCATAGGTGATTTTCTCGTGTTATCGGCCACGCTCGGAACGCGTAGCTCGCGCTGACACTGTGTTAATCTGACTTTTGGGTCAGTAACATTAGAAATCACCAAAAACGTGACGAATCCCGTTTTTAACAAACCCAAAGTCTGGATTCGAAAGTGTGGTCATACGCGGCCCAGTCAATGGCCAAGGTCATGATAATCTAGATACTAATCGTTGAACAAAGATTTTTTGGAAATTGCTATTGAATTTAATTAGCCGGCCGCCCCGCCGCTACATAATGCGAGTCATTTAAAAATATAAATATAATGCCCTGGAATGGTTCAAGGTTCTTGACCATTCATTCATCATTTAAGCCCACGTGGGTTAAACACATTTTAGAAAACGGTACCTTCCATGGACATAAAAACAAATGTTGGATGTATCCCGCCTCTAATGGTGCAGCATAAAAAAAATAGCTTTAAACTCCCTTAACTTTGCGTTGTCTACAGAAAAGACGTGAGCAAGTTAACCATAATATAAAATGTGTATGACCCACAATTGGTATGTTCATCGACTCATTGTCAGTCCAAATGAAAGAAAGCCTTTTTGGTATCAATCCAGATGACGACTGATAGATGATGACTCAGGCTTTAAAGATAAATATCCTAGATTCCCTAGACGATTTCATATCAGAACCTTTTCTTGAACCCTCGCACTTTTCGCAGTTGAAAGACTGTATTTACCTATTGATTCGAATCTACTTTCAAACCTAAAACCTGACCGTAGGTTAGGATTTTCCCTGGAAAATGTAAGCAGGCAAACTCGAGGGTTATTTCTATACCAATGCTCATTAATTGGTGTGCTGTGAAATTTCTCACATTCATTACTTTGGCATTTGGCAACAATAACGTAGAAACCTGTATCTATTTACTTTACGAATGTTGCAAATATACCTAGGTGAAAATCAGTGAGCTCACTGGGATACCTAACATTAAATTTTATTTAAATCATTTTATTATAAACCATTGAACGATTTAAAGCTATGCAACGGCGCTATACCCCACGCAACAGTTTGAATTGATTCTAAAACTTGAAGTGATGTATCATCACTTCAAGTGTGTGTTTTCTTAAAAAACTGGAAAATTCGAAGGCTGATTAATGCCAAATTAATATATAATACTTATTATTAATATCATTATACATGCAAACGAAGAACCTTACTATAACCTGTCAGGCAATAACATCTCCTTGTTAAGATAAGTAGTTAGATTATGTCTATATATCTTGTACTTCCTTGAGCTTGCATCAGGTAGTGCAATTAATCCCGAAATAAGCATTCGTGGACAAAGCTAGAACTACCAGCAAGCATGGCTATTACTTATATGTTTTAAACAATGCGAATTGTAATTTATTAAAACGTTTATTGAACGTAGATCTATCATCTACTCACGAGCCAAACCTAGGCTTAATAGGAACGCAAACATAGTAATATGTATGCAAAATACCAGACGATACAACAACAAGCGGGAGAGCATTCTCCGGACAGAATTATCAAGATGAAATTGTAAATGGTTAACAGAAATGGACGAGCTTTTATTACTAATGATACAGAACGTGCTTAAAATTCTGATTGCTTACTTAAGATTTTAATCGGTCACTTTATGTTAATAATTACCTAAACTAAAGGCCATGTAAAGTTTATTCAGATATAACGCCTTGATATAATGCTTGGCCATACATCTTGCTTGATGGTACATAATTGCAATAAAAAAGTAATGAGACCTTTACGAGAAACAATCCTAGTATTATTCTTGCTGTATTACAGCCGTTGAATTAGTAAAGTCCAGATACTTACCATATTAGCCCTAATTATTATACCAACATGTTATAAAATAAAACCTCATCATAGGCTGGTTAAAGTATGGGCTCAGGCCCAAAAATATTTTAAGAATACTCTCTGGGGCGAGGTTTTACTAACGTAGCGATTTCAGGGAAAAAAACTGTGATTGTTACAACATGATTAGATTTTTAATATTATAATTGAGGATTGTATATTTTACAAGGCCAATTACATTCTGAATGGCTGCGCGCTGTACACAATTGACTGCAGAGAAATCGTATTTGGTAAAGGGTTGAACTCCTTCAGATGATTAACAGAAAGCTGTTATAGCCCTACCTAAATTAATCATCAATATATCACTTACCTACTGTTTATTTAAGATCGTACAACAGCTGGCATGTAAAAGCAGCTAATCAGTTAATCCATGAATTAATTGACCAAAAGCCATGACTTACTTCTACAGTATAAGAAACACGATGGCATGTATTATGGTTGTGATAAGTGCACTTTTGAAATGAATTAATTGCCTTTAAGACTGTAAGATTTTTGAAAAGAAACAAGAGAGGCTCTGAGAAAATGTATAAAATCGTTTTTGTGTGCCTATAAGTTGAATTGTATCCTGCCTAGGGCTTGCAATTCGAATATTCGAATATTCGAATTTGTCGAATATTCGGCCTGTTTTGATATTCGAATATTCGGCCGCTCAGGTTTCGAATATTCGAATATTTTTTATTACTATAAAAAATCTATTTAATCCGCTGCAGTTACAGTTTCTGTGTGTTTTCCGGGTATTTACAGTGAATGAGTAATGGGTAGGTACCCAAATACGAAGGAAATAATATTTTTTACTGTATTCCTCTCGATAGACTTCGTGAATATAGTGAAACCTAACTCAATTTGAAAGAAAACGAAATCAAAAAGTATGTTATTTTTACGGTGCATAAGTTTTAAGTTAAAGGGTCATTCTGTTTATTAAGACTAAACCTTGCCCGCACTTATCGCAATTCTCAAATTTGATCATACCAAACCTGCCCAACTAGGTAATCTAACTATGCACCTTTAGCTGACGAATAATCCAGTAGTCAACTAACTTTTTCCCTTAAATATTCCAATATTATATAATTAAGCCGACCATTAATTAAGGCCTCTGAGTGACTACAAGTTAATTTAAATCAGAAAATAATTACCTACTAAAAAATAGTACATTTCGATGCTAGTGCGGAAGGTATGTCATTACTTCACGAGTACCGAGATATCTTGCCACGAGCCGCAGGCGAGTGGGAAGACTCGGGACGAGTGAAGAATGACATTTCCGCACGTGTATCGAACGACGTTTTTTAATACAGTTGCGAAAAAATAAGTAAAACATTGTTAATCGTACACTAAACAAAAGTGGTAACAGTGACAGCTCGCTTAGACGTCGTCTTTAAGTATATTATATCTATGGGCGTTTGGCAGCTATTCCGTTCCATTCAGACACCTTATTAAGAACGGAATTTTCAATATTCAATATTAAAAAATAAACGTGTTATAATGATGAAGAGGTAAGTATTAAAATATGAAATATGTATATTTTTCATATTCTTACATTAACAGTAGGTTTTTATGCTGATTACGACGTTTAAAGGAAACTAATATTAACACTCATCAATAAGTAGTCGTGAATTGGAACAAGTATAAATTTAAAAAAATTGGAAAAGTAAAAAGCACTAGTTCGACATAACCAACTTTCCGCACGCTAAACAGCTACGTAAAGTAGCACTTTGTGAGCAACTGTATTAAAAAATATCTTACATACCTAGGTTTGGTTTAGATGATTAAAGTTATATTATTTCACTCAACGGCGCATTTATAATAAAAGTTTTATCTAGAAATATTGAATACGTCTTATTTTGGCGTTTTACTTGTTTTTATAAATGTGGGCATCTCATAGTAGGATGATAAAATCTAGTCAATTAAGTGGATTTCTGCAAAATATCATTAGTTTTAGCAATATGTGAAATAAGCTTTTGAATAAAACGATAATAAACCGATTTCTCGTTCTTTTTCTTATTTTTTATAATATTCGAATAATTATTCGAATATTCGAATATGTCGTCAGAAAAAGTCGAATATTCGAATACCTGAAAGTTTCGAATATTTGCAAGCCCTAATCCTGCCTTATTAATACTAATATCTGGTAACCATATCTGGGTACAGGACACTGAGAAGTGTCAATAATCAAAGTTTATTTTCCTCGTTGCAAGATAAAATAAGTAAAGTATACCAGAATTATTTGTTAGTATGTGGACCTTGAAATAAATGGAAACACAAATGATGATCTGAATATAATTGTGGGATGGAGAAAATAAAAACATGATTGTTTGCAGAAATGATTTTCATAAACACAGTTTTCTATACACATGTCTTTTGCTTTTAACAACACTCCTTACCTATCCATAAATAATAATGTATAGTAAAATATGTCACTGCACACTTTAGACCATTAGTCTATTTCACATTCATCCATGTACCCGGATTGTTAAGTGCACTTGTACTCGTTAATTCCATCAGTTTCATTTATCATTATAAATGGATCACATTGGCGTTTTCTGACCACCAGGCGATCACAGACACGTCTCAAATATTAAATAGGCTTCAAATAACGGTACTGAAGCTTAATAGCAGCGTTTTACCTTACAATAAAACGCTTATTAAGCGAAATACCTTATTTGAAGCCTATATTTTTAAATTCGCCTGTGGCTACAACACTCAGTTGCAATAAACCACATCACTTTTATTAAGGCCGTTGAGGGTACTTTTGGCTTGCTGTTTTTTCTCCCACCATGCAGGATGCAATGAGCAACATCTATAATCTATACAGCCCAATGTACTGGTACGTCTATGTTTTATTTCACATTGGAAAATTGAATAATAATAATATTATATGCAACCCTTTGGTAAGTGGTATTATTGCAACTTCGTTTTATTTATAATTATTTGAGATCCAATGAAGGCAAGCTCCGTGGCATCTAGCCACGGTGCCTGGTGGTGGATGGAGGGGAGTAAAACGGCAAACGTAACTTGAAGGTGGGGGTAGGTATGAGGGTAGGTGTCAGCCAATTGTGAACCGCTACGTCATCTGTCAACAGTAACGCTCTCTCTCAAATATTAAATAGGCTTCAAATAAGGTATTTCGCTTAATAAGCGTTTTATTGTAAGGTAAAACGCTGCTATTTAAAGTAACCGTTTTGCTATTAATTAAGGTAAACGGTTATAATTAGAAATACTTAGTCAGTAATGTTTCAGTGAGTGAAAATAGCTACTCTAAACATTAAATTTTACTGTTTTGCTATTGATTAGGTTAAACCGTTAGAAATACTGAGTCAGTCAGTAAAAAACGTATGTCTTGGTGAGTAAAAATACAGTTAGTAGCATAACTGAACCTGTAATTTACATGAAATTGGTAAGAAAAGTTTGCAATCAATTATTTTCGTCTTTCTCCATTGAGTCTATTTTGCACTACCCTCTCTAATTTTATTTCATTTATTTATTGCATAGTCATGAACATAAATTACATAATAAGATGTTACAGTTAAGTTGGCCAATTCATGACACCCTGTTAGGGCACACAACATTTAACTTACTAGCTAATACCTATTAAACATTTCATTATAATATATTTACCGTATAATTAGCGTGTATAAGAAAAACAAAAGTCTAATAATAGTAACATTGTAAAAGTCAACAAAAGATAAATTAAATAACATTCCATACATTAAGTTTTTAGCAATAGTCAAAGTAATATAAAAACATTTCATGCAATAATTTAAAATTCAATGTCACAATAAATAATAATAAAATAAGAATTATAAATGCTATACTTGTTTATATAAAGCAATGATGTCAAATATTAATAATCGAATTTAAGCTGTCGTGAGTCATACTAACACTAAGCGATACAATACCACTAATAATGTCAATTCTTATATAATAATAATAATGTCCATTTATTTATAATAATAATTATGTCAATTCATTTATAATAATACTTCATTTAATCATTCCATTACATTGAGACAAAGTTATTGGTTTTAGTAAAATTAATAATTCTCAGTCGTTATCACTATTGTCAGATGCCATAAATTCTTGATAAGAATAAAATGATTTATCAATTAACCACGATTTCAGTTTATTTCGAAACATATTATAAGTTTCAACGTCTTTAATAGTATCTGGGATTTTATTATATATTTTTATTGACTGGTAATGGGGCCCGTTTTTATACATAGTTAATTTAGGTTCAGGGAGAACTAGTTGTCTATTTCGACGCGCGCTTTTAACATACTGGAAGTTGGATATGTGTTTTCTTACAAATAGTCCAACCTCCAGTATGTAAATACATGGTAAGGTTAGAAGCTTTAGGTTAATAAAGTGTGGTCGGCAGCTTTCTGGTTGTCGGATGTTAGCTATAACGCGTACGCATTTTTTTTGTGCTATAAATAGATCTTCGACGTCTGTGCTATTCCCCCATAAGACTACCCCATACCGCAACCATGCATAGGCATATGCGTAATATGCCGAAAGTGCACATTCTACGTTTGTGTTCCTTTTTAATACACTTAACGCAAACAAAAAACGCGATAATTTGTTCCTGACCTCTTCAATATGCGTTTTCTAATTTAAACTCGTGTCAATGTTTAATCCTAATAGTTTGAATGAGCTAACCTCTTCGATACCAAGTTCTTTTGACGTTGCCGATAAATCTAAATCGTCTTTTTGGTACGGGTGAAATTGAATTAATTTGGTTTTGCTCATATTAAGTTCCAAACTGTGTTCATTTAACCAATTCGTAATTTCTGTTAAGGTATCGTTGATATCGCTCTGAAAGTTATGGTTATTAGGACTTCTAAACAAGAGGGACACATCATCTGCGAACATAATGCAAGTATGTTTTGTAATTTTGGGCAAATCATTAATATAAACTAAAAATAGGATACATCCCAAAACTGACCCCTGAGGTATTGAACAATTGGTTATTAGGGTGTCTGATTGTATGTTTGAGACTTCACCTGTTTTTTTGTCGTGATGTTGGATTTGTACGCATTGCGCCCTGTCTTTTAAGTAGGATTGTAACCATTTGTGTGCACCGCCTCGAATACCTATTCCATAAAGTTTATTTAATAGGATAGAATGTGAAATTTTGTCGTATGCTTTCGTCATATCTAACATCAAACCGATAGCGTAATGTTTATCTCGTATACAATTAAGAATTTCATTGACATATTTATATACTGTGAGCGTGGTGCAGTGTTGCTTGCGAAAACCATTCTGATTTACATCTAATAGGTGAAATTTTTCTAAAAACTTGTAAATGCGATTTGCCATTGTTTTTTCGAAAACTTTGGATATTACAGGTAGTAAGGCTATGGGTCGATATTGGTTTGAATTTTGCGGGTCACATTTATTTTTAAGAATAGGTTTTATTATTATAAATTTTAATTTATCTGGAAAAGTTGATTGCGTATAGGACTGGTTAATTAATTTAGTAATTATAGGCGTAAGTTCTGCACTACAGTTTTTTAGCAAAGCTGTGGGTATTTCGTCTATGCCGGCACTATATTTGTTTGGGAGTTTCCTTATTATTGAATGTACTTCGTTATCAGTTACGGGGCTAAGGTACATCGAGTTTATGGCAGGTTGCATAACCGGCCGGCCAGTTGGTCGGTTGCTCTGCGTGCAAGATGATGCACCCACGGTCGAAAAATAATCATTAAATAGATTTGATACTAGTCGAGGACATTTTACAGTGGAATTGTGGTGTTTTAGTGTAATGTTAGACGAACGATTTGTGGTTTTTGAACCGATTATGTTGTTTATCATACTCCACATACTTTTAGTTTTATTACTTGAACTTAGAATTTCACGGGCATAGTTGAGTTTTTTTGAAGTTTTTATGCTCTTTTTTAATATATTTTTATATGTGTGATAGTGTTTTTTTAATATTTTGTCGTTAGATTGATTGACTAACATCTGGAGGAGTCTTTTGTGCTTGCATGAACGCTGAAGACCGGTTGTGATCCAAGTTTTTTTCCTGTGGAGTTTAATTTTTATAGTTTTTAAAGGTATGTATTTATTTAATAATTCCTGCATTTTACCATCGAAACGAGTATAATTTTCATTTACGTCATAAGCATCTTTGATAATATCATCCCATTTAAACTGTTTTATAGCCTCCCTAAAACTTGTGATATTTCGTGAAGTGAATAATCTTCTTTTGGTATACATGTCAACATTAGGCAGAATTTTACTCGTTGAGAATTCATAAATCAGGGCCATGTGATCAGATATGCCTAGGTCCTTTACAGAAGTGGTACTATGTTTATTATTTGAAAATACAAAGTCGATGCATGTTGAGCTAGTAGTTGTGACCCTAGTCGGTTCCGTAACTTTTTGGTGCAGGTTATATTCTAACATTATATTTATGAGTTTACGGTAATCATTCGAATTTTGAAAAGCATCTAGGTTAAAGTCTCCGACAACTATAATTTGTTTGTTTATTTTCGATTTAACATTACTCAGTAGTTGGTTTAGAGCATCAAAAAATATATGGATATTGTTATTTACTCTGTATACAGTTATTAACAAAATATTAGGGAACAGTTCTACCGCACAACACTCCATAATATTGTCAATAGACAAATCAGATATGTCTTTTCTCTCACTAAAAGATGTTCCAGTTTTGATAAGGATCGCTGTACCGCCTCCTCTTCTTCCGGTCCTGTAGCTGGCCGCTCCGAACACATAGTCTTGAATTTGTATTATGTCTTTTTGCAGTGCAGAAATCCAGGTTTCAGTTAGGCATACAACTGGGTAGTTATATTCGTGTAGCAGACTTTCTAGTAATTCCGTTTTATTCTTTATACTTCGGATGTTTTGTACAAGTATACTCATATTGCAGTTATTGCTTTTATTATTATTATGCGAGGGTGTTGCTGCGAAAGGAATGGTTAGGTTGCTCTTTAAGCGAAGGGTCTTTTGGGGGCTGATGCAGTTTTGATTCACTTTGGGTGGAGACTTGGTAGTGGTTTGGACTGAGTGATAATAAGTGGCTGTCATGATGTGTCGGTTTCTTGTTATCGTTTGGTCGACTTGTGTCTGGAGTTAAAGGCTGGCTGTTTGATATAGATGGTGGAATAAACTCTTGACCGTTTACATAAAGTATATTATTGCGTATAACTGCGTGTTTCCCATTTCGCCGCGCCTGTAATAACCATTCTCGTTGCTGTCGCTTTTCCTGTAAAGCTTCGCGCCCTAGTACTTCTGAAATTGCATATCCGCTTTTGTGAAAACAATAGCCATGATCTAGTATGTGCTTAGTTAATCTTTTATTTGTTAGCTCTATGAGAACCGGTCGCCTTAGTTTTCCTTTTTTGCCTATACGGACGACTGAATCCACGTGGTCGTTAATATCAATGTTCAGAAAATCATATAACAAATTAGAAATTCGAAATACCAGTTCTGATTCTGACTCACTCTCTAGGTCGTTGTACTCGTCGAGGCCGTACAACACAATTTTTTTCTGTTTATTTTGGTCGATATCATTAGAACTATGTGCGACATTTTTCAGTGCCTTGAGTTCGCTGGTTAATTTATAGTTTTCTTGTTCTAGCTTTCCAATCTTGCTAGTTATACTAATTATGTCATTTTTCAGGACTGCCTGTTGAGTTGTGATTATATTATTTCGCTGTAGGAAATCATCTTTAAGTTCGTTGATAGTTGTACTCATTTGTGATAATATCATTTGTTTCATATTCTGCATAATTTTGTGATAATTTTTCTCCAATTTTTGATCGAGAAGGATGCTAAATTGTTCAAGACCTATTGTGTGTGGTGTTTGAAGTGGTTGTTGTAGGTTATTTGTAAAGTCTAGGTTTAGGGAGTTGTTTGTGTCGCCTGTTAAACTTCTATCTTCTTGGAGTTGGTCGTCGACTGACATATCGGGATCGTTAATTAATCGCTGTTCGTGACTCTTACGGATAGGAGTGTCGTCATCTTTACGAGTACGTCGAGAGGTAACATTTGCACAACGCGGGCAAACCCATGAGCTTTTCAATTCATGATCGTGTTCTCTTACATAGGCTGAAGTCATGCATAAGCACTTAAAGTGGTATGTATCATTGCAGGCAACGCACCGTAGTAAATCCAAGGCGCTTGTTATTGGGAGTGGGCATGCTTGGCAGTTCATTTTTGTTCGCTTGCTATTCAATAAAAAACATAAAAATTAAAAGCAAAAAATTCGTAAACAATCTATAATTCACAGCGTAGGCCTATTTTATTTTGTTCTGCGTTTGCCGTCGGTAATTGAGTGTCAGTGGGGATGTTCGTTCCTGATTTGCTTAGCGGATTTGGGAGTCCACAAAACAGCAGCTGTCTCGCTTGCACCTTTCACTTTAGCTTGAATTGCAATCGCCAGTATTCGAAGTTTGAATCCGGGTTCAGTAATGCCACTCGTTAACACTAGATGGCGTTGTTATTAGTCGATTTCTTTGTCGTAAATTTAGGTCTTAAATATTGTTTAAAAGTACTTTAAATTAAAAAAAAAGATCACTTCGATACTGTTCCTAAACCTCACTAACACTTTTTTTTACATTTTTGGTCCAGTTTTCCTTTTCCTAATTGAAATGTTCAACACTTAGGTAACGGTTTCTTTCCACATAATGTTTGCATTTTTTCACTAATAACTCGACAAGAATTTGTTCACCAATAATTTCACCACTGATACTAATAATCGTCTATCGATTTAAGCTGTTTTATAGCACTTTTCTTTAATTTTACTATTTTAAATTCGTAAATACAATTTGATGGCGGGTAGTCTAATTCATAGTGTTCATAACATAAAATTCTTCTGAGATCTTCATATCTCTTGATACACGTTAAGTTCGAATAAATACAAATAAACTAATAACAGACAATGTGTAAATTTTTTCATGTTTAAGTCGGAGTTAAAGATCATGACTTATATTACCTATGGGAATGTCATATCTGCTACAATTATAAGATAAACTAATTACGCGTCTTTACAATAAGCAGCAACTCTCTTAAACCAGATATATATTCTAGTAATTATTGCAAAAATAAATATCAGGTGCAAAAGAGAATCAATTGTTGGCTCCATACATTATTGCAATGATTCAGCTTAGCACCACACACTTTGTTCACAAAATTTTCTGTGAAATTTTATTTGAGCCTATATGTTATTTACTTATAAGGTACAGGTACCTACTCATTCCCTGATTTGAGAATTTTAGGCATTGCCTTTCATACACAGATTTGGTAATTATCAGGGATACATAAAGTATGATATTTTTAGCCTTTTGAGTAAGTAAAACCATAAATGATAGACAGATCACTTGTGAACTGATTGATAGAGCATTTCATAATCTATACGTTGTATTCAAAGCAATTAAGTCAAGCTTGACTATTATTACTACATCTATATATTACTATTAAGGTACTACTATTAACTCACTTTTGCTCCTAACTGTAAAGACTCTAATAATTAAATTTTACTGTCTTGCTATTGATTACGGTAAACCGTTAGAGTTACTGTTTCAATACGTAGGAACTATATACTATTTCGATGAGTGAATATAACTATTCTATACGGCAAATGTTACTGTCTTGCTATTGATTACAGTGAACCGTTAGACTTACTGTTTCAATACGTAAGAACTACTGTTTCGATGAGTGAAAATAACTATTCTGAACAGTAAATGTTACTGTCTTGCTATCGAATACGGTGAACCGTTAGAGTTACTGTTTCAATACGTAGGAACTATATACTGTTTCGGTGAGTGAAAATAACTATTCTAAACGGTAAATGTTACTGTCTTGCTATTGATTACGGTGAACCGTTAGAGTTACTGTTTCAATACGTAAGAACTACTGCTTCGATGAGTGAAAATAACTATTCTAAACAGTAAATGTTACTGTCTTGCTATTGAATACGGTGAACCGTTAGAGTTACTCTTTCAATACGTAAGAACTACTGTTTCGATGAGTGAAAATAATTAATATAAACGGTTAATGTTACTGTCTTGCTATTGATTACGGTGAACCGTGAGAGTTATTGTTTCACTGCGTAATAACTACTGTTTCGAAGAGTAAAAATAATTATTCTAAACGGTAAATATTACTGTCATGCTATTGATTACGGTGAACCGTTAGAGTTATTGTTTTAATACGTAAGAACTACTGGTTCGATGAGTGAAAATAACTATTCTAAACATTAAATGTTACTGTCTTGCTATTGATTACGGTGAACCGTAAGAGGTACTGTTTCAATACGTAAGAACTACTGTTTCGATGAGTGAAAATAAATATTCTAAACAGTAAATGTTACTGTCTTCCTATTGATTACGTTACGGTGAACCGTTAGAGTTACTGTTTCACTACGTAAGAACTACTGTTTCGATGAGTGAAAATAATTATTCTAAACGGTAAATGTTACTGTCTTGCTATTGATTACGGTGAACGGTTAGAGTTACTGTTTCACTACGTAAGAACGACTGCTTCGATGAGTGAAAATAACTATTCTAAACAGTAAATTTTACTGTCTTCCTATTGATTAAGTTGAACCGTTAGAGTTACTGTTTCACTACGTAAGAACTACTGTTTCGATGAGTGAAAATAACTATTCTAAACGGCAAATGTTACTGTCTTGCTATTGATTACGGTGAACCATTAGAGTTACTGTTTCACTACGTAAGAACTACTGCTTCGATGAGTGAAAATAACTATTCTAAACGGTAAATGTTACTGTCTTGTTATTGATTACGGTGAACCGTTAGAGTTACTGTTTCACTACGTAAGAACTACTGCTTCGATGAGTGAAAATAACTATTCTAAACAGTAAATGTTACTGTCTTCCTATTGATTACGGTGAACCGTTAGAGTTACTGTTTCAATACGTAAGAACTACTGTTTCGATGAGTGAAAATAACTATTCTAAACGTTAAATGTTACTGTCTTGCTATTGATTACGGTGAACCGTTAGAGTTACTGTTTCAGTACGTAAGAACTACTGTTTCGATGAGTGAAAATAACTATTTTAAACGGTAAATGTTACTGTCTTGCTACTGATTACGGTGAACCGTTAGAGTTACTGTTTCAATAGGTAAGAACTACTGTTTAATGAATTAAAATTACTGTTTTACATGTTACTGTTTTGAAACAGTGATACGTACTGACTGAAATGGGTAAATTTAAATGTAATATACGTTATTTCAACTGTAAAATTTCTTACTGTTCTAAAACAGTATTCTTTTCTTTCAGTGTAGTTTTAAATTTACTCTACACTTTACAGCTGGCGCTGATGCCCTACAAAATTAAAACATGGAAAGGACCAACCTCAGGATGAAAACCTTCCTCAGATGCTGCGGGGTGTCAGGCTGGTTTCCCCGAGAAGGCTAGAAGCTGAGCGGAGATGTAGAGCTCAGGGGCCGCGCACGTGGTACCAAGACTACCAAGACGACGTGGCAGAGGCAGATGGGGTGCTTAAATTTCTCGATCCAGGAGGTCTCCCAAACAATATTCATAAATTGACTTCCAAGCTTTTGAAATGATGAAATAAATTAATCAATAAATTTAATTTAAATTCCCGGCTCCTGTAAACCGAGAAAAGGATATATTAGCCGATGCCCTTTATGGCCGCTAGAGAAGAAACGAAACAATTGTAAATTTAGCTCACCGCACTGGAAGCTGCTAAGACTTCTGGCGGAGCGCTCCCTTCCCTCGAGCAGGAGTCACTCTGCAAAGAACCAAAACCTGGTCAAGAACAAACCCACAACGTTTCGCGCCATTGTGGAGTTGATCACCACGAAATTAATTTGTACTCACTCAGTGGAGCTTCCGAAGGACTCAAGCCGTTTCCATCTTTCAGACCACCATGTCGAAAGTGTGGTCTTCCCATAAATTGTGCTCTTGCGAGCGAGTGTCCCCAGAGGGGTTCCCAAAGCAAATGTGCAAATCATTCTCGAATGACCTCCTCCAATATGGAGGTCCCTGAGGGCCTAACAAAAGTAGGGTGGCAGTCCCTTGAAGACACAAATCCTTCGAAAATTCTGTCTGAATTGTTTAGACAATTTCACTCCTGAGCCTAAGAAATATATTTTTATCATTAAATCTAATATTGTTCCATTCCAGAGCCACTTTGTAAGTCTGTAATTTCTATGTTTTGTTTTATATCAAAATTATTTTTTATCTGAAAAAACATACCTAATCATACAAAGTTTTCCTGGAGTGACAATATAAATATCTCAAGTTTTAATTATTTTTACTCGTATGACAACCCCGGCAACAGATAAGCATCTAGAGGTGCATCTGAATGCAACAGATTATGCAAAGAAGTGATATGAGATAGTTCGTTTCGGACACTGTTAAAAACGTTTAAAAAGTATTTTTCTTTTAATTATGAATCATCTCAATAATACTAAATATAAATTTAGAAAAATTTACTACGTTACAAGTTACAATACCCCCCTCCCCGATTTTAAGGTTCAACGTAGGTGAACCGCTCGCTGTCCTCAGCGACTTGGATCCTAGAAATAAGTTTATTGGACCAAACCAACAACAAACCAAAGGCAAGAAAACTAACCTACTACACAAGCTATTCAAATTGAACAAAAACCTAACGCGGCTTCGAGATTCTGACTCTCAGGAGTCTAAGGACTCTATGATACATATATCATCAAAAAAAAATTTAAACTACCGTTTCCACAAACATGGATTAACCGAATCTAAAAACAACCGACCAAAAAGGAAAATCTCGAACCCACGTTAACATACGGAAGGTGAAAAAAACTATGCGGCCTCTGCGCAACACATAGAAAAAACCTACGTTATACCTTACAAACCAGTGAACAAACCGTTGGCCTTCTCAGTACAACGCGGTAAAAGCTTGTTGTGCTGAGAAAGCCAAATCCAACCGCCAGGACCGATATTCAGCATTCATCAATATAAACTCTTCTTGACCGGTCAAAATGATGAAGTCTAGGCAATAACCATCACCCGACTCCAACAACCATAAAACCAAACCGGAAAACAATCCAACAAACTCTAAGTTTCAAACCATCAAAGTTGCTAACTTAAGTTTCAATCTCTACCTATAAAAGTTTGTCCCCGACTAGGGCTTCCGATACCGGGATCCCGGGATCCCGAAATACCGGGATCCCGTCTTTTTAAACGTATTTTTCAATACCGGTATTTTTAAATGCAATACCGGGATCCCGGTATTTTCAAAAACAAGGAAAATTTGCAGTATAAACCAATTATATCCATTAGAATTGTCATATTCGGCTGTTTTAAGAAGCTTACTACACGTCAGACGCATTTAACTTGCATCTAGCCCTTATTTTATTATTGAAATAAGATTGTTGCCTAAACATCAGATAAATATTTGGTGGTTGGTGGTGGATGAATCCTGACAGTGAGATTAATATAGTTAGTTCTTAAAATTTTATCAAAAATTTTAAAGAAAAGAACAAGGAACAAGGAACTGTAGTATGGCAAACTAATTTAGGTGGAAATTTGAAAAAAAGTTGCTTGGTGGGTTGTTGGACTAAAACCGTGACTGGTGAAGTCAATAAGTTGGATAAAATTATTTCTAACCAGCGGGCTCAGCACGGTTCCATTTTTATCGACTATCACTATGCGCGTCCCTTTCGCACTTACATACTTGTAAGAACGTGAGAGGCATGGTGACAAGGGATAAAAACTCGACCGCGCTAAGCCGCCTGGAGTGTGAAATAAAATTAATGCTGATGGCGACATTGATTGTTTATTGTTCTAAAAGCTTTTAGGACATATCTGGTGTTACAGTAACCCTTTTTAATTTCCCTTTTTAATAAAATTATAGTTTTTTAGCGATTCATATATTATTCAATACCGGGATCCCGGGATCCCGGTATTAATGAAGACAGTTTCGGTATTAATACCGGTATTGTGCGAAGTCCGGTATTTGGAAGCCCTATCCCCGACTGACTTGTCGGAGGAAACGAAACGTCCAAAATCATGTTGCACAAAACCCCCAAAAATATGGTATATGTCGGCGAAGTTCCACTATGCGCATGGTCTGCATGGTCACCGGGTGGTAACCAGTTCTCATGACCATCCATTAGGTTAGGAGTAGTAACGAAGAAATAGACGTTTCACTTGTTAACTCACTTTTATTTACGAGTATAGATAGCTCTTACACAATCTAGGCTTAGCATAAGAATGAATCGAAACAAAGGCATGCAACCACTTAAATAACCTTTTCAACCCTACCCCTCCAGGTGGGACTACCTGAGATCACGCCACACCACCTGCGCTACAGTTGTTTATCAGTACAACTCCCATTTATTAATACTTCCGGAATCGTTTCAAAATAACAATTAATTTAATAAAAAATAAATATTTAATACATTAATTTTGAGATTATTTTAATTAAACACATTCAGTTTATCATATCGAAATTATAATTAAACAGTCAATTGACTATACTTCCTTTAAATCAAATATATTTTATATTTATTTGCAACTATCGATTTAAATAATAAAAATCTAATTAAAATTATTTAAAAACATACATTTAAACAAACATCAAGGATTGCCGCCCACACGGCCATTCTGCTCCAGCGCGCTCCCTGCGCTGATCCTGGCATCACCCATCCTGGGATCTAGCCCACACCGGCATCACTCAACATAGAGATCTAGCCGTCAAGACCGGGAAAAAGGAAACGCGTGGTGGCCAGCCAGCGTTATAAGGAAGGTGTTGTGGATAAGGTGGAACAATGCATAATAATATCTAATTAATTAAACCACGTTTATTGGGTCTCGGACTGAGAGCAGTCTTCATTTTGAACACTGCTACTCGTCTCATCCACCGCCCACACGGCAGACTCGTCATCATCATTATCAAATGGATCTGTCTGTCCCGTAGGAGCAGGTCTTAAGAAATCATGGCTAGCGATCTTTTCAGTACTTCCACGTAAATTGACATGTTTTAATTTATAGCGGTCGTTAGGTAATATTTCCAATATCTCCATGGGGCCCTCAAATTTTGCACCCAGTTTGGTAGTATGTCTTTCATGACGACGCATCAAAACAAAATCTCCCACTTTGTAAGGTTTGACCCGCGCTTTACCTATATCAAACCTCAATTTGTCTTGAAAAGATCGCTCGTCCATCCTTTGCTTACAAACATTTCTAACAGAAGTAAGGTCCTCTATAGGCTCATCATCGTCAACTTGGAGAAGCTTGATAGCGGGTGGCGAACATTTTTTCCCTAGCAACAGTTCTAATGGACTTTTACCGGTACTTTTAGAAATCGTACAATTAATTGCTAACTGTAGATCTTGCATAGCAGAATACCACGGTTTATCAAGCTCCACCACTGACATATTATCTTTTATTATTTTCATAATACGCTCTGCCTGACCATTTGCCCTACTAGCGCCTTTAGCCACAACGTGATGTTCAATACGAAATTTATTTCATAATTCTTTAAACTCTAGCGACGTCATACTTTTATCTTGATCTGTTATAAGACGTGCCGGGGTACCAAATATAGTTATTAATTCCTGAAAGCTTTTTATAGCGGAATCTGTTGTACGATCGTCAGCATAAGCTAGATGAACGTATTTGGTAAATGCGTCTATAAAAACAAATGCATACTCGGCCTCACTTCGGGTCCCATTCATACGTCCAGTTTAGGGCTTGCAATTCGAATATTCGAATATTCGAATTTGTCGAATATTCGGCCTGTTTTGATATTCGAATATTCGGCCGCTCAGGTTTCGAATATTCGAATATTTTTTATTACTATAAAAAATCTATTTAATCCGCTGCAGTTACAGTTTCTGTGTGTTTTCCGGGTATTTACAGTGAATGAGTAATGGGTAGGTACCCAAATACGAAGGAAATAATATTTTTTACTGTATTCCTCTCGATAGACTTCGTGAATATAGTGAAACCTAACCCAATTTGAAAGAAAACGAAATCAAAAAGTATGTTATTTTTACGGTGCATAAGTTTTAAGTTAAAGGGTCATTCTGTTTATTAAGACTAAACCTTGCCCGCACTTATCGCAATTCTCAAATTTGATCATACCAAACCTGCCCAACTAGGTAATCTAACTATGCACCTTTAGCTGACGAATAATCCAGTAGTCAACTAACTTTTTCCCTTAAATATTCCAATATTATATAATTAAGCCGACCATTAATTAAGGCCTCTGAGTGACTACAAGTTAATTTAAATCAGAAAATAATTACCTACTAAAAAATAGTACATTTCGATGCTAGTGCGGAAGGTATGTCATTACTTCACGAGTACCGAGATATCTTGCCACGAGCCGCAGGCGAGTGGGAAGACTCGGGACGAGTGAAGAATGACATTTCCGCACGTGTATCGAACGACGTTTTTTAATACAGTTGCGAAAAAATAAGTAAAACATTGTTAATCGTACACTAAACAAAAGTGGTAACAGTGACAGCTCGCTTAGACGTCGTCTTTAAGTATATTATATCTATGGGCGTTTGGCAGCTATTCCGTTCCATTCAGACACCTTATTAAGAACGGAATTTTCAATATTCAATATTAAAAAATAAACGTGTTATAATGATGAAGAGGTAAGTATTAAAATATGAAATATGTATATTTTTCATATTCTTACATTAACAGTAGGTTTTTATGCTGATTACGACGTTTAAAGGAAACTAATATTAACACTCATCAATAAGTAGTCGTGAATTGGAACAAGTATAAATTTAAAAAAATTGGAAAAGTAAAAAGCACTAGTTCGACATAACCAACTTTCCGCACGCTAAACAGCTACGTAAAGTAGCACTTTGTGAGCAACTGTATTAAAAAATATCTTACATACCTAGGTTTGGTTTAGATGATTAAAGTTATATTATTTCACTCAACGGCGCATTTATAATAAAAGTTTTATCTAGAAATATTGAATACGTCTTATTTTGGCGTTTTACTTGTTTTTATAAATGTGGGCATCTCATAGTAGGATGATAAAATCTAGTCAATTAAGTGGATTTCTGCAAAATATCATTAGTTTTAGCAATATGTGAAATAAGCTTTTGAATAAAACGATAATAAACCGATTTCTCGTTCTTTTTCTTATTTTTTATAATATTCGAATAATTATTCGAATATTCGAATATGTCGTCAGAAAAAGTCGAATATTCGAATACCTGAAAGTTTCGAATATTTGCAAGCCCTAGTCCAGTTATGTCCGCATGGACGGTATGAAAGGGCACAGCCACTTTATCAATGGGATGTAGAGAGATTTGCCTAGCTCCAGATACGCCCTTTCGAACTCGGCAACTGACGCAGTTTTCTATAAATTTGCGAACTAATTTGGACATATTAGGGAACCAGTATTGTTCTCTAATTTTGGCTAATACCTTTTCCCAGCTAAAGTGTTGAAGTGTTGAGTGATAGTGAGCAATAAGATTCCATCGATAACTACATGGGACAATAATAAGTTTCCGTGTTTTGTTATCAATTTGAACTTTTCTTCTGAGCAATTTGTCCTGTAATATAACGTATGTATTGGCTATATCTTGAGGTATAGAGTCTGAATTCAGCTGTTCTACGATATTTTTAAGTATGGGGTCGCGTTTTTGTTCTATAAGCAGCCAGTTATGGTCAAGAGTGGTAACATTGGCTGAAAATAGCAAAGGTTTTGATTGTTTTGGTGATTTGTTAGATTCACGGGTATCTACAGGATTTCTACTGAAGTAATCTGCGTGAGCCAATCTTTCACCCTTACGGTATTCAATCTCAAATTCATAGTTTTGTAAAAAGGTCCACCAGCGGTGAACTCTAGGCGTTAACTCCTTTTTGTGTCGAGACGCTTTAAGTGAATTGCAATCAGTTATGACTTTAAATGATCGCCCATATAAAAAATGACGAAAATGTTTTATTGCCTTTACAACGGCCAGCGTTTCAAGTTCATATGAATGATATTTACTTTCTGCGCTGGTCGTTCTCATACTAAAGTACCCAATAACGTGAGCTTCTTGATCTCTTTTTTGAATTAAAACGCCGCCATAGCCGAGAGAACTGGCATCCGTATGGAGTTCGGTCGGCAAATCCGGATCAAATATCGTAAGCAAAGGAGAAGATGTCAAGCGACTGATTATCTCTTTTCTAGCCTGTTCTTGACGCTCTGTCCAGTTCCATGGTACGTTACTCTTGGTAAGTTCATAAAGGGGAATCATAATCTTTGAGAAATTTGGTACATATTTCCGAAAATACCCAGCTAGTCCATTAAACTGGCGCAATTCTTTTATGTTTCTGGGTACCGGGGAACTGGATAAAGCCTCAATCTTTCTAGGACTGGGTTTAACGGTCCCGTTTTCTACAATGTTCCCCAGATATTCGATTGAAGTTTTCAAAAAAGTACATTTAGAAACGTTTAATGAAAAACCGGAGTCAGTTAATCGTTTTAGGACAAGATCAAGGTTGCGCAAACCTTCTTCAGGCGTTTCAGACATAATAAGAATATCGTCAAGATAGACTAAAGCAATGTTATCTTTATAGTCGCCTAGTGCTTTGTTTATGGCGCGCTGATAGACGGAAGGCGCATTGCAAAGGCCAAAAGGCATACGTAAATACTCGTATTGTCCATCAGGGGTCACAAATGATGTCTTTTCGATCGAGTCTTCAGCAATAGGAATCTGATGAAACCCGGCGGTCATGTCAAGACGTGTAAAGTAACGCGCCTTTCCTAACTTATCTATCTGATCAGCAATCAAAGGCAATGGAAAGTGGTCTCTTAAAGTGTTAGCATTCAGCTCACGGAAATCAACGCAAAGGCGATCAGAACCATCCTTTTTCTTAACTAGCAAAATTGGACTGCTAAAAGGTGAAGAACTTTCACGAATTATTCCATTGCTTTTGAGATCTGCAATCATTTCCTTAACCTTTTCGCGCTCAGTAGGTGATAATCTATAAGGTCGACGCTGTACAATTTTGTCAGGGTTTTTAAGTCTTATTTTCAATTCACCGGTATTTACTTTAGAAACGCGATTTCCAGTCGTAAAGCTGTCTTTATATTTATCAACAATATCATGTAATTTTTTAAGTAAATCAGTATCTTTTACGTCAGTATCAAAAACAGGCTCAAGACATGATTCTTTTTGTGTGCATTTGCTTATTAAGAAATTGCGTTTCACTGAAATTTCATCTCGTGTTTGAGTGACACTAAGACCAGGTATTTGCAAAAGGTCAAATCCAATTATGATATCATCTTGTATCTCAGTATCTTCAACAACATAAAACTCTAACTCGACACAAGTACCACCTATTTCTACCGTATTAGTAATGGTCTGTCTTGAATCAAATGGGTGCTCACCAGCACCGAAAAAAGTGGCATTAACAGCCTTTCTCTTCCCGGGAATCGAACCAGAGAAGCGTTTCCGCATCAGTGAACAATCAGACCCAGTATCAAACAAGCAAGGATAAGTAACATCACCTATTTTAACTGTAGTAGTACTACGGGCCCTGCCGGAAAGATTGCTGCAAAGGTTTACTAACTTGTCTGCATTCGACCGTTCATTTAACATTTTACGAAAACAATTCTTTTCAACATGGCCCTTTTTCTTACAATATTTGCATTCAACTGATTTAGTATCAGTAGGTGCTTTAGACTCGCTACCGACGGTGGGGGAGTTATCAGATCCGGAAGAATTAAGCGCCTTGCAATCACGAAAGCGATGACCAGGTTTATTACACCTATAGCAAATAGTAGACGAATAATCTGGTTTAACACCTACTTCAGTGGGGCGAGCTTTCTTAGAATTGTTATTATTATTCGTTTTTTCTAGTGTATCGAATTTGCGTTTACGGTATGTCTTCAAAACAGATACTAGTTTAGGCAAAGAGTCAGGCGTACTTCGTAATAATTCAGATCTAATATGTTCAGGATAAATACCTGTGATAACAGCATCCACAGCATCGGCATCATTCGCTTCCGGCCGCACGCGCTTGAATAATGTCCAAGCTGTAGTGGCGTATTCGGCGTAGCTCGCTGCTTGGTCCGACGTGTAGTTGCGCCACTTCTGTACATCATCAGCATACCGGAACTCCTTTGAGAATGTCTTGATTAGATCTTCCTTCACCTGATCCCAAGTAGTTGAATGTAGAGACCACGTGTCGGCCCACACTTTTGCTCTTCCTTTTAACTGAAGTATGGCTTTCATCCGTGCTTCTTGAGGTGATATAGAGAAGACGGAAATGGTTTCATCGACATTAGCGCACCAATCTCGAATATCATGAGATCGTACATCCGGGTCGAACGGGGGTAGGTAGAAATTTCCTCGTTCACGGGGTAGCGCCGGCTGTTGTGGATTAGCGGCAGTGGCAGACAGTGCCGCATTAACAGCACTTGCTGCTGCTTGCTTGGTGACTGTGGTTACCAGGCTCATCACTTGGTCCATGGTAAAAGTAGGCTCAGGTTGAATAACCGATCGTCGACGCCCGCCTAGTATAGGGGATTGTGATCCCACCGCTGCTGTCGGCGAAGTTCCACTATGCGCATGGTCTGCATGGTCACCGGGTGGTAACCAGTTCTCATGACCATCCATTAGGTTAGGAGTAGTAACGAAGAAATAGACGTTTCACTTGTTAACTCACTTTTATTTACGAGTATAGATAGCTCTTACACAATCTAGGCTTAGCATAAGAATGAATCGAAACAAAGGCATGCAACCACTTAAATAACCTTTTCAACCCTACCCCTCCAGGTGGGACTACCTGAGATCACGCCACACCACCTGCGCTACAGTTGTTTATCAGTACAACTCCCATTTATTAATACTTCCGGAATCGTTTCAAAATAACAATTAATTTAATAAAAAATAAATATTTAATACATTAATTTTGAGATTATTTTAATTAAACACATTCAGTTTATCATATCGAAATTATAATTAAACAGTCAATTGACTATACTTCCTTTAAATCAAATATATTTTATATTTATTTGCAACTATCGATTTAAATAATAAAAATCTAATTAAAATTATTTAGAAACATACATTTAAACAAACATCAAGGATTGCCGCCCACATATACCTAAACAAAACCGAGGTACGGCAACATGCGAAATAGTACTACTAAAAAAAATCGTTAGGTCTTACGCCTAACGACACATGATTTAAAAAAAATACACTAAGTAAAAAAAACAAACAAAGTACTATTTCGATGTTTGTCGGGTATGGTTTGTTTGTTTGTTTTTATATGTTCTTTATTTTAAAATATATATACAATATACAAAGTAATATGCTGTACATTAAACCAAGCACTTACAAATCACGGATACACAAAATTACTTTCTCAGGCTAAACACCTATAAAAGTTTATAACATACTTTTTTGGATATATTTGTTTAACATGGAATAAGTATTTAAAAGAAACTAACTATAAAGGTATGAACTTATTAGTAGTAAGTTCACTTATAGCATGACACTTTATTTCTTATGGATTAATTTATGCAATATAAAAGCAATGCAATAATTTTTACTCATTGACGGTTAGCGAACAAAAATGCACATGCCACGCTACTCGTCCAGTATAAGATGAGCTGCTTCCATTACCACGGTGCTATGCGTGTAGCCGTTGCGAACGGGGGTCTTATTGCACCGGACGTGGCGCGCTAACCCTCGTCGCTACTACAATCGTCAGGCGGGAAGAGAGAATAGTGATGGGGCAAGCGATAAGTACCATACCTATCGACATACGGCAAATCGGATATACGTGACTGCCCTATGCATGAAATTAAATTATTTGAATGGTTTTTAAGCTTAGGATTATTAAAGAATTTGGAAGATAATCTAATTATATAAGGTCGTAGTGGGACTAGTCCGATATCAACATGCAATTTAGCCAAATTTGTCCGAAAAGGTGTGTTAAAAGCTATTTTGACTGCCTTATTTTAAATGGTTTGAAGAATTTTATAGTTACTTGGGCATGTACTATTCCATGCTGGGCATGCATAAGTTAGACATGGACGAATTAGAGTAGTATAAATTCTTAACTTAGTAAAAGAGCTAAGATTACTTTTCCTCTTCATAACTGGATGCAAGGCTCCCAGCGCCTGAGCGCCTTTAACGCGGAGATTTGTTACGTGTTTGGTCCAGTTGACTTTACTATCAATTGTAACACCAAGGTAACGCACAGACTTCCTCCATGATATTGCGTGGCCAGCAATATTGAGAAGTCTATGTGGACATTTACGTTTACGCGTGAATAAAATAGCCTCCGTTTTGGTTTCGTTCAGCTTAAGTTTCCATTTTGTAAAGAATTCGTGTAGACGTTCAATTGATAGCTGTAATCTACTTATAATGAGATCAATATCATCCGATGAAGTAAACACCGCCGTATCGTCCGCAAAACATGCCAAGCTAGTACGTGTTTGTATGGGGATGTCATTAACATATAAAAGAAACAGAAAAGGACCGAGAATCGACCCTTGAGGCACACCAGCTGGAACTGGGTGAAGTGGAGATTTCGATTCTCCTATGTGAACAGCAAACCATCTTTCTCTCAAATAAGACTGTATAATTTTTACTAAGTGTAACGGTATTCCAAACCTAATTAGCTTATGGATGAGACCATCGTGCCAGACAGAATCAAATGCTTTTTCTATATCTAATAAAAACATGCCCGTGGATTGTTTTAGATTTAGGTTATGGGCTATATGTTCTGTAAGTCTAGTTAATTGTAAACTTGTTGAGTGTTCTGAACGAAAGCCAAATTGTTCGTTTATAATTTTGCCATTAGAATAGATATGCAGACGAGAAGCTAGGATCCGCTCAAATAATTTACCAAGCGCTGATAATAAGCTAATCGGCCGATAACTAACAGGTACGGCTGCATCTTTACCAGGTTTTTTTAGAGCAATTACCTTAGCAGTTTTCCAGGCCCTAGGAAAATACCCAATATAAAGGCAGCCATTGAATATTTTTGTGATATAGACAATCGCTTTTTGAGAAAGGTTTTTTAACAAAATATTTAGAAGGCCATCATCACCTGGGGCCTTACGTGGCTTGAATTTATGTAGGGCCTTACAAACTTCGTGTGGTCGCACAGGATTGAAAGTTTTGGAATTTTGTAATCATTTAGTTCCAGTACAGATTTGTTTACTATTTCCTCTAGGGACGGATTTTTCCAATGTAGAGTAAGGCTCATGTTTGCCTCAAAGGCCTTTGCCAGCGCCTCGCATTGTTCAGAGGTGTTATTAGTTAAAGTACCATCGTCTTGTTTTAATTGTGGAATGGTAATATTCGTTTGTTTTAGGGATTTTACAACGCGCCAGATGTCGTTCGAAGGATTATCCACTTTGGCCAGTTTATTGTTCCAAATGTTGTCTAGATATTTTTGTATCGATGAATGAATAATTTGTTGGAGTTTGTTTATTTGTGTACGAATTTCCTTTTTGGCACTACCACCCTGCAGTTTTTGATCTTGACGGCGGAGTTGATTTCTTTGTCGAATTAACTTTTTTATGGTTCTTGGTAACTTAAAAATAGGCGTTTTGCATGTGGCCGTTGGGATATTATGATTCCTGGCACTAATAATGCAGTTTTGTAAGTTTTCTACCGCTGCGTCTATTTTAGATTCGTCATTAAAAACTTCCCTATTTAATGTTATATCGGAGTTCAATGATGAGCGGAATGCTTGCCAATTAGCTGCTCTAAATTTATAAACTGTGGGTGCAACAAGACACTCAATATAACCCTGAATCTCAAAAGTGAGTGGTAGATGATTTGAGGATAGTGCTGGTAGTGCTTCGAGGTTGTTATTGCAGATAATCAAATCGGGGTTTGTAGCGGTTAGCTCATGCCGGTAATTTATCTGAGTTGGAACAGTTGAGGAGTAAATCACAAATTCGTGTTCAAGCATATGACGAAACAGAGTCCTACCACGGGTATTCGTATAGGTGCTATGCCAGAAGGGGTGATTTGCATTAAAGTCACCCATAATAAGAACGTGTCTACCAAGCTTGAATAGGATGTCTAGGTCATTACGGTCTAATGGCAAGTTAGGGGACTGATAGACAGACAAAATTACATAATCAGCATCGGACACTTTAATACTCACACCGACGGCTTCAATATTTTTAGTGAGAGGAATTTTCACCAAGTTATGCGGAATGCTGTGTCTAACTAAGAGCGCAACTCCCTGACCCCTCCCCGAGTGATGTTTATCTTGGCGGTAACAATGAAAACCGGCCGTAGCCATAGATATTTTGTCCGTAAGTTTGGTCTCACACAAGCCAATAATGTCGATAGGTTGGGCACTTACCGCAAGGTCGAGTAGTTCATGCATCTTGTTACGCACTCCGTCGGAGTTCCATGATAATAAGCGAATTTTATGGTCCTTAGACGTACTGACCTAGATGCGTAATTACAAGTACAACTTTGTCAAGCAATGACGAGCATGTCAGGACTTCTTGTTTTAAGTTTTGAATAACACTAAGTATCTGGAGCATCTCGCCGATTGGTGACTCCGATTGATCTGCTTGTGGGATGTTTGCGGATGATGGCACTGCTGGAGCTTTATTTCTAGCAGGGGCTACCCAGGACCCAGATGATGTTGCAGCAAAGTATGTGGTAGGTAAAGCTGGTTGGTTAACTGGCTGACTGGCTGGAGCTGTGCGTGCTTCGGGAGCCTTCCTGATCGGGGTTTTTCTTTTGTTAATCCTCTCGATATAAGCTAGGCGAGAGGGACAGTTGGGAGCGTTTGCCGGGTGATCTTTCTTGCAGTTTGTACAGAAGGCTGGATCGTCTCTCGTCTTCTTAGGACATTCAGCTGTTGTGTGTGGAGCTGGACACTTGACGCATCGTGGTGGCATATTACAATTTCTTGACGTATGACCAAAACGCTGGCATCTGAAACACTGTATAACAGTTCGATTTGGTTTAAACTTCTGCATTTCTATGACGCAGTTAAAAAGGTATCTTATTTGACGAAATTTTTGAAGATCTGCTCCCGCTGGTAGCTGTACGAGAAATGGTGGGTAAGGCATGTCGCTGATCTTCGCCGATTTCAACTTGGATATTTTGGTGTCCGGAAAGCCGAGGCTTTGAAGCTCATCTTTCAACTCATTTTCAACATACGCTGGTAACCCTTTGATAACGACCTTGGGTGTCCTTTCATCTTTTCGCGTGTATGTACGGAACGGTGCATTGTCTGTACGCAGGCCGTCCTTAACTGTTTGATGTGCCTCAGGCGTGTAACATATAATGGCAACTTTATTATTGCCCATGTACTTTAGGTGAAATCTGTTGGTGTACTTGCCCACCAACGCCATAATTTGACCATGACTATAATTCTCCTTCAATTCCATTATTAAGGGTGGTACATGCCCGGCCCTCTTCACTGTGGTGCTAGCTTTGCGAAAGTTGTCATTAGGCACTTCTGCCTCCACGTCGGTAGGAAGGCTGAAGTAACGATTTTCACTAATTTGACGGTTGGCATCATACTTTGACTGGTCTTTTGGAAGTGCCGTGCGCTTGGGAGTCGACCAATCATCGGTTTCAGCCAGCCTCTTGATGCTAGGGCTTCCAGTAGATGAAGACCTTTCTAGGTACTTCTTCATGTTTTATCGATATCGATGTTTTGTCGATAATGCGGTGTCCCATCACTAAACGCGATCTTACGTCAACAAACCGGTAGGGCTAACTAGACGTCCGTGCGTTCTGCGCGACTACCGAACGCCGAATGCGTCGGGTATGGTAAGTACCGACAAAGCGCAACAATGCGTTATCATTTGGTCATATTAAAGATAGCTCCGATGTTGGGGTTGAGAGGTACTTAGCAGGTGAGTGGTTTGTCGTCCTTGGCGGCACGACGACTGGTACAAGACGAGGGATCGTGCGTCCAAGGATAACTCCCCTAAGCTCTAAAACCATACTAAGTCCTATATCCCAATATCGCTCTGAGACTGAGCACAGCTTCGATCGCACCGCACATACATCACGCACTAACAGACTCAAACATTCATCGCCCATGCAAAAAATAATAACGAAACAGTTTTTCCCTGTTCGCCACGTTCCGAACAAAATTCGTGAATTAAATATTTACCGAATATTTAACACTACTAACGATCTCAACCGTCTTTTGTTATGTTATGAGAGGTAGGTGATAGTGGTTGTCAACCCTGGCGGCAAGACGACAAGCCAAAGTGACTCGGGGTCTTGCGTCCAGAGATAACTTCCACCTCGAAACCTAACTTCCATTTCCTACTTAAAATCTTTAATACGCCACGACCGAATTGGGTGACCATCCAGCCTTTCAAGCTCATAAACCAAAGGAGATAAAACCTTTTTAACCCTGCACGGTTCATACTTAGGTGCGAGTTTTGACATAACAAACTTAGAGGCGTCACTTTGCGTGTAAGTACGTTTGTGAACAATATCCCCTACTGAAAACTTCGCCTCTCAGCGTCTCAAATCATAATATTTGGCATTTGTTGCATGTGCTTGCAGCATACGTAACCTAACCTGCTCAAAAATCTCTCTCATACAGCCAAATTCGCCTGCATACTCCTCTCTAGGCATACCCACAGCATACTGTTTATCAGTATCTTTATTAAACGAGCCGTTAATGACGGGTTCCCTAGCGTGCACTAGAAAGAAAGGAGAATACCCGGTGGTCTCACTTACTGCACTGTTTATCGCAAACCTGATTTGGTGCAGCTTTTCGTCCCATGTACGGTGATTGTCCTTTACGTAAGACGCTACGGCGGTCATTACTACTTTATTATAACGCTCGACTAAATTTACCTGCGGAGTATAGCGCGGGCCATAAAAAATATTAGGTACGTTGTAGCGTTTCAATAACTGCTTAAACTCTGATCCCGTGAATTGCGTTCCATTAATAATAATAATAATAATAATAAATCCGTTTATTTAAGACAACATAGGTCCAACACAACACATTGTCTGCAATCACGGTCTCAGGAACGCCATGTTCCCAAATGACATGGTTTTCAAAATGCTTCGCCACCAAAGCGCTAGTAGCGCGGCGAAGTGGAAATAGCAGTGTGTGTTTCGAAAAGCAACAAATAAAAATGTATAACCTGCGCGAGAGCGCGGCAGTGGACCGACAAGATCTATGCTAACTACCAACCATGGTCGTCGACATACCTTTGGCTGTCCCATGAGGCCTGCAGTCGGTTTTTGCGAATGCTTGTACGCTGCACAGACCTCGCACGAACACGTTCCTAAGAATGCCCTTACGTCACGTGCGTTCGTCGGTGTGGGGAAGTTTAGAACGGCAGAAACTAATAAGGTTTACAGGTGTACAGTTAACAGTGTGGGCAATGGGTAGGTACATAATATAATAAACAAAAGCACGTAACAATCAGATATCGTATAACTTATATCGATTTCGGTGCAGCATTGTTGCTTTAAAAGGATCTGTTTAGCTAATTCCAGCTGAAATTATTAATTGTAGTTAATAATAGTACTATAAATATTAGGTATGAGCCTTGACCATCTCTCTAGAAATTGTTTATAGCAATTCCTTGAATTCATCTACGCTTGAACAAAATTGCCACAAAATTTACGATTTATGGACTAACGCAATGTAGTCAACATAAAATATGACCCAGAAAACGTCAATGTATGCCAGCTAATTATAATTACCTATGTACACCCATGACTGCAGCGAGTGCACCATGGTTCCATTTTTATCGCCTGTCACTTTCGCACTAACATACTTGTTAGAACGTGACAGGCATGGTGACAAGCGATAAAAATTCGACCGTGCTACCGGGGCAGGTCAGACCCAGCTGGGAGCCGAGCCAGCGATAGATGAGGGCCCTTGCATAGCTCCCTTTGTGCCTTTGCGTTCTCTACTTAAATGGTCCTCTCAATGAGTTGCTTATAACTAACCTCGTTTAAAATACTTGCGGCTCGATTCGGAAAATGAATTAGATTTCTACTAGACTTCAACAAGTTACGATACGGATAACTTAAAGATATTTGTAAGATAGATATGTCAAATTTGACGTTTCCGCGATTCTGGAGGTCCTCTTGAACGATTTCGACAAGTTATGACTTAGATATCCAAGTCACATCTAGTCGATATCTAATGTAGATGGAAATGCTGCCAGCATTCTTGGCACTATGCCCCAGGGGCCCTCTCTAGATATAGATTTTTAGGTTTTTCTTTTAGGTTTAGTTTTAGTTTTGTAGGTAGTTCTATATTTTTTTTAGGTATTAGTTTTAGTTTTGTAGGTAGTTTTAATTTTAGGTTACTTTTTATTCTAAGTTTGTTATTAATATTGTAAACAGATTTGTTATTATTTATATATAAATAATATAATATGAGTATTGGCCTGTACCTTACTCGTATATACCTACTGTAAGTACTAGGTATGCATATGTTTAATGTAGATCTAGTTGATCTCTAAATCGTCTCAAGATCTTGTGATTATCTCGAAATCCGAATAGGCCTGTATGTTCATACAATATCAAGGAAAAAAATCCTGAGAAATCCTGAATAAATTAACATTAGTATTTACTAATACCTTTTCTAAAAGGTGTAAGGGTAGATCAAGGTAAATTAAATCAGTATCGAAATAACTAATTCATAATGAAAACATCGTTTATGCTAGGCCAGTTTAAGATTTAGGATTTTAGGAGGATTAAAGACTTTTTTTACACAAAAACACAAAGGTGATATATTATTATTATTATTATTATTATTTGACTTCGGCATCGCGCTTGATAGGGATCGGTCGATACACCAATATTCGTAGCTTAGTGTTAGATCTAGGACACCTAATTAAGACCTATCTTGTAATTTTATTCGTAAAAATAAATTTGTTGATTGTTACGTACGTTTTTTTTCATCTGATTCCTAATCCCCCCCCCTCCCTGACACTGCGGGGTTGCGAACTGCATCGCAGCCATAATTGTGTTTTTAGTTTTAAGATATATTTTGTAATAATATGTATGCTAGTTTTAAGGTATTTATCTATGGGCCAATAGTTGCCTGAAAATAAATGTTTTCAATAAATGTTTTCATTCATTTCATTTCATTATTGGCCGGTACTGTACAACGTTATTCGAATATAAATAATAAATAAATGATGTTCTTAGATAAATAAATATATGATGTAAGTACAAGAGGGCCATTGGTCAAACATTTAAATTGCTATTATTTTATTTAGGTAGGTACCTATCACATTTTTTGTCTAAAATTAGTGTAAATATAAAAACAAACGGGAAAAACTACTTCATTAATTAGTAATAAAATTAAGATAGAAACACAGCCGCAGCCCCGCAGGGCAGGGGGGCAGGGCCAGAAGCCAGTTCAGTTAAAAATATAAATACCTTGAATGCTATCAACATTTCTAATTATTTTTCTCTTAGTCCAAGTTCATCTTGAGCATAAATAGGTTCTTACGTTAAAAAAACAGTAACTTTTAAACAAATCAGAAAATCTGTTTGTTTAATTCCGATCTATTTATGTTTTTGTCCTCGAGCGTATTGTCACAAATTTAATGCCATTAATGAGGTAAAAAATAGTTAAAGACTTATTTTGCAGGACTCAAACTCCTACGCACGTTTTAAGTCTGATGGAAAAGTGAACTTGGGCCCGATTCGGATTTTGAAATAGACATCTATTAGATATCTTTTAGACATCACCAAGATACGATAACGATATGTTTAAGATCTAACCTGTCAAATTTGATATTTGCGCGATTCTGGAGATAATCTTGAACGATTTCCACAGGATACGACTTAGAGATCCATTTCACATCTAATAGATATCTCTATCTAACGTAAAAGTGACATTGGTTGCCCGCATTGCGCTGCAAAAGAGAACTAGTTGATATCTAAACTATAACGTATCTAGAATGGATCTAGTACGTGTCGTCTCTTGTGAATATCTTGAAGTTCGAATACGGCAGCTTGTCCCCACCAGTTCATTTTGTTTATAATAAGGTCCACCAAATCGTGTTGGGTGATTCTAAGTGTAAACAAAAACTATACCTACATTTAAAATAAATAAAAAATACATACAAACAGGCAAGACGTTATATTTATTGTTTTTTTTTTTATTTAATGTTTTATAATTTCGAAGCGATATATGGGATTAGTTCTCCTTGCAAATGGGTTTTAAACGTAATTACCTAATTAACCCTTTATAAGGCATAACGGTGTCAGAAATTATGCAAAGTTGAACCCTATCACTTTAAAATAATGTTCAAAATCAGATGGGAAATATGTTCCCTGCCTGCCTTATAAAGCAATAATAGTGTTAATACCATTAACAGATATTAGGTAAAGCAACCACAAACTGACTCGTCTGTAGTCGAGTAGTCGTCATCATTTTTTCTTTTAGTACTATAACTAACCAGTAGGTAGCGGTTGGTCATCTACTTCAAATCACCTTATTAAATCACTGACTAAAGTATTTATTTATAGGGACATTTGCCAAGTCAGCTCATATTCAAGTGCGCGTGTACCGCGATATGAGCTGACTAGGCACAGGCAGTGCCCGCGGCTACAGTGCGGGCCCCCCCCGCTATATGTAAGTCAGTCTCGCCTTAACCATCAGTCATGTAACACCTGACAATTCTTCATGTACTTATAATATAATCAAGTTAGTAAATTCAGTGTTTCAGTTAACCTCGCTACCCCACCTTCAGGAACTACCTAATATAACTCTAAAGTGGTGACCCCGACTGAACGTTGGTAGCGTAGGTTGTTATTCGGACTTTTGTGGTTTATTGTTACGTGAAAATGACCACTGAAGAGAAGACTCCGGCAGCCTTGCAACTACAGGACATCGTAGTGCCGCGCTCCGCGGAGGTCATGGCGATCTCGGTGTCGAGCCGTATTCCAGACTTCTGGGTTGACCAGCCCAGAGTATGGTTTATACGCACGGAGGCCGTTTTAACGCCACAGAAGATAGGCGACGACGCAAAGTTCGACATGGTGGTGTCCAAGCTGCCGAAGGAAGTCATACTCCGACTTACGGACTTCCTAACGAACCCACCCTCCACCAACAAATACCAAGAGCTGAAAGCCAAGCTGTTGAAGATGCTAGAAGACTCTAAGAACAGGCAGGTGGAGAAAGTCCTAGGAGAAATGGATCTAGGAGATCAAAAGCCGTCGCAGCTATTAGCTAAGATGCGCAACTTAGCTAAGGATAGCTTTCCAGACGCGACATTGAGAATAATGTGGCAGAACCATCTGCCCACGGCGGTGCGTGCAGTTTTAGTAGCGTCCAGAGAGACGGACCTTGACACGTTGGCCAGCATTGCCGATGACGTGTCAGAGGCTACAAGAAACCCTCACGTGGCAGCAGTGGCGGTACCACAGGGCCAGGGGCACAGCGCGCCAGCGAGAACCTCAGGAACTGCAGATACAGCGGTGATACTAGCGGAAATCGCCAAACTGAGTGTCCGTATGATGGATTTGGAGCGTTCGAGGCCAAGGACACGGAACTTCGGACGCAGAGTTAGAGGAGCTCGATCCACATCCAGGCACAGGAGTGGAACTCGCCCACAAAGTAGCAGCAACAGGGCAGGAAGAAACCCGGACTGGCTTTGCTTCTACCACTTCCGGTTTGGACCGGCCGCCGCGAAGTGCATCCAGCCTTGCGCATGGGACAAGAAGCAGGGAAACGAGTAACGATGGCACAGAGTTCGGCGGAGACCTGTGCTATCCACACCAGCCGTCGTTTGTGTATAATAGACTTAAATACCGGACTGCGTTTTTTAGTTGATACAGGTGCGGACATTTCTCTAATACCGGCGGACAGGAGACTACGCGCGGGTGAGTGCACTAATTTAAAACTTTTCGCAGCAAACGGTACGCAAATAAAAACATACGGTGTTAAAGTGTTGTCTTTAGATTTTAAGTTACGTAGGCCATTTCGATGGGAATTTGTGATGGCCGATGTCAGACAACCAATACTCGGGGCCGATTTTTTGAGTTATCATAGGCTTTTAGTTAACCTGAGCGAACAGAAATTACACGACCTTGTAACAGAGTTCAACGTATCTGCAACGGTTGTCAATAGCAGTCAGCCGTCCATTAGTACAGTTGATGGTAATCATCCATTCCACAGTTTGTTGTTACAATTCCCTAGCATCACGAAGCCGCCGACGTACAGGGAACCCCCTGCGCACGATGTTGTGCATCACATTGAGACAACCGGGCCACCTACGTTTGCGAGGGCAAGGCCATTACCACCGGACAGGCATAAACGGGTCAAGGAGGAATTTCGCCGAATGCAAGAGCTAGGCATTTGTAGGCCAAGCAAGAGCCAATGGGCTAGCCCGTTAACAGTGGTAACGAAAAAGAACGGCGAAATTCGCCCTTGTGGGGATTATCGTGCCTTGAACGCGCAAACGAAACCCGATAGATACCCGATACCTAGACTACACGATTTCACCTTCATATTGGCAGGTAAAAAAATATTTTCAAAGCTAGATATAAACAGAGCTTATCATTGTATACCGGTAGCCAAGGAAGATATCGAGAAAACAGCAATTATCACAACATTCGGGTTATGGGAATTCCCTGTCATGTCGTTCGGGCTTCGCTGTGCCGCACAAACCTTCCAGCGGTTTATGAATACTTCAGTACTGGAAGGCCTAGATTTCCTATTCAATTATCTAGATGATGTTCTTATCGCAAGCGACAACGAGGCGCAGCATAGGGACCATCTTAGACTGGTTTTTGAACGTTTTGCTAAATTCGGAATTACAATTAATTTAGCGAAGTGCAGTTTCGGACAAACGCAGTTAGAATTCCTGGGTCACCAGGTGGACGCATCGGGCATTAAACCGTTAGAGGAAAAGGTTCAGGCTGTAGCACAGTACCCGAAACCGGAGACAGTGGAGCAGTTGCGACGATTTCTAGGCATGCTCAACTTTTATCGGTCTCATATTCCCAAGGCAGCGGCCATACAATCAAAACTTGATCAATATTTAGTAAACACGAAAAAACGCGATAAAACGGCGATAGTTTGGACGAAGGAGACTGAGGAAGCGTTCGAACAGTGTAAAGAGGGCCTTAAAAAAGCCGTTACACTGTCGCATCCTCAGTCCGACGCGGTTCTAGCCTTAATGTCCGACGCGTCATCTAACTGCGCGGGTTCTGCATTACATCAGTTGGTCAAGGGAAAATGGGAACCATTAGGGTTCTTTTCAAAAAAACTAACGAAGGCCCAGAAAAGTTATTCCGCATATGACTTAGAACTGTTAGGTATTTATTTATCGATGAAACATTTTCGCAAGTCATTTGAGGGCAGACCACTGATAGTTTATACAGACCACAAACCTTTGTGTCATGCGTTCGAAAATATAGGGAAAAGTAGTAGTGAAACACCGCGACGTACGAGACATTTAATGTTAAGCCCTGTCTGCTAAGCCGATGGTCCTGGGTTCGAATCCCAGTAAGGGCATTTATTTGTGTGATGAACACTAATATTTGTTCCTGAGTCATGGTTGTTTTCTATGTATATAAGTATGTATTTATCTATACAAGTATGTATATCGTCGCCCAGTACCCATAGTACAAGCTTTGCTTAGTTTGGGGCTAGGTTTGATCTGTGTAAGATGTCCCCTAATATTTATTATTTTATTATTTATTTATCAGCGAGTTCACTGCGGATATTCGTCACATAAGCGGGAAGGATAACGTTGTGGCTGATACGCTATCCCGCATAGAGACCATTGTTTGCCCAACCGCTATTAATTACACGGAACTCGCTGACGAGCAAGCGCGAGACGAGTACCTAGCGAGCATGACGCAATCAGACCGGCGCGACGGAAACGATACTGTAGACATAAAATTACTCGCAATACCGAATTGTCAAAAGGCTGTATATTGCGAAATATCGTTGAAGGAAGTAAGGCCGTATTTGCCCGAAAAGTTTAGGCGCGCCGCGTTTGAAAGCGTCCATTGTCTGAGTCACCCCGGAGTACGCACTACTCGCAAAATGGTATGTCAAAAGTTCTTTTGGCCAAGTATGAATAAAGACGTAAGTCATTGGGCCAGAGCGTGTATACCTTGTCAAAAGGCGAAAGTTACCCGACACACTGAGTTAGGTACATTTGAAAACGCTGATAGGCTGTCGCATATCCACGTGGACCTGGTCGGGCCGCTCCCGACATCTCCGCATGGAAATCGCTACCTAGTAACAATAATAGATAGGCGTACTAGCTGGCCGGAAGCTTTTCCAATAGCAGACATGACAGCAGAAGTAGTGGCTAAGACGGTGTTTAGCGGGTGGATCGCGCGTTACGGTTGTCCGTCGCAGCTCACAACAGATCAGGGACGTCAATTCGAAAGTAACCTATTTAGAGAGCTATCGGATTTGTTAGGCATAAACAAAATCAGAACCACACCCTTCCACCCTCAGAGCAATTCCAAGGTAGAACGTTTCCACAGGAGTTTGAAAGCAGCACTAATGGCCAGAATGAACAATACCTCGTGGGAGGACGAACTGCCGACCGTCATGCTGGGCCTGCGCGCGGCAGGACGAAGCGATAATGACGTAAGTGCCGCAGAGATGTTGTTCGGACGTACGCTACGTTTACCTGGGGATTTCTTTGACACACGCCCCACGGAACCCAGCGATCCGGGTAGTTTAGTAGATAAAATTCGGGAAACAATATCTCAGTACAAACCGGTATCTGCGGGATCACGTAACAACAACAACCGCATTTTATTTGTGCATAAGGAATTAGCATCATGTCAATACGTTTTCGTCAGGGATGACACCGTGAGGAAATCATTACAGCCACCCTATATGGGACCTTTTAAAGTGTTAAGTAGAGACGAAAAAGTATTTTTAGTACAATTTCCAAATAGGCAAGCTCGTATCTCAATTGACCGATTGAAACCTGCTTACGTTTGGAACGACGACGTAGCTACCGATAGCAGCGAGAGTACTAAGGTAAGCGACTCCACTGCAGCGCGAGGCGAAAGCGAAGCTATGGCGAAACCGCGTACCACTAGAAGTGGTAGAGTTATAAATAAACCGGTTAGGTTTTTAATTGACGAATAGATTCGCGGCATATATAGTTTCGCACATAAAACACTAATTAAGGAATTAATATACTATTATGAATTTTTAATGTTGAAATTTTACATTGGTTTACATTCATATTTTACACATTCTATTTTTACACTTTTTTATCATACACTTATATACAAAACATACATATACATTTTTTTTATTAAACTGTTCAATTCATTTTAGCATTTATAAGATATTATCGCATATCGGTAAACGCAAGTAATGGTTGACTGACATTATACGGTTATTATGTTGAACTACTTAGTTGTAAATAGCAATAAGAATTGCTGAGAGCTGATGTTATACTTTGGACTTGGATTTATCTTATTGCTGGCACGAAATTTTGCAAAATGATGTGCTGTGACATTGCGTAATTGTTTTGTGTATGTATTTAAAGTAGAATATTGTAATTTTTGTTGAGACTACTTCACTTGCTTGTGCGCAACACGTACATCTTTCAGTTTTATACTGTAAACAAATTGTGAATTATTAATTAAAATGGGCTATAACCAAAGTAAAGAAGAAGTACCAAGCAACAACATAGCAATAGCTGAAGTCCACAGTGTCACTGGTCAAGTGGACACGAAACTGAATTATTTCGGAATGGTGCTCATAGTAATCGCTATCATATTGACGTTATTTTTTTTATACTTCGTACAAGCGAAGTGCAGGCAGTGTATGCGCACCTGGTTACAAAAAGCTGTAAACAAGGTTCAGCCGACAGCAGTGGTTGTACATAGGGAACAACCACAACCGAAACAACAACCGGTAATTTACTAGTGAAGTGAAGTGCAGTAAAACAAGTGTTGTGTAACTAAACTTTATTTCAGTCTTTAATCATAATGTCTGTATTACATATAGTACTTATGTTTAAAAAACCTTTGGTACATTGTTCTAAAAATAGCTAACTGTAATGTGTTAATATTATACGTGTGACGGCTTGTGGACACGCATCGCGCTATGTCAGCGTAATACGTGCCTACATGCCATTCGAGTACATACACTGATTAGCCATAACAATGTAAGGCTAGAGTCACACGGGCGGAGTTAAGGAAGGATCCCACAAGAGAGATCATTGTATTTTTATTATATTTTTTTTTGTTTCAAAAAAAAGGGGGAAGTAATATAGGGACATTTGCCAAGTCAGCTCATATTCAAGTGCGCGTGTACCGCGATATGAGCTGACTAGGCAGTGCCCGCGGCTACAGTGCGGGCCCCCCCCCGCTATATGTAAGTCAGTCTCGCCTTAACCATCAGTCATGTAACACCTGACAATTCTTCATGTACTTATAATATAATCAAGTTAGTAAATTCAGTGTTTCAGTTAACCTCGCTACCCCACCTTCAGGAACTACCTAATATAACTCTAAATTATTCAATTGATACTTAAATTACTTACACAGATATTAGTTTTGTTAGGTGCGTACCTAATATCTGTGTACCTACTACTTTTTCTAACTACTAAGGTTCGTTTCAGATTGTTTATTCTAGTTAACGTTGGTAGCAGTATTTACCGCCGCTATCGGATCTCAATGTTAAGCAGAAACCTTATCAGGATCAGTACGCAACCCGAACTCGTCCACGACGTAACCGAGGTATTTTATGGACTGCCTGAAAAACGTAGACTTCTCGAAATTAATTGTTAAATTCGCCTTTTCTAACTTCGCCAACACATGATTTAGCAATAGCAAGTGCGTCTGAAAATCGGATGAGCGAATCACGATGTCATCGATGTAACAAAAAGCTAAACCGGTTTCGATGTCACCTGTCAAATTGTGATCAATAAAGCTGTCCATCAGCCTCTGCTGACGCGCTGACGCGCCGCAGAGACCAAAAGGCATGACCTTGAACTTAAACATTCCACGACCGGGCACGCAAAAACTTGTTTTCTCCTGTGAGGTTTCAGCTAACGGGATTTGCCAGAATGAGGAACTTAAATCGATCGAGGTCAGGTATTTCGCTTCCTTCAAACTATCCAAAATCTGGGGTATATACGGAATGGAATACGAATCTCCCTTTGTGACCGCATTTAACTTCCTACAATCTAAACAAAATCGCCAATCACCGTTTGGCTTCCTAACTAACAGAGCCGGGTTATTCCACGGACTCTCACAGGGTGTAACTACGTCCAATTTTAACATGCGGTCTAACTCGGAGGCTAAAGCAGCGCGTTTTTCCGGCGACAACGGGTACTGTTTCGTTTTGATGGGCGTGGCATCGCCAGTCGCGATGACATGCTCGGTGAAGCTGGTTCTGCCAAGCCCCTTCTCCTCGAACGAATTGTTTTTAAATTTCCCTACGACGGTATCCGCGAGTTCCCTCTCGGCCGCAGTTAAATGCTCGTAAGACCGAATCGTGTGTACCTGTTCTGTACTTAAACCGTTGCAACTAAAATAATTTTCAGGTGGAGTCATGTGTTCCGCATTTTTTAAGCATTCAGGCAATAAATCAAAAGCTTTCCAAAAATCATACCCTAAAATCACGTAATTTACGATCGAGGGTGCTACTACAAACTTTATTACTTTCGTAGTATTTTCAAACGTAACCGGGACAAAAATGTACCCAATCGACTCGCAATTTACTCCATTTGCGACCCTACACGAACTAGAGTACGCTTCCTGAAATGTAAAACCAAATTTGACAAAATCTAAATGTGCATTGTTCCCTACAACTGACAATGCTGAACCGCTATCGGCCAATCCATAAATCTCGAAATCATTCGCCTTAAATTTCAAATACGGCCTAATATCATCCTTATTTGAGGCAAACAGAATCGTAGCAATCGAACTAGCATTTTTATTTTGTTCAATCGATTTAAAGTTTATTCGATTCGATTGACACTTGCTACGATTCAACCTTAGGCGTTTTTTGACTGTGGTTGCATTGGTTTCTGAACGCTACCCTTTTGACAGATTTCACACTCCGATCGAATTGTATTTGCTTTTCCACAACCAAAACAGCTATACGAATTTAATTTAGGCTTTTCCTTACACAATTTAAAAGTTATGATCCGGTTTTCCGCATTTGTAACACACTCCACGATGTGGTTTCGAAAACTTCGCGTCCGAAAACCTTGGTTGCTGTTTCCGCTGTGAAAAGGAACTATCCGACTTGGTCGCGAAGCCTGAGCTTTGTTTTACAGCGATGGCATTCACCTGAGGTTGCTTGGCACTGGAGCCTTTATAAACGTGATCACGACAAAGTGTATGCTCGCTGACCTTGGGCGGTTCTACAAATAACTTCGCCCTTTGCTGTGAAAACTCAACCTTGCGACAATAAGCCTTCAGTTCGGCGACCGACTTAATATCCACCAATGCCAACTGCTGAGTAAAATGTGGGCGAATGTTGTGCAACAAGATGTCCAGCTTCGCCTCCTCCGGTAAGTCTGATTTTAATCTTGCAAACATTCCTGACATTACCGCAAAATATAAATGGATGGGTTCGTTTTCCCCCTGTGTTCTAGCTTGAATTTCCTGTCTCAGCCTAAAATCATAGTCACCGGGGACAAACTCATCTAATAAAAGTGACTTTACTTCCTGAGACCAAAGGATTTGGATTTAAAACCTCCGCGCTGCCACTGGGTGCTGCTGGACCTGAACCTGGACACTCAATCTTCGCCAATAAAGTCTCAAGCTTGGATTGCAAACTAGTCTTCAGTTCTAACAATGTCTGGGTGCGTTCCGGCTGAACCCTAGCCAGACGGTGATAAATATGGTACCCAAGGGCTTTAGCGCGACTTAAAGAATATCTCTCCTTTTTCTCACAATATTTGTCAACAATGGAAGCCAAATCGATCACTTTCTCCGAGACAATGCCTAGCTCCGACTCCGCTGACAGTTCAGTTTCCACTATGTCCTCGCTAGGCGCTTCTAAAAGGCTACAAATATAATGACCACCAAAAAATACTTTGGTACCCTAAATAAAAAAATCATGCTTACCAAAAAAAATTACTGGACACCAAAAAAATAAGGCCTAAAAATACAAAAGTACCATCATTTTAATTACGACTGCACTTCAAATTGTATTCAAATACCAAATATATTGAATGATCACCAAAAATCATTAATGATCACCAAATCTTGAAGACCAAATTAATGCGATATTTTCACCTAAATAAACCACTATGATTACCAAAAAATGTATACATATTACCAAATAAAGTAAACTGATGCCAAGATTACTAGCCCCTCCCGCTCAACCCCCCGTACCCCGCACCGCATACCTACCTTACCTAATCTACTTTTCTAGTAGCATTTCGTTATGCTACTAGAAAAGTAAGTCAAACTGCTATCAGTTAAGTGGGTTAGGTTAGCACTGCGACCCTTACAGAAACGAAATGGTACTAGAAAAGTAGGTTAGGTTAGGTTTGAACTGCGACCTTTACAGAAACGAAATGCTACTATAAAAGTGGGTTAGGTTAGGTTAGAACTGCGATCCTCACAGAACCGAAATGCTACTAAAAAAGTGGGCTAGGTTAAGTTTCAACTGCTACCCATACAGATACGAAATGCTACTAGAAAAGTGGGTTAGGTTAGGTTTGAACTGCGACCCTTACAGAAAAGAAATGCTACTAGAAAAGTCGGATAGGTTAGGTTTGAACTGCGATCCTTACAGAAAAGAAATGCTACTAGAAAAGTGGGTTAGGTTAGGTTTGAACTGCGACCCTTACAGAAAAAAAATGCTACTAGAAAAGTGGGTTAGGTTAGGTTTGAACTGCGACCCATACAGAAACGAACTGCTACTAGAAAAGTGGGTTAGGTTAGGTTTGCACTGCGAAACTGGCAGAAAAGAAATGCTACTAGAAAAGTGGGTTAGGTTAGCTTTGAACTGCGACCCTTGCAGAAAATAAATGCTACTAGAAAAGTGGGTTAGGTTAGGTTAGAACTGCAACCCTTACAGAAACGAAATGCTACTAGAAAAGTGGGTTAGGTTAGGTTAGAACTGCGACTGTTACAGAAATAAAATGCTACTAGAAAAAGGTGAAGAAGTGGATTAATTAATATAATAGGATAACGATAATTATATTAAATATTTGCACATTTTTAATTAAAATATGGTTACAATTTTGGTGGACATTTACTAATATTGGGTTTACAATGATTATTTTGGAGTCATTTGCTTTAATATGATATCAAGATTTAAAAATTTGGTTAAAATTTTACATTAAAATGGAGTTCTAATTTTGGTGGTCATTTACTATTTTTGGGTTTACAATGATTATTTTGGTGTCATTTTCTTTAATAGGATAGCAAAATGTAAAAATTTGGTTATCATTTCACATTAAAATGGGGTTTGAAATTTGGTAATCATTTAGTATTTTTGGGTTAGTAATGATTAGTTTGGTGTCATTTCCTTTAAAAGGATAGTAAAGTGTAATAAAATTGGTAATCATTTCACATTAAAATGGTGTTATAATTTTGGTGATCATTCATTATTTTAGGGTGGTAAAATAGATTTTTTTGGTATTAAATTTTACTAAATCTGGTGATCTGTTAAATAGCAGCCCTTCTAAAATAAGAGACCTAAGTTGCTTTCTCAAAGCGTCAACTGTGGTTGCAGGAGTTTCTGACCGAATTTGAACCTCATAAATCAACTCATCCTTCAAAAGACTGTGAAATTGAATGCTGCGCTCCATTTTTAACTATTGTATCAACTGTTGTATTGAAAATTCTGGTATTAACAATGTTTTTTGTATGTATGACTGTATCCCTTATGTTGTTTTTATAAAGAATAAATACTACTAAATAGTTTACTACTTTCTTTAAACCAATCTTAATCTACAAATAATGTAACTGTAATCCTTAATGAAAAAAGTATTTTTTCTACCGAAAATGATTTCTAACTGACAGGTGTACACTTTCAAACGTCAACTTTCTTTTTAAATTTGCAAAGTGAAAGCTACTATCAAATTGATTCCAAACAATACCACAAAAATCCAAGAATGTAATATTTCCGACAAAATCTAATGCTTTTCACTTTAAATATGTAATAATGAGCTGGCAGTATAAATGTAAGCAAATACTCTTAAAATAATTGTTTGTACTGAAATTGGAATATCTTTGTAATAAGTCCGTACCGACAAAAGAATGCACAAAACCTTTTAAATTGCAATTTTATGCTTAAAAACGACACAAATTCACATTAAATGTTGAAATCAAAACTTAGTATATAAAATCAGTGAAATTTCAACACATATACTTGGTGCAAAGTGCAAAACCACGTTATTTTTTACGGTTGGCAATGTAACCTCAAAAAGTCAAAAAGTGTGTGTCACTTTCTCTTCCAAAAAACAACAAATAAATGTGCAGCAAAACAGCAAAATTGCAATCAAATCTTCAGATTATGATATCTAAAAACTATTCAATGTATAAAGAGCAACCAACACTAAACAAAAAGGTGAGTAACACAGTAAATATTTCACCACTTTCCTGGTACATGAAATTTCCACAAATTCCTACAGCAAGCTTATTCCCAGGGCGCCATGTGAAACGTGCTATTTTTAAAGGTAAATTAAATTGCAAAGCTCCGGCTTGTTCAATAAAGCATAGCACGTTAGCACAGAAAATAAAATTAACTTAATTAGTAAAAATGTGGTGTCAAAAATTGCTTGCTGGAGGAACCTATTTTGGGAGATAAAAAGCGAACAAATTTATATTTAAGGAACTTTATTTATTACTAAAATCTTGTCTATGCAATGTTAGTGGCTTAATCTAAACTTATGACCTCTGTGTGAACCTCTAACTTGATTTGACGACACCTAATGGTAGAACTTAGCTCAGTGGACAGCGGGGCCGCTTAATAGGTCCAGAATAAAGCTTCACACAGAATTCTACTTATTTAAGAACTAAATTATTGTAACACTAAATTCGATGTACCAGGATTTTCAAATGTCTTTATGCTACTTTAATGGTTGCTCATAGTTTTAAATTTACTCTACACTTTACAGCTGGCGCTGATGCCCTACAAAATTAAAACATGGAAATAACATAACAGGATGAAAACCTTCCTCAGACGCTGCGGGGTGTCAGGCTGGTTTCCCCGAGAAGGCTAGAAGCTGAGCGGAGATGTAGAGCTCAGGGGCCGCGCACGTGGTACCAAGACGACGTGGCAGAGGCAGATGGGGTGCTTAAATTTCTCGATCCAGGAGGTCTCCCAAACAATATTCATAAATTGACTTCCAAGCTTTTGAAATGATGAAATAAATTAATCAATAAATTTAATTTAAATTCCCGGCTCCTGTAAACCGAGAAAAGGATATATTAGCCGATGCCCTTTATGGCCGCTAGAGAAGAAACGAAACAATTGTAAATTTAGCTCACCGCACTGGAAGCTGCTAAGACTTCTGGCGGAGCGCTCCCTTCCCTCGAGCAGGAGTCACTCTGCAAAGAACCAAAACCTGGTTAAGAACAAACCCACAACGTTTCGCGCCATTGTGGAGTTGATCACCACGAAATTAATTTGTACTCACTCAGTGGAGCTTCCGAAGGACTCAGGCCGTTTCCATCTTTCAGACCACCATGTCGAAAGTGTGGTCTTCCCATAAATTGTGCTCTTGCGAGCGAGTGTCCCCAGAGGGGTTCCCAAAGCAAATGTGCAAATCATTCTCGAATGACCTCCTCCAATATAGAGGTCCCTGAGGGCCTAACAAAAGTAGGGTGGCAGTCCCTTGAAGACACAAATCCTTCGAAAATTCTGTCTGAATTGTTTAGACAATTTCACTCTTGAGCCTAAGAAATATATTTTTATCATTAAATCTAATATTGTTTCATTCCAGAGCCACTTTGTAAGTCTGTAATTTCTATGTTTTGTTTTATATCAAAATTATTTTTTATCTGAAAAAACATACCTAATCATACAAAGTTTTCCTGGAGTGACAATATAAATATCTCAAGTTTTAATTATTTTTACTCGTATGACAACCCCGGCAACAGATAAGCATCTAGAGGTGCAACTGAATGCAACAGATTATGCAAAGAAGTGATATGAGATAGTTCGTTTCGGACACTGTTAAAAACGTTTAAAAAGTATTTTTCTTTTAATTATGAATCATCTCAATAATACTTAATACTAGCAAAAAGCAGAGCTTTGTAAGGGCTCGCGGAGTTTTTCTACCTAACCGTATGTACCGGACCGCGACTTTGATCCAATCCGAGGTTTATTTCATGTTCGATCGAGTGGGTGGGTATGTAATAAGTCAGTTAAGGCCGTAACACACTATCGCACCGCACCAAGGTCGGGGTACGGTGCGATAGTGTGTTACGGCCTTTAAGAACGCAATTATAAGTGAGAGCAAGAAAGACAAATACTGACCGGACCCCGGTTGCTGTCAAGTACGCCTGTTTGTTACTTTGTCCATTAAAAACGTCTCCAGACGACAAAATCAAATTGCCAATATTATCCACACGTAATATACAATTTCATAAGCGCTTATTAGATCCTACACGGTCGCCCAGTACTTTTTGTAAGGATGCCAACTGGCTTTCCTACATAATGTTGGGTCAGCGAGCCAATGTCCTTGAATTTATTTTTGCGTCCACACCACACAATTCAGCGAAAATCTATCCCGTCTGGACACCTACTGGCGGTAATCACACTGCTCCGCACATAAACACACACACACAGTTCCACTAGGTACAGCCAAGGTTCAGCATTAGCTCTATCTTGGTTCCTGCTCTTCTAAATGCTCGTTAAGACGTGTCAGATGACCAAAACAGCGTGTGCCTATGTTGCACCAAACCTGAGTTCCTCTAGGTACTGCTAGGGTTCAGCATCAGCTTTGTCTTGGGTACTACACCTAAGTGCTCATCAAGACGAGTCGGATGACCAGAACAGCGTGAGCCTATGTTGCAACAAACCTGAGTTCCACTACGTACTGCCAGGGTTCAGATCCGCTCTATTTTGGTTACTGCTTTCCCAAATGCTCATCAAGACGAGTCAGATTACCAAAACAGCGTGCGCCTATGCTACACACCACCTGAGTTCCACTATGTACTGCCAGGGTTCAGCATCCGCTTTATCCTGGGTACTGCTCTCCCAATTGCTCATCAAAACGAGTCGGATGACCAACAGCGTGTGTCTATGTTGCACCAAACCCGAGCTCCACTAGGTACTGCCAGGGTTCAGCATCACCTCTATCTTGGGAACTAACTCTCCTAAGTGCTCATCAAGATGAGTCGGATGACCAAAACATAATGTGCCTTAGTTGCACCTAACCTGAGTTCCACTAGGAACTGCGAGGGTTCTGGGTCATTTTGTTGAACTGCACGCCGTCGTTGCAATTGGCGTGCAGTCGGCGTGTAGTTCCCATACAAGTTGCAGTCGTGTGTCGGCCCTAAGTCACTGAAGTTTGTATTAATATGCTTATCTTTATTTATAATTTTAGCAATTCCAAGCAATAGTAACACTAAAGGCGCCATTCATTAATTACGTAAGACAATATTTGCCAGTTTTTGACCCCCTCCTTCCACTATGTAAGAAATAATAAGAATAGGCTGACCCCCTCCTTCTCCCATTCCCCTATATTACCATATATTACGTAAGAATCTAAAGGAAAAATTGAGTACCTACACGTTTGGTTTGTATTAGTGCTTATTTTTCAAAAAAAAATTTTTTGAATGTGATATATGTACCTGTACAAAGGTACTTGAGCTCGTTTAAGCTAACTCTGCACCGTGTTTGATAGCGTAGTGTGGAAGTATTATTATTATGTATTTTAAACGTCATAATTTCATAGAAATTAAATCATCATCATCATCATCATCATCATCATCATCATCAGCCTACTCTCGTCCACTGCTGGACATAGGCCTCTCCTATTGCACGCCATTGAGCACGATTTGCGGCAACTCTGATCCAGCTCTTGCCAGCCGCCTTGCGAAGGTCATCGCTTCATCTAGTCTGAGGGCGTCCTACACTACGTTTGCCGATGCGCGGTCTCCACTCCAGAACTCGCCTACCCCAACGGTTATCGGTTCTACGGCTAATATGACCGGCCCACTGCCACTTCAGCTTGCTAATCCGGTGGGCTATGTCGACGACTTTAGTTCTCTGACGGATGACTTCATTTCGAATACGATCCCTCAGAGAGACTCCGAGCATAGCCCTTTCCATAGCTCGCTGAGCGACTTTGAATTTATGGACCAGTCCTACCGTGAGTGTCCACGTTTCGGCTCCGTATGTCATTACGGGTAGGACGCACTGATTGAAGACTTTTGTCTTCAGACTTTGTGGGATTGATGACGTGAAGACTCGACGCAGCTTCCCATATGCTGCCCAGCCCAGCTGTATCCTTCTATTCGACTCTTTCTCGAAGTTGTTCCTTCCTAACTGCAGTATTTGCCCGAGGTAGACGTATTCCTGAACAACCTCGAGAACAGCCCCTTGTACTGCAATAGGTCCCGGAGCAACACGTTCGTTGAACATAACTTTCGTTTTGTCCAAATTCATCCGGAGACCTATGCGTTGAGAAGAATCAGCTAGACCGGTCAGCATATGCTCTAAATCCTGCAACGTCTCAGCCATGATGACGATGTCGTCCGCAAATCGCAAGTGTGAGATGTATTCGCCATTAATGTTAATACCATGTTCCTTCCAGTCGAGCGTTTTAAACATATCCTCCAATGCATTTGTGAACAATTTGGGGGAAATCACATCCCCTTGTCTCACACCACGATGCATGGGGATAGCCTTAGTCTGCTGGTTTTGGACTTGGACGGCCATGGTAGCTGCGTTGTACAGACATCTCAACACTTGGATATATCGCCAGTCGACTTGGCATCGCTGCAGGGAATCCAGAACAGCCCAAACTTCAATGGAGTCAAAGGCTTTCTCATAGTCCACAAATGCTAAGCACAGGGGCCGATTATACTCTTCAGTCTTCTGTATAATCTGCCGCACTGTGAAGATGTGGTCTATGGTGCCGTATCCTCCTCGAAATCCGGCCTGCTCCGGTGGCTGAAATTCGTCGAGTCTTCGTGCTAGGCGGTTCGTGATGACCCTCGAAAACAGCTTGTAGATGTGGCTTAGGAGCGAAATGGGTCGGTAGTTCTTCAATAGGGCCTTATTTCCCTTTTTGAAGAACAGCACGACAACACTCCTACTCCACACCTCTGGAGTTCTCCCATCGAAGAGAATGGCGTTAAAGATGTTCTGGAGCTCCTTCAGTGCAGGTTTGCCTCCCGCTTTCAGAAGCTCAGTTGTAACGCCGTCCTCGCCGGGGGCTCTTCCATTTTTTAGCTGTCTGAGGGCCATCTCGATTTCGTCAGTGCTGATTTCTGGCAAGTCTTCGGTAAAGTGGCGGATCAATGTGGCTCTAGAATCCTCATTTTCGGGATCTGGTTGAGATGCATGCGAAGCGTATAGCTGGCCATAGAAGGATTCGATTTCAGACAGAATCCCCGACCGGGACGATACAACAGCCCCACCAGTTGTGGTCAGCTTCGTCAGGTGGCTTCTTCCAAGGGACTGGACAAAAACTTTTGACCCCCGATTCTGCTCAATCGCTTGCTCAATGAAGCGTGTATTAGTGCACCGGAGGTCACGTCGTACTAGTTTGCCAATCCTCTTGTTTAGAGCCCGTCGCTCTGACGAAGTGGCAGGTGGGTCTTCCCGTCGTACCTTCATGAGCCTGAGGGTTTCCTCCGAAAGATTCGACCTCCCGGCTTTACGCTGTACTTCGCAAAATCTCGTACCTTCATCCCTGAGGATTCCAACCACATTCTTGAGGGTCTGGTTTATGTCAACGGCATTTGTGGTTTCCACGGCAGCGAATCGGTTCTCCAGGTTCGACTGGAATGCTTCAGATCCTACCATGGTTTGGAGCAGGCTAGGACGGAGCCTGTACGTCTACCATCAGTTTTGACATTGACATATACGCTCACGTCTACGTAACTTACTTTCTATGCATCTCGCTCGTACTCGCATATTAGTGCAAGCGAGATGTACAGAAAGTAAATTACGTAGACCTGAGCGTTATGTCATTGTCAAAACTGGTGGTAGACGTACTGGACTTCATCAAACGGACACGTTCGAGCTTATAGTTGATATCCAGAGAGCCTCTAACAAGTCGGTGATCACTACCGGTGTTGAACCTGTTGATCACTGAGACGTCTCTGAATATATGCTTTTTGTCGGTTATGATGAAGTCGATCTCGTTTTTTGTCATAGTATCGGGGCTCCGCCATGTCCACTTCCTTTGGGGCTTTTTCTTGAAGAACGAATTCATCAAGAAAAGCCCCTCTCTCTCGAGGAAGTTGACAAGCATTTGCCCCCTATGATTCCGGCTACCAAAACCATGGGATCCTACTACCGACTCGCTGCAATTCTGTACTCCCACTTTAGCGTTGAAATCACCCATATGACAACGTTGAAGTGGGCCTTGGTGGTGCGATGTAGGGCCTTCGATATGTCATCGTACATATCTTCCACTTCTTCGTCCGTGTGAAGAAAGAAGAAATTAAATAAAAAGTCGCATCTTTGTGATCTTACGTAAGAACTATGAAAACCCCCTCCCTCACCCATGTAAGAAAAAATAAGATATGTTCGACCCCCCTCCACTCCAAAATCGTCTTACGTAATAAATTAATGGCGCCAAAACTGTTTCTCGAACTGAAAATACCCTGATTTAAGGTTGCTAACACAACATGATTGATCAGTTCATCAGCGTCACAAAACCAAAATTGACCTCCGCAGTGAATAGGTATACAGCAAGATTGATTGTTCTAGTAGGTATTCACAGAAACTTAATTGCTAAATTGGGAGTCAAACCAAGCGAAGCGAGGTGGGTCTGAATCCAAAATTTTAACCCACTTTTGTATTCATCGTTGTTAATGGCGTAAGCGCCATCGACATTATTGAAATTGAAAACACCACATAGGTATCGTTGTCTGAGTACCCACAACACAAGCCTCCTTGAGATTACTTTGGGGCTTAGTCAATTTGTATGTCCAATATTTATTTATTTTTTTACTAGTAACGCCATCTGTTAGAGAAGTAGATAATTCATTATTTTGCCAACAGATGGCGCTAGTAGTAATGCAAAGTGTTATTACTTTATTTTATTTTTTTAGGTTTATAAAATTATATTTTTATGTTTGATAACACATCTAGACATGAATTTACATTACTATGTCAAATTTCAAACCTAACAGTGCAGTAGTTTTTCCGTAAAGTGTACCACAAGAATGCATAGTTCGTCGAATAGTGATAGGGCTCGCTTCGCTCGCCCTAATAAATTTAGAAAAATGTACTACGTTACAAAGCTTAAACCAAGTTTGGCTGTGATATTATGTCACTGGGGTTAGGTCCAGCTGTTGGTCTATACTCGATCTTTTCTCGAAGTGTATGCCAAGGTAGTTAGTTTATATCGCCATAGATTCTTTACAACTATATTACTTGCTGTAAAACTCAACAATAGCAGATGACACAGCACGGGTAAAGTAATGGTGAATCGAATTCCTGACAGATCGAGTTTGACATTCAAAGACGACAATGATAATATGTGACGTGGATAGAGTCGGCTGATGATGACAGATTCAGTAACATTCTAGTTATGTGTAAAGACAGTATATTATATGTTCCCCGACTTCTAACTGTTCAAGTGTTCAGGCACAATCAATATTAGGGTTGTGAAGAGATGAGAGAAAAAGATTCGATCAAAACGTTGATGTTACAGGTCCAGAATTAGTTATAAACTATATTAAACACATGCCAATACTTTCTTTTTACATGTGAATGAATCAATATTCATTTTATGAGAACTTTTTCAAGGATTTCCATATGATGTAGGTAGTTGAATTGAGATTACTTTATAATTGTTGATTATTGTTTTCAATCATTCTATAATGGTTTCGGTGTTGATTCTTATAGAGAACTGTGATGATTATGTAAAATTAAACACTTATTATTATACTAGTGTATTGTTGTGTAAAATGTTGCATTTTTTTCATATTATTTTACAAATCCAAATGAATTTGCACGTTCGTGCATTTACAGATAATTCCTGAACGTCACTTTCGTGCATGCGGTTTTTTTATGATGAAGGGTCGTTGGATTTTTTTTATCATTTTTTACGTGTATTTTATAACAAATGAAAACGGTTCACATGTATTTTTGCAAAATATTTTTCCCGGCCGTAAAGGGTTAGTACATCTCGGACACAAAACAGCCAATTTGAGATAGATAGTCATTTTAGGTTTTCCAAAATATGAGTATTGCGTATCTGTATAACTTTACTGGTATCAGTTTTCCGCATAAATATTTTGCAATCCCTAGTCCAGACACTCCAGACAAACGAATAATTTAGCTCAACCTTAAGCTGTCTGGCACGTTTGAGTAAAAATGTATTCGCTGGCGTTAGGTGATCTCCAATGTAAACAGCCGCCGCGGGTCCCGGAAGGTTGATGTCGGCGGTGGTGAGTCCACGGCGGCGCCTAGTAACTCATCCTTACGCCATCGCTGGGTGAAACGCACGGTAGTATGATTCAGGTGTAGTTTATTCTCATTTGTTGTCTCAGGAACCCCTGTGGTCTCAAAGTCATTGATGAGTAAATCCTGATCGCGCTCATTTATTTGACACATCAGTTTTTCCACTTCAATCACTAACTCATTGTTTTGATTTGTGTCGATATTGTCACTGAAGCGCGTTTCCAAGGACGTGATGCGTTCATCGAACGAAGTCGAACGCGAAGAGATTGATTCCATTGTAGCTGTGAGTTTGTCAAGCCGATTAAAAAACTTATTAGAAAAATTCACAGATTTCGTGCCTCACACGACTATCGAGCACATTGGAAATGAATCTACGGAATTCGAAAAAATATTGTCGCTGAGCGACGAGAAAGTCTGGATAAGGAAAAAGTTACAAAATAAAACTACAACGTTGAATGATAATTATTTTATTCTTAGACTAACACAAGTATCCTGGACATAACGCATGTGAACAAACAAATTGCAAAATTTCCACACGCGTATCCAAGTTTGAATAATTGTCGCCGTGGCGCATAAGTATAGGTACATATTTCATTTTTCGATTAATAAGCAGGATATATTAATGTTCAAAGTACAAGAAAATTATTACACGGCAAATCCGTAGTCAACTCGAGAAGTGGTGATCGGCAGCGGCCCATTTGCTGCAAGATATGAAATTTTCTTGACAGCAGTTTGACGCGACGAGAGATGACCATAACAGCGTTTGTCTATGTTGCACCAAACCTGAGTTCCAATACGCTATACATCTCTAAGGATAACTTGATAAACTATATAATCTTATAGTTCTGACACCTAGAGACATTTACACCTCTAAATATTATAGTTTTTTTTTTTGTGTTTTGTATCTGTATTTTTTATGTAATTAGACATAAAGAGACCATATACATCTCTTAGTAATTGTAATACGTTAGATTGAATTGTTAGTTTTATTTTATAAAATTGTTGATGTTATTATTTTTGCTTGTAATTATGTAAATTCAATGATGACGTGTAAAAGTGCCCTTGTGGCCTATTTGCTTAATAAATGTCGATGTTTGATGTTTGATGTTGAATAGGTACTACCAGGGTTCAGCATCAGCTATCTTGGGTAATGCTCATCATGACGAATCGGGTGTCCCTCCCTCTCCCTCTCCCTCTCCCTCTCCCTCTCCTCTCCCTCTCCCTCTCCCTCTCCCTCTCCCTCTCCCTCTCCCTCTCCCTCTCCCTCTCCCTCTCCCTCTCCCTCTCCCTCTCCCTCTCCCTCTCCCTCTCCCTCTCCCTCTCCCTCTCCCTCTCCCTCTCCCTCTCCCTCTCCCTCTCCCTCTCCCTCTCCCTCTCCCTCTCCCTCTCCCTCTCCCTCTCCCTCTCCCTCTCCCTCTCCCTCTCCCTCTCCCTCTCCCTCTCCCTCTCCCTCTCCCTCTCCCTCTCCCTCTCCCTCTCCCTCTCCCTCTCCCTCTCCCTCTCCCTCTCCCTCTCCCTCTCCCTCTCCCTCTCCCTCTCCCTCTCCCTCTCCCTCTCCCTCTCCCTCTCCCTCTCCCTCTCCCTCTCCCTCTCCCTCTCCCTCTCCCTCTCCCTCTCCCTCTCCCTCTCCCTCTCCCTCTCCCTCTCCCTCTCCCTCTCCCTCTCCCTCTCCCTCTCCCTCTCCCTCTCCCTCTCCCTCTCCCTCTCCCTCTCCCTCTCCCTCTCCCTCTCCCTCTCCCTCTCCCTCTCCCTCTCCCTCTCCCTCTCCCTCTCCCTCTCCCTCTCCCTCTCCCTCTCCCTCTCCCTCTCCCTCTCCCTCTCCCTCTCCCTCTGCCTCTGCCTCTGCCTCTGCCTCTCCCTCTGCCTCTGCCTCTGCCTCTGCCTCTGCCTCTGCCTCTGCCTCTGCCTCTGCCTCTGCCTCTCCCTCTGCCTCTATTTCCACCACCACAAGAATGCATAGATTGTCGAATAGTGCGTTATCTACGCCCGTCTCAAACAGGATAGATAGAGTTAGACCAAGAAAAATCTGCAGCGATTTTGAAAGCCCACGCAGTGCAAGTGTTATTCTGCCGTCATAATCCCGATAATTCACAACAAACACCGATAACGAACTCTGCGAAACATGAAGTCATAAATGTCCTGTGAAAAATGTCGTTCTGGCTTTTTGACTATTTTAAGGTTAGGCTACAGGGCAAACCCTTAACCCGATCGTCTTTGTTTTAGGCTCAAATTGTAGCTGACTAAATTGTCCAGAGCCGTTTTTCTCAAATCATTCTTCGTTTCCAAATTATCGAGCACCAAAATCAAAAATTCGGAATATTTTTTAATATCATATCTTCACAACTTTCCGAGATATAAGGGGATCGCACTTTTTCGTGAAATCGGACCGTATACTGGAGCGAACGAAAATACATTTCCAATGTCAAAATCAGTTAGCGTCGACATAACATAGGTCTCCATTGTCAGCTTAAAACCTTCTTGAATTTGCTGTGTTATATTTAAATGGGTGTCTGTAATAGTTTCCACTGTGTGAACTTCCGGGACAGGTAATACGACCTGCGAAGAGGTCGGCCTGCTAGGGTTTTTACGGTGCGTAACATTATTGGTCTCGCAAGCGGGTGGATTTCATCACCAAAAATTTCACCATACAAAAAAATATTTTTTTTTAATGTTTAATTTAACACGATTCTAGCTGGGTAAAGTAATAGGGGGCTGTATATTGAGGATATTTATGGTATTTATACAATCATTTGTGGCTTATATTTGAAGTTATCGCTTTCGGAAAATAAAAACGCAAGATGGTGATGACAATCATGGTATGGTAATGACTCTTTTATAGACGGTAATGACACTGCATGTACGGTAATGACGATTTGGGAACTAATTTATATATGTATTAAAAACGTATTAAAAAAACAAAAACTTTTTTTAATTGTAAGGCTTTAGAACTTTAATAAACATTACAAATAACATGTTTTTGAACATAAGACTAGCTACATAAATTATTTTTAGAAAATTATAAAAAATACATTTTATTCATATAAATAAATATATAACAAGTATTTTTATTGTATAATTTTAAATAATTTATATTCCGAAATAGGCAATTTATGTATTCATTAATTTTTTTGGGTTTTTTCAATGTTAAATCATATTAACAATATTGTACTCTTATTATCAGTTTAAACCCGCATCTTCTTTTATATACTGCATAACTTGGTGTTTATATCATATTATAAAATTACTGGCTTACCAGTGAGCTTAATTTTTATGGTATATTACTTTTTTTTGATAATTTGATTCATTGCATAAGTTTGTATTTTTGTTGTTTTATAAATTAACTTTAAAAATAGCTATAATGATTTAAATCCATATATATATTGTTTAATAGCTAAACATTAATATATAATCAGTGTTTTATAAGTTGCAAGACCCCTACTTGTAATGCATGTCATAAGTTACAAAATGTTAGGTATTGGGTCCGGTGACTACCCAATGGTATCATTATTAATTGCTGTAATTATATACATCAATTAATATAATATTATCAAAAAACATAAGGCCATTACGATAGTGAGCCAGTACCGTAGCCTATGGTCGCTTAAAACTTAATATATGTTGCTTGTTTAAATACTTTGTTTTAACACGACTAACATGCAATTACAGACTCTAAGTTGCACGATTTACATTATTAGATAATACAAAATAAATATTTGTATGTTCTAAGTTCTAAGTGACCTAAATTTTGCCTACTTCAGTCAAAATGTTATTTAAAACTAACCATCTCTAGTGTGAAAAAAATAGTCATATCTTCTTCTACATTTATTCTACATTTATAAGGTAGACATTATATAGTGTTAGAAGACATAGAGAACGTTTTTCAAACATACAGCTTAATTTCATAATGAATTATAGCAAAATAACTAGAAAAGTTTCTGAGAACCGTCATCACCATACACATGAAATCATCACCGGTCGTCATTTTTTCCCGGTGATGATGGGTATGGTGTTGACGATTTGAGAGTTTCTTGTTTTTATTTCTAGAATACGAATAATAGTAGTTAATGTCTATGCTACACAATAAACTTCATGTAGTTTGCCATTCATTTCAATAATTATTTCTAATATATCATTTGTAACTTTTTTAAACCAAAGCATAACGGTGATGATGCTCTGTTGTGACAAACTACATTTTACAAATTTGTTCGTAATATTTCTCACGATTCAATGATGTGACTTTATAGTGAAATCATTTTTGGCATTCTATATTAAAGTGAAAAATAGGGCAAGGACCTTTAGCGGTATTTCGTTGTTCATACACGGAGATAAGCTCACATTGACATTACCATGACGGTGTTGACGAATATTCGTGACAAAATTTTAAATATTTTTAAATGTACTTTCTCGGTGAAGGAATTATTGCATATTTTCCCATGTGTTAAACAACAACATGGAAAAGATATAAGTAAAAGAAAAATCGCAATCGTACGATAGGTATGCTATAATTTTCACTGCAAACGATAAGGTTCAGATTTTTCCGGTAGACGGTGATGATTTTAGACACATAAAACATTTTATATAAAAAAAACTATTAAGTTATTGGAGATGGTAATTGAAGGAACATGAAGATAATAGTTCTTAAAAACATATAAAAAAGTTGCAACTCGCACAACCTACTAGTTTTTTTTATAAAGACCGAACCATAAGTTTTCGCAGGATTTTGAAATCCACCCAAGCGTCGCTCGAATGAGATGCATGGTACATCGCCCGCGCAGGGGAGTTATCATAGTCCATTTTTGGCACTAGTCTTCGGCACTCGGGGCACGTCCAGCTATCCTTGGTGCATTGCTGCAACGCCTGGAAGCGCTCCACCGACATGTTGAGGCAGTGTAGGTCATATTTACGTTGGCATGAGCTACAACTTAAATATAAATTGTCCGTTATAGCCAGTTCACAGCCTGCACACACGTAGTTATCGGCGCCGTCGATGTCCATATTGCTAGAATTGTCCATGATAATTAAGCGCTGGAGGCGCTGCACTGACGGTACACAATAACACTATCATCTAGCGAGAAAATAAAGGCAGCGGCTGCAGCGCTAACCGATTTGTAAACACAAATCGTCTACCGTTAAGTTCACCAGGACCTCTAGCTCTAGCACATCTTGCCGCGACAGGCGCGAGAAGAGACAGATCGGCGCGACTTGGCGGCTTGTCGCGTGTTGGCAGCACAACTCACGCGCGAGAGCCGCGACACACTCGCGATCAGGTGTCACTGTCAGAAAATGACAACGATCGCGACTTTGAACTAAAATCCGTAGCACAACTGCCTATTTTGAGACAAAATATTATCTCGTCTTTATGTCAATCCGCGAGTCGCAGTCTACGCGAATATAAAACGCGACTCGCTCTCGCGGGTGGTTTGCTTGTACTTTTTTAACTAAACTCATGAAGTCATGATAATTATAACTTAAAAACAAGTTTCATATATTATGTAATAATATAATTTGTATAATTACTTATTGCTCTAAGGCGGCGGTCGGCAACCTGCGGCCCGCGGGCCGCATGCGGCTCGTGAAACTGTCACTTGCGGCCTGCGAGCCTCTCTGGCTATGTAATATTGAGAAACGACAATGTCTGATAAAGTCATAAATATTAACAAAGTGCGGCCCGCGTCAACTTACTCATCGTTAACTACGCTACTAAAACTACGCAAAAAAAGGTTGCCGACCGCTGCTCTAAGGGATAAGGAAGTATGGAACAATCACTAAATGCGCTTTACGCACTCTTATATCGATTATGCACGGTGATACCTACAAGTACCACAACACACCCATCATGTTTACAACTTTAATTTTAAACAGCTAGCTTGTAGGTACTCGATTAAGTAAATAGGTACATATTTAGGAATTTTTAAGACTTCCTTACATAAAACTTTCATCAACCTAACAACGGAGCCCGCACAAAACAAAGAAGTAAAAGGCGCGCTCATTCTTTCTTCCGTGGGAGCCCTTGCTTGTACATAAACGAAGCCGATGAGGTGGGTAGGTACAAATGTTCAAAACAAACTATCCAACTTATTAAGTAAGCCATATTCTTAGTAGTAGTATTTAGGATCACGTTAGATGTCTAATTTCAACAATCTCTTACTATTTAGGTATATACCGTTTGGAACCTTCCTTGACTTCAACAAAACATACCTACATGTGACCTGTGCCCGCTGCATCGTACTGTAACAGAATGATGTAATACGTGGCTGTAACAGGATCATGTCCGGCTCAAAATCATGCTTTGTATGAAATATTTATTATCAGTTATCACCCACTAAACCATTCCGTCCCCTGCCAACACCATACCGTGACATGACTGGACCGACCCGACCAACAATATTTTGAAGGAGTCGTTACGCTCATGTCATAGTCTGCGTAACATAGGTATGGTTATCATATGGTCTACCATATTGAAACTCCTCTAGATCATACCCGTGTTCTAGATGTTTCACTTCATGTTTGACTGGGCCTGATACGGTCATGTTATGATACGTTGCTGTCAGCATTAGGTATGAAGTGGGCCTTGGGGAGCTAATCATGGCTTCTAGGAGGTACCTACCTACTTTATTTTTGTTTCTTTTCAGGTACAGGAGTGAAAAAATACAGGAGTGAAAAAAAAACAATATTTAAATTAATAGTATATTGATTTGCCTTATATATTCTTGCAATATTTGACTTCTTATTATTAAACCTAATATATATTAACATCTAGAACCACAATAGAGAAATTGTAAGAATCTTCTTTATTACCCTTGAAAAATATTTTCTCTCTTCCTTTTTCTTCGACATGCGGCGTAGGACAATTAAATATCACCCTGGAAAGTTAATTGATTTGTAAACAAAACAATAAATAAAATATGGTCGTGACTTCATTAAATTGTCAAACCATAAACAGTTACACAGTACACACACATGCTATCCATTATTGGCACAAGAAAAACTATATGAAACTTATTTGAGAGTTACTGCGGCAGCTTACATAGATAGGTACGCCATAACCATTAGGGTTATTATAATAGTTCACTTCCTCGGTGGTGTTCTTAAAGCTAAAGCGCTTCTCACATCTTAGTTAATTCAGAAACGGGGACAGCTCCGCGTTTGAAACCTACAAGCTTGCCTAGGGTATTTCTTTTCCTGACTCTCCATTTCGGGTCTCGTTGGCACGTTCCTGTTAACAATCTTCTAAGATATGATAAAGGTGACATTCGGGTAGCGACTGCAGCAGCATTACTCTGTTGCAACGTTACTGCTGCAGCACTGTCAATTTTCGTGATACAATGATGTGACTGATATCCATACTAAAAGTAAAAATGTACAACTGTCTATCAAATTGTGTTTTTCTATCGAAAAATTTTCGAGCTCGCTTCGCTCGCGTTTTCAATACCATTCCACGATATGATAATGGTGATATTCGGGTGGCGACTGCAGCAGCATTAGGTACTCTGTTGCAACGGTACTGCTGCGGCACTGTCAATTTTCGTGATAAAATGATGTGACTGATTTCCATTCACAGCTATAATGCGGCAATGAACTTCACTCAATTTACCAAAAAAATTCAATGTAATCTTGATGACCCTAGGGAGAGGGGGCACCATGGTCTAGAAATGCTTTGGGCATCAAAATATCTTAATCCGGCACTGGTCGTTTGCGGAGTCAAACGATTTGGGACTCGCAATTTATACGCATTACCATGCCTTCCCGAAAAAGATAGAATCATTCGCGAAAGTCTCGCAACGCATTGAAGTTACAAGGGGCACGTGGTGTTCCTCAGGAGTCTAAAGAAGACCACGGTGAGTGGCGCTCTAGCCAGGCAGGCCGCTTCGCTTTCGCTCGCGCGCGTATACCTTACTGTATCGTCCGATATACACCTACTACTCTGTCGTTTAAATCACGTGTAAAATTTTAATAAGGGCGAAAAAAACTATTGATTTTGGAGTATAATTTTATTTAGTGGTACCTAATTGTAACATATTTTATCTGGACTACAGTCCTCTAGCATATCCATCTGTCAACTTTACTTCAAGTTCCTCCTCCAGGGGTGAGGGAGAGGAATTAGGATTAGAAATTAGCCGCTTACTGACACAGACCGAATTCCACGCGGGCGGAGCCGCGGGCACAGCTAGTTATTACGTATGCGTCCCTGTTTAGCAAGCTTGTGTTACAATATACTATTGTCTTTGTTTATCAATATTTTCCTGCCCTCATATTATTTTCGAAGGCGACTAACAACGACTTTAAGTAATTATATTTAAGGTTGAAGATCTGGGCAAGAATTCGACACGTACTAATCTGACATTTCAAATCCACACCAAATCATCAGTTCATTGTATCGCATGTTCGTCGAATCGCATTCTATCGCAAACATGCGATCGAAAAAATAAGTAATAAAAAATCAACTTTGTTTTATTACTACTATACGGTTTATAATAACTTTGAACTCGGGGTATGTCGGTTAAGTCGGTTTGGTTTCGTTGTCACCTAACTGTGGATTGCTAATGTCAAATTTTGACAGGATACTATCGCTAGACTTTTTTGTCCATGGGCTTGGGCACCATCTTGGAGTTTTTGACGGCTGCTATTTGACTGATCACCAGATTTAGTAAAATTTAATACCAAAAAAATATATTTTACCACCCTAAAATAATCAATGATCACCAAAACTATAACACCATTTTAATGTGAAATGATTACAAATTTAATTACATTTTACTATCATTTTAAAGGAAATGACACCAAACTAATCATTGTTAACCCAAAAATTGTAAATGATTACCAAATTTCAAACCCCATTTTAATGTGAAATGATAACCAAATTTTTACATCTTGTTATCCTATTAAAGAAAATGACACAAAAATAATCATTGTAAACCCAAAAATAGTAAATGACCACCAAAATTAGAACTCCATTTGCTATCCTATTAAAGCAAATTACTCCAAAATAATCATTGTAAACCCAAAAATAGTTTATATTAAAAATGTGCAAATATTAAATATAATACTATTAAATTAATTAATCCACTTCGTCACCTTTTTCTAGTAGCATTTTATTTCTGTAACATTCGCAGTTCTAACCTAACCTAACCCACTTTTTTAGTAGCATTTCTTTTCTGCAAGGGTCGCAGTTCAAACCTAACCTAACCCATTTTTCTAGTAGCATTTGGTTTCTGTAAGGGTCGCAATTCAAACCTAACCTAACTCACTTTTCTGATAGCATTTCTTTTCTGTAAGGGGCTGTCCATAAATTACGTCATCGATTTTTGACGATTTTTGACCCCCCCCCCCCCCTATAATCATCCAAAAATCATGCTTCAAATGACCCCATTTCCTCCTACTTCATGCTACCGTCATCCGATGTCCAGACCCCCCCCCCCCCTAATTTGAAATGACGTAATTTATGAATAGCCCCTAAGGGTCGCAGTTCAAACCTAACCTAACCTACTTTTCTAGTAGCATTTATTTTCTGTATGGGTCGTAGTTCAAACCTAACCTAACCCATTTTTCCAGTAGCATTTCTTTTCTGTAAGGGTCGCAGTTCAAACCTAACCTAATCCACTTTTCCAGTAGCATTACTTTTCTGTAAGGGTCGCAGTTCAAACCTAACCTAACCCATTTTTCTAGTCGCATTTGGTTTCTGTAAGGGTCGCAATTCAAACCTAACCTAACCCACTTTTCTGATAGCAGTTTGGTTCTGTAAGGGTCGCAGTTCAAACCTAACCTAACCCACTTTTCTAGTAGCATTTCGTTTCTTTATGGGTCGCAGTTCAAACCTAACCTAACCCACTTTCCTAGTAGCATTTCGTTTCTGTATGGGTCGCCGTTGAAACCTAACCTAACCCACTTTTCTAGTAGCATTTCGGTTCTGTGAGGATCGCAGTTCTAACCTAACCTAACCCACTTTTATAGTAGCATTTCGTTTCTGTAAAGGTCGCAGTTCAAACCTAACCTAACCTACTTTTATAGTACCATTTCGTTTCTTTAAGGGTCGCAGTGCTAACCTAACCTAACCCACTTAACTTATAGCAGTTTAACTTACTTTTCTAGTAGCATAACGAAATGCTACTAGAAAAGTAGGTTAGGTTAGGTAGGTATGCGGTGCGGATACGGGGGGTTGAGCGGGAGGGGCTAGTAATTTTGGCATCAGTTTACTTTATTTGGTAATATGTATACATTTTTTGGTAATTGTTAAATTGTATATTTAACAGCGCCATCTATCTCACCTCTTACATACTTTTTAATAATGATCTACATAAACGTAAGTACCTACCTACTTAGTTCCCTACAAAGTGCATAGGTGGTGCTGTTATTAGTTTTAATTATTTTAGGCTAGTTAATTTGTGATGTACTCTTACACTTTCCAAATAGACACGATAAGAAGCACACGCTGTTTTCTCTCCGATTCCCTCAAGATCCTCCGACCTCCGCCCACGTGCCATCATTCTGGTGACCCCGACCCTAAAGAAGATACTTCTATTGAATACGCACGGAGTAGAAGCTGGGCGATGCGAGCCTAGCAACAACGAGACGGGAAAATCGAGCGGTAAGCATCCATACCGCCTTTGTGTTCCCGCATCGCCACGTGGGGGATCGAAGCGTTTTTGCCAGCGGAGAAGGAAACCTGGGTGCTACAATCGACACGATCTTCACATATGCGCAGAGAGCAACCAAAATCAATTGAAAAGTCACCGATTCATCAAACAACGAGCGAGTCGTGGCGAGCGACGACGCCACGAGGTCACCTGCAGAGGTCAAGCTTCAGAGAAGGGTTGAGAAGAGAGGAAGAAGGCTAAGAGCAGGTTTCTATTATCAAGTAAGTGGCTGGCAATTAATTAACGGGCTAAATTATTCGAAAATCCTTCAACTTTCGCGTTCTTATAACCTAACTGTACACGTGTTATACCTATTCAATTCTACAATCATATCTTACATTTAAATATGCCTTCATCGGACAGTGATTCCACAGAATCCACAGTTGTTGGGGATGTACAATTAAAAACTTTAATTAAAAAACGAGGAGTAATTAAGGGGAAGTTAACCTTATTTAAAAAATATCTGTCGAAACTTACACCTGCCTCATTAACTGCTGATCATATAATCGATTTAGAGTTACGTACAACTAGAATAACAAGTGTTTTCAAAGAGTTCGAAATTATTCAAGATAGAATCGAGACTTTAAGCGAAACTCTCGACGAGCATTTACAGGAAAGACAGACCTTTGAGAACACTTATTTCGAATGTGTGTCTTTAAGCAAAGGTTATTTAGCGCAGGCATCTAGACCAGGAGCCTCCACATCCCCCGAAGGCAACGTTCGCGAGGTCAGCGAGCCACGTGAGCACGATTCTATTAAATACCCAGATATTAAATTACCGTCTTATAATGGACAGGTTACGGACTGGATTGAATTTCGAGACACTTTCGACGCACTCGTCAATCAAACCAATCTAAAACCTATCCAAAAATTTAAATACCTAAAGGGTTGCTTAACTGACAGCGCACTGGAGGTTATCAGCTCATTGGAATTTGCCGAGGAAAGCCACGCCATAGCGTGGCAATTACTGTGCGAGAGATATAATAGCCCTAAGACACTCGTTTATAGCCATCTCAGAGCTCTGTTTAATATTGACACTTTACCTAATACAGCCACTGCCCTTAGATCCTTAAATGATAACATTTCGAAGCATTTGCGCATACTTAGATCAGTAAAGGTCCCTACCAACGATTGGGATTTGCTAATTGTTTTTTTCCTCAGTTCCAAACTCGATAAAAAATTGCAAACCAAATGGGAGGAAAAAATTAATTCCCGTGAATTGCCTACGTTACAGGACTTCAAGTCATTCTTGCGAACTCAAGCCGACCTCAGGGAGGCCGTGAGTCAAGCCGAGGCCTCGAAGACCGCGGCCCACGAGGCCCCGTCGCGGAAGGCGATGGTAACCACGCACCCTCCGTCCCATACCAACAGTAAGGTAACCCCTAAAAATAGTACCTATCGTAACCAATGTCCGAACTGTAAAGAGGCGCATTTCATAAACCAATGCCCGAAGTTTTTGGCTCTGAATGCAGCCACACGCATTCGTGTGGTAAAAAGATTAGGTCTCTGCTCCAATTGCTTAGGATCGAATCATATCGTACCAAACTGCCGCGCGAGTAACTGCAGAACATGTAAAGGTAAGCACCATACGCTCTTACACATTACACATACCGACACAACCGAGTCTAATCCACGACAATCGACACTTCATACTCCTTCAGAGACGCCGACTTCTGTAGATACGCAGTCAATCAATTTAATTACTAACCGACGACAATTGAACTCTGGTGGGGTTCCGCGCGATAGCAATCCACAAAACAAAGGTGTAATTTTGTCCACCGCCCGTGTAAAGGTACTTAATAAAGATAACCAACCAATTATTTTGCGCGCGTTGCTAGACAATGGCTCGCAATCGAACTTTTTAACCAAAAGTGCATACAATAAATTAAATTTACCAACACAACAATTAAACCTAGAGATTATAGGATTTAACGAAAAAATAACGAAAGTAGATCAATCATGCAACTTAATCATGCGGTCAACCGATGACTCATACTCAAAGAATTTGTCTTGTTTTATTGTATCCACAATAAGTAATTTACCCCAACACGCGGTTAGCGCTCGACAACTCAATATACCTAGGCGATTCCGTCTGGCAGACGAATTCTTTTACGAAGGTGGGGAAGTCGATCTGCTAATAGGAGCTGAGCATTTTTATCAGCTACTTTGTACCGAGCGGCATTATTTAGGTAACGGCCGACCAATCCTTCAAAATACCCAATTAGGTTACATAGTATCCGGCCCGTACTCGTGCAACTCAACCAACGTGCCACAGAGGGTGAGATGTAACTTTACTCAAACTCAGGCACTTCAGACCTTTTGGAATTCAGACAGCGAACATTCTACAACGGCGATACCAAATGATGAATACGTTCAGTGCGAGAAGGTATTCAATGAGCACTCCAGAACGTCTGATGGTAACTTTGTGGTATCTATTCCCTTTAAGGACCCGCCTACCGATCTGGGTCAATCGCGATCTGTAGTTTACAAACGATTTAAAACATTAGAATCCAAGTTCTCTCGAAATCCCGAATATAAGGAAAAATATGTTCAATTCATGAAAGATTTTGAAAATGCAGGACATATGGTTCAGACAAAAAATACTGAACACTGCAATTACCTACCCCATCATGCCGTGTTAACCCCCCATAAGCCCACGACACCTCTTAGAGTCGTGATGGACTGTTCATTTCAAACTAACAATGGAAAATCACTTAATAGTATTCAATACAAGGGTACAATAAACCAAGACGACTTAGCCAACATATTGCTAAGGTTCCGAAAAAATAAATATGTAATAAGTGCAGACATCGAACGTATGTACCGAATGATTTATATCAACCCCGACCAACGACATTTACAGTGTATACTATGGCGCGAAAATCCTACAGAACCTTTACGTACATACACACTTACAACTCTAAGTTTCGGTTTAAAAAGCGCACCCCATATAGCTACTCGGTGCCTACAGCAGCTCGCGCAGGAGTGCCAGGAGAAGTATCCAGAGGCAGCGGCCGCGATACGTGACAGCTTCTACATGGATGACCTGCTCCACGGAGGCGACGATGAACGTCAGGTCGAAGAAACAGCTGTTCATCTCAAGCAGATCCTGCAAGGAGCGAATTTTCACCTGCGAAAATGGAAATCGAATTCTGCCAACATATTGAAAACTGTAACTAATACCGATCCCACACACACTAACTCAACAACACCCATCTCACTCGCACACGATACGCATAAGGTGTTAGGGCTCGCGTGGTGTAGTACAAGTGACGATTTAATGTACCAATTTAAAGACGAACCAGTATCAAAGCCATTAACCAAACGAAAGATTTTATCCCTAGCCTCAGCTATATTTGATCCCCTAGGGCTTCTAAACCCGACCCTAATTATTGCTAAATTCATTATTAAAAAGTTGTGGGACAATAAATATCAATGGGACCAAAGTTTACCTACAGATGTTATAAGTGAATGGGAAACCTTCTATAAAAAGTTGTTTACGCTCAATTCACTACATATACCTAGGTACGCGCTTATCAGCGATTACATAACGTTAGAAATGCACGGATTCTCGGACAGTTCATTAACTGCATACGGTTGCGCTATCTACCTACGCACTATAGATATATATGTACGGACATATTTTAACACGATTACTATGCTCAAAAACAAGGGTGGCGCGTAAGGAAACTATACCTAAACTCGAACTTAGAGCGATGCTGCTACTCGCACAGTTATTTAAAAAAGTAAACAACGCCTTAAAGTGTAAATTTACCAAAGTATACTTATGGTCTGATTCAAATGTAGCTCTGGCTTGGGCAAAATCGCAACAACCGAATAATCTTAATTGTTTTGTAAAAAATCGAGTAATCGAAATTCAAGGCTTAAAAGCAATCAAATAACCATTTAGCAACAATGCTGCTGTAACAGCGCGCTTATATCATAATTCGGGTAATGGGGTTCAAACCGCTGTTATAGGAGCTGAAGTGTATTTACAGGTTTTATTCAAAATGTATTCAGCTTAGAGTACTTTTAAAGAGTTTTGAACTACATTAACAGCACAAGTCAGCCATGTTGACGTTTCAATATAGTCCGGTGGCCAACTGCATGAAACCCTACCTGACAAAAAAATAGAATAATCCTACTCTGTAGGGGTAGCTGACTTTTAGTAGCATCAACTGTTCTTGGTCGGCCGCGGCTTAATTTGGAAAATTTTGCGCTAATGGCAAAATAGTGGCACAAAAATTCATAAAAAAAAACCCCATCGTATAATATAATGAAACTTGCATGGTAGGATAGCTGCCTTTGAGGACAGCAAAACAAAACTGGTCAGCTACATACTGTGTTGGCAGGTTCTTGTGTCCGACCGAATTTGTGGTACCACGTGACAGCTACAATTTACCTCATCGAAAAATAGAATCAAAACAACTGATTATAATACCTACATTAAATTTGTTGACATATGTCTTGGTCGGCCTCACCTTAGCCTGACAGCGTTTTCAGTCCGTCCGCATTAAAAAAAAAGTCAATGGCAGCTATCCTACCATACAAGTGACATTCTATTTTTCGATGAGGTAAATTGTAGCTCACTTGGTACCACAAATTCGGTCGGACACAGGAACCTGCCAACACAGGATGTAGCTGACCACTTTTGTTTTTTTGATGAATATTTGTACCACTTTTTTGCCATTTGCGCAAAATTTGCCAAGTTAAGCCACGGCCGACCAAGAGCAGTTGAAGCTGCTAAAAGTCAGCTACCCCTACAGAGTAGGATTTTTCAATTTTTTTATCAGGTAGGGTTTCATGCAGTCGGCCATCGGACTATAAATCCATAAACATGGCGACATCACGTGCTATAAGTGTAGCAGTAAACGCAGTTACTCGACTTATAGTCGAATTAATGAGATATAACAGAAACTAGATCGTGTAAGCAAATTTTTACTTATTTTTATTAATATTTTTTTATTGAAATTTAAGAAAATAGGCGGCCCATGAATATATATGAACCAGTGCCTTTGGTTTTATCAATAAAGTATTTTTCGCGCTGGGTTTTACTGTATTACGTGTACTTACAGACAGTAAAAACTTATGTACACAATCACGGTAAAAATAAATGTCATGGATGACAGCAGTAAAAAATACTTAAGTACCTTTTTGTTTTATTAGACACGTGAAGACGATTAGGCCTCAAACTTAATCAAATAATTGAAATATAATCGCTTACCTGAGATCGTTTTTAGCACATATTAGTTGAATAAAAGCATTTACTGCACTCTTACACATTTAAAATGCCGAGTTTTACGAGAACCTTTACGAAACATTTTTGCTGAGAAAAAGCAGTGCGGCTGCTTTTATAGAACACTTTTACTGAGTAATAGTAAATTGCTAATGTTTATAGAACAAATAGTCGAGTAAAAGCACTATCGTTGCTATTAAAACACTAGAAGTGCTTTTATCCACTTTTACTCAACTCTTACAGCATCGATTTGCTTCTTATACAGCGCTTACTCGATTTTTATAACACTTTTAGTCTGTATAAGTGCGCCTTTTCGCGTTGAGTAAACGCTTACATGACTTTTACTCGACTGTTTTTACACCGTTTATAGCACCAAAAAGCGAAAATAAAAACGTGCTCTCAACTTTTATAGCACATAGATTTGCTAGTTGGGCGGTATCGAGGCGCAGATATTTAATCGGTTCCGTACTATTTTCACGCCATAAAATGACCTGTAAATATCTATAATTTTCGTTTACTAGGATTTGGCGATACATTTTTTCAGTATCTCCGATCAAAACATATTCATGTTGACGAAAACGAGTGAGAATTGAAAAAATGTCATCCTGTATTGTTGGTCCAACCATTAAAATGTCGTTCAACGACAGACCCGACGACGTCTTTGCTGAAGCGTCAAAGACGACACGACAACGTGTCGTGGACGATTTTTCGCGTAAAATTGGGTGGTGGGCAAGAAAATTGGCCACTTGCGGCTTTTCTATTGGCGTAAGGTGCCCTAAATCTTGATATTCGCGGATAAAATCGCAATATTGTTGTTTTACGTGAGGTTGCCTTTCAAATAGTTTTTCTAAGTAATGCAATCGTTTTTTAGCTATATGAAATGAGTCACCTAATTTCTCGGGTGACTCCTTTAGAGGCAAACTCACGCAAAACCTACCGTCGGGCAATTGGTAGGTATTTTCGACGAAATGAGCTTCGCATGCTTCTTCTTCGGCTGTCCACTTCTCCTGCTGTGGCAGCTATTCTAGTTCCCAGAACTTCCTTAACTGGACGCTGATTTCGTGGCTGAAGTTACAAGTTACAATGAACTTTATTGCCTAGCTCATTATTATTATTATTTGAGATAAAAGTGGTTGGACAGACAACAAGCCATCCGAACTGCGAGTTCTGTAAGAACGGTTTATTTTTTCCTAGCTTTATTTGTTATTGTATAAGGAGACCCCAAAAAACTTCGCCCCCTAGTAACAATTCTACTTCAGAGGGACAATAAAATGACTCATCCGCCAAATCTACGTTTTTAGGTATCTTTAATGATGAAATATCGACCTCGTTTTCCGGGACTTCGTTGCCTATATCATCGACTACGAAGCAATTTATAGGTATTTTCATTGACCTATCCCTGGATTGCACTTCTATTGTGCACCGTCGTATCGTTGTAAAAGATAATTTTCTCAAATATGCAATGAAATATTGATGTTATGTTCCTTATAATAGGCTGCGAAGTATGACGTTTCAGGTGCGGCTAGGACAAAAGGTCGTTAATGGAATTTCATACACATCTTGCAGGCCTAGGCCGGCAAAGTCCTCTTTTTTAATTTTCATTTCACAGATATTTGTGACACAGCATCGTGGCATTCATCCATTAAAAAAAACTAGAGGCAGTATTTGCTTTATGGTTCGTAATGACACTCTGCCACTACGCCTATAAAAAAAAAAACAAAAAACAATGTTTGCTATAATTTGCAGTTTTATTTGTATAAAATCAACATGAACTTAATAAATAATACATTCTATAATTTTATACTTTTAAATTATAAATTTAACTACACAAATAAAAACATTTAAAATATTTCATCTAAACTTTAGCGGTAAAAAGGTCTACTCAAACACGCGTAGTAAAATTTTTTAAATTGTTATGGAGGTAAAGTTGAAAAATATTCATTCTGTTTTATTGGATTTATGGTGCGTTGTTGATTTTTTGACCTTAATATGAGTTCCGACGAAATAATGAAATTAATATTAATTGTAATCGTAGGTGTTGGAATTGGCAGCGTAAGCAGAATTTATTTTAATAACTTGCTGCCTCTGCCGCCAAGTCAAAGACGAAGTATGTATATGGTTGCTTATGGCAATTTTATTATTTGAGAAACTAAGAAAAATGGCTTACAGTTTATTAGAAACAGTTTGGTGGCATATTTTAAATGAATGTAACTACAAATTCGTCAACACTGTGGAAATTATACTTATTTACTCCATGCATAAAGCAACGATGTATGTGAAACATGATATCAACGTGAAAGACTATGTACCTAAACTTATGTGACGAAAACGACAGTCAGACGGATACAAGGCGAAAAAATCAAAGATACATGAAAATATACGGGTAGTAAAAATACACGACTCGTGTAAAACATACGCGTGATAATGATATAGGTACGTGTTGGTTATATTTTGGGTGTAGTTTACTTTTATTTTTTTTCTATAAATAAAACTTGGGTTTCGTGGATTTTTTATTTTATTTATTTCATTGCATGTTTGAGAAAAGCACTATACATACCTCGGCGGGAAATGGGGTTGCCCGCGCTCAGACCTATCCGGCCTCGCTTCGCTCGGCCGTCTATATGTCTTCGGCCGGCAACCCCTTTCGTCCCGGCCTCTGTAGTAATGTACTATTATTAATACCAAAGACCTCAGTCTCATATTCAACACAAGGAAGATTTAACTTTTCCTGTAATGACTTTTTTTATAAAAGAAGATTCACTTCCATTATCAAGTAACGTACGTACGCGATGGCATTGATTATTTTTGTTCACAATATCTACCATGGCCGTTGCTAACAACACCTGTGTTGCGGCCGACGAACATAATGATATCGGAACTGTATTTTTTACTGGGCTGTCACCTGTTGTTGAGGTGCTAGCCTGAGACGTACTAGCCTGAGAGGTACTAGGTACCTGCGCGTTTGGTACATACGTTCGATGTAATAACGAATTATGTTTACGTCCACATACTTTACATGGATTCGCTCGGCATTGAAATGCGCGATGACCACCTCGAAAACAGACTGGACATACCTTTAACTTATATATTTCGTCACCTTTTACTTCTGGTGTCATTTCGAGAAATTTATTACACGTGTAAATACGGTGGTCACCTTTGCATATCAAGCACGACGATTGAGGCGAGCTGGTTGTCGTTGGGTTCGAAGCGGTTGCGACAAATGTGTTTTGAATTTTATCTAATTTCTTTTGAGGTTGTTTTTCAGGCCTTTCAACGTTATTGCAGCTTCGAGCCAATGACTCCAGTATGTCGGCTCTGCTACGAAGAAAGTCAGTGAACTCAGATAGCGTCGGCGAGTTTTCTAAACTGTTTCGTTTTTCCTCCCATTTTCTAAATGTGATCGGGTCAAGCTTGGAGGAGCAAAGAAAAACAATAAGCGTATCCCAGCAATCTACTTTCTCGCCGAGGCTCCCGAGTGCTCGTAAATTCTTTGTTACATTATCAATTAAGTTACGCAAACACTTATCTGACTCCCTTGTCAAAGACTCTATGCGGAATAAGGACTGCAAATGGTTATGAACCAACTGACGCTTGTTGTCGTACCTATTACACAGTAAACTCCAAGCGACGGCGTAGTTGGCGGCAGATATTTCCAAAGATTTAATTACAAGCGCGGCGCTGCCCTCCAGGGAGGTGCGCAGATAATAGAACTTATTTATTTCATTTAAAGAACTATTATTGTGCACAATAGACGTAAAAGTATCTCGAAACTCAAGCCATTTTCCATAATTTCCATCGAAGGACGGCAGCTTAATTTGGGGAAATTTAATATTAATTTGCTGGCTTGAATTTCGGCCACTAACATTTCCATCGTCAGCATCAGCAAACCTTTGCTTGTGCGTATCTATAAATTCTTGCGCGCAATTGATAAGATCGAAGAAATCGTTTTCAATCTGTATATGTTCTCTCAGCTGATCGTTATCGCTGGTTATCGATTCTATCTTTTCGCGTAAGTCATCAAAATTATTGAAAACAATTTCAAATCTGCTCAACCGCAATGCTGGCTCATTAACTTGACTAGAAGTAATATCTGTTTTGCTCTCAAATTCCGCATATTTATTTTTAAACACAGTTACTTTACCCTTAATTACACTACGCTTTTTTAATAAGTCTTTTAACTCTGCTTCAGACATTGTGATGAACAATTAGTAATAAAAATGTTATAAATACCGTTTAATCCGGCAAACCTTGCAGTTCAGATTCAAAGTTTCAAACCCGTGCAGCGTTGATAGTCTTAAAAATGTGCAATCACGCCGATGGAGTGGCCGATGCGCGCGATCTTTTGTTCTCCGCGTGGCAACAGCCCGGCCGCTCGACTTGTTTACGCAAAACCTGGAATAGTCGGCGAGTGCAATAAGTACGTATGCAACTACGATGCAAATTTATTTTTATTGATAGCTAAATGGCTATAATTAATTAAAGGGGTTCGATCTTTTACTTATATGTCTTACTTTTGTACAAAAAAGGGTAAATTTCCACTAAATTTATATCTGAATTAATTATTTAAATAAAGGGAACGCTAAATTAACTTTAAATGTAAATGAAATGAGACGCACTTTAGAATTAAACTACTTGTTGCCTAAGTGGCCACGTGCACGTGTCATATGCAACCTTAACGGTACTTGCTCAGATGAGACTTTCTGTGGAAAGGAATTGGAATGAGTGGAAAAAGAAGGAACGGGCACTCCCCTGAAATATGTAGACCAGCAGGCAGGAGTCCGCTTCGCTTCCACCTCACGCCTCCTCTTCGTGGACCTCGTGGTTGCAGGTTACGTCGTCTTTAGGTATTGCGCCTCCGCGCAATGTCCTGTCACACTGAGAGAACAATCATCACCAGGAATTAATAAACAGTTCTGTACTGGGGGAAAAAATGAAGTTTTAGTAGTAATCATGGAAGTTTCACTATTTCTGTAAAATTTATTTATTTCTACAAACAGCTCAGCAATACTAAATCTAATTTCAGCAAACAGACTTTAGTAAATGGAGCATTAAACAAAGTTCGAATTTGTTACAATCCATTTTTATTACTACTAAAATTCTCCGATTTTTACTAGTAAAGTTTGTGATTTTTGGAAAAAAGCATCTGTGATTTCAAGTTATGATTTTAGTAAATGTCTCACTTACATAGTTTTGTAATATCTAAAAAACGAGTTCGCGGGAATAACATTACCCCATTTAAAATAACAATTCAGTTGTTACTATAGCGACATCACAAAGTTTACTGGTATTTAGTAGATAGACTTGTTGTGTTTATGTTCATTGTTGTACCAATCACTAAACGAGTTTTGTAATACCAACACAGCGAAACGAATGTTAGTGATTTTAGTAAAATTTACTACTTGCTACGTTCATTTGGTTAGAGTTAGTATTGTGTCGGATGTCGGGCGGGCGTGTCTCGTGTCTTCTTTGTTTAAAACATACTTAAGTTCAATAATAAATTTAGGATATATTGTGGGCCATGGACATATTAACCCGCGACCTACTGTGTAGTTGGGGTCTACAGGAATATATTGTTCTGCAACTTCGAGCTAGCTGTTGTTATTCTAGTGATAATGACATCAAAGGTAAATCTAAACTGTTTGCAATTCCAACCTCCCTAGCACAGGTGCGCCGCGAGAGCATGTTGCGCGCGTAATAACTACTAGTCTCTTTCTGACTGTATGAATAAGAAAGGAATGGGTAGAATATCTCGACAGGCTTTTATAGTGCCTCTTTAGTACAGAGATATACTACCAAATGCTTTTTTATTCATACAGACAGAAATAGAGACGGGTAGCTACCACGCGCGCGACATGCTCTCGCGGCGCCCGTTTGCTAGGGGCGGAGGAATTGCAAACAGTTTAGTTTTTGCCTGTGACGTCATTATCTCTAGAATAACAACAGCTAGCTTGGAATCGCAGTACAGTTTAGTAAAACCTATGACGTCATCGTCTCCGATATTGCTAAAGCACGCTTAGAATTACTAAACGGTTAGTTTTCACCCATGACGTCATCACCTCCGATATTGCTAAAGCACCTCTCGGAATAACAAAACCAAATTTCTGAAATTACTCTAGCATACTTCAAATTACAAATATAGAAGTTGTATTTCCTATTAAACGGAAATTGCAAAAGTCAATTTGTTCCTATTAGTTGACTCTCCTTGTCCCCGGATTAAGTTTTATTTTTGTAATTCTAAGTGTGTTTTTGTTAGTTTTTTGTCTCAGTGCACGGTCGCCAAAAATTTATGTACTTATAATCTCCTACGAGGAGCTCTTCAATAATTTACACCATTGATGATACAAACTAATTTTAATAACGTTTTTGGAAAATTTACAATAACTTTATAATGAGTGTGTCAACGTGACCGCGTTCGGATTGCGTCTGTTGTCGGGAGGTGGGGCGCATCCCACGGTGCCGCCCGCTGTTGGTGCACAGTGCTTTACTGTGTCTAAACAGTGCTCGAATGGTAATTTGGGTGCACTGAGGCTGAGGGGTGGCGGTTCGCTGTCGCGAGAAGAAAAGGGTCGTTCTGACAGCGAATTGACCCCAAAAGATTCTAGAGCAGCCACGGCGGAGTTGCCAACGACGGTAACTCCCCCACAGGGTGAACTTTCGGAGCCCTCAACGAGTACAGGGTTACGGAGTCGACTGAGGAGCCGGAGATCGCTCCCAGACATCCGCGTGTCTTTAACCCGCTGTGACTCTCCAGCTCCGAAGAGTAGCTCCACGCAGTTGCAGACTGCGTCAGTAAAAGAAAAAGAGACGGAAGCCTGTGGTGGTGAAAACGAGGTAAATGTAGAAGAGTCAGCTTTGATAGACTGGCATAGAGATGAGCGAATTGAGTCAGACTCGGCCATGAGCTGCGACTCACTGAGTGACAGTGACCGACGGTTTAGGCGGAAACGCAATCTGAGCGGTTCTGGGTCGGAATCAGACGGGACCGCCGAGAAGAAAAAGACGCAGCCCACATCAAAGCGGGATCGTGGTCACGCCATAACCATCTGGCAAGTACGCGGGTATGGCCCAGACCCGAGAAGATTACAAAGCAGCAAATGAGCAATACCGGCGGCAAGAAGCGGAAAAGGCTGAGGCAGAGCTGGAATGCATGACCATCCGCATGCGGCCAACTGTGGAGCGAAGTGTAGCGTCTGGTACAGAGGTAGAGAGCCAGCTAATGTCGGACCTTAACAAGCAAGTTCTTGACAGCGTGGCCGTGGTTAAAAAAGTGGTAGCTACGTCCGGGAACTTAAAAGGCACCTACCAGCGGAAGCTGAAGGATGCGGCCACTGCGATTACTGATTTCGCCCAAGTGATGCTAGAACGCACCACCACGGATGAGACCAAATTGCTACAGCGGACTGTCTCCCGTCTGCAAACACAAATAGCGGACCTTCAAAAGGAACATGAAGAACTCAGAAATGAGCTGCGACTCGCTAGAGCAGCCCCGTCCCCGTTGACACCGGCCTCACAGCAGTCGCTCGTGGCACCATCTAACGTGTCCCAAGAGGAGGCCGAGCGCACGATAATGATGAACGTGGGCACAATGGTGAACGCCCGCCTGGAAGCCTTAGAGGACAGGCTCCTTCCAGCTAAAACTGTGCGGCCACCGCTGGCCGCAGACAAAACAAAAAAGACGGCCCAACCTGCATATCAGAAGGACAACAGGCAGGCTGCAACACCTCGCCCAGTCCTGACGGAACAACCTACCGCTGGACCTAGTGGGCTAAATAAATCAAAGGCACCCAATGGTGTGCAACCATCTTCTGCTCCTGGGAATGAGGGGAAGAAAACGACAGCAAAAAAGGGCAAGAAGAAGAAGGGAAAGACTGCTCAACCTGCGGATGCACCGCGTGAGCCTCGTCCATTACCACCTGCTCCGGCTAACGTGGACGAGACATGGACAAAGGTGGTTAAAAAGGGCACAAAGAAGAAGGCAACAAGTCCTCCAACGCAGCAAGCAGCCCCCAAGAAGGCACGTAAACTACGCCCTCCACGCTCAGCGGCGATTGTCCTCACGCTGAAGCCGGAAGCTGAGGGAGCTAAAACTACCTACGCGGACATCCTTAAGGAGGCTAGATCTAAAATCGACCTAAAGGAACTACAGATCGAGGGAGTCCGGTTCAAACGAGCAGTCAGGGGCTACCATTATTGAGGTCCCCGGGGCGACCAGCAGCGAGAAAGCAGATGCTCTCGCGGATATATTGAGGGAGAAATTAAATAACGAGGTTGTCCAAGTCTCCAGGCCTACAAAAACCGCTGAAGTCCGCATCTCAGGGCTGGATGACTCTGTCACGCCTGATGATGTGAGAAAAGCCGTGGTCAAAGTGGGTGGGTGTCACATAGACCAAATAAAGTGTGGCGAAATCCGCCAGGACTTCTCAGGCCTAGGTTCCATTTGGGTCCGCTGCCCAATTACGGTGGTTAAAAAGTTGACTGACAGCGGCCGACTGATTGTTGGATGGGTATCGGCAAGGGTCCAACTGCTGGATCAAAAGCCTATGCGTTGTTTCCGCTGCCTTGAAGCAGGCCATGTCCGCGCGCAGTGTCAGGCTCAAGAGGACCGCAGCGACCTGTGCTACCGCTGCGGACAGTCCGGCCATAAGGCGGCCACGTGCTCTGCCGCACCGCACTGCGCTGTTTGCGCGGCGGCCAATAAACCGGCAAGACACACAATTGGGAGCAAGACATGCTCTGCTTCCAAAACCAACAAGAAGGGGAAGAAGAATGGCGATGGCTCCCGAGCCCCCTCGCAATCCGTCCACCAACCCGCCACTGATGCAGTCGAGGGTGAGCAGGCAGCGCCAATGGAAACCACATAATAATGGCGTTAAAATTTGTGCAGGTGAATCTCAACCACTGCCTCGATGCTCAGGATCTCCTTTGTCCTTTTCCATTGTCGATGTAACCTTTGTTAATGCTGCCTTGGCCCGTCGTATTCAGGGTTGGGAGGTGCTTGAGAGTGTAGAGTCCTTATCCGACCATCGTTACATACAGTTCAGGGTCTCCGCACTCGCTTTGCAAAAATATATTAAATATCGCTCCTTGAGAAACATAACGTCATTATCCAAAAAATGGGGTTTTTGAGTTAATAACGCCATCTAGCTCGTATGATCGTAACGCACGCAATACGAAGACACCTATCGCCCTAGCTCTATTAGAACCGCCAGAGGGCGCTAATGTCGTTATGGCGAATAGAGGGAATAGGTGCCTGTCTCATAGGAACAATGTCATTAAAGGGAAGTAAATTGTATTTTTTTGCTTAGTGACGGTTTTCTATGAGATTCAATGGAAAGTACGTCAATTTACATAAGAAATAGTGTATCTATACGTACTATGTCACTTTAAACTTATAATATGGTATCAAAATCAAAACTCAATTTAAAGCAATATCGTACTTTTCCCTTTAAGGACACTTGTACTTTTGAATTTAATAGAATAGTATAACGTTTTGAAATAAGTAAAGTGACATTATACCTGTAATGACGGTTTTGCTTAAAACCTAAAGCCATAATGCTGACTAAAAATAAAAACGTACTGTTCTTTTACTTTAAGTGACATTGTGATTTTAAGAAGCTGACAGAAGTTTTAGCAGGTCGATCGTCATTATCTGTGTAGTGTCAATATGCTAGCTTAGTTTACCATAGCGACAGTTGGCATGCGAAAAATGTCGTTTTAAGCTTAAAGCCATTACAACTGGTACAGAACGCTTATAACGGTGTGGTTAAGGAATGTCACTCGTTGTTTAATGTCACTGTGTTGTATTTTTTCTATAAGGTTCATAATAGAGTTGTATTATGGGTACCTACTAGACGACTATTTATAATTAGATAGATATAGCCACATTACGAGCCCTATTGATCTAACTGTGGAACTATAGGTTGGTATGTGTAAGATTCCCATATTTATTAATTATAATATAGCATTATTTATGTGTTGTGTGATACTTTTTCATTCATCAAAATTAGCAAGTTATTTTTGTGATGTCTGTTATGTTACTATTTTATTTCTGACAAGGTGACACAAAACACACATTAATTATTATTATCACTAGGTAGGTACTTACCTATTAATTACCCATAAAACTATTGTTCTCTTACAGTAGAAAATGTCTCAATGTGTCTTGAATGACAAAAAAGTTTAAAGCTATTTTAATAAAGTTAATACTACTGTTTTAGTTGAAACTGTTAATAAAGTTAATACTTATGATGATGAAGAATTCGTACCTCCTTCAGAAGAGCTAGTTCTAATAACGTAATGTGTCGCTTGTGAGTTTTTTGTTGTTTTTCCGGGTTGGTTTAATTTTGCTACTGACTGTTTCTAAAGTATTTATAATGTTGTTATTTTGAATTTGAACTTCTGAATGTGTATTTGTGGTATCTCTTCTTGTAAGGTGTTAAAATTACTTTCTAAGTTAAACTGATCGTGGTTACAAATAAGAGTGTGTTTCTGTTTAGGTATTTTGCCTATTTATGAATTAATTGCTTACGGTGGATTGAAGTCTTAAACTTTATTTTTGCTCTCACGGGTCTGTGATCGGAACTAAATTTAAACCTATTGATGTACCTAATACCTACATAAATAAATATCTAATTAAACTTTTGTCATATGAAAATATTATTATATAAGTAGTCATCAATTTCGTGTGTGATATTCCGCCAGGCGAAGTCCGGGTCCAGCGACTTTGAAGTTTTTTTGAGAAAGAAGGAATTACTTATCTACGTTCATGTTTCAACCAAAGGCAAATGGAATACACCTAGAACTACGGTCGTTTCTGCTGCCAAGGCCATATGTGGTCCAAGTATGTATGTGTGCTTGATCTGACTTCACCAAGGACAATGGTCCATGTTTTCTGCTTTTCATCAGTAGATTTATTTAGAGGGTCATAATCTCGTAATACTCTTCAATCTTATCATCGCAATGTGTAGATGTTGATGCGTAGGCTTTGATTGCGGTTAAGGTAGGTATATAGCTTTGGGATTTGGGATATGCTTAACGTCAACACAGCCACCTTGTCGGAGTAATTTGATAATCCGACAATGTTGTCCTGCCACTTCTTTTTGACGACAAAGCGTGTGGGTATCTTCCGTCGGGTAGTTTCAAAGTAGCGCCAATAACAGAAAAGCTAACGGAAAAACGTCTGAGGTGGTACGGTCATGTACAGAGGCGTCCTGTAGACTACATGGTTAAGGTAGCGCTCGATATTTCAACGACGAAGCGAGGACGTCGAAGACCACCTGCCACCTGGCTGACGACGGTTCAGCGAAACCTGAAAGACCTCAATATAGACGCCGACGTTGCACTCAATCGTGCAGAATGGAGGAAAAGAACAGGGAAGGCCGACCCCAAGTACCTAAATGAGAACAAGGCCTAGCAGGATGATGATGACGTGGGTATCTTCCGCCCGGGGATTCTTAGCACCACTTTTACAGGGTACTTAGTGCCGTAACGAGGAGTCGTACATGTCAAATGAGATTGGGCCATAAGCCCACCATGCTGGTTCAGTGCGGGTTGGTGGATCGCCAGAGGCTTGTTTGGTATTCCACAGGGTGACCACGTGCAGGAGAGGCTGGTCTGGGGTCCGTTACATGACATTCGGGCCTCTTACATCGCATCCCCCAATTATTATCCTCCCCTTTGTTTATTTACTTTGGTAATTTTTGATCGTAAAAATATAGCCAAACAAAACAAGCTAAGAATACTCTAGTTTTAAAGAAAAACTAGTCTTATTTGCTAATTTTTTAAGACTGAAAGTCGCTTACTTTAGTAAATATTAATTAACATCCATGTAAAATGATTCTATTTGCGCTTTTTCTTTGAAATAAACGTTAAGTTATATCAAATAACTGGATATAGTGTCACTGTTCCATAAATTGAATCAATATTGCGAAGTCGTCATGTGACATTAAGCAAAACTAAACGGAATAGTGACATTACAATTTTCTTTTAATTGAATTATCTTAGAAATTAAACAAAAAAAACACAGTTTACTCAAATGACTCACAAGATTAGTTTAAAATCTAACAAAATATAGCAAAAAACTCTTTCTTTTATCTCTAGTACGGCAGTTTTAGACGTTTGAAGATTTCGAAAATTTTAAAGCTCTGTACCCAAAAAACACGTTTTTCGCTTAATGACACTGTGTTTCTCAAGGAGCGATATGTTACCTATTGAAAACCAAATGGTGTGAAAGCTAACTTCTTGAACGTTAAATTGGATAATAATTTAAAAAGACCATAAGCGATGTTGTTTAATGTGTGGAATAGGTAGTAGATTCTAGTGTTTGTCAGTTAGTCAAAGTTAATGTTAGGTTAGTTTGTTAGTGGTTTTGTCTTTATGTTGGGAAATGGGTTTTGTTTGGAAATGTTAGGTTAGTTTCTTAGTATTAGTGTTAGTGGTGGGTAGTAGAGGGTTAGTGGGTTTTTGAAATGTTAGGTTAGTGGGTTGTTTTGTTTTAAACGAAGCTAAGTAATGATATTATGATGTTAATGTTAGTGTTATTGTTAGTTATGGGTGGTGGCGGGTTAGTGGTTTCTTTTGTTTTAAACGAAGCTAAATAATGTTATTATGACGTCAATGTTAGTGTTATTGTTGAGGTGGTTTTATTTATTTATTTAAGTTAATTGCAAAGATGGAAATAATGGAATGCACCCCCGTGTTAGTTATTTAATGTTGCTGATTGTATAAAGTTTTTTGAGTTAACCATGCGACGCGTTATATGTGTATTGTTTGTTTAAATTTTGTTTATTTGTTTTAATTAACGAATGATGCACTGGTTGAAATTATTGATGGATATTAGAAAATGTTTTTGCTTTATTACTTGTTTTATTTTAATTAGTTGTTAATACTTAATTTTATCTATATGTATGTTTTATTACTTGTTTTATTTTAATAAGTTGTTGATATTTAATTTTATCTATATGTATGTTTTATTACTTGTTTTATTTTAATAAGTTGTTGATGTTTCATTTTATCTATATGTACATATATAACCTTTTTTTTCTTTTTTACTGGGAAAAAAATATTTTTTTTTGTTTACTTTAAAATTAATTACTTGTGGTTAACTGGTGAATATATATTTTTTTACATATATTCATGTTTTGTTTTTCGTCATCAAGTAGTAATCGTAAATTAATTATAATTAATAGATTAATAGATAGTAGAATTTGGAATATCGGTCGCAGACGTATCTGCATGTTTAAATAATAGTTTATATATTATTAAGATTATTGATTAGTTTTAATAGATTATACTCAATGTTAATTTTTGAGAGAGAGAGGAAAAAAAAATGTGTAAAGAAAATTATTTAGTTTGATGTAGGTACCTTTGTCCAGTCTTCATCCTGGTCTTCTATTGTAGTATTATTGGTGGTTATGGTTGCTTGGATGTGGCGTGTGTCTCGCCCTTTATTCTTCTTCCTTGACGTGTTGGCTTGGTGGTGTTGCTGAGTACGCTGTACTGGCGTGGTTGGCGGTTGAGGTCGATGGCGGGTATGTGGCTGCTTCCTTGTCCATTTTGCTGTTCTTGTTGGCTGTCCCTCAGTATTTAATATGATTGTTACCGTGGTTGTATTGCCGCACTGGGCTGAAGCTGTGCTCGGTTCCATAGTTGTTCAGGGTCGTAGCTACGCGACGCGGTCTTGTGCTGTGCTTAGTGGTGCTGGCTAGCTGGCTTGCTGGGTGTCTGGGTGGCTGGCTGGCTGGCTGGATGGCTGGGCGGCGCAACTTAGACGATTCCAAAGGTGGTGATACCAGAACTGCTGAGCAGTTCCACTGGCAGGGTCGCCATGTAATGTGGAGCGTTCGGGTAGTAATTAATACTAGAAAATCTGCTGAATACTGAACATCTTTATTGAGTAAATTGGTGCTTATATACTAGTGGCCTACGTGAGTGGCGTTTAGGTGACCTTTATGAAAATGTAATTAGAATTATTGTTTATTTTATTAAATATATTTTCTATTTATTAAATGTCACCTTAAATGTCACATGACGTGTTGACCTTAATACTCAATACGTCATGTCTCTACTCACCGTACACCAGGTACTCTGAGCGGTCCAATTAGTCAGTCACTGCCAGGTGACGGTCCAAAATGGGCACTAAAACGCCTAGACAGGGAGGCATTGGTTCTTGCTGCTGAGGTCCAGGCATGGAACCCGACTCCGGCGTATCCAATAGATGTAGACGAGGAGGCGAAATGGCTCGGCGAAGCAATGTCGAACATTTGCGATGCAGCGATGCCCCGAGCCAAGCCTCTTCCTCCTAAACGTCAGGTCTACTGGTGGTCTCCGGAGCTCACGCAACTCTGAGAGTCATGTGTTGCGGCGAGGCGCATTTACAGTCATCAGCGAAGGCGCAGGCTCCGGGATCCTGCCCGGGAGACAGAACTATATGCAACATATAGAGAGCGTGCAAAAAGCCTGAAGATCGCTATAAAGCAGGCAAAGGAGGGCTCATATCGGGATGTGGAAGCATTTATTGACGCAGTAGACGCCTATAGTGAATGCGCACAGGTTTCGGATACAAATGTCCTGCGCGGTCTGGCGTACCTTCTAAAAGAAAACGCGGCGACATGGTGGCAGGGTGTGAAGCAGCAAATTACTTCATGGCAGCAGGCTAAAGAGAATCTTATAAGTGCCTACGGTGATCGCCGCCCCCCATATAACCATTCCAGTCGCAGAATCATCAAAGTGGTAACTAAATGTCAGATGTGTCGTAACAGAGTCCACACAAGTCTAGAATTTTTTCGAAACAAAGTGCCGTCGCCGTGTGTACACATTTCCGTAACAAGGTGTCGACACATTGTGTGCACTTTGCGTGCGGTTTGCGACTAAATCTGACAGCAAATGTCAATATAAAATACCTCTTGAAAACCAAGGTTTGTCAAACTACTATTAGTGTCTCGTGTGCTCGTAATTCTAGTAAGTCATCATGGGCGATGCAAATGATAATAATCGACCAAAACCATATAAACACCCAACACCCGTCAACCTTTTACAGAAAAGTTTTTAAAGAAATGCAATACCTACGCTACTTAGGTCAGGCAACGAATGCTCAAAAAATCACAATTTTTGACTTGGTTTGGACAAGTTAGGAGGTGAACATATCAAAAGTTCCCGGCCGTAGCCCTTGAGCGGGGGGGAGAGAGGGGGCTTTGAAGGTCCCATTTTCCGGTTTTTCGATTATATCTCGGAAACTATGCATCTTAGCGACATGGCCACTTATACAAAATGTAAGTTAATTTAATTTGTTACAAGTTTATTCAGTCAATTTTTTGATATGTTGAATAGTTTTTGAGATATCCGCTCTTGAAAGTTTATTTAGGGCTCTCAAATTTATCTTGATATATCTACATCAGTGAAGGTGCTAGGCCGTGTTTGGTATCGTTTTCGTATAAATCTGGGGTGCTGAATCCATTTATGGTATCACATTGACACCATTCCACAAAATTAAAAAAAAATCTTTTTAGGGTTCCGTACCTCAAAAGGAAAAAACGGAACCCTTATAGGATCACTCGTGCGTCTGTATGTCTGTCCGTCTGTCACAGCCTATTTTCTCGGAAACTACTCGACCAATTAAGTTGAAATTTGGTACATATATGTAAATTATGGACCCAAAGACGGACATGTAAGGTAAACAAATTAATTTTATACCCAAAAAAACCTATTAGAAATGTGCAGTCAAGCGCGAGTCGGACTTAATGTACGGAACCCTTAATACGCGAGTCCGACTAACACAAAATAAAGTATTTTAATAAGTTTATATGTTTTTACTTCGGAATGGTGTCAATGTGATACCATACCTAAATTTGGTACTGCGAATTTATACGAAAAAGATACCAAACATGGCCTCGTAGCTTTACTGATGTAGAAGTCAAGATAGAATTGAGAGCCCTAAATTCTTATTACTTGGCCTAACTTGTGTAGAAGGAAAAGGAAAAATAAAAGTCTTCGGCAGGAATATAAGACACAAATATATATTTTTTGAGTTACTATTTCAATCATCAAGCATAAACATACCTTGATTATATTATTCTAGTGAGATCCTCATAGATAAACAAAAACATTTAAAATAATTGGCCAAGCACGAAGTCAAGACTACGGTGTTCAGAGCACCGTACCACACATCCCTAGGTGGTTTTAAGTTTGGATACTTTTAATACTAATTTATCCCATATATTTTATTCACGAGGAAATAAGTACGTAATGTCTGGGAGCTTTGGGACCTTGGAGTTTGGACTTTTATTATAGGCCTCTGGTGGGCTAGAGTATAGGTAATGTAGAAGTTATAAAGCTTACCTTAGATACATATATTTTTTTGAGCTTAGAGATTTTATTTACCACCTTGTCGGGTTGTTTGATTTATATATCCATACCAAATTACAGCTTTCCAACACTAACAATCAACCTCATCTTGGAGGTGTAATGAGGAAAAATCGTAATAGTCTCATTTCGGCCAACCGAAGTCAAGTAAGTCTGGTAAGTGTTGCTATTAGAGCGCTTACACTTTTGTGTTTAGTAGCACAGACCCTTGTCTTTAAGATTGACCACCAACTATAATCCATTGGATTTAAATCAGGCGAGTAGGGTGCCCACTCTTTTGAACTTATGAATCCGGGAAAATTTATCTTTGCACCACTGCTAATTTTCCCTGATTCATAAGTTCAAAAAATTGGTCACCCTACACGTCTGATCTAAATCCAATGGATTATAGTTTGCAGTCAATCTTAGAGACTAGGACATGTGCTATTAAACACAAAAATATTAACGCTCTGAAAGCAACACTTACCAAAGAATGGGAAGGAGGAGCTGCGGCATTTCGGTGAAAATTTTAACAAACGTTTTCGTTTATGTATCAACGTGAAAACAGGCTATTTTGAAGACAATTAATTTATGTTGCATAAAAAGAGTGTAGTTTTAATTTTTAACTTATTTTGTACTAGTTATGTAAGTACTTAATAAAATAATTAGAAAAAATGTTGTCAACGTATTTTTGGGCCACCCTGTAATATAGGCCTACCGTTTATCTAAAACGTTTGGTGAAGGCACATTTCTAGTAGAAACAAACTATTATGAATTTCTCTGTAATTTGTACAAACCATTTCGTAAACTGACATTCCGCTAAACTGTTGTTTTTACATCTTGCTAGCATCCATAACATATTGAAGTATATTCTTCCACTTGTCTGAACTGAACATTTTCAATATTATTGTTTCTTTCAAACACCAAAATAGTTGACAATTTAATATACTTACGTCAGAGTTGACAAGCAACTTCGAGCATGAAAAACTAAATCAGTCAAAAATACTAGGTATATATACAACCTCATGATAATCTTTGATATAGTCGCAATTGTTGTATTTTAAACTTGTAGACTGGACAGGCACGACTCAAAAAGGAATAATATTTCAATTAAGTTTGTGATTCGGCATTTAACGGTTTTTGACGTTTTGGCTTGTTTCTGACACAAAATGTAATTAACGTAAAGTATTAATCAATTTGCTCACGTTTCATATAAGTCACAGCAATAAGTAATAATAAATGTCTAAGTTTTAGTACAATTTGAATATAAACCTACCTTACCGCACAATTTTGGACTTATTGTAAATCAGTTTTTAAAAGAAAATATATTTTAGTAGAACTGGGATTCATGAGTACTAAATCTTTACTGACATTTTTGTCACTGGCTGTAAGGTTGACGAAATATAAAGTTAGCCGATCTCTCAAACAAGTTTGATCAAGATCGGCTTACTTTTTATTTCGTCAACTTTACCTTTGTTTCCGAAAACTGTGAATTTTAACTGTCATATACTATACAGGTCTTCCAAAATTATTTTTTTAGTAACAGAACGGTATCTGGTTGCTGCTCTCACCGATCCGTTTAAAAATATACATACTGAATAAAATTAATACATAAATGTAATGGTACTTAGTAAAATCTATAGGTAGATGAGGCCATAGCTGTTAATAAATAGTATTAAATGACTTTATTATCTCTATACGCTTTACTAACTCTATGTGTCCTATTGTGAAAAACAAAACACAACGACAGTAAAGAACGGAATTCTTAATTTGAATTTTTCAGATTTTTGAGATACCTAGTCCATTGGTTGGAAAGCCCGTTCGAAATTTAAACTTATTTGCAATATAATAAGGTTGTATTTTGTAGATCTCTCTCATACTTATAGTAGGCTATTCAGATAAAATTAAATATCCCACAAAAATAAGCAAGCAGAATTAAACTTTGTGTCAAAGACATAAGTCATAAATTTCAATGCCAAAGTTTTAACTAAGGATCTTTCTCGCTAAAACTACTGCCTAATATGAAATGACCAGTGTAAGCATCAATTAGGTAGCCCTAAGCAACCAAAGATCAAGCTGCAGTTTAAAAACGAATAAAGATAGAGTTAACCTGATAATTTTCCCGCCGTCTCCATGCTTGTATTAGTTGGATATTGACTGGTCAGCTGCCTGTTAGCTATAGTTTTCGCGAAAATCGCCAGGACAGAGGTGAAATTTTTTGTATGAAAACTTGCAACTTTAAATGCATTTTTTATCGAAACTATTGCACTCTAAAATGAAGTCAAAATCAGTCCGTCGACTCAATTTTTTGCAAGCTTTCTAATGGTACCCCACACGATTCTTACAAATAAAAAAAATTTCAGCCTACCCCTCTCAACCCCCTAAATTTCCCCCTTAAATAAGAAATAAGCAGTTAACCGATTTGCAAGACCGAAGTGATCCCATAAGAGCACCGTGAACAAAGTTTTGTACGGTGCTCTAAAAATTACAAGGTCGAAATGTCACGGAACTTGTGAGTTATATGTGAAAAATAAAAACTTTTATGACAAAAAAATCTGGACACAATTTAAGAATCACCCAATTGCGTCGAGGAATCATCGTATTTTTGCTTGTCTCATTACCTCCTTGCTTCTTTTTTTGTCCTTTGTATTCTGTAGCAATTGGATGGATCTGAAAATAAAGATAATTTGCGTCGTCACGGATGTCGATTTATAGGTTTTAGGGAGAGCAGATTTCGAAAATGATGATCATTTTATAATCCAAGATGGCGGCTACATATTTTGTCATAAAAGTCGTCATGAATATCGTTTTCTAGGTTTTAGGAAGTGCCGATTTCGAAAATGATGACCAGTTTGAAATCCAAGATGTCTGCCGTGCACTTTGTCATAAAAGTCGTCATGGATATCGTTTTATAGGTTTTAGGGAGTGCAGAATTCGAAAAGTAGTAGTAGTAGTAGTAGTAATCACTTTATTGTACACAACACAGGTTTACATAATATTTACAGAAATAAAGACCATTGAAGATGATGACCATTTTGGATTCCAAGATGTCTGATATGTTTCTCGCGGGAACAAATGGGAATACACTCATTACTGGTGTATTCCTATTTGTTCCTGCCCTACGTGATGCGGAGACAAATGGGTACGTATTATATGCAGCGCCTATCCCTCAGTTCCCGTCGTAGACAACTGGGAATACATCTGAAAATTGTGTGAAAAAAATATTTATATACTATTCTATCTGTTCCTGGCGGGGACAAATGGGAATACATCAGATAATTGTGTGTTCCCATTTGTCCCCACCCCGATAAGGTGGGAAAAAATGGGAAATATTTACATGCAAATCCTATTCCATCTGTTCCCTGCGGGGATAAATGGGATTACATCCGAAAATTGTGTGTTCCCATTTGTCCCCACCCCGATAAGGTGGGAAAAAATGGGAAATATTTACTTTCAAATCCTATTCCATCTGTTCCCTGCGGGGATAAATGGGATTACATCCGAAAATTGTGTGTTCCCATTTGTCCCCACCCCGATAAGGTGGGAAAAAATGGGAAATATTTACTTTCAAATCCTATTCCATCTGTTCCCTGCGGGGATAAATGGGAATACATCCAAAAATTGTGTTCCCAATTGCCCCCACCCCAATAAGGTCGGAAAAATGGGCAATATTTACATGCAAATCCTATTCCATCTGTTACCTGCGGGGATAAATGGGAAAACATCCAAAAATTGTGTTCCCATTTGTCCCCACCCCGATAAGGTGAGAAAAAATGGGAAATATTTACATGCAAATCCTATTCCATCTGTTCCCTGCGGGGATAAATGGGAATACATACAAAAATTGTGTTCCCATTTGTCCCCTCCCCGATAAGGTGGGAAAAAATGGGAAATATTTACATGCAAATCCTATTCCATCTGTTCCCTGCGGGAATAAATGGGAATACATGTTTTAATGCAAATACATCCAAAAATTGTGTTCCCATTTGTCCCCGCCCCGATAAGGTGGGAAAAAATGGGAAATATTTACATGCAAATCTTATTCCATCTGTTCCCTACGGGAATAAATAGGAATACATCCAAAAATTGTGTGTTCCCATTTGTCCCCGCCCCGAAATGGTGGGAAATATTTACATGCGAATCCTATTCCATTTACGTACAATAATGTCCCCCTGTCAACTTTCAATCGAGATTTAATCGATTATTTATTCGATTCATATTCAGATTAATTCAATTTCAATCTATGTTAGGTCGACTAAATTAATCGCGATTAAAATTTGAGGATTAACTTTTTGAATAAACAGTTAGTCGATTAATGCCCTCATCTCTGACCACGGCATGGCTCTTACACTTTGAGAATATCTGAAAACGAATGAACACAAGGAGCCATTTTGCAAATCCAGTAACTTTGTTATTACTTTTGACAGCGCGTGTCATGTGTCTACACAGAGTCGACACAAAGTCGAAACATTGCAACTACTTTGTGACTGCAATATTTCTCAGCCTTAAACCATATTTATACATCATAATTAGGGCTTGCAAATATTCGAAACTTTCAGGTATTCGAATATTCGACTTTTTCTGACGAGATATTCGAATATTCGAATAATTATTCGAATATTTAAAAAAAATAAGAAAAGGAACGAAAAATCGGTTTATTATCGTTTTATTCAAAAGCTTTTTTCACATATTGCTAAAATTAATGATATTTTGCAGAAATCCACTTATTGACTAGATTTTATCATCCTACTCTGAAATACCCACGTTTATAAAAGCAAGTAAGTACCTAAAACGCAAAAATTAGACATTTTCAATATTTCTTGATAAAACTTTTTATTATAAATGCGTCGTTGCGTGAATTAATATAACTTTAACCATCCAAACACGTATGTAAGAGAGAAAACATTTTAGTAGGTAATCACTAATCATTTTCTGATTTAAATTAACTTCTTGTCGTTAAGAAGCCTGTAAAATGGCCTTTAATTCCATTATATTTTGAATCTTTATTGACTTTATTAGTCTTGGCAAGTTTAGTTTTGATTCCTAATGGTCGGCTGTTATATAATAAGTTATATAATTGGTATTGGAATATTTAAGGGAAAAAGTTGGCTGACTACGGGGTGGATCATTCGTTAGCTAAAGGTGCATGGTTAGATTACCTAGTTCGGTAGGTTTGGTATGATCAAATTTGTGAATTGCGATAAAGGGCAAGGTTTAGACTTCGAATATTCGCTTAAGGTACGCTTTTACTCAATAAACAAAATGACCCTTTATCTTAACACTTACGTAAAGTTACTTGTACCTAGAAAAAGCATTAGCCGCACCGTAATAAAACATACTTTTTGATTTCGTTTCCTTTGAAATTGAGTTAGGTTCTTAGGTTTAACTGTATTCACGAAGCCAATTGAGAGGAATACGGTAAAAACATTATTTCCTTCGCATTTGGGACTTCCAACCTACTAATTATTTATTTTGCTAGTACCAGTTGAAAGTTCCAACCCACTAATTATTTGTTTTGCTAGTACCAGTTGAAAGTTCCAACCTACTAATTATTTGTTTTTCTAGCAACAGTTGAACAATCAACCTACTAATTATTTGTTTTGCTAGTACCAGTTGAACAATCAACCTACTAATTATTTGTTTTGCTAGTACCAGTTGAACATTTCAACCTACTAATTATTTGTTTTGCTAGTACCGGTTTAACATTTCAACCTACTAATTATTTGTTTTGCTAGTACCGGTTGAAAGTTTCAACCTACTAATTATTTGTTTTGCTAGTACCGTTTGAAAGTTTCAACCTACTAACTATTTGTTTTGTTAGTACCAGTTGAAAGTTTCAACCTACTAATTATTTGTTTTGCTAGTACCAGTTGAACATTTCAACCCACTAATTATTTGTTTTGCTAGTACCGGTTGAAAGTTTCAACCTACCAATTAATTGTTTTGCTAGTACCGGTTGAAAGTTTCAACCTACTAATTATTTGCTTTGCTAGTACCGGTTGAAAGTTTCAACCTACCAATTATTTGTTTTGCTAGTACCGGTTGAAAGTTTCAACCCACTAATTATTTGTTTTGCTAGTACCGGTTGAAAGTTTCAACCTACTAATTATTTGTTTTGCTAGTACCGGTTGAAAGTTGCAACCTACTAATTATTTGTTTTGCTAGTACCAGTTGAACATTTCAACCTACTAATTATTTGTTTTGCTAATACCGGTTGAAAGTTTCAACCTACTAATTATTTGTTTTGCTAGTACCGGTTGAAAGCTTCAACCTACTAACTATTTGTTTTGCTAGTACCAGTTGAACGTTTCAACCTACTAATTATTACTTATACCAACTGCAGCATAGATGTGATGTACAGTTTACTTCTTGCAATTTATTTTTCTTGTTAGTCCGACTCCAACTTACTAATCAATTCATTTGATGCTGAGTTTACGTGTCTACTCCTACAGTAAAACAATAACAAAGCCCTCGGCATTCATCAGTCTAAGTACGCTATCTATAGTTCTTGACTCATGACATCGTAACGGTCCTTGATAATTTAACTGGTCCGTTACCTGTTAGCATTGTTTATTATCATAAACAGCACATACCTATGTATATATGAATACATGTTAAATCGACACCAAGTTAACATCGATTCATACCCATATCGTGCTATAAATAGCATTTCAATTGATTATAACTGGTTATTTTAACCGAACAATATTTCTTTTAGGACATAAGGTCCATAAAATGTATACAACTATACCGACTTGATATGCAGGTTTCTCTATACGTTCCCTCATGTAAAAATATCTTAGTATTTAATTACACGACTAAATTAGTCGGTATATTTTAAGTATGAACGGTAAATACACAACTCATAATAATCATGATTTCCGCGAAGGTAGTTTGATTATTTACCCTTTATATCATATGAATTCTAATATACGATTTTGAGTCAGAAAATAAACCATGTACCATCTGTATTTGTAACACGCAAACCATCAGCATATTCGTTTCTGTCATTTCATGGAAAAATTCATGGCTAATACGTCGGTGCCACATCATAGGAATAATGTAACATGAGTACATTATTTTTTGTAGTGACCCCAATTATTGATCTATCTTGCATTGATTACACTTTTGGATTTACATTTGGTAACCAGGCTCATGCACAGTAGCCATTGTCAAAGAGTTAGTGTAATAAGCACGCGTATATTTCTTCTTTGCTTAGTAAACATTCCTCCCGAGCTACGTACCATCAATTATTTACTCAATAATAGTTGTAAAGTTAACCACTGTTCTTATGTAAACAGTCGACAAAATCAACTGTGCATATACATAATTAATGATTAAACGAACTTACCTGAAGTGAAGTTCTATCATAATTATACGAAGCGCCTCGTCCGAAGAGATTAGTAACTGAAGATATATATACATGTAGTTACGCCGGTAGGTGTCACCACTCTGCACTTAGTTTGGAGTTATTTTTAAAATTTTTATTTTTTAATAAGTGGGTATGCCTAGAATCCACCTCCTGACCGCCAGCGCTCCGTCCTTTCATTAAGTTGAGAGAAATATTTTTCATATATTGTAGTACATACATTGATTGATGTATTTTATATAAGATAGTAAGGAGATGAGCAAAGCGATGGGTGGGAGGGAGCTATGTTACTAATCTCTTCGGACGAGGCGCTTCGTATAATTATGATAGAACTTCACTTCAGGTAAGTTCGTTTAATCATTAATTATACTTCGCGCCTCGTCCTCGAGATTAGTAACTGAAGATATATATACATGTAGACTTTGAGAGTAATATTTTTCGAAAAATCATCAATCAATGACATATACATATTTATAATTATAATTATTAGACAATTTATACTATAAAATGTCATTGTATTTATGTGATACCCAAAAATTCTACAGATTTGTAGATATGTTACTATAACTATAGGATCAGGTACTATAGGCAGGATGTTAATCTTAAACACTTTTAGTACCATTATATTGCAATCATCATTTATTACATAAACGAGAAATAAATCACATAAGTGTAAACTGAAGTCGCAATTAGTCATTATACTAATTGGTACAATTATCACATTAAACGCCTACATAAGATATTGTAGGAATATATAAAAGTTGTTTATTAAATTATACAAAATTTTCATCCTATATCTATTAGCTACTTCAATTTTTCGGTAATTAAAAAGGTAATTAACCTTGAAAAATCAAGTATCCTTTTTTGCTAAACATATTCCTAATAGCTTAGCAGTTTTATACAATCAACCGATACGGGATAAGTTTGATTTGATATCTTTTTCATAATTTATTTATTTAATACAGAAAGCGCCAGAGACAGACAGTCTTCGCTATTTAAAATGGGCCTTTGGTAAAACTTTGCAAAAGTATTGGACTGTCCGCTCCACCCTGCGGTGTTTCGAATGGCGTCGACGCTGACGCCTCGCGCTTGCGCGTGCGACACGGCGGCGTGCCGCGTGCTGTGCCCGCTGAACGCCGCCGTGTCGACCCCGCACTCGCTCAGCGTGCGCTTGATCCATCGGCTGAGCGTTTGCGAGCCTACTGGCTTGTGTGGCTTTTTAGTAGCGATGAACAGGCTGTCAGATTTTCGTAAGGACTTTGTTTTATTCATGTAGCAAGAAAGCGCTTCCGCTGGACATATGGAAGGGTTTTCGCGGAAAAAGGGTAGATATATAATAGGTTGTTTACAACCAAGTCTTGATGTTTTTAAAATATCTGGAATTTTAATAGATATACATTCAGAAGTTATTTCAATGTTTTTAACATTAATTTTTGAGATTGTTTGGACTCTGTGAGCAGTAGTGAGAGCCAGCAATGTAACCGTTTTGTTTGAAAGCCTTTCAAGGTTTAGTTTATCGTTAGGAAACCAATCGCTCAAATGATTTAATACAAGATTGGTATCCCAAGTTGCATTGTACTTGGGCGTCGGAGGTCGTAGACGAAAAACGCCTTTAAAGAATCTCTGAAGCCTGTCATCATTTGATAATGTCGGACCTAAGACTAGAGATAAGGCCGATCTACAGGAGTTTAATGTACCATATTGACTACCTTCATTAAACAGATTGGTCAAAAAATAGACTACTGTTGGAATAGACGCGTCATATAGGTCGACTGAATTATTATTACAAAACTGCCACCACTTTTTAAGACAAACATCATATTGTTTTATCGTGTTTGGTGATAGGGAAGCTATCATAATGTCTAATGAGGATGGTGGTAGGCTTCTTCTCGATAGCGCGACCCGCACAATATCCCTGCAGCCAGGGTAATCGAGTTGTGTATTCGTTGGGAACTGGAATGAGAAATTAAAGCATTGCTACATGGCTGAAATGTTATGACTTCGCTAGCAAGGAGACTTTGAAAGACAGGGTACCATGGTTGTGTTGGCCACAAAGGTACGACCATGATACCCGTAGCTTTATCTGAAATAATCTTCCGAAGAGCTTTCAGTACAACCGAAAAAGGTGGGAAAGCGTAAAAGAACATGTCTGTCCAGGCTACGGTAAACGAGTCTACCGCATAGGCATCAGGGTCTTTGTGCCAGGAAATGTATTTTGCGCATTTCTTATTTATACGACTTGCGAATAAATCAATGAACGGTAAACCGAAATTGTACACTATCCGATTAAAAGCCCAATCGGCTAATTCCCATTCTATATCCGGATGTGATCTCCTTGATTCGTAATCGGCTATGATATTATCGCGGGATCTTATATAGGATGCAAACACAAACAACTTTCTTTGTTCGCACCATTGCCAGAACTCCCTCGTAACCTGGGTAAGGTGAGGGTATTGTATACCACCCATTCGGTTAATGTACGCTATCGCGGTAGTATTATCTAGTCGAAGGAGTATCTGGCAATTGTACAAATCACGTGCGTAAATTTTTAAAGCAATAAATGCGGCAAGCAGCTCTAAATAGTTGATATGATTTTCTCGTTCAGTACTAGACCATTGGCCGCTTGCCGTATCACCCCCACAGGCTGCCCCCCACCCCGTAGTTGAGGCCTCAGAAAATATTTGAATTCGGTAATTATCTGTGCGAATGCAACTATGGGAATTGTCGATATTCATTAACCACCAATGTATGTCAGGTAGGATTGACTCGGGTATACTCATTGTACGATTATAATTATCGTGGCCTTGTAGGTTAAGGAACTTGCACCGTTCCAGTTCCTTCGTGTACAACCATCCGTACTCGATTGCCGGGCATGCGGAGACTAGTAAACCGGTGAGTTTTGCTAGCTGTCTAATCTTGCAACGTTTAATTTTTAAAAACAGTTCTAACTCAGATTTTATGCGCGTTCGTTTTTCAGAAGGTAAGCTAAGTCGCAAACGACGCGAGTCGATAATCATTCCTAGGAATTTGCACGACGTCATAGGCGTAAGCATACTTTTCTCTTGATTGATAATAAAGCCTAATGAAGTCAATAATTGTGCTGTTAATTTTATGTTTTCTAGACATTGTTCGTAACTTTGACCAAAAAGTAACCAATCATCGAGATACAGGGTAGAGAGGAGGCCTGCGGAACGTAGTAGTTTTACAATAGGTTTTGTGATTTTTGTAAAAATATAAGGCGCAGTGTTGAGGCCGAACGGTAAAACGTTGAACTCGTACATTTTATTTTCATAGATAAAACGTAGGTATTTTCTTGATTCCTCGTGAATTTTTATTAAAAAATACGCATCTTTCAAGTCGAGCGTAGCCATAAAGCAATCCGGAGTTAAAAGCTTAACAGCTGTTCGCAAATCCTCGAGCTTGAAATGGTCAGTTTTAATAAATGTATTTAACTGTTTTAGATTGAGTATAAAACGCATTTTTCCGTTCGGCTTCGGCACAAGAAAAATACTGGACACAAATTGGCCGTCACAAGGATTACACTCGGATATACTTAGCACCTATTTGCAAGAGATTATTAATGGCATCTACAAAATGTGACTTCTCTACATCAGAATATTCTGGCAGTGAGGGCAAAGAATGTTGAACAACAGTACTTGAGAAATTGATTTTATAGCCCGCTATCCATGAAAGTATGGTGCGGTCATTAGTAATAAGCGCCCACTGTTTATAAAATAGTGATAAACGGCCGGCGTACTTAACTGTTTCTAGTAGTAGTGACGCGGAGGGGGCTGGTGCGCGTACGACGGCCTGTAGTAGCGCGCGGGCGGCGCCGGGGGGAGCTGGGGCGGCGGCGCGCGGGGAGCAGGCGCGCGACCCCTCGGAGTCGGAACCGACGGCGGCGGGCCCGGCGGCGGCCTGCGCGGCGCTGGGCCTCGGCGGTTTAAAGGCCGCGACACACTGGATTTCACCCTCCTGTATTGCGCTACGGGTTGCTTAGGAACAGGAGCTTTTATCTCTCCGCCGGATTTAATCATGGCTTTCGCTGATTTAAGCGTTTCCGTCAAGTTTTCGCCAAATAGGCAAGTGTCTATCTTGGTATTCACCAGATGGTCTTTGAGATCTTTTTTCAATGAGAAAAGTATAAAATTGCGTCTGGTTACGCTGTCTGCGTATTGTAAATCGCACAAAATACGACCGAGGTCTATAAGTTTTTGTAACAGGTCGTTATTTTTCTCTGTCGAATTTAATTGCGATGTAATTATTTCGCTAAGGCAAGATATTGCGCAAGCCATTTCCTTTTGCTTGGACTCGATGCCTTTGATCATGTGATCAGCAGAGCCACTTTCTTATCTTCCGGCACATTATTCAAGCTAATTAGGCACTGCAACTGCAACTCGAATGTGTCAAAATCACGTCCATCAAAGGGTTCTATGTGATAATTCACGTAATTCACCGCCATGACTGGTAATTCTTGCGTTTCTGGACTTTCTGGAGTCTTTATAAGTTGTCCACTTTTGATCGCGTCCCTTAGCAATTTCCTTAATTCGTCTACTGTTTCACACTTGTGGTCCAGATGCAGTTCTTCTAATATTTGTAAAAGTTCACTTTTGGTTAAATTTTGCACAAAACTTGTCTTATTTAGAGAAATATCACCCCAAAAGCGTTCACTCAGTGACATTTGGAGGTTATTTTGTTAACCTCGCATGAGTATCACTAACACAGAGTTTTTACTTTTTTGAACTGAAACTTTCGACGTATTTCAGTCCACACGCGTATCACGTTATTTTCTCGTCGCCATTATTATATTTTGGAGCCAAATAAAACAGTAAATTAATTAATCACGGTTTATTCAGCGCTATACTACATGTGTCCGTTACATGACAGTCCAAATCTCAGTGTTGCCACAGTAAATACTATGACAGGTTATCACAGTCTCGTTTAGCAAAATTTTCTGAGATGGCAGCTTTGATCTCAGGGTTTAACTTTGGCGCGCCTATTTTCACGCAATTAGCAGGTATTAGGTATTTACTAAGGAGGTCTTTACGGATTTCTTTAGTTATACCTTCTATGGCTACATGTGTAAAACGGGTAGCTATTTCTGCACGTACCTCTTTGCCATATATTGTGGCCGACGAGGGGTCATCTCCCAGAATTTGTAATACATCATCGTCCAAATCGATTATGTCAGCGACCTTATTATCATCGGCATGCTCAACAGTGGCCGCGCTTGTGCCTGGTATGGCTATGGCGCTTGCGCCGGCTATGGCGCTGGAGCTGGTGCCGGCTATGGCGTTGGAGCTCGTGCCGGGTACGGCGTTGTCGCTTGTATTTGTCACGGCCTGTGTGTTGGTCTGTATAGCGCTTTGCTGAGCCTCAGTAGGCTTTATCAAATTTCCAACAGAATTCTGAGGTTCCTCTATAGGACTATTATTGGCCTCAATAGGGTCTCCGTGATACTCAGCGCCATTATATTGGTCATTCTGACTGTATGGACCGTAGTTCAGTTCATAATCCGGGTATTCCGGAAACCAATCATCTGGTCGTAAAACCGGTGATGCTGAGAACAAAAGCAATACCTACTTAGTTTGCTTTCATATTCATATACTTGATTTAAAACTTTTTTAAAAACAAATTATGAACCTCTTCACGACTACAATTAAGGCAAACTGTACTGGTATATTATAAATATATAAACTATTACCTAAGTACTATAATTAAGTAAGTAAGTACCTACAAAATCTATGACTTTATTTTTTACTCATAAAACTCAAAAATATTATTACTTATTAATATTCTAATCATCTGAACTGAACCAGATAACGCATGTTATCCCTTCTTAAAGTTAGGTAACAATTCCCAATGAATTGTACGCCAACCGTCATACCATGCGTCGACTTAGCCCCAACGGCTAATCGGAGTGCATTGATGTATGTACAAGCATGAACTCGTATTGTGGTTTTATACAGTCAATATCTTAATTTTTTAATAGATCAGACATTTAGTTAGGTAGCAGTCCCCAATGAACTGAACGCCAACCGATGCAATTTGTACTTTGATTTATCCCCAATGGATAAATCTGAGTGCACATATACCTAGGTTTAATAACCTTGGTCATTTTAAAATTTGCACAAGCGAAAATTAAAAAGACTTACCTGTTTCTTGTGGTATAAATTCCTCATTGGAACCACTGTGTGACGAATCACTTTCACTATGTCGTATTTTACGTTTTAATTTTCGAACTTTATGCAGTAGATGATCAATGTCGTCTTCGTATTTCTTAACACGTTTACGTTTCGGCATTTTGCGAGACTCCACGAACAAGAAACTTATTTAATTTAAGAAGTGACTTGAGTGGTCGAGCACTAGAAAGCGTATGAAAGGACGGAGCGCTGGCGGTCAGGAGGTGGATTCTAGGCATACCCACTTATTAAAAAATAAAAATTTTAAAAATAACTCCAAACTAAGTGCAGAGTGGTGACACCTACCGGCGTAACTACATGTATATATATCTTCAGTTACTAATCTCGAGGACGAGGCGCGAAGTATAATTGTTTTTATTAAGATTGATTGTAAACAAAACTATAAAATTAGGTATAGGTACTAGATCTACGTTTTTACAGTAATATTTAAATTCTGCATTAGTTTCTTTAATACTCCTCTTACGTGAGTTTGGAATTTCATAACCTACTTACGTAAGTACCGACTAACAAAATCGTTGCAGTTTTAATATTTTCGTATTATGTACAACCGTACGTCAATCGTTACACAGAATATCACCTCGCCCAAAATTTTGTATTACCTGAATACAATCGGCAGCTCGGGAGGAAATGGACAAATACGGTAGCTATTAGGTTAGGATTTCCATACCTTAGATTTGTTTTTTTTTCCGCCACCGTTACCTTTCCTTTCCGTAATTTTTTGTAATATTTTACCCTCGTCACCATCTGTGACGTCCAGGCTCCGTTGTGTACTGGGTGATCAAATGAAACAACTGTTATCACTCGTGCACTCCGCCAGCCACCCACTCGCCATGACACTTCTCCACGGAGTGAAGCTAGCGGGTAGTTGCGTCGTACTGTTTATTGTGTAATCGTCACACTACGTTCATTTGGTTAGAGTTAGTATTGTGTCGGATGTCGGGCGGGCGTGTCTCGTGTCTTCTTTGTTTAAAACATACTTAAGTTAAATAATAAATTTAGGATATATTGTGGGCCATGGACATATTAACCCGCGACCTACTGTGTAGTTGGGGTCTACAGGAATATATTGTTCTGCAACTTCGAGCTAGCTGTTGTTATTCTAGTGATAATGACATCATAGGTAAATCTAAACTGTTTGCAATTCCAACCTCCCTAGCACAGGTGCGCCGCGAGAGCATGTTGCGCGCGTAATAACTACTAGTATCTTTCTGACTGTATGAATAAGAAAGGAATGGGTAGAATATATCGACAGGCTTTTATAGTGCCTCTTTAGTACAGAGATATACTACCAAATGCTTTTTTATTCATACAGACAGAAATAGAGACGGGTAGCTACCACGCGCGCGACATGCTCTCGCGGCGCCCGTTTGCTAGGGGCGGAGGAATTGCAAACAGTTTAGTTTTTGCCTGTGACGTCATTATCTCTAGAATAACAACAGCTAGCTTGGAATCGCAGTACAGTTTAGTAAAACCTATGACGTCATCGTCTCCGATATTGCTAAAGCACGCTTAGAATTACAAAACGGTTAGTTTTCACCCATGACGTCATCACCTCCGATATCGCTAAAGCACCTCTCGGAATAACAAAACCAAATTTCTGAAATTACTCTAGCATACTTCAAATTACAAATATAGAAGTTGTATTTCCTACTAAATGGAAATTGCAAAAGTCAATTTGTTCCTATTAGTTGACTCTCCTTGTCCCCGGATTAAGTTTTATTTTTGTAATTCTAAGTGTGTTTTTGTTAGTTTTTTGTCTCAGTGTATTAATGTTCAAAGCACAACAAAATTATTACACGACAAATCCGTAGTCAACTTGAGAAGTGGTAGCCACATCGCCGTCATCGTCACTCGAGTCTTGGTCGGCAATTAACGGCCCATTTGCTGCAAGATATGAAATTTTTCTTGACAGCGACGCGACGAGACATGACCAACACAGCGTGTACCTATGTTGACCTATGACAAACCTGAGTTCCACTAAATACTGCCAGGGTTCAGCTACAGATCTATCTTGGGGTCGTATACACATAATGTGCCAACATTTAGCTAGAGGATTTACAGTGCTCGGATTGTTTTTTAAAGTGTGTTACGCAAGACAGGAAAGTTAGTTTACTGGTTCCGTATGCGCAATTGATCAGTAATCTAATCTAATAATTTAAATCGACTTTTCCCTTGTTGTGAGTGGCGCCATCTAGTGGTACAGTGCCGAACGAATTAGATAGTGTACTGAACTCTGCTACTAAACGTAGATATGGTTGTCTGCGCGGCTAATTGTGGTAGACCCCTCTTATCGGCAGGTGTCGCTAGGTGCGCTGAATGCGAGTTGTCTTATCACAAGGTGTGTGTAAACATGACCCCGCGTCGCGACCACATGGGCTTGCCCATCCTGCAAGTCGAAGTCAGCGCGGGACAACAGGGACAACACACCCATTAACACCAGTGACTCGGGGAATGCGGGTGCTGACGTCCAGGCGCCGTCACCTGCTGAGAGGCAACACGACAACGTCGCGGAGGAGTTGCGCCTGTTTCGAAGTGAGTTTAGGGCTGCCAGAGACGACATTGCAGGCCTCAGGTATGAAGTGGCGGAGCTGCGCGAGCTCATAACGGGATATCAGGTGCACTTCGAGGCAGTGGAGGAGAGGGTGAAGGCACTGGAGGAGCAGTCGCAAGAACGCGCGTCGGGCGGCGCAGACTACAATTTAATGAGCTGGCGGGTACTGTGGCAGCGCTGAAGCAGGAGCTGTCCGACCGCGACCAGGATCTGCTCTTAAGTGACCTGGAGATAACGGGAGTTCCTGAGCACCCAAATGAGAACCCTTCACATCAAACAAGAAGTCAGTGCTCGCACTTTATCTCACCCAGTTGACCCTAAACAAAGCCTAGTGGAACAAATGTGGGTTGCATTGACCCTTAACGGAAAGAAGCTAGTAGTGGGGACAACGTATCGACCTCCATGGATGAACACCGACCTATTTTTTGATGCCATTTCCGATACAATTAGTTTTTTACACAATTATAATAATATTATTTTATTAGGAGATTTTAATATTAATTTATTATAAAAACAAGACAAGTGCTAAGAAAATGTACTATAAAGAGTTAAAGTCTACAGTAAATAAAGCCCTATATAATGAGAAAGTAGCGTATTTTAAGTATAATATTAATAATAAAATAAAAAAACCCTAAAGTTTTATGGAAGAATCTTAAATCTACATTAATCCCTACAAATGACCCTGATTTACCATCCTGTTTTAATGACCCTGATGCATAAATAGACATTTTGTAAACCTACCTTGTACTGCACAAACATCTATTTCACAGTTGACCTATTTTGAATTTGACAGATTTAATAATTCGATTTCAGCTGCAGCCAATCAGCCCCGATATGGTTCTTACAATAATTAAAGGCTTGAAATCAAATGCTATGGGCGGTGATGGCATAAATCTAGATATGATCATGATGACATTACCTAACAGTTTGGACATAATAACAAAATTGATAAATGCTTCTATTCTAACTTCCTCTTTTCCTGACGCCTGGAAGCAAGCAATTGTACGACCCCTCCCTAAGATTGCAAATCCTACCCAGCTTAAAGATCTTAGACCAGTAAGTCTATTGCCCTGTCTGTCTAAGGTGTCGGAGAAGGTTGTGTGCTTGCAACTAACAGAATATATAGAGGATGTACAGTCAGGCTTTAGGAAGGGAAGAAGCACCGTGACTGCTTTGCTCGATGTCACTGATCATTATACTGTGTGCTCAGGATCAAGGAATGTGTACTATAATTAGTGCTGCTCGACTTTTCCCGGACATTCGATTGTATAGATACGGTATTATTGTTATCAAAATTGCCTTGTGTACCTGTTATTCGGAAACGGGTATTCGAAACGTGTAAACGAAACACGGACTCGACCGCGAGCCCTACTTGAAACTGCAGTGAGTGATACGGTTTACTTTTAAATATACTTTTATGCAATAGTTCTAATTTTGGTGCATCAATTTTGGTGGTTTTGGTGGTAATTTGAAAACCACCAAAATTGCTTAATGCCACCAAAATTGATACTTATGAGCCATAACTAAGTAATTTTGTATTTGCTGTCATATATTTATATTTTGTATTCACAGCATTAATGACGATGAAGTGCATTGATTACCAGTAAAAAATAAATACATTACAATAAGACAATATTTCACTTTTTGTAATTGCACTGACGTGTAATGTTTTCATCTACCCTCAACTGGCTTAAGGAGCCATTTGAGGGTAGATTTCGTTTACTTTTATGGATTGTGATTTAATACTAACGCTCATTTATTTGTAAAAACAAAGAAAGAAATAAACAAACATAATAAAACTTAAAAACCTACAGATAAAAAAATTGGCCTAGATCGCCGTCAATGGGCAAGGTGCCCAGAAGGCTGGCCGTATTTCCCCGCTGTATGGCTATACTAATACGCTGGGCGAAATAGTGGCCAGCCCTCTGGTCACCAGAAGCCTCTATTAGGCGCGCCGACAAGTCTTTGTAAAGTCGACGCGCACTTGGCCCCCACGGCCTCAAAGTTTCGACACCAAACTCCGCAAATATGTAGCTGCTTCCCAGAGCGGCATATTTGCGGCGCTTGAGGCTTTCGGCTGAGGAAGCCGCAGCGCCAGCAGAATCTTTGGTGCTCGGAACATGGGACGGTGCCAGGGTATCAACGCAAGTAGCGTCCCAAACTAGCGGCCGACCCATGCTCCAAGGTACCAGTGTCATTCCGTCGGGCCTCTTGCCGTCATCCCTGGCCAGACCGCTGGGCTCGAGGACTGCAGGTACTTTGGCACTAACAAGAGCCTGACGGATGACATCATGGCGGGGGATCATTCCAGCGCTTCGAACACATGAGAGGCCATGGTGGCCCAGATTATCCACCGTGGCGCCACATTGACAGCGGTGTGGCTGATTGGTAGATGCCCCTAAACGTAAGCTACATGCTAGGCGGAAGGTAGAGTTGTCTAGGAAAGTCCCAATGTTTTGAGAGGGTAGCGCCTGCAGCCACAGACCCGACTCCCACTCCGCAGTCGCAAGGAGACAAGCTCGGTCTGCCGAACTAGTAGACGTATTTAAAATATTATTCCGTACTAGTTGACAGAGCGGCTCGTCCCATTGCCTCTGCGAACAGGGATTGGCAGGCGGGTCTGTGTTGAAGCAGGTTATAGACCAAACGTTCTTGGCCTCAGAGCAGTGTGCAGCCTCCATAGATCCAATGGAAGGATCTAATATTTTCGCTATATACGTAAGGCTTTGAGCACAATGCACCGAGGACAAGAACGCAGGTAGAGCGACACAAGAAATTTTGCGGATACCCAGGCCGCCGAACCTAATGGGTAGGCTAGCCTGGGTCCAAGATCTATCGTCAAAAGGAATATTGAAGATACTTATGAGTATTTACTTTTATTGAAATACCTAAAGATACAGACTATAATAGGGATGGTGGCCAGTAAATATAATTTTGGCGGCAACCAAGTTATTAAATTCATAATATCTCGAAACCTACTATGTATAATGAAAGGCCATTACTACACAATATCGATTGTGACTAATTACGAATTATCGATACATAATTTAGACATAAACTTCAAAAATAAAAAAATCCCACCAAAATTAGGTAAATTTTGGACCTGTTGAAATTCACCCATAATCACTTAATATATTTGAGGTTATCTTGTGTATTTTACCGTTTATTCAAATTTTCGAAGTTTGTATTGCATTTTTTCCTCTTATATTACAAGTGCTCGATCGAAAACTAAGCTTTGGTGTATACCTGGATCACCTGGATGTACAAGAAGGCGTTTCATATAGGTACGCCCGCCCTACGACACATCAGATAGGTACACAAACTTGTGATGCGTATGGAGTACAGCATGTGTGGCCAAGTCATTATGCCCTAAATTATGTACTAATTCACTAAAACTTAGCTTACCTGTGTATTTACTCTTTCCAAAATATTTATCTTCCTTAAAATGCAGCCTATATTATATAAACGGTCTTTGTCATTTGCCTTAGTTTTTGATACTCAAAGCTTTTTCTCACCGATTTATGCATATCGGGTCCTTGGGAAAGAAGGGAGATCCTATATTTCCACAATTTATCGCACAATATTGGAGTATTTTGGAGAAAAAGGAGAATGTTTACAATTTATTTGATAAAATGTATGTGATTTGACAGTGACAGCAACTACATTACGGAGGCGCCACCTGGCGTGATAATATGTCAGTTTGCCTCCTCATTAAGACGATAGGTAGGCCCATCTGGATGGAGCCAAAAAGAATAGATAGTACGAAGTTACATATGTCTTTGATGGAGCTAAGCGCTCTGTCCCCGCACCACCCGCTTACCCCGCTCACTGCGATCGTACGTGAATTTTGGATCGCTGCACATGACGTTCAAAGAATAACATACAGCCCAGAGGCGCGCAGTTGGCGCTATACTCGTATATCTTTTGTTTGCAGATATTTTGTTGTTTGAGTATGAGTAGATCATGCATTTAGTGGAGGTCGTAAATTACATTTCACGGTTAATACGACTCGCGTCCCGCTTAATACGCCATATAAAATTATATCCTTTATTCAATTAGGGTCTTAGGTTAGGATTTTACAATGTGAGTATAAAAGTAAAATATAAAAACACTTACAAAACATAACAATAATATATAAACACATTATAAAAAACCTAACCTAGGGTGCCGCCGGCAGCGGGGCAGGGTCCAAGCTGCCGGTGGTCAGGGCCGCAGAGTGAGGAATGGACGTACTATACGCGCCGTCTCCAAAATTACCGCCTTCTGCATCTGACCCTTGATCCAACCACCCAGCGAGAGTCTCTCTAGGTGTTGGTCGAGACTTTTTGCTATGAGACCGTTCGCTGACACGACTATAGGAACAATGATCGTCGAGTCAACATCCCACATGGCGGTTATCACGTGAGCTAAGTCTAGGTACTTGCTGGACTTTTCCTTCTCGGCCTTCACGAGATTCTCATCATGGGGGATGGTGACGTCGACGAGCACGGATGGATGTATATCATTCGATACCTCTCTATTAATAGAGAGGTATGAGAGGCCGTGCCCGCCTTTCGGCTGCGACGGCTGTGGCGGGTCGCTCCCCACCGCGTGGGGAGGTCAGTGGACGTCAATTTGAGGACGTCAGTGCTGCTGGCGTAGGCCAGCTTTTTCGCCACCGATCGTTTATCCAACCCCGCGACCCCTAGCCCGGTGATACCGTTTGAGCGGGGCCGGGCATCGGGGACGCAGGGAAGGCGACCGGCAGCTAAGGCTGGCGTGTGTGGCGTGGTGCATCCGATGAAAGTTGGGACTTGGCTTGGCTCCGCTACTGGTGTAGCAGAGCTCGGGGCAAGTCCCGGGCCCACCGTTCCGGTGGTCTGGTGGGGTGGTGTGGCGCGATGTTCTTGAGGTGCTCGTGCCCGCTGTTGTCCGCGCGGTCGTACATGGACCGCGCGAGACGCTCGATGAACTCCTCCAGGCCGCGCCACTTCAGTGTCTCGGCGAGGGATGCGTTGCTGACGTAGCGTGGACACTTGACGATGCTCCGCAGTGTGAGGGTCTCCTGACGCCCCATCTTCTCCTTGTTGGACCTGGAACAGAAAGAATGCCAGGCAGGTGAAGCGTATGTTAGTCTAGAGCGCACGTAAGCTTTGTACAGACCGAGTTTGGTCCGTACAGGAAGCTTACTACTAAAGACTGGGCGTAGACACATGCGAGCGACTTTCGCTCGGCTTACTGTGCCTCTGGTGTGGCGATCCATGTTGAGTCTCCTGTCTATGGTCACCCCCAGGTATTTCACTGTGGGCGACCATGTGAGCGGCTGACCTAGAAGGGAAGGAGGATTGGGCAAGTTGATGGCTTGCCCTGTGATGAGCGCTTGCGTCTTGCCCACATTGACCGATAGTCTCCATTTGGAGAGCCAGTCAGGGAGGGCGTCAAGCGTCGGCTGGATCTTGGCGACTGCGTGCGGCATCTGGAAAGAGGAAGCAAAGTAAGCGGCGTCATCTGCGAATAGAGCTAGTTGCGCTTGCCCGACGACTGGGATGTCGTCGGTGTAGCGCACATAGCATGCGGGCGACAGGCAGCTCCCCTGGGGGACGCCTGCCTGTATCGGGCGTTCCTGTGAGAGTACGCCTTCCACTTGAACGCGGAAGCGCCGGTCTGCCAGAAATGACGCGATGACTCTCACGATGCGGCGGGGGGCTGTGGACAGAGAAAGTTTGTATATTAGACCTTCGTGCCAAACTCGATCAAAAGCTTTCTCCATGTCTAGGAGGACCGCGACTGTGTACTCCTTCTTGTTGAGCGACATGCCCATGTGGTGTAGTACACGGGTGAGCTGCAGCGTCGTGGAGTGTTGAGACCTGAAACCCAATTGCTCCGGCCTGGGTGACAGGTGTGGCGAGAGGTGCCGGAGCAGCAACCTCTCGAACACCTTTGATAGGTTGCATAGCAACGTGATGGGCCGGTAGTTCTCCGGCTTTCTTCTGTCCTTTCCCGGCTTGGGAAGGACTATGACCCGCCCGGTCTTCCAGATGGCGGGGAAGTGGCCCGATCGCAGGATCCCGTTGAACAGGCGCGCCACCGCCGCTAAGGTGTTTAGCGGCAGGTGGCGGAGCGCCATGTTCGGGATCTCGTCGGGGCCCGGCGCCTTTCTCGGGTTGCAGTAGCGTCTGATGGACGCCTGGACCTGTGAAGGAGAAAAGTAGAGTGGATCATCGTGTGGCTCGACTGGCACGTTGAGATAATCTCGAACGTGTTGTACGATGTCCGCTGTGTGTTGTGGGTCGGTGACGGGGTTGGGCCTGAATTGCTGCTCAAGGCTGCGAGCGAGTATTTCCGCTCTGTCCTTGGCCGCGTACTTCAGCTCCCCGTCTGTGTCGTCCTGTAGGGGCCGGATCGGCTCGGGCGTCGCGCTGAGTTGTCTGCATAACCTGTGGATAGAGGGAACACTATCAGTTATGCTGTCGATGTGGGCTTCCCAGCTTACAGCTCTGTGTTCGCTGAGTTTGTCCCTCAACTCAAGTAGGCTTTACGAACGTGAAGGCCATTTCGGCTATGTACAATGCCCTAGTACGAAGCCAACTGGAATGCAATGCTGCAATATGGGCTCCACATGAGTCGAAGTACAACGTCATGAACTCATGATAGAAAGGATACAAAATAAGTTTGCAAGGTACATCTATTGGAAACTGTACGGAGTGTATCCTTTCTATCCGCTGATGTATCCCACACTGTTCGTAATAGGCATGGTAGGTTATAATAAACTAGAAACACGTAGAGATCTAGCACTTGCGTGCTACTTAGTGCGGATCCTTCGCGGTAGCATTTACAACCCGGGGATCCTACAACAAATTAATATATGTGTGCCCGACGGGTACGTGGAGCGGAGGCGGCGACCGCGTCTGTTGGTGGAGCCGATCGGCAGAACCAACCTGCTTCGTAAGGCGCCTCTCAGTCGCACAGTCCGTACACTGAATTTAGTGGCTGATCAAACTGACTTGTTTGCATGTACTATGTCCGAATTTGTAAAAATCTGTTTAAATGTTTTGTGTTGTTATGATAATTAATATAATTTACATACCTAGTTAGTAAGGCACTATTGTATTAGGGTTAACCTGTAAGGATAGTTGCTAAGTGACAATAAATAAAAACAGTCGCTCAAGACGATTGAGCTCAGTCTTGACAGACTGAGCCCTAGTCCTTTGCCACTGTTTCCTGTACCAGCGCTTTTTCTCCAAAAGCGCTTGAAGCGGCCTCGGGAGTGGTGCGCGACGGTCCGATTGCGGGATCGTGCGGCCGGCCTCGGTGAGGGCCGCCTTGATGTCCTCCGTGATCGTTGTTGCTGCTGCGTCGACCTCTTCTGCGGTCGAGATGGGACCTGTGCGGGGAGTATTTACCATGGCTTCCGAAAAAGCCTTCCAGTTGTAGCGGCGTCCGGGTCCCTTGCTGTGTCTCGTCGTCGGCTGGTCTGCGATGGTCAGGAGCACCGGCCTGTGGTCGGAGGTGAGGTCGTAAAATACCTGGTGCCGCATAAGGGCATTGACCCCGCGAGAAATCGCAAAGTCGATGGTGGTGCCTCTGTTGTACACATTGCCCAACAAACAATTAAGCGACACTTAGGACTTATTTTATCACCTAAAGACATAGAACGGCTGTAGAATAGCTACATATTCTAAGCTTACAGGCTCTGGTGACATCAAGGTCTTTAAGAGGTCCATGTATAGCTTTAAGATCCACTGTACCGGTCGATGAGAGGTGTGGGAGAATTAAAAATGCAGCGTTCCTGCAGATAGGTAGTGCAAGACAATTTATTCAAGTAAACAACTATGCTTGATGATTTTTAGGACCCGTAACGCCATCTATTCGCAGTAATGAGTTTTAATACATAATATTGATATGTTCAACGGTTCACATGCAAAATTAAGACTTTAAAATTATTGTGATTACATAGTAGATGGCGTAAACATCAAATCGTATATTAATTAACTTGAACATACTCCCCCGGAAAGGACGGAGTCCTTTACACAAGGCAAAACACATAATTTAGTTATAGATCTCTGTAAAACACCAGAAATGGTCCGTATATCGTATGTTCGAGTTAAGCCATCAGGGCCTGGATGTTTTCTTATAATACGACCCATCGGCCAGCTTCCAGGCGGGATGGTCCTTCGAGCCGGATACAAACGATGCAGTTGCGTACATATTTCTTTATTTTATTAGTCATGTTAATCGGCCAGTATTTGGATCGAAGATACATCACTATCAATTGCGGACCGCCATGAAGAGTGCTGCTGTGTGCTTCTGCTAGAAGAAGAGGTAACAGAGCATTGTCCTTCGTGATTATAATGGGGTGCTTCTGTTGGGCTTCTAAATCAGCATGGCGTAGTCGGCCGCCTACTCTCAACACACCCTTTGGATCTAAAAAGGGGGCGAGTGACAACAATCGACTTTTTCTTCTCAGCTGTCTCTTACTCTTTAAATCTTCAATTTCTTCTTGAAATTCGATTTCCTGGGATCGTCTTAAGCAAATGGTAAGTGCTTCATCTCTCTCTTCAGTCGTCAGGTAAGTTGGTAAGTGATCTTTATTTTCTCTCTTTCTTTTCAGGTGCAGCATCCATCTACGACAGTATGCGATTATTCTCACCAGTTTCCCGAGCGACGAGTATTTAGCGATCAAGGTAAGTATTAAATCCTCTTCATTTTCTTTAGTTGCAGTAACTAATGTTTTTATCACCTTTTTACATTCTAAGTCTATTTCAGGTACTTCGGTTCCCGGAAATTCTATGGCTGGCTCCTTGAGAAATGCCGGTCCATTCCACCAGAGTGTATTTGTCAAGAGCTTTTTTGGCATAACTCCTCGTGAGGCTGGGTCTGCTGGATTGTGTTTAGTATTGACATAATACCACCCGTTTATCTCATTCATTTTCTTAATTTCAGTAACTCGATTTTTTACAAAAGGAGTCCATCGACCTGGGTCGCCTTTTATCCATGACAGTCAGTACAACTTGTGAATCTGACCAGGCAAAATACTTGATCTCTTTCAACTTTTAATATGCTTACAACATGTTTCAGAAGTCTACACAGTAGAACCGCAGCGCACATCTCTAATCTTGGCATGGATATTTGCTTCAAAGGCGCTGTTTTCGTTTTAGCCGTGAGTAGAGATACTTGTACTTGCCCGTCTGTGTCGATGGCTCGGACGTATATTACTGCTGCGTAAGCGCTCATCGAGGCGTCAGCGAATCCATGAACCTCAATCGAGCTTCTGTCTGCATTGGTATGTATCCAACGATTTATCTTTACTTCTGTCAATGCAGGAATTTCTTTTCTAAACTTCAGCCACTCTTCCTTCACGTCATCTGCGAGTTCTTCATCCCAACCAACACCTCTAACTGCCATAATTTTTGCATGAATGTTTTAGCGATGACTACCGCAGGCGCCAGCCAACCCATCGGATCAAATAATGATGCTATATCTGCTAAAACATTCCTCTTCGTGACTGGTTGTTCAGGTAAGTCTTTCAAATTATTCGTTATTTGTAATTTATCTTCTTTAGTGTTACAAATTATACCCAAAGTCTTAATACGGTCTCTTCCATCTACTTCTCTTTGGGCCTTTGGTGATCGTTTTACAGGTTCAATCTCTTGCATGAGTGCTTCACTATTTGAACTCCACTTTTGAAGTTCAAACCCACCCTTTTTGAGAATTGCTGTGATTTCTTTCTGATTTCTTTTAGCTTCATCTTCTGTTTCATGCCCCGACAGGACGTCATCCATGTAGAAATCCTCTAGTATTATACGCTGCGCTTCAGGATACTCTTGACCCTCATCTATCGCAACTTGACGTAAGGTTTTGATGGCCAGGTAGGGAGCGCAAGAGGTCCCGAAGGTAACGGTAAGTAGTTTGTAGTCTTCTACCGGTTTTTGAGCATCACTTCTCCAAACAATTCTTTGATAATTTGTATCTGCGTCATTAACTTCAATCTGCCGATACATTTTTATGATATCTGCGACATATGCGATTTTGTGCGTTCTCCATCTCAGCAGTATATCACGTAAATCTTCTTGCAGAGTAGGACCTACGAGTAATGCATCGTTTAAGGTAACCCCATTAGTTCCAGCACATGAAGCATGAAATACAACTCTAACTCGTGTGGTTTGTTTGTCGTCTCGTACAACAGCATGATGTGGTAGGTACACGCAATTCTCGGCTCTTTCTTCATCATCTACTTTCGTCATGTGTTGCAGATCTATGTACTCTTGTAAGACGTCGTTGTAATCTTGTTTCAATTTTGGATTCTTATCTAATCTTCTTTCTAGCGACATCCATCTCTTCACTGCTATCTCTCGTGAGTCACGTGGTAGCACAGGTGGTTCTTCTCTAAATGGCAACCTGACCACGTAACGACCATCTTCTTTTCTTTTGTGTGTCTTCTCATAAATGTCTTCTGCCTTCTTTTCCTCTGAGGTTAGTGTAGTACTTTCTTCTTCTATGGTTTCTAACTCCCAGAACTTCTTCAGCATGTTGTTAAGATCAACGTTAAGATTCATGCTGACGATGTTTTTTGTGGCAGTGTGCTCTGTCCTCACATTTCCGCAAACTATCCACCCCAGGTGACTATCTTGTGCTACAGGTGTTCCTGAGGGGCCATTGATCACTCCAGGTTTAATAACTTCGCTCCAAACTTCGACTCCTAAAAGCAAGTCGATGTGACCTGGAGTGTGACATGTTGGATCTGCGAGGCACAACTTCTCGACATGCTTCCAGTTTTCCATCTTGACTTCATTCTCCGGCATAATGTCGGTGATGTGACGTACAACGTAAGTAGTTGCCTTCATCTTCATCTTAAGCTCGATTCTTGATGAGAACTCTACTTCTGTTACATACTTGAGCGTAGTCTTCATTTTCTCAACTCCCGTGACATGCCCACTGACTGAGGTACGTCGTAAACGAAGCTTTTGTGTTGCGGCCTCAGTTATAAAAGACTCTTGTGAGCATGGGTCCAACAGCGCTCTCATCAAGTGTTTTTCTCCGTTCTCAGCGTATACTTGCACTAATGCAGTTGGCATCAGCCGCGCGTGACTCCCAGTAGTGAGGTGAGATATAATATTCTTTTTATTTTTATCTTCTTTTTCTTCCTTTGTATCTTCTTTTTCCTCTAAAATCTGCGCTGATGCCTCCGGAACCGGCGCAGAGGTCTGAGACTGCGGGCTTCACGTCCTGTGTAGCAGAGAGTGGTGTTTTCTCCCACATTGGCGGCAAGATGATCGATGTTTGCAGAACTTGACTGAATGCCCCGGTACTAAGCAATTAAAACATAGCCGCCAGCCTTGCACATATTCCACTCTCTTATCTACTGCCAACTTCGTAAACTCCTTACAAGTGTATAATAGGTGGTCTTGGTTACAAAAAAATGCATTTCTGTTCGCTTTTATTTACATGAAAACTTCTTTTATTTACAGGTGCACTCGGCGACGGAGCTTGTATCATTTCTAAAACACGAAATCTTTTTTCCAGGAACTTGTTTAACATGTTTAGTGTTGGTAATTCACTAATCTCTAGGGACCCGAGCTCAAGTTCCCATTCTTTGTGTGATTCGGAGTCTAATTTATTGACAATTAAATAAATTACCAGTGTATCCCATGTATCAACTTGTATATCTTGATTTTTCAATTTATTCATACATTCACTTGTGGTGTCTAACAAATCTCGTAACCCTTTCGATGTTCCCGTAGCCAATTTTCGTTGATTCACTAATCGTGCCAAAATAGTGTTTACAATAATTCGTTTGTTGTTGTATCTTTTTAATAAAATATTCCATGCCATATCGTAATTACTCTCGCTGACAGGTATATGCTTAAGTAATTGTTCCGCCTCACCTGATAAACAACCTTTCAAATAATGCATTTTTTGCACTTTATTGAGTGTGGTTTTATTGTGTATTAGCGATGTGTACATATCGTGAAACGAAGTCCATTCATGATAACTGCCCGAATACTGTGGAATATTAATTTTCGGCAACCGGACTTCCTCACTCACACTAGTGGCAGTTGGAGGGTTATGTGAACTCAATGTACTTTCTCCGTTTCGTGAATTTAACTTCAATAACAAGTCCATCATATTTGACCGTATTTCGATGTATTGTTCTTCGACTTCCATAAAATAATCTTTTGTGAAATATTCATACTGTCCGCGATCTTGTTTAGGTACCAATTTCAACATTTCCATATGATTGTTGTGAAACTGATTCCAATATTCGGTCAATATTTCCATCCGTAACTGTACATAACCACTAGTTAATCTTTGTTTCGGTGATTTCTTATAAGTTGAAATAGTTTTCGTCAACAACGCGTACACGTTTTCTTGTTCCTTTATATAGTCTTCCATAGTGAAGATATACACACACCAACGTTTGTATACACTTATCAAGTCTATTTATCACTTATTATACAGTTTTTTCACTTTAATTTCTTCTTAAATCCATTTAAATTTGTAAAAACGTAAACAGCATTTGAGGTTAATTTCAATGTCACACTAATATAGTTCTTATATCCGGTTCGAAGGACCACTTTTGTACCGGTCGATGAGAGGTGTGGGAGAATTAAAAATGCAGCGTTCCTGCAGATAGGTAGTGCAAGACAATTTATTCAAGTAAACAACTATGCTTGATGATTTTTAGGACCCGTAACGCCATCTATTCGCAGTAATGAGTTTTAATACATAATATTGATATGTTCAACGGTTCACATGCAAAATTAAGACTTTAAAATTATTGTGATTACATAGTAGATGGCGTAAACATCAAATCGTATATTAATTAACTTGAACATCCACAGTAGCCGTTTTGGCCGCTATAATGTATCTTAAGCCGCTAGTGTTATAGCTCAAAGTGAATTCTACCACCTTAATATCTATATGAGTGATAAGCAGCTGCAATTTTCACTTAAGGTTCTAAACAGGCGATAAAAAGTCTTTTATAGCTCCGTGTATCATAATCGCTACTTAACTCTCTTGTATCACTTACAGTCGAAAAGAGAAGTTATGAGTCACCATTATCGATCATGTAGTCGCAGACGAGCGTTATTCAATACCTTAGTACATCTTATACTGTTATTAGAGTCTTACTTAGAACCTAAGCCTATAGCGCCATGTTAAATTGACCGATGAATCAATAAGCAAAACAAAAACTATTAATTAGAACGTAAATACTTCATAAAAATCGATACTTTTACTCAATATTGACCTAATGTTAGTATTGTTATATTTAAAACCGGACTTCACGTATATTGATTAATTTTTCGAAAATTAAATACGGTGGACCACAAATAAAAAAATATTATATTCAGATAAATATGCAAAGGATCAGAGGCCCATTAAAATTTTGTTAGTAATACATATAGTTTTTGACAGTGTAATTAATTTCGCCATCATAAATCCGCAGATAACTCCTGCATCAGTGAACTAAAATAATTATTTGCTTTTAATTATCCGCCATTACATTTCACTTCAAGCTGTCACTAGGGCTTGCAAATATTCGAAACTTTCAGGTATTCGAATATTCGACTTTTTCTGACGAGATATTCGAATATTCGAATAATTATTCGAATATTTAAAAAAATAAGAAAAGGAACGAAAAATCGGTTTATTATCGTTTTATTCAAAAGCTTTTTTCACATATTGCTAAAATTAATGATATTTTGCAGAAATCCACTTATTGACTAGATTTTATCATCCTACTCTGAAATACCCACGTTTATAAAAGCAAGTAAGTACCTAAAACGCAAAAATTAGACATTTTCAATATTTCTTGATAAAACTTTTTATTATAAATGCGTCGTTGCGTGAATTAATATAACTTTAACCATCCAAACACGTATGTAAGAGAGAAAACATTTTAGTAGGTAATCACTAATCATTTTCTGATTTAAATTAACTTCTTGTCGTTAAGAAGCCTGTAAAATGGCCTTTAATTCCATTGTATTTTGAATCTTTATTGACTTTATTAGTCTTGGCAAGTTTAGTTTTGATTCCTAATGGTCGGCTGTTATATAATAAGTTATATAATTGTTATTGGAATATTTAAGGGAAAAAGTTGGCTGACTACGGGGTGGATTATTCGTTAGCTAAAGGTGCATGGTTAGATTACCTAGTTCGGTAGGTTTGGTATGATCAAATTTGTGAATTGCGATAAAGGGCAAGGTTTAGACTTCGAATATTCGCTTAAGGTACGCTTTTACTCAATAAACAAAATGACCCTTTATCTTAAAACTTACGTAAAGTTACTTGTACCTAGAAAAAGCATTAGCCGCACCGTAATAAAACATACTTTTTGATTTCGTTTCCTTTGAAATTGAGTTAGGTTCTTAGGTTTAACTGTATTCACGAAGCCTATTGAGAGGAATACAGTAAAAACATTATTTCCTTCGCATTTGGGTACCTACGGTTCCTCATTCACTGTTAATACCCGGCAAAATACACAGAAACTGTAACTATAACGGATGAAAATAGATTTTACCTAGTAATAAAAAATATTCGAATATTCGAAACCTGAGCGGCCGAATATTCGAATATCAAAACAGGTCGAATATTCGACATATTCGAATATTCGAATATTCGAATTGCAAGCCCTAGCTGTCACAGAGCAAGCTTACGAATAATAATACAAAATGGAAACATCTGCAACCAAAGCAGATAAGGCTAAGGAAAAAATGTGCAATTACCTTCTTGAGTGTTACAAATATTGACTTTAAATGCTAATATACCATCTAAAGCTGAAAGTATCATCTATATGGCCCTACACTACTACTCAAATAGTTAGTATTCGCTTATTTGGCACCCTTTTAAATCCTAAGTACTTAATCAACGCTATTACAACACTACTTTAGCGCTCTTCTACTACAACAGTTTGTAGTCACCTATATGCAACCCATCTAGCTCCTAAAGAATTAATTAACACTATTGTAGCTCCACTATACCGCTCTTATGTCTCTTTTTTTATCCGCTAACCCTACTGTAGCACTGTTATAAATCTTATGGTGATAAAATTTGTGCCCAATCCGGGGTTAGAACGGGGTTATAGCCGGCTATAACTCCTATTTTTAGAGCACTAACAACCCCTAAAGAGTAAATAGGCGCTTATATAAATCTCTTCTAACCCTTAAATTTAGCGCCTAATGTTAGTTGGGTGGCGTCGTGGTAGTGTGTGGGCTCGTATGGCCCGCCCACTACCAGATCGAGGTCATCCACGATCTGGTAGATGGTGTTGCCCGGCAGGGAGTGGGCGGACGAATTCCAAGCGCACTCTAAAAAAAATTTGGTTGGCCCAATCAATATCTTGATAGTCGTATGGGGATGTAGATAGGGTGCGTGACGTATCTCAGCCACAGTAATCCAAACGTCCACTTTCTCCAATAAATATTATAATGTCAATAATATATACAACACAGAAGGAATGTCCAAAGTTCGGAAGATAGAAACACAGAAGGTAACAGTACGGAAGAAATATAGAAATAGAAATAAAGCGTCAACAAAAGCAAAAGCGATAGCGAACGTAATGCGTCTAGCGGTCACAAGCGACATGCGTTTCGCGTCAGTAATGTGCATAGACTGAAGCGGGGCGCGGCGATCGGCGATGGCCGGCCGGCACAGGAGCGGGTCTCAGAACCGGCCGCTCTGAACAAAGGAATGCTATCGCGGTGCGCGTGTGCATTGCACCCGACTTGTTGGCAACGTCAAGAATTGACGGACGATATGTAAATATAACGTGTATATTATTATTGTGTAAATGTAAATAAATGTATGTAAATAAATATTTGTATATATTAATATTATGTTTTATATAAGTGTATTAATATTAGTTAAGTGTAGTGTAGGTATAAGAGTAGGTATAAGTGTAAGTGGGAAAGTAGCCCACATCACTCCCCCCCAGAGACCTGGTTAAGGGCGATAATAATCTGGGAAACGTACTTGCCTTCCCGAACGAGTAGTTTTAGGTACGTTAGCCTGACTTGGATAAGGGTCACTATGCTGCCTCCCGCGCAGGATGTTTTCTGGTGCGGCAGGTGTGGTCGACCCCTGATCAGCGAGCTTCAAGTCCTCGGACAGGTAATGCGCTGGTTTTAATCGGTCGATGGTCACGGTAACCGGTTTGCCTTTAATGAGGAGTTTAAAAACTTTATCAGTCCTCTCCAGGACTTTGTGCGGGCCTGAGTATACAGGCGTTAGGGGAGCGCGTGAAGCGTCTTCGCGAAGGAAGACGTATTCAGCTGTCGCTAACTCTTTAAACACAAAGATCCTGTCCTTGCTGTGGCGTGAAGCTGGCGTAGGCTTCAACTTCGAGGCGAATGAGCGTAACCGTGCGGTAAAATCGGTGACATCAGTGGTACCGGGTACGCTTGGGTCAAAAAATTCGCCTGGAAGTCGCAGCGGCTCGCCGTAAAGCATTTCGGCTGAGGACGCTTGTAAGTCCTCTTTAAAAGCACTGCGTATGCCGAGAAGCACTTGAGGCAATACCTCGGACCAATTGGCGTCAGCATGGCATGTAATGGCGGCCTTGAGCTGCCTGTGGAAGCGTTCCACAATGCCATTGCATGCTGGATGGTACGCGGTCGTGCGTCTATGCTGGAAGCCGATGGCCTTAGATAGATATTGAAACAGTGTGGAATCAAATTGTCGACCACGATCTGTGACAATATCTACAGGACACCCAAACCTGGATATCCAGCCAGCCAATAATGCATTGGCCACCGTCTCTGCCGTGATGTCCGCTATTGGTACGACCTCTGGTCGTAAATCGCGTAAAGCGGTCTATGGCCGTCAAGCAATAGCGGAAGCCTTGTGAAACAGGGAGGGGACCGATTAGGTCAATATGTACCTGTTGAAAGCGAGCCCGAGGGAGTTCAAATGTGCCTAGAGGTGCAGACACATGACGGCTCACCTTAGACCGTTGACATGGCACGCAAGCTCGTGCCCAGTCTCGGCAGTCCTTCCTTACGCTGGGCCAGACAAAACGCTGGGCTACAATCTTAGCACTTGTGTTGGCACCAGGATGACTTAAGGAGTGGAGACTGTCGAAAACGGCTTTTCGGTACTGCTTGGTAACGAATGGTCGGGGAGTCGGCGTACTGACGTCGCAGTACAAGGGTTCAGGGCTACCCGGGAATGGCATTTTTACCAAGCGCAGGGATGACGAGGCCAAGTACTGTGCAAGCTCGGGATCAGACACTTGAGATCTAGCTAGGTCGGCAAGATCGAATGGTATCGCCAGTTCTTCAATCCGAGATAAGGTGTCGGCCACGACATTGTCTTTGCCAGATATGTGCCTTATGTCGGTGGTGAACTGGGATATGTAGTCCAAGTGTCTAAACTGCCTAGGCGAACAGTTATGTTTCCTCTCATGGAAAGCAAAACTGATCGGCTTATGGTCAGTATAAATCGTGAAGTGCCTCGCCTCTAGCATATGCCGAAAATATTTAATACCCTCGTAGATCGCAAGCAGTTCGCGATCATACGGCGAGTATTTGGTCTGGGATGGACTCAGCTTCCGAGAAAAGAAAGCCAACGGCTGCCATACCTGGTCCTGCAGCTGCTGCTGCAGTACTGCACCCAGTGCCACGTCTGATGCGTCTGTGACCAACGCCAGCTTAGACCGACAATCGGGATGAGCAAGTAATGCTGCGTTGGATAGGCTTTCCTTGGTCTCGTTGAAAGCCTTCAGAGCATCGCCGGTCAGGTTGATGGGTTTGGAACCTTTGACTGCTCCACCCAGGAGTGCGTTGAGAGGTGCTTGGATTTGGGCGGCATGTGGCAGGAATCGCCTGTAAAAGTTGGCCATACCCAAAAATTTCCTCAGCTGCTTGACGTCCTTGGGTGGTGGAAAGTCGCGTATGACTTGGACTTTCGTGTCTAAGGGTTTGGTACCGGTCTCAGAAATCAGGTAACCTAAAAAAGTTACCTGTGGAGCCCCAAAAACGCACTTAGACACGTTGATAACCATGCCGTAGTCTCGGAGTCTGGTAAAAACTTCACGTAGGTGCTGTTTGTGCTGCTCCTCGTCTCTGGAAAATACTAAAAAGTCGTCCAAGTAGCAGTAGACGAAGTCCAGCCCGCGTGTCAGCTCGTCCACGAACCTCTGAAAGGTTTGGCTTGCGTTCCGGAGTCCGAATGTCATAAACGGAAACTCGAACATACCGAAGGGTGTAGTAATGGCCGTCTTCGGTATGTCCTCCGGACATACAGGTATCTGGTTGTAAGCCTTTACGAGGTCAATGGTACTAAAGACGTTACAACCAGATATGCTGTGGGTAAAATCATGCAAATGCCTGATGGGGTATTTGTCAGGGACGGTACGGGCGTTGAGGTGACGGTAATCACCACACGGGCGCCACCCATTATCTTTTTTAGGCGCCAGGTGCAGTGGTGAAGACCAAGGGCTCTCTGATGGTCGTGCCGTGCCGCTAGCCAACATACCTTCAAACTCCTGCCTCGCCAGCTTCAGCTTGTCAGGGGCAAGACGTCTCGGAGCGCAGGATACCGGGGGACCTGGAGTGGTGCGAATGTGGTGTTGAGTGTTATGTGGTATAGTGCGGTGTATGCCAGCAGGTCGTGTGATCTCAGGATATTCCTGTGACAATATTTGATGGTAGCAGGAATCGCTGCCGTTCATGACCTTCACAGAAAATATATCACCAGTATTAACAGCAGAAACAGCATTAACATATAAACTAGTGATGTTATCTATAATACGACCTAGCCTCTTACCACCACAATCTACAAATAAATTATAGTGCGCTAGGAAATCCGCCCCTATAATCGGTTTAGTAACCGTAGCTACCACAAAACGCCACGGAAAGTCGCATCGAAGTCCAAGGTCCAGGTTAAGATGCGCGTAACCGTAAGTTTCGATGGGTGTCCCATTGGCTGCGGAAAGGTTGTACCGCGTCGGTGCTCGACGCTCGTGCAGTAACGACTTGGGGAAGACGCAGAGGTCGCTACCGGTGTCGACCAAAAACTGCAGCTTCGACCTTCTGTCGGTGACAAACAGGCGACGCGATGTGACAGGGCGGTCAGGAGTCGCCATTACCGACTGCCCATGGCATTTCCCGACTTCTTGTAGTCGCAGGGTTGTACGCACTTGCTAGCGTTCTCGCCATGTCTTGAATGGTACCAGCAGATGGGAAATTTCCTATAACTGGACTGGGACCTGGTGCTGGAACGACTCTGCCTTCTGGAGCGGCTGGGATTCCTTGAGCGGGATCTTCCTCCTTCACGGTCCATCTTCAAGGCTCGAACCTCTCTCCTGAGCGCAGCTATCTCCCTTGCCAAGGCGTCACTACTGGAGCCAGGTTGCTCGGAGCCTGCAGAAGCGACGTGCGACGAACAAGCGCAGCGTGGGCCGATGTCGTGGACCCTGTCAGCAAGGTCTGCGATAATGTCCAACGAAGCATCTGGATGCCCTGCGAGGACAGTTTGGATGCTAGCGGGTAATCTGTTGGTCCACATCATGCGTAAAACGTCGTCCGATATGCGCTTAGCTGCCAGAGCCTGCAGGTGACGCAGGAACTGAGACGGCTTACGATCTCCCAGCTCTTCGTGATGCAGGAGTTGCTGGATCTGTCGCTCGGTGGTATCACTCAGTCGACTAATGAGTTCGCTCTTCAGCTTAACATACTTGTCAGTTGCCGGTGGATTGGTGATAATATCCCTGACCTCCTTTGCAAACTGTCGATCCAGCTGGCTGACGACATAATGAAATTTTGTCAGGTCATTGGTGATGCCGGCTATGTCGAACTGACCCTCAACCTGCGAGAACCAAATCGCGGGTTCCTCCGGCCAAAAAGGTGGAAGTCGTACTCAGACTCTAAAAACTTCGGATGACGGAGTCGTTGTTGTTGTGGAACCGAGCGGCGCAGTTGTGACGGATGGTGCAGTGGGAACAGGCACTCCCGCCGGTACTTGTGTGATGGGCGACATAACGGTATTTCCTTTGTCTATTTTGCTCGACACTTCTACGTACGGTTTTCTGATAAAATCCTCGTGGTACTGTGTTCTTCAGGGGTCACCAGTATGGGGATGTAGATAGGGTGCGTGACGTATCTCAGCCACAGTAATCCAAACGTCCACTTTCTCCAATAAATATTATAATGTCAATAATATATACAACACAGAAGGAATGTCCAAAGTTCGGAAGATAGAAACACAGAAGGTAACAGTACGGAAGAAATATAGAAATAGAAATAAAGCGTCAACAAAAGCAAAAGCGATAGCGAACGTAATGCGTCTAGCGGTCACAACTGTCACAAGCGACATGCGTTTCGCGTCAGTAATGTGCATAGACTGAAGCGGGGCGCGGCGATCGGCGATGGCCGGCCGGCACAGGAGCGGGTCTCAGAACCGGCCGCTCTGAACAAAGGAATGCTATCGCGGTGCGCGTGTGCATTGCACCCGACTTGTTGGCAACGTCAAGAATTGACGGACGATATGTAAATATAACGTGTATATTATTATTGTGTAAATGTAAATAAATGTATGTAAATAAATATTTGTATATATTAATATTATGTTTTATATAAGTGTATTAATATTAGTTAAGTGTAGTGTAGGTATAAGAGTAGGTATAAGTGTAAGTGGGAAAGTAGCCCACAGTCGTAATCAAGCATCTTGATTCCATACGAGCCTAACAAGAACTTAGACACATCAAACAAGGTAATTCTGATTGCTATTACTATTGTTATGTAACTGAACCAATTAAGATCTTGTTCAATATTTACATGAAAAATAATTATACTAACTAAGGGCTTGATAATTATTATCATGATACGTAACTGTAACAACTAAAACAAACAAGTTAGTTTAACTAAGAAGTAAATCAATGTTAACGTGAAGAATTACTGTATTAACTATTTGACCCAAACTAAGAACATGATTACACCGACTTATGCACCTTATTAGCCTGAACTAAGATATTGGTCAATTTGAATCTATTGTTTAATCATTTCAACTAAGATGTAAATCAATGTTAACATGAAGAATTACTGTATTAACTATTTGACCCAAATAAGATCAACTAAGAACATGATTACACCGACTTATGCATTTTATTAGCCTGAACTAAGATATTGTTCAATTTGAATCTTAATTGTTTAATCATTTCAACTATGAAGCTTGTTTAGTACAATACCATTCTTGTTCAATTGTACTATGACTTACTTTGTCTCATTTACTAATACATGCTAATACATTTCTTTCAGATCTCTAGTTTTTTTACGCGCCGTGCTGAATAATGCTGATTGTCCTCGTTGTTATACTCAAGGCATTAGTCTTAAATACTAAGATATACATTTATTTCGGATCTTTTTGGCGATCGGCCTAGACCGGTTTAGCTTTACAAACACGGGAGGAGGCGTGCTTGTGAAATGTGAAGCCATACCGGTCTAGGCCGATCCTCAAAAAAATCTGGAATAAATCTGTAATCTGTATTACCTACTTAGTATTTAAGACTAATGCCTTGAGTATAATACGAGTACGAGGACCAGCATTTATTCAGCACGACGCGTATAAAAACTAGCACAAAGGAAATTTATCAAATTTAAACGAATAAGTAGTTAATAAAATATAACAACAAAGAAAGGGATAAAACATAATTAAACTAAATCAGGCCCGTAAAGTTTAATGAAAAGGGGTAAATAAATAAAACAAAAAAATATTATAATAAGATGTTATTTATTAATTTAAACATTTTGAAAGTACACTACACTCACAGTGTCACTACGCGAGTTTGATTCAGATTTCACTGGTTATTTTTAGACAAACAAATCACAGGATTCCACACATTTGACAGTTTAAAACCCGATCTTCACGATTGAAATTTTTATATTTGTGAATTTCAATGGCTTCTCTTACCAATCTTGGTATATAGTGGTGTCGAAATGACCTTGGGACTATGCAACTCGATCCAGTGATTATTGTACCCGATTGTTCTTGACCGCAGCGATGTGTTCTTTAATTCTGCAGGCAATAGTGCGTTTGGTCTGCCCAATGTGCGAACTACCACAACTGCACTCAACTTTGTACACACCAGGTTTTTCCAGAGGAATAAGTAATTGAATGAGCTTAACGCAACTGCATGCTACTGAGACTCGACTGCTCGCTCGCACGGTGGCACACGCCGCGAGAGGGGCGCGGGCGGGGCGGAGAGTGGGTGTACAGGCGCTCCCCCCGCTTATCTCTTGATTGATCGGATTAACCGATTATTTAATTTAATTATTAAGAAAATCGATTTAACAAATAATTCTTAGTAGAATGGAATATTAGTTTCGTAATTAATACAATAATTTGATCATAATGGGATTGAATGTTTTATCTTCGTTGTTCTAAATATTGTATGTTTAGTTGATTGAACTACCAAATCTTATGTAAATCAACAAAGACAAAATAATCAAATAATCATTAACAATATACATGAGGTAGAACTCAATGGTCACTTATCTCTTTACGCTGATGACACTTGTCTCTTTTATTTTGGCGCTTCGATCGCTGACTTGATTACTCAAGCACAAGAAGATCTTGATAAATTATATTCCTGGTTTCGTTATAATCTTCTTACAGTGAATACTTCCAAAACATCTTACGTTATTTTTAAATCGAAAAATAAACAAATACCGTTACATTTGCCTCTTAAAATCAATGGAGAAGTACTACAGCAAAAAACAACCGAAAAATACTTAGGCCTTACGTTAGACACCTTTTTAAATTGGACAACACACATTGAAAAAGTAAGATCAAAGCTATCATCGCTGTTAGGCTCCCTTCGTAATATAGTACACTGCCTTCCGCATCGAGTACGCCAGACAATATACAACTCTCTTGTCAAACCCCATCTAATGTATTTAATTGAAATCTGGGGTAATGCATGTAAAACGAACCTGAAACCACTTCAAATTGCACAAAATAAAATCATAAAAATGCTTTTTCATTACGACTATCTAACACCCAGTACACAAATCTATAAGGAAACAAAAATTATGAATATTAAACAACTATATAACTACAGTACATGTATACTAATAAAAAAAATCCAAACTAATATGATTCATAGCCAAATCACATTTATTAAAAAACACCAAATATCCAAACGCAATAGCCGACGAAAGGATCACATTGTTCTGCCACAAATAAAAAGCGCTCAGGGTAAACGAATGATAACTTTTGCAGGAGTACAGGTATATAATAAATTACCTGATACTATAAAAAATGCACGCACCTTCAAAATATTCAAAAATAACTTAAAACACCATATCCTAAATGACGAAAGCCTTCTGATTTATAACTGACCTACTGTCTTACTGTTCCACTATGTACACCTTGTTTGTGTAACTTGCCGGTTGCAATTCTATGCCTACCTCATTTTTAAATGTGTAATTTCTGGATCTCTCGACCTTATAGTTATGTATGATAATTCCTTTAATTACAAAACATGTAATTTTAGTGATACTGCATGCTTAGAAATAGTATTAGTACCTACTTAGAAATAAATCTATATTATTATTGCTTTCAATTATCGTATTATAATAATGCATGTTTGTCGAAGCAAACATTAAATATTGTAAAATTTTAATACTTTATCTACGCAATGTATAAATAATATGAATTTTATATACCTATTAATCAAATGTTATAGAAAAATGTTTCTCATATAAGTGAAATGTAAATTTCTTTTTGAGAAAATAAAAATTCTTTAACCCGAAATAAACTATTAAAATGTTCATAACTATTAACATATTTATCTGTTTTAATTAATTTGTTAAGGATTGAATTAACCTACGTTACATAATTATGCCAACAAGTTAATAATAGATGCAAAGTATACAATTGTTAGGATTAATAACATACCTACTTTATTAGCTCAATCACAGATACACTTATTCATTTTTTAGAGTGCGGGGTGCTCGGCGTTGAAGTCCCCGGCCAGGATGGTCGGCACGGGGGAGTCCACCAGCAGCCGCTTGAGGTCGTCGCGCATCTCTGCCGGCCGGCAGTGTCCGCAGGGCCTGTAGATAGCAAACAAGCGCAGATTATGCCTTTGCAGTTTGATATCTACCCCCAGCGCGGATAGTGCCGTGGGTTGGTCGATGTCCACCAGTTGGTGGATGATGGTCCTCTTTATGAGGATGGCGAGGCCTCGCCAGATGACTCCAGTGTCGGGGTTGGACTGGTCCAGCCGGTACACAATGTACCCGCTGGCTGTGAGTTTCGTTGACGGCCTCAGCAGCGTCTCGCAGATCAGCATGACGTCGATGTCCTGGCTGTGGAGAAAAGTGCGGAGATCATTAGTTTTACCATTTAATGACTGCGCATTCCAGTATACAACTCTTAATTCTTTCTCTGAAAGGCCGTAAGAGTGTGCAGCTGGTGAGAGGGGGTGGGCTAAGTCTGACTTTTAGCCAGACTTAGACAGAGCCTTAATCGCTAGTACCGACTCGTCTAGCGTGGGCTTCAAGGCCGTAGTTACCGCGGATTGCACCGCGGCGACTACGTCCTTGTGCAACGCTTCGGTGTTGAGCGCGGGGGGCGCTGCGGGCTGCGGTTGCGACTTCCTCTGCAGTTCATGTTGTGGCTGCCTCCGCTGCTGCTGTCCTCTGGTCCTCGGCTGGTTGGCTGGCGCCATTAGGGAACCTGCGGAAGATTCCTCTACCAGATTTGGACTGTCCGCAGCCCTAGTGTTAGGGCCGCGGCGTGTGGGCGGGCGGCGTGTGTGGGAGCGCGTGCCTGCGCGCCAGTTCCTCAGTTCCCTGAGGTACTCGGGGCACTGCTTGTGGTTTGCTGGGTGGTCCCCCCAGCAGTTGCAGCAGGTGGCCGGCTGGTCCCTGGGCCGTGTGCACTCGCTCGAGTGGTGGTCCAGTGCGCACTTGACGCACCGGACTGCCCGGTGGCACCCGTGCGAGGAGTGCCTGAAGCCCTGGCACCGGTGGCACTGCGGCGGACCGGGTTTGCCTCTCCAAGGCTCAACCCAGACCTTGGTGTTGATGTTTGCCAGGTCGGTGAGGTCCAGGAATCCTGGGTTGTCTCGTTCCGTCCCGGCGAGCTGCACGAAGAACAGGCTGCCTCCGCGTCCTCGACCTGTAGATATAAGTTTCGCGTGAGAAACATTGTATCCTTTGGCGGCGCAAGCGTCTTTGACCTCTTGCACCGTCGTCGACGAGGGGAGGCCGCGGATAGCGGCCTTCATTGGGAGAGAGGCCTTGTCTGGATGCTCGACAAATTCGAGCTTGTGCTGCTTGCGCTGCTCCTTCAGGTACTTGGTGACCCTGATGTATTCTACCCCGGACCTGGGGTAGAATCGGACGCCGTTTGGGGCCGCGGCCTCGGTTGTGGCCGGGAACCCTAGGCGCTTGTTGATGGTGGCCAGGTGTTGGCGCCAGTCTGGGAAGTCCTCGACCAGGATCTGGGGCGGCTTGTGGTTGGCTGGCTGTTTCTTGGGACCTGCGGGCAGAGAGGCGGAGGCTTTAGGTGCGGTTTTTGTTGCGGCCGCGTACGTGTCGGTGCTTGCTACCTGTGTAGGTAGCAACATCTTGCGTGGCGGCGGCTGGTGTGCGCCTCCGGCGGCTGGTGTGGATGGCACGGCTGTGTCCATCGGCTGCTGCTGCTGCGAGTCCTGTGGGCAGGCGACGGGTTGATTAAGACCGCGCGACATAGGAGTGATGCGGTTACATTCCCGCTTCTCCTCCTGTGCCGGCGGGCTGTCCTCTTCCCGCCGTCTCTTCTGTTGGCGCGCCCCAGAGTGCGCCAACAGGGTTGAGAGTAGGGCCGCCTCGAGCGGCCCGAGGACGCAACTGTCTAGCGACCCCCGAGCTACTCTGTCGAGTTTCCCGAAAATCGCTATCCAGGCGCCCTCGGTTATCTCGAGGCCGGCCTGCGGCCGGCAAGGCGACTGGCGGCGGCGTTGCGGTGAGTTGGCCGGCGTGACAAGTCGAGACTTGTCGGCCGGCTGGGGCGGCAGCGGGCTCTCGGCACGTGGTGAATGCCTAACACGTGGCGATAAATCAAGCGGCGATAAATCGCCACGTGGTAAATCACCACGTGCTTGGTCCCCGTAGTCGGCTGACCGCTCCGGCTCTCCGGTCACGGGTGACTCAGAGTTTCGCTGGTCCTCAGCGTCTGAGCACTCGTTAGAATCCTCCATAGAGCCTACAACGTCAAGGAACTCTTCCGAGCCGCGGCTTGACATTGTTGACCCCGTAAAGCTTCCAAACGCGGGCAGACGCTTTGGACCATCGTTGTCTGGTTCGCCCGCGAATCCGGCGATCAGGAGCAGGTCAACGTCCGGGAGCTCCACCACATGCGCCAGAGCCGGTGCCACCGCTGTGTCCTCCTCCTGAACGGCCTCCGTCGTCTTGGTAGGCGTCCTGTTGATGACCATGGCGAGGGCGTGTGTGTGCGGCGTCGGCGTCGGTTGACCTGGAAAACGACAGATGTGAGTACAATACAAGCTGGTATGGCTAGCGCCGGATGTGTCCGGGCTTTCGCCCCGTTTGCGGCTTGGGTTGTCACCGTTAGGTATCCGCCAAACAAACGGCCACTGCTAACGCTTGGGCTTGGGTTGTCACCGTTAGGTATCCGCCAGCAAACGATTACTGCGAAAGTGGTCTTTTCGACACTGGGGCACACTAACAACAATACTTAGCCTGCACAAACACTGGCGTTAACACACGTCAACTAGTGAGTTGGTTAGGGTGCGTAAGTCTCGAGAGCTAGCTCAAGCGCGTGCGGTCCCGTCAACGTCACAGTTGCGACTCCAATCGACGACGACGAGCACGGTCCGGCGCTGCGATCGATCTATCAGCACGATGTCAGGCTTATTGGCTACAATAGTCTTGTCAGTGACGATAGATCGATCCCAATAGAGCGTGGCACGACCATTTTCGAGAACGGCATTGTAGTACGGCACTTCGCGGTCCATAAGGCCGTATAGGAGGGATCTTGAGTAATAGTTTACTATACTATTACTATAGTCCGATACTAATTACAATATTTTATATCGAGAATATTTCATATGTCTTTTCTTGTCTGAACAGATCATGAAATAATGTCTGTTTGCAAATACACATAAGATAGGCCATGAAATAATGCCTGCATACTAATAATAATTTCATTTCAGCTTGCACAGACCATGAAATAATGTATGTTTGCGAATACACACAGGCCATGAAATAATGCCTGTTTACTAATAATAATTTCATTTTAGCTTGCACAGACCATGAAATAATGTCTGCTTGCAAATGCTCCTAGGCCATGAAATAATGCTTATTATGTATAAGTCCAGGCCATGAAATAACGGCTGTTCGTATGTACTTTGCGGGCCATGAAATAATGCCTGCTAGGATAAGATTAGTATAGTTTTTCTTGTTTACCTACATGGGCTATGAAATAATGTGTGATTGAGTCAAGGCCGTGAAATAATGCCTTTTATATATATAAATTTATCAATTTGATAACTAAAGTTCTTTTGATGTGCCATTAACTATTGTTTATTTAATTATTGTTTGTTTATGTTGTATTATTATGGCGTTATTCATAAATGCGTAACTGGCCTGAATTAGCTATTGTTTGTTTTTATCTGTCATTATGAATTAGCTATTGTTTGCCTTTATCTGTCTTATGAGGTATTTGTAAGAAAGGGATACACCATAATTTAACTAAATCAGGCCCGTAAAGTTTTATGAATAAGGGAGTTAGTCGTTAATATTCATTGTAATAACAATGATTTACTTAAATATCCTATATGCAATAAAGCCTGTTACCTACTTATTAACTGACTGATTATAGGTCACTTAATTAATCAATCTATAATATCTGTATGTACTAAATTTTGTCTTAATATCATTAGATTTACGAGGTCGTTGCATCGATTTGGATGGCCGACTGTTAGCTTTATATAATTAATAGCATATTATTTACATACTCTTAGAAACCTCTAATATTAAGCAGATTAATGTTTTAATTAATATTTAAGGGCTTAGGAAAATGCGAAATGAAACCATCGGATGTAAGACATAGACAAGAAGAGATTTATTTTTAAATAGAGATGTGACACATACATGTCAAAACTGTGTTGCTATAGTTTGCGTTTAACTATCTATTCTAACATCCTCCCTTTAAGCGCAAACCCATGGCACTGGAACATTTTTGAATTTTCACTTGTGAAGTGGATTTGGTCAGGATATCAGCCACCATGTCCTCAGTTCCAAGATAGATGACTTCTATTTCCTTTTTAGCTACTTTCTCTCGGACAAAGTGGTACCTGATGTCTATATGTTTGCTGTGGGCACAATAGGATTCTGTACCTGCAAATTTAATGGCACTTTGATTATCACAATATATAACAGTCGATGATGTTCCAACATCATGATGTAATTCGGACTCCAAGTGTCGGAGCCACATTGCTTCTTGTATGGCAGCAGCAAGCGACATAAATTCTGCTTCCATGGTTGAAAGCGCAATGGTGTTTTGACGTTTAGAACGCCATGATATTGCTGCACCCTGAAACAAAAAAGTGTAGCCGGAGCAAGATCTCCGGCTGTTAATGTCTGAAGCCCAGTCAGAGTCACAGTAACCAGTTGTTCTTTTTTCTTCAGTATTTTGGCTATATATTAATTTCATTTCCTTAGTACCTTTAATGTATCGCAGCACTCTTTTCAAAGCTAGCCAGTGCTGCTGTTCGGGCTTGTTATTAAAGCTACTTAATTTGTTTACTATAAAACATATATCCGGCCTGGTCCCTTGGGATAAATACAACAGGCTTCCAATTGCTTCTTGGTAAGGTATGTTTGTAAGTATATTTTTTTCATCTTCTGTGCTGATCAATTTAATGCTAGGGTCACATGGTGAATGCACCGGATTACAATCTGTCATCTTGAATCTTTGCAGAATTTTCTCTATGTAAGCGGTCTGACCAATATAAATTTCACTTCTAGACGAGTTTTGTTCAATTCTCCAACCGACAAAATGATGTATGTAACCAAGTTCCTTCATATCAAATTTGCTTTTTAATTGTTTTTTTATTTCTTGACCCATGTGTTCATTGTTATAAAAAATCAATATGTCATCATTGTCATCAACATAAATGAGTACAATTAAAATATTTCCTTCAATTGTTTTGTAAAATATACAAGGGTCCACTGATGAACTTTTCAGTCCCAATTCCTTTAACACAGATGTAAGCTTCAAGTTCCATTGTCGACTCGCCTGCTTCAGGCCATAAATTGATTTATTCAACTTGCATACTTCTTCTCCATGTTCATAAGACGGTGGTTGGTACATGTATATTTCTGTATCTATATCCCCTTGTAAGAAGGCCGTAACTGCATCCATTTGTTCAATGAATAAATTGTACTTGACTGCCAATGCTAATAAATATCTGATTGAAGTATGACGAACAACCGGAGCAAATATTTCATTATATTCCATTCCTTTTCTCTGAATGAAACCTTTAATGACCAGTCTTGCTTTGTATCGTACAATCTCACCCTTGGCATCAGTCTTTATTTTAAAGACCCATTTACACGGAATGGCTCTTTTGCCTTCTGGTAAGGGTACTAACGTCCATGTATTATTTTGCAGGAGTGACTCATATTCATTACTCATGGCATTTTTCCATTCTTTTGCATTTGGACCTGAAAGAGCTTCCTTCAGTGTTTCTGGCTCTTTTGCAAAAAAAGCTACTGCTTGGTTTGAACCACTCGTGCTTTCTCGACATAAGTAGGTAACAGGCTTATTATTTCTTGGCCTTAGCATCATTTTACGAGATAATTCATCACTTAGTGTTTCATCTGGTATGTACTCCTCATCGGCATTATCAGTAAAGTAAGTATCCTCATCTTCAGATAAATCTTTTTTAAGGCTCCCATTTAGAGTTGCATCGGCTGAATTTTGAGGCTCAGATGTGTCAGAAGGTTCACTAGAAGTATCAGCTGTTTGAGACAAGTCTTCGGTCTCCTCTTCCTGCAGTTCTGATAATGATACAATAACGCTATTATTTTGAACTGTGTGCTCAAGAAAAACAGCATCCCTGCTTTTGTATATTCTTCTCTGCTTTAAATCATAAAATCTGTATCCCTTGGTGTATTCACAGTATCCGACGAATAACATTTTGACCGCCTTAGGGTCCCATTTTTGTCTTTTTTCTTCAGGCACATGAACCATGGCTTGACAACCAAATATTCTTAAATTATCAATATTAGGCTTCTTACCAGACCACATTTCATATGGTGTCTTGTAGTCCAGAGCTTTGGTTGGTGACCGATTAATTATGTAAGCAGCTGTAGATACCTAGATACTGCCTCGGCCCAAAATGCTTTTTCTAACCTGGAATTCAGAATCAAACATTTAGCTTTTTGCACCAGATTTTGGTGCATCCTTTCGGCCATCCCATTCTGTTCACTGCAGTAAGGATTAGTTGTTTGATGTTGTATGCCGAATTTATTCAAAAATAATTTAAATTCCTTATTAATGTATTCTGTTCCATTGTCAGAACGGATCATTTTTATTTTCTTTCCAGTCTCATTTTCCACTAGATTCTTAAAATCCTTAAAGCTCTGTAAAGTTTCAGACTTGTTTTTCATAAAATAAACATAAACTTTCCTACTATAATCGTCAATAAAATTGACATAATATTTGGAACCCCCTATAGAGCTAGTTTCCATCGGTCCACAAACATCTGTGTGAATTAGTTGCAAAGGTTCAGTAGCCCTGGTTCCAATATTTTTAAATAGTTGTCGTTTCATTTTACCTGCCATACAGGTTGTACAGACTTGGCTGCCTTTTTTTGATAATTTAACACCCTCTGTACAATCAACTATTTTTTGTAAATCTGTGAAGTTCAGATGAGCCATTCGAAGATGCCAAATATTTATATCTTGTTCTTCAACGGTTGATAAAAATGCCGGTGCTACAGAAATTTCTTTTAAAAGATACATGTTATTGCACTTATAAGCTGTCATGATCAGTCTTTTATTTTGATAAACTATACAGGCATTTTTTTCAAAATGAAGCACACAGCCATTATTTGTCATCTCACTTACAGAAAGTAAGTTAGTAGCCAGAGTAGGTACATATAACACATTTCTAACCTGAATTGTCTGAGGTTTGCCTTCGGAGTCTTTTATTTGTAAGTTCACGTTGCCACATCCTTCCACTTTTAAAGTCTCCTTATCTGCCACCTTAATGCTACTTACTGTTGACGAAGTAACATTGTACATCCAGTTTCTGTCCCTACACATGTGGTAAGAACAGCCAGAATCGACATACCAGCGGTTCTCATCCAAATTGTCTGCAACAGAAAAAGCGGCAAAATAACCATTATTTTGGGTATTTGTTTTATTTTTCTTCTGGAAGTGACAGTTACTGCTAAAATGGCCATATTTATTGCAATTATAGCATCTAGGCCCCTTCTTTTGTTGATTTCCATGTGAACTTTTCTGAGACTTAGGTATATTTTTAGTTTTATTATGGTTTACATATAACGCTGCAGAATCTGAAGTTTTCACCTCCTGGAGCAGCTTTGTTTTTACAAAATCAGCTGTAATGGACACACCTGAGCTCTCAATAGCCATGATCATCGGTTTGTAGACATCAGGAAGACCAGCGAGCAGCAAAGTACCAAGCCACTTGATAGCCCACCCTGTGAGCCTCGTTCTGGGGATTCATATACTGTTTTATTAAGCCGTTACGTTGTTAAGCTTGGAATAATACTATATAATATAAAACTAGTACAGAATATAAAATGCTAATACACTCATCTTCGACTACAAATTTAATATTTCTAAGCTTATGAGCTGTTGTCATTACTTTATTTACGTACTCTTCAATACCAGAGCTGTCCTCCAACTTGGCTGAAATCAGATCTCGTAATAAACCTACTTTTCTACTGAGCCCGGAGTCGTCAAACACTTGTCCTAATTTTGTCCATATCTGTTTCGCCGTGGTCGCCTCCTGTACATGGACGTAGTTAATAGGATCAATCAGAAGTATTATCTTCGACTTTGCTTTTGTATCCTTCTTGACGTTTGCCACATAACCGGCACTTGGTTCGATAGTCTCCCACAAGTCCTCATGTTCCAAGTAATTTTGGACCGCAAATTTCCATGTCGGGTAATTTTCTCTGCCAATTAACTTCTCAATTGTGCCCATTGATATTTGCGCAGACATGATTCAATGATAATTTAGGCTGAAATTGCTGAAAAGATAAAAACTTGCCACACAGCGCATGGGCACTTTGAGGTTAAGTTAACCTTTTTTGACAACTGAGCCGCGAAACTTGTCGGTAAAACACTAATTTTAATTATTTGAGGTAAAAATAGCCCATAACCTCTTAGAAACCTCTAATATTAAGCAGATTAATGTTTTAATTAATATTTAAGGGCTTAGGAAAATGCGAAATGAAACCATCGGATGTAAGACATAGACAAGAAGAGATTTATTTTTAAATAGAGATGTGACACATACATGTCAAAACTGTGTTGCTATAGTTTGCGTTTAACTATCTATTCTAACACATACATTTGTACTTTTAATAATAATAATCGGATTTATTTAGTAAAAGAAGTAAGTGTAATGATTAAACCAAGACTGACAATTGGCACGTCGACCAATCAGGGCGCTGCTAAAATGGTGGCGCGGCGTTCTGATTGGCCGACAGTGATGACGTTTGAAGTAGCGGGAATAGTGGCAACGGCCGTTAGCCAGTCTTGATTTAACCACCAACAGTAAAGGAGATTGAGGAAGAAAGTAGGTACTAATCTGCGAATTGTATGGTTAAATTATTTTTCTCAAACATGCAATGAAATATTGATGTTATGTTCCTTAAAATAGGCTGCGAAGTATGACGTTTCAGGTGCGGCTAGGACAAAAGGTCATTAATGGAATTTCGTACACATCTTGCAGGCCTAGGCCGGCCAAGTCCTCTTTTTTAATTTTCATTTCACAGATATTTGTGACACAGCATCGTGGCATTCATCCATTAAAAAAAAAACTAGAGGCAGTATTTGCTTTATGGTTCGTAATGACACTCTGCCACTACGCCTATAAAAAAAAACAAAAAGCAATGTTTGCTATAATTTGCAGTTTTATTTGTATAAAATCAACATGAACTTAATAAATAATACATTCTATAATTTTATAATTTTAAATTATAAATTTAACTACACAAATAAAAACATTTAAAATATTTCATCTAAACGTTAGCGGTAAAAAGGTCTACTCAAACACGCGTAGTTATATTTTTTAAATTGTTATGGAGGTAAAGTTAAAAATATTCATTCTGTTTTATTGGATTTATGGTGCGTTGTTGATTTTATGACTTTAATATGAGCATATGGCAGCGTAAGCAGAATTAATTTTTAATAACTTGCTGCTTCTGCCGCCAAATCGTATGTATATGGTTGTTTATGGCAATTTTATTATTTTAGAAACTAAGAAAAATGGCTTACAGTTTATTAGAAACAGTTTTGTGGCATATTTTAAATGAATGTAACTACAAATTCGTCAACACTGTGGAAATTATACTTATTTACTCCATGCATAAAGCAACGATGTATGTGAAACATGATATCAACATTAAAGACTATGTAAACTTATGTGACGAAAACGACAGTCAGACGGATACAAGGCGAAAAAATCAAAGATACATGAAAATATACGGGTAGTAAAAATACACGACTCGTGTAAAACATACGCGTGATAATGATATAGGTACGTGTTGGTTATATTTTGGGTGTAGTTTACTTTTAGTTTTTTCTATAAATAAAACTTGGGTTTCGTGGATTTTTTATTTTATTTATTTCATTGCATGTTCGAGAAAAGCACTATACATACCTCGGCGGGAAATGGGGTTGCCCGCGCTCAGACCTTCGGCCGGCAACCCCTTTCGTCCCGGCCTCTGTAGTAATGTACTATTACTAAAGCTTTTGCTTAAATATAGTAAAGCAAATGTTCTATGCTTGCATTGGTGAGTTAAGTGTGAGGATACATTTGATATTGCGATAATAAACAGTAAGTACTTGAATCAATACCATCTTTCATTTGTTTATCTAAATTACATACCTTTGGCTAGCTTGTTAGCTTAAAACCCTAAAGTCAGCCTCCTGCATCTACATTAATTTTGCTGCCAGTTTTTTTATAATATAATATGATGCTTATATTTGAGGCTAATATAAATTTATTGGCGCCAAGATATTACTGCCAAATTATATTATTATATCCCAATTAAAGATCCTAAATAACATTTTACTTGCCCGGTTAATAATAAATAAGCCCAAATAAAGTTAGCGCACAGCGCCATCTTTTGAATATCAGTCAAATTTATGCAAACGTGTGGTTTGCCGGTGTGACGCTCCATGCATGGGTGCTGGGCTATAACCGCGAAAATCCAAGTTCGTCAATTGCGGGCATTTTTCTCCGTCACTCTAAATACGTCTGAATGAGTGCAAAAGAGAAAGATCCCCGTAATTTGCGAATTGCGGTTTTCGCGGTAGGCCCCCTGATTTAATGCCCTCACATGACAAACCGCTTTTGTATTCGTAGTTCGTAACAAATGTACTAGATGATGTAAAAATTAAAGTTGCATGAAGTTATGTGCTGCCATCTGTTTGATAGGTAACTAATTAGAGCTCAACATACATCAGCTAGAGTCATCAGTAGACTCTTCTCTTTCCGCACAGACTCTAACACTAATTTATGTTTGAAAACGAACTAGATGGCATGAAACTTAAAATTTAATTTCGGAATGTCTCGGTTTATTTTACAGTATAGTTACTAAGGTATTAAGGCAAACTTATAGTAAACTTTTTAGGGTTCCGTACCTCAAAAGGAAACAAAGGAACCCCTACTGCTTATAGAATCACTCGTGCGTCTGTCTGTCTGTCTGTCCGTCTCTCACTGCGGACTAATTAAGTTGAAATTTGGTACACATACGTAAATTCGTGACCCAAAGACGGACATCTTACGTAGGTACATATTATCCCACCAAAATCATAAATGTAAAAAAGGAGAGCCAAGTTCAATACAAAAATTACGCTTGGCTGTGGGCTTCGCCGCAAAAAGAATGGAGATGTAAATGAGTGCCAAGTTCTATGCAAAATCCAAATATGTATTAATAGGAACAAAATAACGTTATGATACTTATAACAATTGCTGTTATTTAAAAAAAATGTGAGATCCTAAAGTTGGTTACATTTGGCTTGGCTAGTTTTTTTTATATTAAACTGAACATTAAGTGTCTCAAAAATGAATTTCTCATGCCCAATTTATCAGGAAATGATACCAAACTCGAGGTGGTTAGGTAAATAGAAGCCGATATGATTTTCTTCATAAAGCGCGGCGCGGCGGCGCGGCGTGTAACTTTGGATGCCCTGCTGCTGGATTGTGGCATTGGTGGCATTGGCTATCACGTAGGCGTCACAAACCCGGTTTCACCGAAATCGAAAAAACCGGAAAAACCGGGTTTACAGCCAATTGCCAAAACCGGGTTTTCACTTTAATAAAACCGGCTTTTTCGAGTTTTTCGATTTTACAGTTTTGTAAACATAGTTTAATTATTTTGAAGAGCAAATTAAAAAAAAACAATACATTATACGCACTAATTGTATAAATGAACAGCTTTTTAGTCTCCAACGTTAAATCTATTTGCCCAGTTTTGCAGATAGGCTGCTTAGATGCTCCTTGAAGTTAAGGCTTCAATCCAGGATGCTTCGTAGATATTATGGAAGGATGTTGTGTCGGAGAAATTTGCCTCTGAATTTTACTCTCAGCTCCTTGTTGGCTAGTTTGTTGCACTGGTGAAAGCAGAACACCACGGTTTTGGAAGTGCTGGGGCACAAACGCCACTGACAGAAATAGTCATATAATAGATCCAGGTCCTTTTCCAGGCTATTTAGTTCCTCTTCCAAGCTGTCTTTTTATGTCACAAGGGGCAGGTCATCAGCATAAGCAAACTTCCGCGATGTGGTGTTAGGCAGGATACGACTCAACCATCGGTATGTTCAGACCTATGACAACTAATACTAGGCGGTGTTGAGAGTGTGGAAAATCCGCTAGCACGAACAGCTCGGCGGCCACTGGGGTACCGTCTATTGCTCTTGTTGTGAAGACTAGGTCCGGGTTGTAGTCACTTCTCCATCGAGCTGATTTGAACGTTCCTTTGCCTTTGTGAGAAACGACTAAAACTGTGTTGTTCCTATCTGCCCATTCCATGATCGCCTCCTCGTTGGCGTCAGATTTCCTTTATCCCCAGCAGGTATGGTGGCTATTCAAGTCTCAAATGTAAAGGGATGGGTGTTCCAAGTAAGGAAGGCGTGGAGTAGGCCAGCAGTTACGTGGAGGCTTATATATGCTGCATATCCGCGTTTCGCCGATTTGAATAATCGTGGTGGCGATGTTGTTGCCATCGATGTTATTTGAAATCACGTTGACCAGGGCAGTAAGAGAAGACCGGCCGTATGTCGAAGTTCTATATTAATTGTTTATGGTATAATGCCGCTACCAAATCAAATCCCGGTATTTTACCTCGTTTAGCGAGTTGGGCATCATCAGCGGTGTATTTCCAGAAGGAGTACTATGTCAGCACCGTTGTCATATAATAGGATGCTTAGGCATTCCGGTTTAGAATTGCTGCTTAGTTAAAAACTTTATTGATGGATTTGGATTGATTTATTGATATGGTCTTGGTAAAGAAAAAGTAAATATAAATGTCGTGGAAGACGTAATATCAAAGCATTGATCCTAAAAATACTTGCTTATTTTACAAATTATACGTAAAATCGAAATCACCGAAAAAACCGGAAACCCGGTTTTGCAGTTTCACAAAAACCGAAAAACCGGTTTTCTAAAATACGCACGGTTTTGTGACCCCTAGCTACCAGGCTAAATTGACTTAGCTTTACGTATATTACATCTGTGCCAAGTGAATTCATCCGATACCAAAATTTGCACCTTATGCCACTACTTTCCATAGGTAGGTACCTACAGTAAGTTAGTAGTAGTGGCACTAGGACAACTAGGTCGATACATATGTGTAAAATTGTCCTATAATAATTATTTATTTCTTTATAAATAAATATAGACAATGAAGAAGGTGCCAAGACTGCCAAGTGCCGCAAATACGCATTTCTACAATACGCAAAAATATATTTACGAATTTGCGGCCCTGGCAGTCGAGACTTTTGGTGTATTTCGTTCAATAATATCTCCAGTACCCGGCATCTAAATTCTACTAATATAATTGAAAACGAGTGGTCAATACCACGTGTGGTACTATACAGCACGTCCACGGATGATTTTTTTTTTTTTGCGGTACATATTCATGAAAAGAAATGTACTTTTATGTACTTATGTTTTTAAAAAATGCTGTACTCGCACGGTTTTGGCATAGCGACATACAGGTCGTGGTCGTGCTGAGTAGATACTCCCTGGCACGACCACACTATATTTATGGTTAATGCAATGGTCAAATTAATACAAATCAAATGTACTTAAATTGTACTATCTACAAGCACATCAAAATGTGACAGTGGTACTGCAAAAATCGGGGTGCCGTTCAATTTTAATACAAACATTTTGCATAATTACATTTAACTACTTTTAAAACTCATAATAAACATAATGTATAGAAACAAAATCCATAATATTATTCGTTATAATAATTAAATTACATTGACATTACACGACTGTAAAAAGGTTGTTACTATACTGGCACATGAGATTTCAGATGATTTGACAATAAACGTCAGTCAGCTATAAACCGGCTTTTAATTATGGCTGCTATTTAACTGATCACCAGATTTAGTAAAATTTAATACCAAAAAAATCTATTTTACCACCCTAAAATAATGAATGATCACCAAAATTATAACACCATTTTAATGTGAAATGATTACCAATTTTATCACACTTTACTATCCTTTTAAAGGAAATGACACCAAACTAATCATTATTAACCCAAAAATACTAAATGATTACCAAATTTCAAACCCCATTTTAATGTGAAATGATAACCAAATTTTTACATCTTGCTATCCTATTAAAGAAAATGACACCAAAATAATCATTGTAAACCCAAAAATAGTAAATGACCACCAAAATTAGAACTCCATTTTAATGTAAAATTATAACCAAATTTTTAAATCTTGATATCATATTAAAGCAAATGACTCCAAAATAATCATTGTAAACCCAAAAATAGTAAATGACCACCACAATTGTAACCAAAATTTAATTAAAAATGTGCAAATATTTAATATAATTATCGTTATCCTATTAAATTAATTAATCCACTTCGTCACCATTTTCTAGTAGCATTTTATTTCTGTTACAGTCGCAGTTCTAACCTAACCTAACCCACTTTTCTAGTAGCATTTCGTTTCTGTAAGGGTCGCAGTTCAAACCTAACCTAACCTAACCCACTTTTCTAGTAGCATTTCTTTTCTGCAAGGGTCGCAGTTCAAACCTAACCTAACCCACTTTTCTAGTAGCATTTCTTTTCTGCAAGGTTCGCAGTTCAAACCTAACCTAACCCACTTTTCTAGTAGCTTTTCGTTTCTGTATGGGTCGCAGTTCAAACCTAACCTAACCCACTTTTCTTATAGCATTTTTTTCTGTAAGGGTCGCAGTTCAAACCTAACCTAACCCACTTTTCTAGTAGCATTTCTTTTCTGTAAGGGTCGCAGTTCAAACCTAACCTAACCCACTTTTCTCGTAGCATTTCTTTTCTGCAAGGGTCGCAGTTCAAACCTAACCTAACCCACTTTTCTAGTAGCATTTCTTTTCTGTAAGGGTCGCATTTCAAACCTAACCTATCCCACTTTTCTAGTAGCATTTCTTTTCTGTAAGGGTCGCCGTTCAAACCTAACCTAACCCACTTTTCTAGTAGCATTTCTTTTCTGTAAGGGTCGCAGTTCAAACCTAACCTAACCCATTTTTCTAGTAGCATTTGGTTTCTGTAAGGGTCGCAGTTCAAACCTAACCTAACCCACTTTTCTGATAGCAGTTTGGTTCTGTATGGGGCGCAGTTCAAACCTAACCTAACCCACTTTTCTAGTAGCATTTCGTTTCTAGAAGAATGATTATTTTGGAGTCATTTGCTTTAATAGGATAGCCAACCTAACCCACTTTTCTAGTAGCATGTCGTTTCTGTATGGGTCGCAGTTCAAACCTAACCTAATCCACTTTTCTTATAGCATTTTTTTCTGTAAGGGTCGCAGTTCAAACCTAACCTAACCCACTTTTCTAGTAGCATTTCTTTTCTGTAAGGGTCGCAGTTCAAACCTAACCTAACCCACTTTTCTCGTAGCATTTCTTTTCTGCAAGGGTCGCAGTTCAAACCTAACCTAACCCACTTTTCTAGTAGCATTTCTTTTCTGTAAGGGTCGCATTTCAAACCTAACCTATCCCACTTTTCTAGTAGCATTTCTTTTCTGTAAGGGTCGCCGTTCAAACCTAACCTAACCCACTTTTCTAGTAGCATTTCTTTTCTGTAAGGGTCGCAGTTCAAACCTAACCTAACCCATTTTTCTAGTAGCATTTGGTTTCTGTAAGGGTCGCAGTTCAAACCTAACCTAACCCACTTTTCTGATAGCAGTTTGGTTCTGTATGGGGCGCAGTTCAAACCTAACGAAATGCTACTAGAAAAGTAGATTAGGTCAGGTAGGTATGCGGTGCGGGGTACGGTGGGTTGAGCGGGAGGGGCTAGTAATTATGGCATCAGTTTACTTTATTTGGTAATATGTATACATTTTTTGGTAATCATAGTGGTTTATTTAGGTGAAAATATCGCATTAATTTGGTCTTCAAGATTTGGTGATCATTAATGATTTTTGGTGATCATTCAATATATTTGGTATTTGAATACAATTTGAAGTGCAGTCGTAATTAAAATGGTGGTACTTTTGTATTTTTAGGTCTTATTTTTTTGGTGTTCAGTAATTTTTTTTTGGTAAGCATGATTTTTTTATTTAGGGTACCAAAGTATTTTTTGGTGGTCATTATATTTGTAGCCTTTAATTATTACATTGGCGACAGGATTTCGGATTTTATTTGTATTTTCAGTTCATTTATCGGGCTATTTAGTATTTCAAAATGCCTTTCGGGAAATTGGAACCGTTTGACTTGACATCTAAACAGTGGCCGGCATATATCCGCAGAGTGGAACAATAATAAATAAATAAATAAAATAAAAATAAAAAAATAAAAAAATAAAAAAGCCTCTTTATTTCCTTAATTTTACATACATGCATCATTCCATAATCATAGTTTGTATAATAATATTAAGTAATATGAATAAACATGTCACACTAAAATACATAATTCATTTCATTTTTTTTCTTCATTAAATTATTATTATGAATAAGTTCATGTGATTACATATATATTTAATTTATTTATTTATTTTTGTTTTAAGGGCCTCTTAACGAGTAAAGGCCTCCTCCAAAATTTTCCATGCCTCTCGGTCGTTTGCCTTTTTCGTCCAGTCTTTGCCTGCTACTTTGTAAATCTCGTCGCTCCATCGTTGTTTTGGTCTCCCTTGACCTCTGTTATTGATAGGTCCTGCCCAGGTTGTTATTTTCCTAGTCCATTTTGTACTGTTCATTCGTATTATATGGCCAATACATGCCAATACAGAGTGGAACAATACATGGTATTAAATGAAGTGAAGACCGAACTGAAGGTGCCTCTGCTGATATCAGCTATCGGGCATGCCACGTATGCTCTTATATGCGATTTGTGTTCACCGACACTTCCTGAGGCCAAAACATTTAAAGAGCTGGTAAAGCCGGGTCCAATATAACAACGCGTTCCGGGTGCTGGTGGGGCTGCCCCGCTTCTGTAGCGCATCTGGGATGTTTGCGGAGGCGCGTATGGATTGCTTTTATGCGACCATACGCAAGCGATGCTCATCCCTGGTGCGCCGGGTGCGGGCCAGCCCCAACCCCATCCTGCGTTCTATCGCGGACAGGTTCGACTGTCCATACTTGAGGCACTGCTGTGAGAAGCATGTTTCTTGCAGCCTGTACTATATTTAATTTGTGTAAATAATTAAGTTTGTACTAACATTAGACATAAGAATTTATAATATCTGTATACTAACAAATTGTATGAGTCATATGTTACTTGAATAAATGAAATTTATTTATTATTAAAATTATTAACTGATCATCTGGAACCGCAGCGATCAGAGATCGCCGAGCGGCACGTCTTTAGGCTGCGCCGACAGCGAGTCGGCGAGTCGCTCGCAGAATATTTGCAGAACTTAAAGCATTTAGCGAGCACTTGCAGTTTCGGCACCAAGCTCGAGGAGAATCTGCGCGACCAGTTCGTGTCGGGACTGGCAAACGAGGCGATGCGATCTCGAATATTCGCTGAAAAAAATATTCAGTATAAAGAAGCGGTGGAGCTGGCTCTCGCCCTAGAGGCCGCGGAGAAGCACGCGGAGGTGAGCGGCGCAGTGGTGGCGCCGGCGAGCACCTCGGGCGGCGACGGCGGCGGCGGCGATGTTGGTGAAGGTTTGCATCACGCGAGTGCTCGGCGCGACAGGCGCGGGCCCGGAGCCGGCGGCGGCGCGGCCGCGGCCCGGGGCGGCACGGCGCGCGGCAACCAGGCGCAGTGCTGGCTGTGCGGGAAGGCGCACCGGCCGGACAAGTGTAAATATATGCATTACAACTGTGATGAATGCAACACGCGCGGTCACTTGAAGGTCAAGGACGCGATGAGGCTCGTCGACAGTTCGGTCGGCAAAATTACATGGACGAAGAATCTGATGAGGATTTATTTAACATTCAAGTTTCACCGCAAGGTAACAAACCTTATTTTATTACATTGAATGTGGACGGACAAGATGTTATTTGTGAGATCGATACGGGTAGTCGTATTTCTGCTATTAATGAGGACTTTTATAAGCAGAAGTTTGCTCATAAAATAATTACACTGAAAAAAAAACCCGGTACTGGTAACCAGAATCTGGTTAGCTGTACTATATTGTCTTGTTGTATATGTGACGACAGGACACTTTGTAAACATAACCAGACCATTCTTGTTAAATTAAATTTGTTAATTCTATGAAGTGTATAGTAGTGGGTATAAGACTTTCAGTAAACCCAACTAGCCGGTCTGTTAATGGTTACTAAATAATACAGTAACATATACGTTCCTGTCTTGTTGTTATACGAGTAACAAGGTATTCAGTATATGTAACTGAACGATTTGTGCGGTGTACTGGTTTTATATTGTTCACGTTACCAGAACGCACTGTGCTAATGGGGCTTCTAAACGAGCCATATGTTCACTGCAACTATTGGTGTCCTCTTACTCACATGTTAGAGAGGAACACTAATAGTTGCCGGCCACATATTGCAGTGAGCATATGGCCCGTTTAGAAGTTCCTTCAGCACAGTGGGTTCTGGTTACGTGAACAATATATAACCAGTACACTGCTCTTCTAGTAAATACAGACAAGTTTTTAAGCACACTTATTTTTTTTTTTTATTGATCAAATAAGTAACACAGCATTACAGTAAAACCAAGGCACTGTGACACTACAAATGAAAAAAACATTTTGTCTCCACAAAGAAAACAATATACACAAAAATGACATACAAATTAAACATTGGATTTGGGCGACGACGTAACAGCGTGGCTCCGTAGCGTCGTCTGACTCGGCGTAGGATTCGGCAGGTTGCCCCGGAACCGCCGAAACACCATACCCTTCGGCCAGAAGTCCGCGCTTGCGATGGTGTCCTGCAGAGGCCGCGGCACGCGCACTACAAATGAACTGAAGTGCACATAGTGACGCGACTGTAACTGGTGCACCCTCAGCGTGTAGCCAGTCTTCCGGCGGACGTACTCCACCACCTCGTCGGCCCCGGCGGAGTAATGCAGGCGAGACACGTAGAGCGCCTTACTCGGTGTCGCAACTCGTAGGCCAGAATTAACCGGCTCCGCAGTACCACACAGAGTTTTACGAGGCGCCCTGCGCGCCTTGCGTTTCCTTTCCACCAGTGTGAATCCCTCCTTATCCACATCGGTGCGGGAGGACTTTTCCTTAATCGGAGCCCGGAGCCCGCACATTTCACTATGACAGCAACACGCAAACAACACGCACTTATACTATACACTTGTACTAGTTTACAATAAAATTATGGACAGGATCTACGTAAATAAAAACATCGACCGGCCGCAACGTAAGACGCTAGCGTAATGGCTGCTGTTCTGTGACTTGCGCAATTCCTTTCTCCGTCCCCCGCCACCCGCGCATACACCGTGGTGTTGGCACAACTGTTTGATTCGTTCAGAATACAATGCATTATAGTAACCACAACATAATAACTTGTAGCGTGTACACTCGTATCTTTATTTTTACATATCAATAGTTAGTGTTACGATGCATATATTAAACGAGACAAACGTTTAATATTTACAACACTTGCATCTTTACATATACAACGAAATTGTAAGCAGTAATAAATTGCATTTAACTAGAATTAAACAGTGATGTTTAAAAAACAAGTTTTACACGATACAACATTTTTTGTAGGATTTTAGTAGGTATAACTATATTTTTAATTACTATACGTTCTGGTAGTATTGTAGAAAATTATTTTTTTCGGTGTAAACCTAATGATAGTTTCTTTCGCGGCTACTCTGGGTCACCAATCGAAACCCTTGGATACTTATCGGTTGACGTTGCGCTAAACGGTATCAGAGCAACTAACTTACCATTGTACGTCATTCAAAAAGGAGGGCGGCCCCTTTTGGGTCGTGAATGGATACGTGCTCTTAAGGTCAACCAGATAACTATAAATGAGATAGTGGAGGAGGACAGACTGGTGACCCAGCTGTGTAGTGAGTTCCCAGAGGTGTTCACGGATAAATTAGGTATTTGTAAAAAAGGCATTCAATTACAGCTCACAGAACACGACCCTGTTTATGTTCGTGCGAGGCCGGTACCGCTCGTGTTGCGCGAACGGATTGAACGCGAACTTGAACGTCTGGAGCGCGACGGAACCCTGTGCCGCGTTGATCATTCTGACTATGGAACCCCAATAGTACCGGTAGTTAAACAAAGTGGAGAATTGCGCATTTGTGGTGATTACAAGGTGACGGTAAATCCTAAGCTTAAGCGTGATATTATCCTTTACCTCGCATAGAGGAGCTGTTCGCTAATCTTAGCGGGGGAGAGCAGTACATTAAACTGGATTTACGTCACGCTTACGAACAGTGTCTGTTGACGGAGGACTCGCAGCCGTTCCTACACTGCAATCATCACTCATGTGGGTACTTTTGTGTACCGTCGCACACCGTGCATTCCGGAGAAGTTCCAAAAGCTTATGGAGGAAACTCTGCGCGGGATTCCTAATTGTGTTGTTCTCCTGGATGTTATTTGCGTGACCGGACCTAATAAATAGCCGCGCATGCAAAACTTGCGTGCTGTAATTGAACGCTTACGCACCATGGGAATGACTTTAAAATTAAGCAAATGTAAGTTCTTACAAGATAAAATAAATTATTTAGGTTTCATTATTAACAAAGATGGTTAACGACCAGATCCGACTATTTAAGCTAGAGGCCCTTTCCAATGCTCCAGTACCGAAAGACGTATCGCAACTTAAAAGTTTTCTCGGGATGTTGAATTATTACGGAAAGTTTATACCAAATGTAAGCCCTTTGTTGCATCCGTTGCATGCGTTGTTAAGACGATAGGTAGGCCCAATGCCCTTGAGCGTCTGGGTGGAGCTAAGCGCTCTGTACCCGCACCACCCGCTCACCCCGCTCACTGCGATCGTACGTGAATTTTGTATCGCTGCACCGCCCAAGGACCGGAAAACCCCTCTTTACGCTTAATCCTATCCATTCGGTAACCCAATCGATTCGGTTACCGTATCATTCGGTAACCCTATCATACTGTTACCTGATTGTAATGGTAAGCTTATTGAAACGGTAACCTTAACCTTTAACCGAGTTAATCTCAAAACCCCATCGCGATAGGGTTTTTGTTAGGGGTTTTTAACAGGTTTTTATTCGGTTATGGTAACCTTTATTATCGGTTGCTTATACGTTTGCAACATCCGTATTTAGTGATGTGCCGTCAGTAAAATATTAAAAAAATTGTTGTTTTATTAATTGTTAACATTCTTAATTTTGTTTTTTTTTACTTTTTTGGTTATTTATTTACTAGAATTCATTTATTTCATTAATGTTATTTATTTTATTAATAATATTTATTTTATTAATGTTATTTATTTTATCAATGATATTCATTTTATTAATGTAATTTATTTTATTAATAATATTCATTTTATTAATGTTATTTATTTATTTTTATTATTTTGTTTATTGTATTTATTGTGTTTATTTCGTTCATTTCGTTCATTTCGTTCATTTCATTAATTTCATGTATTGTTTAGTATGTGGTTTCAGTGACAGAGCTATTCATACTGCGACCTGCGACTTTCTGCATTATATTCAATTAGAATGTTATTCTGAATTAAGTTAACTTTTGTAGTACAATGTATATAATTTGTAAAATAAATTTCACTCCTCTTTTCAATGGTCGGATTGATTTGAATTTTTTTTAGCGTAAAAGTTGTGATTGTGATAGATAGGTAGGTACATTTTTTTAGGAGCTTTCGAAACGGTGATGATAATTTGATAATGAAGCTACATAAAAAGTAAACAGCGAAATTATAATTATGATGGTTCAATGTATATTCCTTTGCCAATTAAGTATGTATTTTGTTTATTATTCTTATCAGCCTTGAGGTCTTACGTATGCTATCTCTTTCACACATACGGAAAGTGAATGAGATAGCAAATTACAGCAGGTAAGAAAAGAGTCCTACGCTTATCACTAGATTTGCAGAAAGTCGCAGATCGCAGCATGAATTATTGTATTGTATTATTTGGCGTGTTTCCACTTGAGACCGTCATTTATTACTCATTGGCAACAATAAGATTTAGTCGTGGCGTGGTGAATTTTTTGACAGCATTTGTGATTTGAGACACGTGCGGTAGGCGGTGTGTGAAACGATATTAATACCTATTGATTTCCGTCCAATAATGAATGCAAATTTTAAATATCAGCTGAACTTTTAAAAACACAATGAGTCTCGGTAGTAACTCGGACACTGAAACTACATACTAATGCCTATTCCCATCTGTGCCCGGCGGAGAGAAATAGGAATACACCATATCGAGCTATTCCTTATCATACCTTTAAAAACACCTTTTTTAGGGTTCCGTACCCAAAGTTCCGTATCTCATGACCCGTGATAGCTAGGCAGTTGACATTTTCACAGATTATGTATTGCTGTTGTCGCTATTACAACAAATACTAAAAACAGAATATTATAAATATATAAGTTGGGCTCCCATACAACAAACGTGATTTCTTCGCAATGGTACAGAATCCTTCCTGCGCGAGTCTGACTCGCACTTGGCCGGTATTTTATTTTTTACATTAAATTAGGCACAGTGAGCCATTGAAGTGTTTCGCTATCCACCATCCGGTCAGATCAGCTGAATTGTACCTGATGATTTAGTTATCACATTAAAAGCAATACGGGTATCGACCAATACAAAGACTATGCGGCAGTAAATTAAAGTAATAAAATTAGGTATAAATTAGACATGAAACTATTATTATTTACTTCTATCTATACGGCACCCAGACTGCATTTTAATCCAGGAATATTATTAAGAATATAAAATCATGATTACATTTACTTGATTAAGAATGAGATTATTCTTATTAAATTTGTTCACATACGTTTATTATTTCCGATCAAAATTATTGGAATAATTTTGACGGAAATAAAATCAACATGATTTTATGATTATGATTTTATTCTTAGGAATTATTATTCAAGTATGTATCTATTTAATTTTATCAAAATTATTTCACCTAGGTACCAATGTTACAGATACTCAATAAATATAATGAATTCTGGTATTAATGAAAGATTTGAAGTATTAAAATAAGGTTATCACTGCTATAGATAATATATATATTTTCTGCTCGCTGCATTAAGCAAAAAAAGGTAAATTACGACTTTTAGCTGACACAACTCACCGCATCTGAAAACGTTTAAAAGTAGTTGCTTATTATAAAATAAGCCCATATTAACTACCTATTATGTCATTTGTCAACAATGGTTAAATATCTACCACACTACTACAATCCGCTAACGCATGTATCTTTATCACAAAGTGATTTTTTTAATCACTCTATTTAAAGATAAACTATACCTACCAGTAAAATTACTAGTTAGGTTAAAATATATTTCCTTAAATCAGTCTTTACTCTGTAGGTACATACCAAGTTTGAACCCGAAAACAGAAAAATAATATCTAAGTAGCATTAAAAATATAACTAAATAATAGCAGATATTGCTAGGATAGGATGGTGTTTACTTGCAGCAAGCCCTTTTCTAAAAATTCTAAACTAGAATTGCTCCGAAATGAACAAAAACAATAAGAACACACAGGTATAAAGCAAGGACCGGAAAACCCCTCTTTACGCTTAATCCTATCAATTCGGTAACCTAATCGATTCGGTTACCGTATCATTCGGTAACCCTATCATACTTGTGGAGTGTAGACTGTAGCTTTTCGTGATATGGGGGTTCCTTGGGAGAAGCGTAGAAACTCGCCGCTGGAACGCGCTGGCCGCTGTGCTGTCTCGAAGTCCGCTATACCTCCATTTACCGGTATATGTGTTGTGTGAAATGAAAACACATATATTTGATTTATTTACTTGGAGAGTGTTCAGGCTGGTATGAGTGAAGCTCTCTTGATGTCTCTGATATCTCTCAATAAGCCACGAAACGGCTCTGCGAGATGATGTGTTGTCATTCGGCACCCTTTTGAAGGGGTGCGAGTGGCCTCTTCCGCCTTCCGGCTGCGGAGGCTGTATCCGGTCGCGCCCCACCTTGTGGGGCGGTCGATCGCACGTCTTTTTGGGGACGGCTGTGTGTCCAGTGTGGGCCAGCTTTTTCGCCGCCGGCCGTTATCCAACCCCGCGACCCCTAGCCTGGTGATACCGTTTGAGCGGGGCCAGGTTTCGGGGCAACGGCTCTGCCTTATATAGTAAAACACAAGGCCGTTTGGTACCTTCTTCAACTAGTGGGTGTATCATGCAGAGTCAGTAATGTATATTTTTGCCAATCTCGTTAATTATAAGCACGTATGAAAGGAGCACGAATCCTAGACTCATAAATAGGTACAATATTAAGCACGTATGAAAGGAGCATGAATTCTAGACTTATAACTAGATATAAAACATTCCACGCAATTCATTTGACATAATATACGAGCACAAAGTAAAACATGATATACAAAAGTAAAAATAGTAACCTAAACGTAGAGACTAATTAAACACATACATGAACCCTAATAGCTATTTACGACAGTCTCCCCCACGTGTGCCAACACCGTCTTCATGCGCGGAGTAAATGGGGATAAGTCTAGAAACTGGGCGGCGGACGTCACCTGCGCGTGTGCGAACAATGGCCACTCTCACATGACCATCTGGGCCAGGAAATAGCTGGGCGATTACGCCTCTGGGCCACGTTCCTCGTGGCATGGAGCTATCCGCAATGATGACTACGTCACCTTCATGCAGTTTTCTCACGTTTTGATGAGCACCGGGCCTGGGGAGGAGGCTGGGTCGGTATTCCCGCTGCCAGCGCCTCCAAAATTGGTCGGCTAGCGTTTGCGCTGTTTTCCACGAAGAGAGCGACACAATTGCGTCTGTGAAAACACCCAGTGGCGACATGGCACTTGATCGACCGATTAGAAAGTGATTCGGCGTCAGGGCTTCGATGTCCAAATCCGGATTCACTGGTGTCAACGGTCTGGAATTGACTATGTGCTCTGATTCTAGCAGTAAAGTATGTAGAACTTCTTCGTGGGGTGCTCTTTCTTTCAGTACTACTTTTAATGCGGTTTTAACGCTGCCCACGAGCCGTTCCCAGGCACCGCCAGCGGAGGGGTTGCCGGGTGGAATTTTCTTCCATTTTATGGCTCGCTCGGTCAAGAAGGGCTTGAGACTGTCGGGCAGCGTGTTTTTGGCCTCTGCCAGTTCTCTTTCCGCGCCGTGGAAGTTAGTGGCGTTGTCGGAATAGAGAACCGTAGGCGTGCCGCGTCGCGCTATCATTCGGCGTAGCGACAGTATCATGGAGGATGCCGAAAGTGAGGCGGCAAGCTCCAGATGTACAGCGCGAGTTGTGAGGCATGTGTATAATACACCCCACCTTTTCTCGCGGCGGCGGCCTATCGTTATGTGCATGGGGCCAAACAGGTCTACGGCTGCAGCGGTAAATGGCGGCTGATTCACTTTTAGCCTTTCTGGCGGCAAGTCACCTATGGGAACTTTGATTGGCGTTCCCCTATAGGTTCTGCACCATTGGCATTTATGCGTTATATAGCGAATGCTACCGCGCAGCCCGATAATGTAGTACCTTTGTTTCAACTCGTTGATGACGGTCGCGTGGTTGCCGTGATTGTAGAGTGCATGAAAATGCTGTACTAATAACTTGACGAAATCTTCTTTCGCATGTAAAACAGGCATATGCGTGTTTTTATCGATTCTGGCATTTAGTACGATGATTCCGTTTTTGTCAAGTTGTACAGCGATTTTGTATAGCGGAGATTTCTTCAGGAGTGGCCGCCCAGTTTCCAGAAGCTTCATTTCCTCCGGAAATGCAGCATGTTGACTCCGTCGGATTAGCAATATCTCTACTAAATCTAAATGCCCCTTATTTATCTCTATATCTGTTTTCTTAGCGAACAATGCGGCTTTGAAAACCTCGGCGGCAACCAGAATACTAGCGGTGGCGCGAACTAATCGCACGAACTTTGAGAACCTACACACCTCCGGCAGGTACTCAAACCTATTCTCCGCGACGCCTACTGAGCATACGAGTTTATTAACGCGTTCCTCGCCCGTATCGGCGACGGGCGTAGGCACTTTTTCGGTCGGCCAATGCTCTTTGGATTTACGTATAAAATCGGGCCCTATGAACCATCGGTGGTTCACTCCGAATTGCGCAGGTACTCCACGAGTCGCGTCGTCAGCCACGTTAGCTGCACTAGGCACCCAGCGCCAGTTGGCGGGGGTGGTAGTGTTCTCGATTTCTGCTAACCTATGTGCTACGAACGTTTTATACCTACGTGGGTCCGAACGTATCCACGTGAGCGCCGTTTTAGAGTCAGACCAAAAATACTTGTCCTTTATTACGTAATCTGACTCCTTGACTATGGTTTCCGCTAATCTAGTAGCTAGTACGCAGCTCTGCAATTCCATCCTCGGAATGCTGACTACCCGGAGAGGTGAAACGCGGGCCTTGGCGGCCACTAACGCGGAGGTTCTAGTCCCCTCGGGGTTGATGCTAACTAAATACACGGCCGCGGCATATATTTTTTCGCTCGCGTCGCAAAAAACATGCATATATGCCTCCCTATTAAATGCGGGCACGTGTCGCGGAATCTCTAAGTCTCGTAATTGTTGTACGTTATCAATGAACGATCGCCAAACGGGTGCGAGTGAGACGGGTATAGGCGAGTCCCAATCGATTCCTGTCCTCCATATTTCCTGCATTAACGCCTTGCCTAAGACGGATATGGGGCTTACGTAACCGATCGGATCAAATATTGACATCGCGCTACTTGTTACCTGTCGTTTTGTAGGTAATTTCTGACCGTTAAGTACGTCTTCGGGCGTATTACGAAAGTTTACGTTGAAACCTAAGGTGTCACGTTTGTGATTCCATTTCAAACCTAAGGTACGTTCGCTCTCGTTCGCGCCTAACAGCGACGTTTCCTGATTGCTATTAACTACGTCAGCAATTACCGCAGGATGGTTCGATGCGAACCCGCGAAGCTCGAATGACGCGCGCATATTCAGCTCGTAAACTTCGTTTACTACGCGTCTCGCTTCCTCTTCAGACGTATCGAGGGCGATCAACATGTCGTCCATGTACGTATTCTTTATTGTTTTTTCCGCTGCGATCGGAAATTCTTTACTATGCGATTTTGCGTTTTCGTTTTTGACGTATAGGGCGGTTGTCGGCGACGCTGCCGAACCAAATATAAGCCGCTTCATCCTATATTCTTGCGGTTGGGAGGTACGGTCCTCTCCCCTCCAAACGAAACGTAACGCATCACGATCCTGCTCAATTATTTCGATCTGTAAAAACATCTCTTTGACGTCGGCTATTACCGCGATTTTACCCTCGCGGAAACGCACTAACACGCCGAAAAGTGATTCTAACAGGTCGGGGCCAGCTAACAGCGCGCTATTGAGCGAGCGTCCGTAAGCTGTTGCGGCCGCGTCCCAAACTAATCGCATTTTCCCGCGTTGCGGATGAAAAGTTGGGAAGTGGGCTAGGTACCACGTCCGGGGTGCCTCGGGGGGCGGTCGCGAGTTCATTTTCTCCGCGTAACCTTTGTCGAGCAAGTTGTTCATATGCTTTGCATATTCGGCTTTAAGTGTCGCATCACGGTCTAGCTTTCGTTCTAGACTGTACAGCCGTTTCAATGCTTGCGCTCGGTTATCGGGGAGTTTCTCGTCATCTGACCGCCAAAGTAAGCCCGAGCGATACCGTTGCTCCCCCGGTATCTTTTCGCAGGTGGCTTCTAACAAATCTAGCGCACGTTGGCCGGGGTCGGCCCGAGGTACCTTCTGCGAAACGCCTAATGATTCTGTCTCAGAATGTCGTTTCGCAAGTTGTAAGGCCTCGTCTTCCGCGGTATTAGGCTTTGCGTGCCCAACAAATTGTACCGCAGGTGCGATGCTGTCCGCAGTTTCGTGTATCGTCAAAGCCATTGCCGCGCCTTCGTCAAATAGCGCGAGGGTTTGGACGGTACCTAACGGTTCCGACACCTCTTCAGGAATGACTTTGAGACACGTCTGCGGCAGCCTAACATTGAGTACTGCAGGTGCCGCCGGGACACTATTACCGTTCGCGGATGCGGCCGCGCTTAATCCGTGTAATAGTTTATTATGTCCGGCTTCGCACTTACTCATGCCACACGCGACATATTCACATTTAAAACGCGCACGGTGACTCGCGCCTAAACATCTATAGCACAATCTAGTACCCTTCACCAAGTCCCATCGCTCAGATATAGTCGCGGCTAGAAATTTCGAACACTCGCTAACTTTGTGTTCTTTGCCGTTCTTACATATGGCGCACGCATCGCGCGAGACAGAGACAGACGATATCTCCCGCTGGGGCTTAGCTCCGGTTGACGCTGGCTTTTTTAAATTACCATCGCGGCGCTTTACTTGAGCTATAGTTGATTTACTAGTACGCGATCTATTTCCCGTATCACGTGTGTATGATTCGCGGGAATCTGACTCCGAATCCGAACTATAGTCGCGAAGGGACGCGGGGGCGCGGGACCTAGCGAGAGCGTGGCTCGATCGACTGGGCTCGCGCACAGAGGAAACCGCGTTTCGTTCATTTCGCGATCTATCATACGTATCACGGTAGAACGCGGGGTCGCGAGACCTAGAGAGAGCTTGGCTCGATCTTCTGGGTTCGCGCGCAGAGGAAACCGCGCTCACTGCATTCCGTGACCCGTTAGACGTATCACGCGTGTACGTTTCGTGGCAATCTGCCTCCGAATCAGAACTAACGTCGCGAGAGTACGCGGGGGCGCCGGACCCAGCGAGAGCGTTGCTCAATCGACTGGGTTCGCGCACAGCGTTTACCGCGTTTCGCGATCTATTAGACGTATCACGCGTGTACGTTTCGTGGTAATCTGACTCCGAATCCGAACTAACGTCGCGAGAGTACGCGGGGGCGCCGGACCCAGCGAGAGCGTTGCTCGATCGACTGGGTTCGCGCACAGCGTTTACCGCGTTTCGCGATCTATTAGACGTATCACGGTAGAACGCGGGGGGACGAGACCCAGAGAGAGCTTGGCTCGATCTTCTCGGTTCGTGCACAAAGGAAACCGCATTCACTGCATTCCGTGATCGGTTAGACGGCTTATATCGGTTTATGCGCTTGGCCGCAGTACTAATTTCGTTAAGAAACTCGGAAATTGCTACTAACCCGGGTGATTCTACGTTAGACTGCCTGTATTTGGCCCATTCATAGCGCACTATCAGATTCAATTTATCCACGATTTTATTCACGAGCTCAGGCGCGTGCAAGTATTTCTCTTGACGCAAGGATCTAATGGTGGCGACGGCATTCGCTACATGCGCGGCGAATGAGGCTATATTCGAATTGTCTTCGGATAAACGCGGCATGCGTTTAACATTATGAATTTCCGTAAGAACAATCTCCTCAGGGTCGCCGAACTGCCGTTCCAGCGCTTCCATTATTTCGTACGGATCCTGAACTGTGTACATTATTGATTTTACGGCCGTCCGAGCTTCGCCCTTAAGTGCGCGCCTAATCCGACTGACGTTATTGACGGCACTAAACATGGGCGGCGCAGTTGCGCGCGGGCGCTTGTTATTGTTAGACGCGTCCTCTCGGTATCTATAAAAACCGGTCGAGTCGTCGCTCCGCACAATAGGTTGCTCGATGCTCTCAATTGTTTTTGTATATGCATAAGGGCGATAAGCCTATTGAAAATGAGCAAGACGTGTTAAATAATTTTACCAGCTTACCTAACCACGAGAACAGAATGACAAGTAGTGAAAGTAGTGAAAGACTGAATGACATGGAGATGGAGCAGGTACAAGGTGCAAGTTTTGACAACCAAGAGGTAACGAACAGAGGAGAGAAGAGAAACAGGGGAGTAGACTCAGAAGAATTGTGGATACAGGCAGGTAGACGAGGGAAATTACTTGCGCGAGTCGCAAACTCAGATGATGACGGCTCCACCAGGGTACCCGAAAATAAGTTCGAAATCAGCATGACCGGAACGGAAATACTGCCTAAACAATTTAAGCTTGCAAAAACGTTAAAAGCGGAAAAAATAAAGGGTATTGTGCAAATAAAATATGTTAATTTGTACAAAGTCTTAATCCAGTTTTCGAAAGAAGAATATGCAGAAGCTCTCATAAATTCCAAGATATTCAACGAAGGTGGATTAAAATGTCAGAAAACATTAGAAATAAACCAGTCATACGGTGTAATACGGGATATCGATCGCGAATACGATGAAGACGAAATTTTAGCAAGCTTAAGTTGCAGTTCTGCTATTATTCTTAGCGTTAAACGTCTCAAACGTAGAACAGAGTCCGGTAAATGGGAGAACAGTGAAGCGATCTGGATTTGTTTTGAAGGGGCGTCACTGCCATCGCATGTTTATCTATTTGATGCAAAAGTGAAAATTGAACCTTACAGCTACCCTGTAACACAGTGTTCCCGCTGCTGGAGATTTGGTCATATGGCGCGCCTATGCCCGGCCAATCGGCCAATTTGTCCGAAATGTGGGAAAAACCACGAAAACTGCGAGAAGATCGATTTTACGTGCAACAACTGCGGTGGTCGACACATGGCATTATCCAAAAATTGTCCTATATATGTGAGAGAACGAAAAATTCGTGACTTGATGTCTGAGTTTAATTGCTCATACAAACGAGCGCTGACGTTATATGTTCCTCCCTCGCCACCCCCTGCAAAAAGCGTTGAAAGTAATCTCCAGATACCTGGGCCTGAAAAAGAAGCAGACGATACGGCGGCGCTACCAACACCAACGAGCAGTACTATGAATACTTCAGACACAGCACCAAAAACGCCCCAAACGTATGCTCAGGCAGCGAAAGAAAGAAAGAAAAAAAGCAAAAAAGAAAAGAAGATAGTAAACCGCGAAATAGACAGTAATTCCCATAATCTTGAAGAGACTGATAGTAGTTCATCATTGGAAGGCGGTCCACATACAGAAAGAGAACAGGAAATACCGGGAGCTGAAAAGAGATCGGAAAGAAAACGTACATTCTCATGGATATTGCTTTGGAATAAACTGAAAACACAACTGTTAAACGAAGCAGCACCCTTGGAAGACAGGATAAAGAAATGTATTGACGTAATTTGGAAAGCGGTGTTATCCTTTGCAGTGCAGTACCTATCAGAAATCCCTTGTTTTAGTTTTTTGAACAATTATGGGTAGTAAAAACTCAGCCTCTTCAGTAAACGTACTTCAATGGAACGCACAAAGTCTCAGACCAAAGAAGACAGAGTTAGAAGCACTTTTATATCAGGAAAAAATTCATGTTGTATTAGTTAGTGAGACCTGGCTGGACCCGGATAGTTCATTTAGAGTCAAGGGATACAACATCTTTCGAAATGATCGTCATGACGGATACGGTGGTGTAGCTATAATGACTCATTGGTCTTTAAAGGCAAAAAAAGCCGAATCTAGAACACCCAACGATCACATTGAACTAGTGAGTGTTAAAGTAGAGAACTGTGAACACCTTAAAAATATTATATCAGTGTATTGCCGTCCTAATGTAAATACTTCAATGGAAGACTGGAACTATATTTTTTCACAGACCAATCAACAAACTCTAATAGCCGGGGATTTTAACGCACACCATACCAATTGGTCATCAAAAACAGATACGAGAGGGAACCATGTGTTCAATTCTGCTATAGAAAATGACTATGTATCACTCAACAATGGTAACCCAACTCGTATAAAGCTCATGAATGTAGTACAGAAGTCATCACCCGATATCTCATTCTGCTCTGTAGATATTGCGCTCAGGTTCGAATGGAAAGTTATGAACGAAAACCTTGGGAGTGATCATATGATGATTAAAATGACTATCGGAATCAAGGCTTATAAAAACTCTAAACGGCGCAGGATCTTCCGTCAAGCTGATTGGGCTGGCTATAGGAATAAAATAGACGAAAGACTATCTGGGTTTTTCTTACCTTTGGATCCCCAAGCAGCGTATGACAAATTTATAGAGATCATGGACGATGCGGCGGATGAATTCATACCTGTTACTAAAATACTTACAAATCCATTAAACCCTGCAAGATTTTCGCCCAAACCGTACTGGACGCAGGATCTATCAAAATTAGTGGCAGAAAGACGCTTGGCTTTAGCTCAGTTTAGGAAAAATCCTACACCTGACAACCTCCACGCCTTACAGACCAAGGTGAATAAGGCCCGAACAGCGATTCAACAACAAAAACAGAAATCTTGGCAAAAATTTTGCAACGATATTGACAATGTTACCTCTTCCAGAGAAATGTGGACAAAAATGAGATGGATCAAAGGCTATAAAGCTACAAAACCTATTGTAAGTAAAGAAAAATTAGAAACTTTACTCAGTGGATTGGCACCAGACTTTGTATTGCCCGAGAGACCTATATTTTATTCAGGAAACACATTACTGAGTTCACCGGTTACGATACAAGAACTAAATAACTGTGTTAAGCGTTCAGACACTGCTCCTGGTCCCGATAATGCTTCATATTCTATGATTTACAACCTACCGGAAGTTGGAAAGAAGACTCTGGTTGCATTATACAATCGATTTTTGGAATCCAGTTTTGTGCCCAGACAGTGGAGGTTAGCTAACATTATTCCTGTACCGAAACCGGGAAATGGGAACCAAAGTTCAGCAGACGTTCGACCGATTGCCTTGTTATCATGTTTTTGTAAAGTTTTCCATACAATTATTACTCGCCGACTTGAATGGTACATCGAAAAGAACCAATATTTTTCCGGGGAAACAACAGGTTTTAGAAGAGCAAGATCGTGTCTGGACAATTTAGTGAGGTTAGTAACTCGAATACAAATAGGTTTCACCACAGGTACCCCCACCGTTGGTTGCTTTATAGACATAAATAGTGCTTATAACAAAATTAACGTAGCTAGCCTTCTGTCTATATTAGATAGTCTAGGAGTCGGAAGTGGCTTATGCAACTACTTGTGGGAATTTTTGAGCCAAAGAACTCTGGCAATAGAAACAGGGGAGGAAACTCTCATACGCACCACGGGAATAGGCATAGCACAGGGTGACCCTTTATCGCCGACCCTTTTTAATGTTGCAACAAGCAAAATATGTCATAACATACAACAAGTCTTCATTTCACAGTATGCTGATGACTTTGTCCTTTACAGTTCGAACAATAACGTATCGTGTGCCATCGCGGACGTACAAAGGGCATTGCACGTATTTTCTAAGTAAATAGAGGAACTGGGCTTAGACATTTCTTTTAGAAAAACAAAAGTATGTCTTTTTAGCAGGGGAAAAAGAAAAACCGATGTAAAACTATGTTTAGACAATACTAACGTCATTCAACAGGTGGACAGCGTTAGATACTTAGGCATGTGGCTAGTAGGGCTTGCAATTCGAATATTCGAATATTCGAATTTGTCGAATATTCGGCCTGTTTTGATATTCGAATATTCGGCCGCTCAGGTTTCGAATATTCGAATATTTTTTATTACTATAAAAAATCTATTTAATCCGCTGCAGTTACAGTTTCTGTGTGTTTTCCGGGTATTTACAGTGAATGAGTAATGGGTAGGTACCCAAATACGAAGGAAATAATATTTTTTACTGTATTCCTCTCGATAGACTTCGTGAATATAGTGAAACCTAACTCAATTTGAAAGAAAACGAAATCAAAAAGTATGTTATTTTTACGGTGCGTAAGTTTTAAGTTAAAGGGTCATTCTGTTTATTAAGACTAAACCTTGCCCGCACTTATCGCAATTCTCAAATTTGATCATACCAAACCTGCCCAACTAGGTAATCTAACTATGCACCTTTAGCTGACGAATAATCCAGTAGTCAACTAACTTTTTCCCTTAAATATTCCAATATTATATAATTAAGCCGACCATTAATTAAGGCCTCTGAGTGACTACAAGTTAATTTAAATCAGAAAATAATTACCTACTAAAAAATAGTACATTTCGATGCTAGTGCGGAAGGTATGTCATTACTTCACGAGTACCGAGATATCTTGCCACGAGCCGCAGGCGAGTGGGAAGACTCGGGACGAGTGAAGAATGACATTTCCGCACGTGTATCGAACGACGTTTTTTAATACAGTTGCGAAAAAATAAGTAAAACATTGTTAATCGTACACTAAACAAAAGTGGTAACAGTGACAGCTCGCTTAGACGTCGTCTTTAAGTATATTATATCTATGGGCGTTTGGCAGCTATTCCGTTCCATTCAGACACCTTATTAAGAACGGAATTTTCAATATTCAATATTAAAAAATAAACGTGTTATAATGATGAAGAGGTAAGTATTAAAATATGAAATATGTATATTTTTCATATTCTTACATTAACAGTAGGTTTTTATGCTGATTACGACGTTTAAAGGAAACTAATATTAACACTCATCAATAAGTAGTCGTGAATTGGAACAAGTATAAATTTAAAAAAATTGGAAAAGTAAAAAGCACTAGTTCGACATAACCAACTTTCCGCACGCTAAACAGCTACGTAAAGTAGCACTTTGTGAGCAACTGTATTAAAAAATATCTTACATACCTAGGTTTGGTTTAGATGATTAAAGTTATATTATTTCACTCAACGGCGCATTTATAATAAAAGTTTTATCTAGAAATATTGAATACGTCTTATTTTGGCGTTTTACTTGTTTTTATAAATGTGGGCATCTCATAGTAGGATGATAAAATCTAGTCAATTAAGTGGATTTCTGCAAAATATCATTAGTTTTAGCAATATGTGAAATAAGCTTTTGAATAAAACGATAATAAACCGATTTCTCGTTCTTTTTCTTATTTTTTATAATATTCGAATAATTATTCGAATATTCGAATATGTCGTCAGAAAAAGTCGAATATTCGAATACCTGAAAGTTTCGAATATTTGCAAGCCCTAGTGGCTAGACAGAAGTTTAAAGTGGGGTAGACATATTAACGAGATTAGAGAGAAATTACTTACATATATCAATGTATTTAAAGTACTCGCTGGGGGTAACTGGGGTATTCATCCTACACATCTGAGACGTTTATACATAACGATTATTCGCAGCAGGATCGATTTTTGCAGTTTTTTGTATGATACTAGCATCAATAACCATTTAAACAAACTTAATACAGTGCAAAACCTAGCAATGCGTATAATTGGGGGTTTTATCAGAACGACTCCTATTCAAGCAATGGAGAGTGAGCTGTGTCTCCCTCCTTTACACATGCGTAGACGGTATTTAGCGGCCAAATTTTGGCTGAAATCTCAAGCGTTTGAAAACAACATAACCAGTGAGGTAGTTAAACAGCTAGACACTTTGTGTAATCATAGGTACTGGATTACAAAAAAAAAACCTCTTTTGGTTAGCACATTTAGAGCCTACAGTCTATACCCAATTCAGTCGGCGAGTAAATTACCTATGTTTTCTTTGAGTAAATGGATTACTTCTTTTGATTTATCGCAAAACATTAAATTGAATGTTGAAGGGGTTAACGTTGCTAAAAAACAGTTATGTGCAGTCACTTTAAAAAACAAATGTAGTATGTTACTAAGTAAGGAATATGCTACATGTTATAAGATTTTTACCGATGGTTCCAGGGAGGAAACCGGTTCTGGCGCGGCTTTCTTCGACCCACAGATGGACTTAAGTGCTAAATTTAAAATAAACGCCAACATATCTATAATGCATACGGAACTAATTGCTGTTTCAGAATCCTTAGCGTATATCTTATCGGTGGACTATAATCAATTTGTCATCCTATCTGACTCTAAAAGTGCCTTGTTACATCTGGCTCGGTTAACCTCGAGAGGTCGAGGTCTACCGATAGCCTATCATATCCTAGAAACCATCGGTAAGATTCAAGCTGCGAATAAAAAAGTTGTAATGCAGTGGGTACCCTCACATATAGGCCTAACGGGTAACGAGGAAGCGGACCTCGCTGCTAAACTTGCCATCAGCGAAGGAAATGAATATGAATGTTTACCTGTGCACAATGAGATCCTGAGAGTAGCAAAAGAAAAGTGCCGGCTACAATGGAAGGAATATTACGATGAGCGGTCATTAATTAAAGGGATTTGGTATAAAACCATACAGCACGATCTTCCTCGTTACCCGTGGTTTGAAAATATGGAAATAAAACGAAAGTACATTGTATCACTGCTTCGACTGCGTACCGGACACATACCTACTAACAAATTTAAATTTCTAATGAAGTTATCAGATTCACCCAATTGTCCAAACTGCAATATAGTGGAGGATGTAGTACACGTACTGACGGAATGTGCCCGGAGCGCTGCTCAGCGGCGCGGTCGTGTCAGTGGTAATAGTAGTAACGTAGGGTGGAGTAACAGTGCCTTGGCCTCACCATCATCTGATGATGCCAAGGAACTGCTTAACATTTATCTTTCCTCATTGTTAAATAACATTTAACAAGTACCTTTAAGTAACCTTAAATATATAGTTAAATTAATGTAGCTATAGACATGTATTTTTTGTATTACGGGGGTGGCTTAGCGCATTGCTAAAACTCCCAAGTTAAATAAATGAAAAAAAAAAAAAAAAAAAAATAAACATGGGCGACGTATCTTCGAACTCTGCCCTAAATGATATCCACTCGGTGATATCTCCGCCGAATGCAGGTTATTCCGGCGGTTTATGGTACATTGGCGCGTAGGTACCGTGCGGTACCTCTAAAATGCGCGGGGGCGGTCTGCTAGCCCGGTCGGCGGCTGCACGCGGCGGCGGCTGCGCGGTCTTTTTCGGCGGCGGGAATTTAACGTTTTCTTTCGCGACCTCGTGCTGTAACCTAGCTTGTCGTTCTACCCAACTTCTAGTACGTTCTTCGACGGTCGCGTCACTGCTGCCGACAGACTGCGCCTTCAGTGGCGCAACCTGCGGCCGCAAATTTGCAGTGACGGACCCTGTCTTAGAAGCTTCGACGGTCGCGTCACTGCCGCCGCGAGACTGCGCCTTCAATTGCGCAATCTGCAGCCGTAAATTGGCAGTGTCGGACTCGGTCTTAGCAACGACTAGACGGGCTTTATGAACCTCGAGCTCGGCCATTAGCACGGACAATTCATTGTCGCGTTCCCTAACCGATTTGCGATTCTTTAATTCGCGATTAGACGGCGCCCGCGACGGCGGCGGCGGCGCATCGGCGTCTTTATTCACTAGCGTATTCGACCTACTACGATTTACTACGGTGGCGTCTAACATCTCCGAGTGTACCGACTCGGTTCCACCGGTAGCATTCGGGTTGCCACTGGTGCCCTTGCTCCACGTATTAGTCTCGTTGGACGTAGTCTTACCAGACGAGGGGGTAGGGGTATCCATGTTCGGTGCGGGCGCAGGTGGGCCCTTGGTGCGTGGTCGTAGGCTCCTTGCTTCCTTTTCGGACATCTTTCTGGCTGGAACCACTTCACTTAACACACGCGGGGGGTCCCTAACTTGACCTGCCTATGCCTATGACTGACCGTTGCCGTGCGCAACGTCAGTGCCCTAAGCGTGGATCCCTCGTGGCACTGAATCTCCCGCAATGGCAAAGTGCAATGCCTAGAACGTTCGATAGCAGTGTGTGGGTATCAACCATGTGACACATGCAACGAAAGTTGCCAGGACACGTGAGCGGAGATTAATCTACGACGCTGCACGGTCCGTCCGGCAAGCCGGTAAATGGGTTACGGAAAAGGTATAGGGTTTGGGTCTAAACCGAAGCGAACTTCTAGGCTCAGCGCGTCCTTTATTCTTTCTTGCCGTCTGAGTCAAGCAACGTTCGCTTAAAACTCAGCGCGTACTTGTTTCTTTCTTGCTGTCTGAGTTAAGCAATGTCGCTTGAAACTCAGCGCGTACGTTTTTCTATCTTCATCCGGCTTTAAAAGGACCAAACTGTGGAGTGTAGACTGTAGCTTTTCGTGATGTGGGGGTTCGTTGGGAGAAGCGTAGAAACTCGCCGCTGGAACGCGCTGGCCGCTGTGCTGTCTCGAAGTCCGCTATACCTCCATTTACCGGTATATGTGTTGTGTGAAATGAAAACACATATATTTGATTTATTTACTTGGAGAGTGTTCAGGCTGGTATGAGTGAAGCTCTCTTGATGTCTCTGATATCTCTCAATAAGCCACGAAACGGCTCTGCCTTATATAGTAAAACACAAGGCCGTTTGGTACCTTCTTCAACTAGTGGGTGTATCATGCAGAGTCAGTAATGTATATTTTTGCCAATCTCGTTAATTATAAGCACGTATGAAAGGAGCACGAATCCTAGACTTATAAATAGGTACAATATTAAGCACGTATGAAAGGAGCATGAATTCTAGACTTATAACTAGATATAAAACATTCCACGCAATTCATTTGACATAATTAGGGCTTGCAAATATTCGAAACTTTCAGGTATTCGAATATTCGACTTTTTCTGACGACATATTCGAATATTCGAATAATTATTCGAATATTATAAAAAATAAGAAAAAGAACGAGAAATCGGTTTATTATCGTTTTATTCAAAAGCTTATTTCACATATTGCTAAAACTAATGATATTTTGCAGAAATCCACTTAATTGACTAGATTTTATCATCCTACTATGAGATGCCCACATTTATAAAAACAAGTAAAACGCCAAAATAAGACGTATTCAATATTTCTAGATAAAACTTTTATTATAAATGCGCCGTTGAGTGAAATAATATAACTTTAATCATCTAAACCAAACCTAGGTATGTAAGATATTTTTTAATACAGTTGCTCACAAAGTGCTACTTTACGTAGCTGTTTAGCGTGCGGAAAGTTGGTTATGTCGAACTAGTGCTTTTTACTTTTCCAATTTTTTTAAATTTATACTTGTTCCAATTCACGACTACTTATTGATGAGTGTTAATATTAGTTTCCTTTAAACGTCGTAATCAGCATAAAAACCTACTGTTAATGTAAGAATATGAAAAATATACATATTTCATATTTTAATACTTACCTCTTCATCATTATAACACGTTTATTTTTTAATATTGAATATTGAAAATTCCGTTCTTAATAAGGTGTCTGAATGGAACGGAATAGCTGCCAAACGCCCATAGATATAATATACTTAAAGACGACGTCTAAGCGAGCTGTCACTGTTACCACTTTTGTTTAGTGTACGATTAACAATGTTTTACTTATTTTTTCGCAACTGTATTAAAAAACGTCGTTCGATACACGTGCGGAAATGTCATTCTTCACTCGTCCCGAGTCTTCCCACTCGCCTGCGGCTCGTGGCAAGATATCTCGGTACTCGTGAAGTAATGACATACCTTCCGCACTAGCATCGAAATGTACTATTTTTTAGTAGGTAATTATTTTCTGATTTAAATTAACTTGTAGTCACTCAGAGGCCTTAATTAATGGTCGGCTTAATTATATAATATTGGAATATTTAAGGGAAAAAGTTAGTTGACTACTGGATTATTCGTCAGCTAAAGGTGCATAGTTAGATTACCTAGTTGGGCAGGTTTGGTATGATCAAATTTGAGAATTGCGATAAGTGCGGGCAAGGTTTAGTCTTAATAAACAGAATGACCCTTTAACTTAAAACTTATGCACCGTAAAAATAACATACTTTTTGATTTCGTTTTCTTTCAAATTGAGTTAGGTTTCACTATATTCACGAAGTCTATCGAGAGGAATACAGTAAAAAATATTATTTCCTTCGTATTTGGGTACCTACCCATTACTCATTCACTGTAAATACCCGGAAAACACACAGAAACTGTAACTGCAGCGGATTAAATAGATTTTTTATAGTAATAAAAAATATTCGAATATTCGAAACCTGAGCGGCCGAATATTCGAATATCAAAACAGGCCGAATATTCGACAAATTCGAATATTCGAATATTCGAATTGCAAGCCCTACTCGTGAAGTAATGACATACCTTCCGCACTAGCATCGAAATGTACTATTTTTTAGTAGGTAATTATTTTCTGATTTAAATTAACTTGTAGTCACTCAGAGGCCTTAATTAATGGTCGGCTTAATTATATAATATTGGAATATTTAAGGGAAAAAGTTAGTTGACTACTGGATTATTCGTCAGCTAAAGGTGCATAGTTAGATTACCTAGTTGGGCAGGTTTGGTATGATCAAATTTGAGAATTGCGATAAGTGCGGGCAAGGTTTAGTCTTAATAAACAGAATGACCCTTTAACTTAAAACTTATGCACCGTAAAAATAACATACTTTTTGATTTCGTTTTCTTTCAAATTGAGTTAGGTTTCACTATATTCACGAAGTCTATCGAGAGGAATACAGTAAAAAATATTATTTCCTTCGTATTTGGGTACCTACCCATTACTCATTCACTGTAAATACCCGGAAAACACACAGAAACTGTAACTGCAGCGGATTAAATAGATTTTTTATAGTAATAAAAAATATTCGAATATTCGAAACCTGAGCGGCCGAATATTCGAATATCAAAACAGGCCGAATATTCGACAAATTCGAATATTCGAATATTCGAATTGCAAGCCCTAGACATAATATACGAGCACAAAGTAAAACATGATATACAAAAGTAAAAATAGTAACCTAAACGTAGAGACTAATTAAACACATACATGAACCCTAATAGCTATTTACGACAATACTGTTACCTGATTGTAATGGTAACCTTATTGAAACGGTAACCCTAACCTTTAACCGAGTTAATCTCAAAACCCCATCGCGATAGGGTTTTTGTTAAGGGTTTTTAACAGGTTTGTTTAACTGAATGAAACAGTTATGGTAACCTTTATTATCGGTTGCTTACTGGTTTGCTACATTAAAGTAGTTTTAGTGATGTGCCGTCAGAACTAAAAAAAATACAAAAAAAATTGTTTATTTTATTTACTTTATTTATATTTTGTTGATTTTATTGATTTTACTTATTAAATTCATTTAATTTAATTTATTTATTTAATTGATTTAATTTATTGAATTTGTTGAATTTATTTATTTTTTTGAATTTATTTAATTTATTTAATTTAATTAATTTATTTAATTTATTTAATTTATTTAATTTATTTCATTTATTTAATTAGTTTAATTTGTTATATTTGTTTAATAAATTTAATAAATTTAATTAATTTAATTAATTTAATTAATTTAATTAATTTTATTTATTTTATTTATTTTGTTTATTTTGTTTATTTTGTTTATTTTGTTTATTTTGTTTATTTTGTTTATTTTGTTTATTTTGTTTATTTTGTTTATTTTGTTTATTTTGTTTATTTTGTTTATTTTGTTTATTTTGTTTATTTTGTTTATTTTGTTTATTTTGTTTATTTTGTTTATTTTGTTTATTTTGTTTATTTTGTTTATTTTGTTTATTTTGTTTATTTTGTTTATTTTGTTTATTTTGTTTATTTTGTTTATTTTGTTTATTTTGTTTATTTTGTTTATTTTGTTTATTTTGTTTATTTTGTTTATTTTGTTTATTTTGTTTATTTTGTTTATTTTGTTTATTTTGTTTATTTTGTTTATTTTGTTTATTTTGTTTATTTTGTTTATTTTGTTTATTTTGTTTATTTTGTTTATTTTGTTTATTTTGTTTATTTTGTTTATTTTGTTTATTTTGTTTATTTTGTTTATTTTGTTTATTTTGTTTATTTTGTTTATTTTGTTTATTTTGTTTATTTTGTTTATTTTGTTTATTTTGTTTATTTTGTTTATTTTGTTTATTTTGTTTATTTTGTTTATTTTGTTTATTTTGTTTATTTTGTTTATTTTGTTTATTTTGTTTATTTTGTTTATTTTGTTTATTTTGTTTATTTTGTTTATTTTGTTTATTTTGTTTATTTTGTTTATTTTGTTTATTTTGTTTATTTTGTTTATTTTGTTTATTTTGTTTATTTTGTTTATTTTGTTTATTTTGTTTATTTTGTTTATTTTGTTTATTTTGTTTATTTTGTTTATTTTGTTTATTTTGTTTATTTTGTTTATTTTGTTTATTTTGTTTATTTTGTTTATTTTGTTTATTTTGTTTATTTTGTTTATTTTGTTTATTTTGTTTATTTTGTTTATTTTGTTTATTTTGTTTATTTTGTTTATTTTGTTTATTTTGTTTATTTTGTTTATTTTGTTTATTTTGTTTATTTTGTTTATTTTGTTTATTTTGTTTATTTTGTTTATTTTGTTTATTTTGTTTATTTTGTTTATTTTGTTTATTTTGTTTATTTTGTTTATTTTGTTTATTTTGTTTATTTTGTTTATTTTGTTTATTTTGTTTATTTTGTTTATTTTGTTTATTTTGTTTATTTTGTTTATTTTGTTTATTTTGTTTATTTTGTTTATTTTGTTTATTTTGTTTATTTTGTTTATTTTGTTTATTTTGTTTATTTTGTTTATTTTGTTTATTTTGTTTATTTTGTTTATTTTGTTTATTTTGTGTATTTTGTTTATTTTGTTTATTTTGTTTATTTTGTTTATTTTGTTTATTTTGTTTATTTTGTTTATTTTATTTATTTTGTTTATTTTATTTATTTTATTTATTTTATTTATTTTATTTATTTTATTTATTTTATTTATTTTATTTATTTTATTTATTTTATTTATTTTATTTATTTTATTTATTTTATTTATTTTATTTATTTTATTTATTTTATTTATTTTATTTATTTTATTTATTTTATTTATTTTATTTATTTTATTTATTTTATTTATTTTATTTATTTTATTTATTTTATTTATTTTATTTATTTTATTTATTTTATTTATTTTATTTATTTTATTTATTTTATTTATTTTATTTATTTTGTTTATTTTGTTTATTTTGTTTATTTTGTTTATTTTGTTTATTTTGTTTATTTTGTTTATTTTGTTTATTTTGTTTATTTTGTTTATTTTGTTTATTTTATTTATTTTATTTATTTTATTTATTTTATTTATTTTATTTATTTTATTTATTTTATTTATTTTATTTATTTTATTTATTTTATTTATTTTATTTATTTTATTTATTTTATTTATTTTATTTATTTTATTTATTTTATTTATTTTATTTATTTTATTTATTTTATTTATTTTATTTATTTTATTTATTTTATTTATTTTATTTATTTTATTTATTTTATTTATTTTATTTATTTTATTTATTTTATTTATTTTATTTATTTTATTTATTTTATTTATTTTATTTATTTTATTTATTTTATTTATTTTATTTATTTTATTTATTTTATTTATTTTATTTATTTTATTTATTTTATTTATTTTATTTATTTTATTTATTTTATTTATTTTATTTATTTTATTTATTTGTGCGTAAAGATTACAATCGTTTGAACTGGTCAAAAACCTCATAATGAGGTAACTGAATAGACTGGGTTTTTATTTCGGTTACCGGTAACAGAGGTTAACTCGATCTGATACGGTTACCGAATCAAAGTGTTACCTTATTAAGCGGTTACCGTTATGGTAGGGGTTTTTTATAAACACCTCTAAAATAACCCTATGAAAAACCCCGGTTAAGGTAACCGGTTCCTGTCCCTGGTATAAAGATAAACAAAGGAATGGCCGCGCTGCGGCTGTCGCTCCAAAGTAATACTGTAATCGCTCAATAATGTTTTCAATTTTAGCTTAATGACTCAAAGTACAGTATTGTTTGAATTGACAATAAGCGAAGTTACCGACAAAAAAACATGTTTGTGCTGGAGACTTAATAGACCGCCCATGCCAACCACGGTTATTCAATAATAAGTTCAATTTAAGTGTGCGTAAAGATTACAATCGTTTGAACTGGTTCAAAACCTTATTATGAGGTAACTGAATCGACTGGGTTTTTATTTCGGTTACCGGTAACCGAGGTTAACTCGATCTGATACGGTTACCGAATCAAAGTGTTACCTTATCAGACGGTTACCGTTATGGTAGGGGTTTTTATAACCACTTTTAAAATAACCCTATGAAAAACCCCGGTTAAGGTAACCGGTTCCGGTCCCTGGCACCGCCACGAGGTTCAAAGAATAAGATACAGCCCAGAGGCGCGCAGTTGGCGCTATACTCGTATAATCTTTTGTTTGCAGATATTTTGTTGTTTGAGTATGAGTAACTAGATCATGCATGTAGTGGATGCACGGTTAATACGACTCGCGTCCGCTTAATACGCCAAATAAATTTATATTATTATTATATATTACTTACCCATCCCGTTACGCACCGTGCACGTTTGTGTAATTGACATAACCGTCGTATCGGTAACCGTTCTATGAAACTTGCTAACTATGTAATCAAACTTGATGAATGAATGAATTTACTAGTAACTTTTGTTTACATAGTTAGCAAGTTCCATAGAATGATACTCTATGCAATACGCCGTTAGCCAACATTTTTTAATGTGTTTATTCCCTACCTTAGGTTTTTTGTTTTGTCTAATATCTAAAATTATCTTTTATAAATTTTAAAATTATCCTTATCGGCGTAAGAATGCGACGCCATCGCCATCTGTTTGACCGTTATGGACCACGGAGTGCAAGCTATCGCTCCCATATTTATTTGCAGTCAGTTACTCCACGACTTTCTAGCTGAGCCTATCGTGGTAGCTTTGAACGAGGAGGTTATGTCGCTCCGTGATTTCTTTGTACCTAATACAGTGAAACCTGGCTCCAATTTCACCACGGTGACAGGTGCGACAATTGTAAAACATCACTGTTGCTGACGTCACAGGCATCCATGGGCTACGGTTACCGCTTACCATCGGGCGGGCCGTATTCCTGTTTGCCACTATCATTGTTTTATTAAACAAAACTTTATTATATCGGAAAAAAACAGATATTTCTCTTCCTAAGTTTATGACAATTGTCACAAGAAACACTACAATTGTCACGAAATTCCGACATATAACTCATTACCTGTCAAGAATTACCTACAATTCTTCTAAATCTTGACAATTGTCAGAAACTTCGCAAAAGAAATATCTGTTTTTTTCCGATATAATAAAGTTTTTTTAAATAATACAATGATGGTGGCAAACAGGAATACGGCCCGCCCGATGGTATGTGGTAACCGTAGCCCATGGATGCCTGTGACGTCAGCAACAGTGATTTTACAATTGTCGCACCTGTCACCGTGGTGAAATTGGGGCCTGGATAAGTGAGACTTCAAGGGACGAGCAGATTTGTCTCACTTAAAGGTATTCCACTTATCCAGGCTCTCAGTTAGCCAGGTACAAATAAATTTCTGTCTCATTTACAGAGGGTCCCATTAATAGAGGTGAAAATAGACGATATTTTAGTTATAGAGGTGGTTAATAAGGTATTCTGTAATTATCTTATCTTAGTACCTACTGCTGCTGTTTACGCTTGTGCTCGGCCCGAGTGCAGCCAAAAGGCTAATTTGTTGTGGCGTAATTACACTAAATCAATAACGCATGGACGTTTTAGTGTTTAAAGTATTATCAGTATTAAAGTAGTATCAGATGACCGCTTCCCATCAGGCGGCTCATTTGCTGACTATCAGATAAAAAAAGCGGCCAAGTGCGAGTCGGACTCGCCCATGAAGGGTTCCGTAGCAGCAAGTAACATACCTAGTAAAATTGCGGTTTACGATTTATGACGTATTAAAAAAAAAACTACTTACTAGATCTCGTTCAAACCAATTTTCTATTATTATGTGAAAATCTTAATGCGGTTCACAGAATACATCTACTTACCAAGTTTCAACAGTATAGTTCTTATAGTTTCGGAAAAAAGTAGCTGTGACATACGGACGGACAGACAGACAGACAGACATGACGAATCCATAAGGGTTCCGTTTTTTGCCATTTGGCTACGGAACCCTAAAAGCATTTCTCGAAAGAAAGAAAGAAAGAAGATATTATAATATTTACACATGGCCGGGATATCCCTATTATATGCCTGCCGAGTATGATATTAATAAACACACAGCAAAGAAATTATATTTTATGAACGTAAGGCCGGTAAATGTTATCGCGATTGAAATAATATGTATGTACTAGACGGGCCCGCAGCTCCGCTCGCGTAAATGAAATAAAGACTTCGTCTTATGTTTAGTTAAATTAAATGCCGACATTATTATGTATTCAACCCTGCCATGGTTTAAAACTGTGATAGGGATTTCTTATTTGTAGCCGTTATTTGGATAACTCAATTCGCAAATTTGTCAAAAAATGATGTGATTTGATAAAAGGCAAGATTGTATTTTTTCATCTACACGTATTTATTTAAAACTTGTTTCAAGATAAAATTATTATTTGTTCTTATAAGCCTAGTTGCAAAAACGTTCATTAGATTAATTTTCGCCTTAAGACGAATTTTGGAAATATGTAAAAAGTAAACAACAGAATAGAAACATAATATCTGAATACATATATAAAGGTAAAACAGTCGTTGATCAAGAAGCAGTCGATGCTTTTGCGTCCTTCTTCAGCTCCGTATTCCAGCCTGAAGCTCCGCAACTAGATCCCAAAAAAGCGGAACTGGAGGCTGGTAACAACAATGAATCTATGATTGCTATCCCAACTATCAGTATTTCAGAAATCAGAGCCGCTATTCGGAAACTCAAACCTAAGTCGTCAGCTGGGCCTGATGGTATACCCCCGTTTCTAGTCAAGGACTGTGTATGCTTGTTAGAACACTCGTTACTTCACATATACAACCTATCACTCAAGCTGGGCGTATATCCATCCCAATGGAAGGTCTCAAGAGTGACCCCAATTCCTAAGATAAGTAAGTCCTCCGATATCACAAACTTCAGGCCCATTGCTGTATTGTCCGTGTTTGGAAAAGTGTTTGAGACCATTCTAAACCACTGCTTACTTAATCAGATAAATCGTAAATTAGTAGATTGTCAACATGGATTCCGCGCTTCACGATCCACTACTACCAACCACATTTGCTTCTTTGATAGCGTTTTGCGCCAAATGGATACTGCACGACAAGTTGATGTTGTTTATTTCGACTTCAAGAAAGCTTTCGACTTAGTTGACAACGATACTCTCCTATGCAAACTGTCAGCCTTAGGTTTCACCCCTCAACTTCTTGTTTTCTTCTCTGACTACCTCAGGAATCGCACACAATATGTCCAATTAAACTCTTACCAATCTGAAAGGTATTACACTCGTTCCGGGGTTAGTCAAGGTAGCACTCTGGGGCCTACTCTTTTCTTAATCATGGTCAATGATCTGCCAAGTAATATATCAGGCGTGGAATCACTATTCTATGCGGATGATCTTAAAATAATTCAACCGGTCGTAAATCCATCCGACTGTACGGTACTGCAACAAACAATCAACATGGTTGACAGCTGGAGTAAAACAAACCGCTTGTACCTAAATGAATCTAAGTGCAAAGTAATAAGTTTTAGCCGGTCTGTAGATTATATCCTCCAGACATATACTCTTACTAACATTCCCCTTGACCGAGTAACAGAAATAAAGGATCTAGCGTTAACACTCGACACTAAGCTAAACATGCACTCACACATTATAAATATCTGCAAAAGTGCCTACAAAATTTTAGGGTTCATTATTAGAACGACTTCTGAATTTCGTGACCCTAAAATCGCAATAATTATTTATAATGCCTATGTTCGCAGCAAGCTTGAGTACAATTCTATCGCATGGGACCCTCGGGAAGCAAAATATACCATAATGGTCGAGCGCGTCCAACGTAAATTTGCTAGACATCTTTACAAAAGGTATTACGGATACTACCCGTACTTATTTCCGTCATCCTTTGTATTGGGAATGGTAGGGTTAGAGTCTCTCGAGCTAAGGCGTAAGCAAACGCTTGCCTTACACTATTGTCTGCTTTTAAGAAATCGTATTGACAACCCATCCGTTCTGGAGCGTATGCGTATTTTTACCCCAGACAACTACATAGCTGCAGTAGGGCGTAGCGCACGTAGAGCCAGAAACCTTTTTGCATATCCAAATGTTCGCACCTATCACGGTTCAAACGCACCCACGTACCGAGCAATAGAATTACTAAATAACTTCATAGCTACAGTTCAAAACGCAGACATATTCGCAGACAAGTGGCCGTCCCTACAACGTAGTATCAGGATTTTTTTAAACTCTACCTATGTTATTTAATATCAGATTCTTTTTTTTTATCTCTATGTAACTTAGTAATACATAATATGTATGTTCAATTATAAAGATAAGTGTGTAATATAATAAGTGTACCTACTAATTTTATGATACTGACTGATACTGACAACATATGTACCTAATTAACAGTATAAGTGCCTTGGCTGGAGCTGTAAACTTATACATAGTGTTTGAATAAAGAATAAAATAATAAAGAATGGACGACCACGCACCGCCCTTAAATCACCTTTTCATACAAACATAGGTAGTCTAGTCCTCTCGGTCTTGCGATAGCTCTCGCCAGTCGCCATGGGCGAGGTTGAGCAGGTCTTGAGCAACTACGTCGTTTCAGCGGTACCTAGGACGTCCACTCGGGCGTCTCCCATTTTGTTGTCCCAATTACCTGCGCTCTCTTCACGGCACGATCCTCACCCATTCTCTCTAAGTGTCCGAGCCACCACTGAATTTAGCCGCTTTTGTCTCTCAATATTTCGCCACTATATCGGACCACATCCTTATTTCTATGGCAACAAAATTATATTACGATATTTGGCCGACTGCTGACTGTACATTTGCTTATTTTTATCAGGTCGCTCAATAACATCTGAAGTTCTGAACATGCACTTTAATCTACCTACATAACTTACTATCAACTTTGTATTTTTGGCCCATCTCAGCATTCTTAGCCCGTTCCCCGGACGAATGGCAATGTTTACCGAAGCCGTGAAAGTCAATCTGAATAATATAACTCAAAAATAAATTTAAAACAACAAAATACAAATTGATAATAATAATATAGTAATTACTTTGATTGATAAGAATGATGTCATTTAACCTCCTGCCTACCAGAGGTACTTTTTTTGGAATATCTTTTTGAAATATTCAGAAAACATTTCTTAGGGTTAGAGATGTCTAGGAAAAATGCAGAAAAAAATCTCCCGTTTTTCCTAATAGTTTTTCCTTACGTCCTTTACAAAGGACATCAGTGCCCAATTAACTTGTCCTGTGCAAAGGACATAACACTTTGATGACCATTAAAAGTAAAAAAAACTGAGGTATTATAAAGAATAATAATACGAAAAATTTAGAAACAAATCAACGTTATATTAAAAATGTAAAATTTTAAAAAACGAGGCACATTTCTTTGAAATCCTCCTCCTGCCTACATTCTTCCTTTGGAAGGGACATAAGAAATAAAAAAATGCTGTGGAGTATTTCTCAATGGTAACCCTAATGCATTCCTTGTAACTCATTATACAACTGTCAAAGTTTATAGAACAAAATAGAAATGTCAATGTCAAGCTGTCATTTTTCAAAAATGGCGACGGCAAGTGGACGCGCCGGCCTGCGCTCGCGCAAAGGTAAGTCTAATCGTGATTAATCTCGTTTTTAATAACAATTATCTCGTAAGACGTGTAATTTATCGATAATAAAATGATATATTTACGAATTAGACAGTTATTTTCTTTACCTATTCAAAATATTTTGTGATACCATGTGGAAATGTATGTATGTCCTTTGCAGAGTACAAATGTAGGCAATTGAGTTTAAGAAATTGAGACTATATATGTACAGTCAGCTGCAGAGATATGTGACCCCCCTGAATCGAAAACTTTAACTCGCCGCTCGGCAGGCCGAGACTCAGTATTCCAATCAATTCTTACAAAAATTGTATTTCTCCGATGCTATTCAACGTCCGCTAGTGGGAATCGATCCTTGGACCTCAGCGATATGTCTGGACTTACTATGCCATACTTTAGACCGGCCCTCATTCCACTGGGCTACGGGAGCGCTTGCTTAAGGATGTGAAAATTTGAACCAGTAGCAGGCGGCGCCGTAGACGCAAATGATTCCAACTATTATTATATATGCGTCCCTGTTTAGCAAGCTTGTGTTACAAATACAATATAGTATTGTCTTGGTTTATCAATATTTTCCTGCCCTCATATTATTTTCGAAGGCGACTAACAACGACTTTAAGTAATTATATTTAAGGTTGAAGATCTGGAGTAATTCAGTTTTGTGATTTCGTGTAGAAAAATACAATTTGAGGGCAAGTAATAATTTACGATCCAAGTGATTCCTACCGTGTGTCAAAGCAATTACATTTAGTGACCTTTGTCTTTGAATTCTTAATCAATTAATTTAATAGCCCACGCCCGATTCTAATTTCGAACAACAATATGGTGCGATTAACAGTTTTTCTTAAAGCCAAAATCGTAAATCTCTGGGAAGATAACAAAAGTATCAAGGAAATAGCACGAAAGTTGAATATTACGGTAAGTAACTATTGTGACTAATGATTTTTTTTCTGTTTGAATGTAGCATATTGTATTACCTAATAAGATAAACCAACAGATATATTGTGTGTGGGTATATAATAAAAAGAGTTTTTTGAATTGGGGCTGTTTAGAGAAATCCCAAACAAATAAAACACATCGGGAGTATTTTTTGTGAAAGTAAGTTAGTCGTAGCTAAAAATTCGGTTTACTATTTAATTGTGTTTTAACTTTATTTTAAAGAATTGTCCCATCTTCTGTATCTTATGAACCGCAACATTATAGTTAAAATATTCGCAGTGTATTTTTCTGTTACATAAGATAATATTAATACCTATAAAATTTAAAAGGGGTCCATGTGATGTTTTATTGCATATTTAGGACGGTTTTACATGCAGTTATTTTAAACATGTAAACAACAAACTTGTAAAATTGTATAGTTACAATATATGCAAGATAGACTCAACAAATTTCAATCAAAAAGGTATAAAATATATACACTAAATATTTCTCTCATATTTTTTTTATAATGAAACGTTCTCCTCTTACACAGCATTAGAAACATACTATAGATTGTTTTATACGTATTTTTATTTGCAGAGAGACACGGTTCGTAGGTGGGTAAGACGTTACCAAAAACAGGGAGACGTGGAATGTGAGAAACCAGGCCCTCGTCCTTCGGCTTACACTGAACAATCTGAGCGGCATCGTAATATAGTGCAAATTCATACTGATGCTCCGTTTACCAGCACTCGCTCCACTGCGGAAACTTTTGAAGTGTCACTTAGCACGGTTAGAAGACACCTTCATGCTGCTAACATACACCATTTTAAACCAGCCAAAAAGATAAAGTTAACAGAAGCTCATCGAAACGAACGTGTAGGGTTCGCACAAAAATACGAAAATTTCGATTGGGAGAATGAAATCGTAATTTTTACGGACGAAAAATGTTTTAAGTCCGACAAAGATGGCCGAAAAATATTGTGGCGGAGAAGCGGGGAGAGATTTAACCCCAAAAATGTGCTAGACCTTAGAACAAGCGGAAGGATAACGTTAGGTAAAATATATACTTTTTTATGTTATGGGTATGAGAATAGATATTTATAGGCATAAGTAAATGATATTTATCACAAAAATTATTTTCAGCGTATTACGGATGGATGTCTTCCATGGGCCCTGGTGAGCTTGTAGAAGTAGGAGGACGAATGAACGGTGAGCGATACCTTGAGGTATTGCGTGACGTAATGATGCCATCAGTTCGCGTCGCCTACCCTGAGGGCCAAATTTATTTAGTGCAAGACAATAGTGCCGTGCATCGTTCGCGTATAGTTCAAGACTGGTTGTCTTCTCAGGCGGACATTACAGTCTTCGATTGGCCTTCTAAAAGTCCTGACCTGAACCCAATTGAGAACTTGTGGGGTCAAATGGTGCTTAACTGGGACCCTACCCAAGTCAGATCCAAAAAAAACCTAGACGACGAAGTTCACAGGACCTGGGAATTGTTGAGGAACTCGAACACTTGTTCAAACATGGTGGCGAGCATGAAAAGCCGACTCAAACAAGTCGAAGAAAGTGATGGATACCCTCTTCGCTATTGATTAATGAAAAAAATATACCTACTGTGTTTCCATTTGTGTTCTGGGGAATTTCTCCACTATTGGCGAAATAATTGTGTAAATAAGTTAAAGCAAATTAATAAGACATGTTGAAATTATATAAGGTCGAAAATAGGTCGACATATTTCGACTTTAATGACGTGGTAACTCTATGTAAGTATTCAAATAAATTAAAATAACTAAATTTATTAGAAAGTAATCACATTTTTTTTTAAATACCTACAGTTAACTTTATGGATGAGTCAGATTGTTCAAATATTAACTCATTATTTTTTCCCTAACTAACAGGCCTGGATAATAGTCTTCTAAACAAAAAAAAGAGACCCACGGTTTCAAAAACAGTTCCCTGTAATTTAAAATAACATAAGCACAATCGTATCGTCACATTTTAGACAGTAATATAATTTAGCAACTATATACGGTTGCAAACAGTATTTTTTTTATAAAATACATATTTTAATTTATCGGCAATTTAAAATTAACTAAACAGGGAACTGTATCGAATCCGGCCCATTTAGTGGAGAAAGCCCTTGTATTATAATTGTTTTAAAGTGCCGACGGTTACAGGAGATGAATATTGTTATCTTTGATAACATGTGGTTTCTCGCTGTAACGTCAAAGTTCGTTTAGATTATTTCAATCAGAAAGAAAAGTAACGTTGTGGTATATTGTTATATAATATGGTCCAATCTAAAATTGATTCTAATTTACGTCTACAAGTTTTCCTTTTGTCAACAAGATTGTAACTGAAAGTATTTTTTTTATACTGTACTGAAGTTATCGGATTTGTTTATATATAATAATTATTATGCGTTTTTTGCAAGACTCAACACATATTTACATAGGTGTAAGAAAACATGACATTGGTATTTAAGGTGCAACCACACATTGCTTAAATACGGAACCCTAAAAACGGTGACGGTCCGGAAATTCAGATGTATGAAAATCAATATACGCGTGCCGTTCGCGTCATGTCTTTTCCGAGCATTTCTCAGGAGGGCAATTTTTACGTGTCCGGGGCAGTAATTGATTGAATTTACTGTTCAATAAATCTGAATTAATTTAGGCATGATCTTCAGCTTATATTCTGTCTGGAACACTATCAAATTATTTATTTATTATTCATTTAATAGAAGAAAAAAAAATCAAATACCAAAAATGATGTTCAGTGGGCGTGTCCCGCACCCAGATTTTATGAAACAAAAAATTATTACTTAAGATGGGGCATTAGATCGGAGTTATTATGGGTATTCACGCATAAGGTATTAGTTAGGTTATCATATTCTTTATATCACAATAATGTGTTTGCTCAACACATTGAATAAAACCAAATTTACGATGTGTCCCGGGCTAGTGACTGATATCGGTGTAATTTGGAAAACGTGTCGGTACTCCTTCAAAGTTGTAGACCAGGAACTCAGTGTCTTAAACATAGTATGCTTTAGTTGTGCCTTAACCGTTGAATAAAGTAGAGGTACAGTCACAGTATAATAAAGTGATTTTTTAAACGTTTCTCCGTCCTTCGGTGGGTTTGGTCCTATGTTTTTTTGAGATCGGTGGTACAATTTACTCCGAAAGTTTTAGTGCAATTATCGTTATGCAAGTGATTAAGAAATCCTCGAAAGTACGTTAATCCACCATTATTACATCTCCTCTGTATCATTCATGCTATTTCTGTAATTGCTAAAAAGCGATTAATTTTGATATCGCTGGTGTTGATTTCCTTGGTTTCGATGGATTTTTTGACCACCGATATCAAAAATGTGGTCACTGAATTCAAATCCTGCTTTGTTAACTAGTTTATTGTACTAACTTATCATATCTAAAAAGTGAAAGATACGTCGTATAAACGTAAAATTATGTTTGTAAGTAAATTAAGTCATAGTAGGTACACAAAATCACTAGTTCACTATGAGATTTTTTTTTAAACCAGACGTGTAGACTTAATGTTTCTTTCTCTGTCTTGATATTCTTTTCAAACCAATTAAGTAAATTATGTTAATTGTCATCCGTATCACCTGAGTGAGGCCCTACACCTCGATACCTTTAAACATGTCAGCCATGTTAAATAAATGTAGTCAATTAGATCCCACCTCTTTTAAAATTACTTGTGTATGTAAGTACTATGCAAGGTGCACCCAAGGGACAGGATGTACAGAACAAGGGATTAAAAATAAAGTGGCCTTCTAATGTCGAGATCGCGTCAAAGGTACTGAGCGTACCTACTGATCGATATTTCTAAAGGATAGCCATAGACACAAATTGTATATAGAATAGAATAGAATAGAATATGTTTATTGCTCACATATTGATCTTACTCTACAAGTACAATAAGGTTACAACATGTTACCTTACAAGGGCATTGCAAATACACGTGCATATAAAATATGTATACACATAAGAAAGGTACACTATAATTTATCTATTTCTACGCCTATTAAATATAACAAAATTATTATTTTATTATCTTTGAATTATACTTATTTTCATTGAAAAACTCTTGCAGGGAGTAAAAACTGTGATCTATTAGGTAGGTTTTTAGCTTAGTAACAAATTTTGTGTATGTTTGCTCGTTAGTTATTTCTTTTGGAAGGTAATTATAAATTCTTATAGTCATTACGTATATAGCAAATGTTTTAACAATCCTCAATGTCTTATGTCTTTATGTCTAAATATAGGAGTTATAATTTAGCTAGCTACATTAGCTAAGTGTTTGAGGATGCTGGAGATCATAATTAATTGATAATTAGATATTCAAGCATTACTCGACCACTTCAAATACATATTATAGTTTTAAATTGATGGAGTTCACGCTTTAAAACTCTGTTATAAAAAAATACTTGTTTTCCGTATTGCATCACATTGCTTTATAAGTACATTAAATATTTTTTGAGCATTGAACACCACTCAAGAGTGTATTGTTTATCGGGTGCAGGTAACATAAATTTCATTTTGATGCGTGTGCGGATTGCGTGAAACAAACATCTTCTCTTTCATGGCTATAATAATTAAATGATTATAATGTGCGAATTACCATACATCACCCTATTATATGAGGATAGTCATATATAGTGTGGGATATCTTCTAGAGATGTTGATTTACAAGCCGTAATTTGTTATTTTAAAATCTTGAGTGTGTATTTATTAAATTTATGTAAGCTTTTGAGATCATTAGCCTTGTTACATCGCTTATTATCAAATAGGAATGAAAAATATGATTAAAATGTAATATAATTGAGATATAAAACTGAAATGTGTTTTTTGTGTAAGCATTATTGAATTCGGTGACGCAAATTGATTTCAGTGCCTGTACATGATTTCGGTGTTTTTTAAATCTCAAATATCTTGAAAACTATAAGGTTCTAATGGAGGCCTCCACTACCAATATTTTTTATATTAAGGGTAGATTTTAGGAAATAAAGTCTCATATCATATAAGTTAAAAAAAAATGTTGGCACCGAAGTCAGGCACCGAAGGTCATCTCTGAGAATCGCCCTTCCATACTTTTGCATGCGATCAAAAATGTGTGTGGTCGCACCTTTAGAAAGTAAACGACCAACGTGCCAACTGACAATCAATACATTATAAACAAAATTACTTTGGTAAACTACCACGTTACTTATTTAAGAGCGCTCTTACAAGAAAAGTCGAAATAACGCGAAATTGATGATACTAGTCGACGAAATTCAGGACTTTGTGCTCATTATTAGAAACAATGAGTACTTGTTCCAGTAAAAGTCTCTTCTTATCTTTTTAAATATCGTTGTAAATATTAGAAAAAGGACTTATTAAATTAGTAATGATTTTTTTTCTGATGGTCGTTTCCGAAAAACCCCGTGAAGCACTGAATGGCAAGCTCTTATTTGGAAATGTTGAGAAGTTTACTCTGCTAAACCTGGCTATTTTGTATTACTAATACCCTGTACTTTAGGCATATCAAACGATATTTTTCCTACACACCTTTGAGAAAGAGAAAATCAAAGTAAAACGAACTCAATTTTCTCTCCGAAACAAGTGTCAATTCCTACGAAAATCTACTTAATATCGAAGTCATTTTCATACTCAAGCAATCTGCAACGTTTGCTTATACTGTTGGTATACATTAGTGTTTATGAAATTCTACTATAATTTTCTGGCAATTTTTTGAAAACTACTCTATATTACCGATGACGCGCGCTGCGCCAGCTCAGTGCCGCGGCAGAGCTTGTAGAGGCAGGACGTGTGTCGGTCGGCTCCGCACATTTTCAACGGCGACAACGAGATTTTTTATCATTGTGTGCGGCGGGCGCCGTGTAAAACGCTATACTGTGTGCGTGTAAACCGCAACGAGACACTTCGATCCTAGCACTGTTTTTATAGTATTATAATTTATAATGGTACAGTTTAATAAACTACCGGACAGGATTAAAAATATTTGAAGCGACCTGACATTCTATATGTATTAATTTTGACTCAAGATAGTACCCAGGGTCTGATGATGGAGCCGGAAGGTGGTTACCGGTACCAACCAACCATGCAACTAAACCACTTCGTGTTTAGGCTCGTTTTATTCATCTCAACAAGATCTTTGACACAAGATAGTACTCAGGGTCTGATGATGGAGCCGGAAGGTGGTCACCGGTACCAATCAACCATGCAACTAAACCACTTCGTGTTTGGGCTCGTTTGATTCGGCTCAACAAGATCTTTGACTTAGATAGTACTCAGGGTCTGATGATGGAGCCGGAAGGTGGTCACCAGTACCAATCAACCATGCAACTAAACCACTTCGTGTTTAGGCTCGTTTTATTCGTCTCAACAAGATCTTTGACACAAGATAGTACTCATGGTCTGATGATGGAGCCGGAAGGTGGTCACCGGTACCAATCAACCATGCAACTAAACCACTTCGTGTTTGGGCTCGTTTGATTCGTCTCAACAAGATCTTTGACACAAGATAGTACTCAGGGTCTGATGATGGAGCCCGAAGGTGTCACCGGTACCAATCAACCATGCAACTAAACCACTTCGTGTTTAGGCTCGTTTTATTCATCTCAACAAGATCTTTGACACAAGATAGTACTCAGGGTCTGATGATGGAGCCGGAAGGTGGTCACCGGTACCAATTAACCATGCAACTAAACCACTTCGTGTTTGGGCTCGTTTGATTCGTCTCAACAAGATCTTTGACACAAGATAGTACTCAAGGTCTAATGATGGAGCCGGAATGTGGTCACCGGTACCAATCAACCATGCAACTAAACCACTTCGTGTTTGGGCTCGTTTGATTCGTCTCAACAAGATCTTTGACACAAGATAGTACTCAGGGTCTGATGATGGAGCCGGAAAGTGGTCACCGGTACCAATCAACCATGCAACTAAACCACTTCGTGCTTGGGCTCGTTCGATTCGTCGCAACAAGATCTTTGACAAAAGTTAGTACTCAGAGTCTGATGATGGAGCTGGACTGTGGCCACGGGTACCAGTCTACCATGTAACTGAACCACTTCGTGTTTGGGCTCGTTTGATTCGTCGCAACAAGATCTTTGACACAAGATACTACTCAGGGTCTGATGATGGAGCTCGAAGGTGGCGACGGGTACCAGTCTATCACGTAACTGAACCACTTCGTGTTTGGGCTACGTGTTTGGGCTTCGTGTTTGGGCATCGTGTTTGGGCTTCGTGTTTGGTGTATCACCTAGTGTCAAAGATCTTGTTGAGAAGAATCAAACGAGCCTAAACACGATGTGGTTTAGTTGCATGGTTGATTGGTAATGGTGACCACCTTCCAGCTCCATCATCAGACCCTGAGTACTGTCTTGTGTCAAAGATCTTGTTGAGACGAATCAAACGAGCCCAAACACGAAGTTGTTTAGTTACACGATAGACTGGTACCCGTGGCCACCTTCCAGCTCCATCATCAGACCCTGTGTATCTTCAGTGTCAAAGATCTTGTTCAGAGGAATCAAACGAGCCCAAACACGAAGTGGTTTAGTTACATGATAGACTGGTACCCGTGGCCACCTTCCAGCTCCATCATCAGACACTGTGTATCTTCAGTGTCAAAGATCTTGTTGAGACGAATCAAACGAGCCTAATCATGTTACTACATGGTTGATTGGTATCCGTGACCACCTTAATCATCATCATTATCATCAGATCCTCAATACTAGTTCGTTTTTAAACCCTCGTTGATACAAACTTTACAACCTATAGGTACCAAATGCTATGACGAAACATGTAAATAAGCGAGTACCTATAATTTATTTCGAGTAATACTTATACCTTCATAAGTACGAGTATGGGGCTAATCATAAATTACGTCGTTTCAAATGGAAGGAGGGGGGGGGGGGGGGTCTGGACATCGGATGATGGTAGTATGACGTAGGAGGAAACAGAGTCATCCGAAGCATGATTTTTGGATGATTTGAGGGGTGGGGGGGTCAAAAATAGATGACGTAATTTATGAACACTGCACACACTTACATTTGCACTGCATTTAGTATTTTCGTACTTACCAAATAACAGTTTTAGGACTTTAAAAGTTAAGCACAGTTAGTGTTGTTATGGTTGATTTAAATATGCTTCGCGAAGGATCAAGAATGTTTAATCCATCATTGTAGTGCGAGTGTGGTAGAAGGGATCGGCATACTGAGCTCGCACGGCCTGCCGCAGCGCGTAAAATACCTAAACTCGCTCAACGCCGAAATGTAATAGCGCTCTTAACACACCAAAAAAAATGCTGAGACATTGTTACTTTGAAGATTAAAAAGCTGAAGGTATTTACTTCTTAATTTTACATAATTCAAATTGCTTTAAAACCCCTTCAGATGTTGGCTTATCTACATATGTATTGTATAAGATATACAGTATAACAATAACACTTTTACACTGTTATTTCAAGCTTGTTTTTTGTGATGTAATCATCTGCTAGCTGGCCAGATCATATTAATAAAATAAAACTATCTCAAAATTCTAATTCACAGGAAACCAATTTACTATTGTAGATCATGCCATTGACGAAGACATGCGCCTTGGTTCCTATTATCATGTTATTAACGGTTAAATTTGACAAATCTGCGCGTCTTCGTGGATGTAGCGATCTATACCCGCGTGATACCCGCACTATTGATTTTGTAAACAATATTTTTATAAATTAATAAAAAATGATCATCATCTATAGATTCTTTATTTACATATAATAAGACATATATTTTTTTAATTATGTTATAATATAACATGTTTTGAATAATATAGAAATAAAATAACTCACTACAGTAACACATTAAATAAATAATAATAATAAAAATAATTATATACATACACACACAACATGTATGCATTTATAAAATATCAATTAATTATAATAAAAGAAAATACATATTATTTTATGCCAATGTAAAATAATATTTGTGCTTTCTACGTTCTAATAAAATTTAATTATATGAATATGATCACAAGTTACATAAAAGTTAACAATTATTAACGTTATTAATATGTTGCCTGCGCATGTCTTATAACATCGAAATTTTTATAATAAAATAAATCACTATAAAATAAATAACAAACAGTGTATACGATAAAACATTTAAAAAATTAAATAATTAAAATAAAATTTAAATAAATTATATTTAAAAGAAAAAAAAAAGAAAATTAAAATAAAATATACTTATACAAAAAAAAAAAAACTTAAATTACTTAACTAATAATATCAGCTACGCATACCACCTTAAACAAAACTAATATTTATACCTAAAAATTGTTATGTATTATTGTGTATAGTGAGCGTACTTGGATGTAGGACATCACGGTTTACTTTATATCCGTGTATTGTTGCTGTTTCCAAGTGCGCTCGCGCACCGCGCTTACGCCAAGTAGCATGTTTGGATCTACCCGCGTTGTGTATAATTGTATAGCGGCACAAAATGTAAATGTAATATTTTGTTTTAGCGCTCACTTTGTAAATATTGTAAATATTTAGTTTTAAGTTATGTAAGTTTCTCATATGAGTGAATTGTAAAAATTCTTTTGAGAAATAAAGATCTTTGAACCGAAAATAATTATGCATAAAAAAAATAAAACATCAAATAAAAAATAAACATCAAAATTCCCCAGGCCAAGGTTCGAACTACTAACCTTACGATTCATAGTCAATGCTGCTAACCGTTAAGCCACACGGCCGATTACTTTTCTGACGAAATTATTGTTCTAGGTATGACTGGCAGGAAGGATTTTTTAAATTTCTTTCTAATACTTACCTTTATCGTCATCTTTTTTTTGTATAGTTGTCATACAAAATTTTTAAATGTTTGTTTAAATTATGCAATTCAGTTAATAAAAAAAAAAGTATGGTCTTTATGAGATTTGAACCAGGAACCGTCTAAATGCCTTATTCTTGGGGGGGTCACATAACTCTGAAGCTGACTGTACTTTGCACAGGATATTAACAAAGGAGGGTATGTTTTTTATTTATTGACCGTTGTTTTCAGCGTTAGCAGACATAGATATCGAGGACGATCCTATGTTTCTCCCATCAGAAATGGTAAGAACGGCCAGTACAGACTGAGTTACTCAGTATTCAGACTGAGTCTGGATACTGGCCGTTCTTACCATTTCTGATGGGAGAAACATAGGGTCGTCGTCTAAATCATCTCCCGCGAAGTCAAATTCTGACTCATTTAGGACGTCCTCGATATCTATGTCTGCTAACGCTGAAAACAACGGTCAATAAATAAAAAATATACCCTCCTTTGTTAATGTCCTGTGCAAAGTACATATATAGTCTCAATTTCTTAAACTTTATTGCCTACATTTGTACTCTGCAAAGGACATACATACATTTCAACATGGTATCACAAAATATTTTGAATAGTTAAAGAAAATAACTGTATAATACGTAAATATATCATTTAATTATCGATAAATTACACGTCTTACGAGATAATTGTTATTAAAAAACGAGATTAATCACGATTAGACTTACCTTTGCGCGGGCGCAGGTCGGCGCGTCCACTTGCCGTCGCCATTTTTGAAAAATGACAGCTTGACATTGACATTTCTATTTTTTTCTATAAACTTCGACAGTTGTATACTGAGTTACAAGGAATGCATTAGGGTTACCATTGAGAAATACTCCACAGCATTTTTTTATTTCTTATGTCCCTTCCAAAGGGAGGATGTAAGCAGGAGGAGATGACATAAATCACTCGTATGGGCTCTATAGACTAAGGTTGAGGTTGGCAGCACTTTTTATTTTACTTCGTGTAAAAAAACTCAGAAATACCTGTATACCAACATGACAAACATAATTTAGTTTATTTTAACTTACGGATTATTTGGTCTAATCTGTAGCACCGCCAAACGAAAGCAACCGAGAGTTGCCGAGAAATGGCCGATGAAGATTGTTATGAAAATTTCTTTTCCTTATTGTAAATTAAATACGCATCGGAAGTGATAGTTTTTATGGTCTAGTTCTATTCCCATATGTAGATAATTGATTTGAACAGGTTTTTCTTATCATACGTGCGTCGTATTCGAGAAACGTGTCAAAAACTTTTTTAGAAATTTGTAAGGCGCCATCCCGCTTCTTCCCTCGTTTTTTATCCCGTTCTGGTTTTTCAATTTTATATATAAATACTTACTTTTCTCAAAAAATGCGTGGAAATACTTATAAAAGTTCAAATAAGGACGGGACGTAATGACAATATTTCCACGCATGTTTGAGAAAACTTAATTTACTTAATAAACTAACATCATTTTAATAGGTAACAATCCTAAAAATATAATGGTTTCTGAATCAAACCATATAGTATATACCTACTCGTACAACATAAGTTGCCAATGTTGATCAATTACATAATTATTATAACACTAAACTCTCGCGTTTTGTACACATAATTATTTAATCCCGACCCGTTTGTGCAATTAAATATGTGTACATAATTATAATTTTTTAGGAATCGAACTTTATTAAAAACGTTAAATTTTAATCTCAATAATATGTCGGCGCATGTTCGAAAACATTTTTTATAAATTTCAAATGAAGCTTTGTCAAACATAAGTGGAAATATTCTCATTAGGTTTGTAATAATAGGCTGCGAAACACCGCGTTGCGCGCGCTTAAGCGCGTCACAACCAAATCAACTTTCTGCAGTTATTTAATCTTTGGCCACAATAACTCAAATTTTATTGCACATGGGCTCAGCACAAGCATGCAGAATACAAGGAAGGCACGGAGCGACGAGCGACACAGCCTCCTCGTCTCAAAGCTAGCACACGACTGCCGGCCACGCCTTTTTCGAGCTACATACGCACGAAATTTCGAAAAATATTCGATTTCTTAAAAAAAAATTGATTAAAAAATATTATTCTACGTTGCATTTGTAGTGTCGGTTAAAACATTTATTTTAGTTTAAAAATAACTTTAATCGAATAAACCGTTTAGTAGAAATAGGCAAAGTTAGTCGCAAAACGGCCTCTCGTAATGTTAATTTTTTCGAAAAAATATAAGTCACAAGAATAAAGTCAAACGTTACAAATGTTGTACATAAAACGTAGATTCATATATATTTTTTTCATAATTTTTTGTTGAACCGTTAAGAAGATATAATAGATATATACTAGGGTGGTTCAAAAAACATTTTTTTTATTTTCCTACGGGGCACCCCCTTATTTTGTTACACTTATTATGCTGATAAAATACACCAAGTTTCGTAACTTTATCTCAACTACAAGGGGGTGCTCAACCACTTTGAAATTTTGTATGTTGTATGAAACCCAAAAAAAAAAAAGTATTTATTATTCAGAATTTTATTTAAGTATCTGTTTTCACACTATTTGCACATGTCATTTATAAGTTTTAAAGTAGAAAAACATTTTTATTTCTATTTTTTATAATTTTTCAAAAGTAAGATTTTTTGAATTTCACCTAAAAAAATCATAAAAATAGAAATATTTTTTTATTTACTTAATAACTTTTAAATCACACTTTCTAATAATGTCAAAACTACTACTCACATAAAAATCTTTTTATTTTATTTTATTTTATAGCCTTATATCAGAATATGTGACGTATCGTTGGTTTGATTATTTTATTGCTAATTATTCCGTGTGCCCTTTGGCAAAGGCCTCCCCCAACACTTTCCAATCTTCTCTCTTCTGTGCCAGTCTGTTCCAGGTTTTGCCAGCTGTTTTTACCAGGTCATCCTCCCATCTTCTGAAAGGTTTTCCTCTCTTTCTCTTGCCCTCTCTTGGGTACCATAGTGTTCCTATTTTATTCCATTTGTCATCTCCTCTAATTACATGGCCAGCCCATTTCCACTTAAGTGTTCTTAGTTTTTGCACCACATCTTGGGTCTTTGTAGCTTTCCTGATTATGTTGTGGTTGATTTTATCTATTTTCCTTTTTCCCATCATGCTTCGTTCCATGCTTCGTTGGCAAGTACGAAGTTTGGTTTGTTGTGATTTGGTGAGCGCCCAAGTCTGGCATCCGTATGTTAAAATAGGGAGTATGCAGGTATTAAATAGTTTTCCTTTAACTGAGATATTCATTGTTTTGTCTTTCATTATTTCTCTGAACGACCAGTATCTCTTCCAAGCATGACCTATACGTGTCTCAATTTCTGTACCTGACATATTGTCTATTTTAATTATTTGGCCTAAATATGTATAGTCATCCACATAGTCAATGGGAATGTTGTTCACGGTAATTAGTTCTTTCTCTCTGTTAGTCATTGCCTTGGTTTTTGATGCGTTCATGTTTAAGCCCACCTCTTTGCTTTGTGTATCAAGGTCTGTTAGCATTTTTTGGAGCTCATGAGAGGATTTTGCGAATAAGATGCTGTCGTCAGCGAATCTTAAGTTTGTAAGGTACTCGCCATTTATTCTTAGGCCACAGCCTTCCCATTCCAAACGTCTAAAGACATCCTCAAGCACTGCGGTGAATAGTTTCGGTGAGAGTGGATCTCCTTGTCGTACGCCCTTTTCTAGATTGATGATTCCTAGGATGCTCCGGCCGCGCCACCGCCCGATGCTTCCACCCGTGCGTTGCGCGCTTGGATGCGGGCCCAAAAGTCTAGCTAAGTAAGTGTAGTGTTAGTCAGTAAATAGTACTAGTTGTGTTTATGTTTCTGGTTGTATTCTATTATGGTAAATCGTAAAAACGTTTAGTTAAAACTTTATTTTATTATACCGGATAGCTAACTTAAGAGGGAGAGATGCTACGACTGTAAAAAGGTTGTTACTATACTGGCACATGAGATTTCAGATGATTTGACAATAAACGTCAGTCAGCTATAAACGGGCTTTTAATTATTACATTTGTCCTTATTAATGTTCTTTAATCATAAAAACGTTGTTTATAACGATCGGGTGACATAATACAACTTACTTACATATTCTACCTTAAGGCAGGTCACCGTTAGGTAGGACGACGAGCGAGGCGAGGAGGAGTGTTAGGTAGAACTGTGACCCTACAGCGCGCGAGCCGAGCGAGCGAAGCGAGCGTGCCGCGGGAGCGGCCGGCGAAGCGCCAGAACCGACTTATGTTATAATACATAGTACACATTTTATTACCCTTTCGATCATGAGAGGATGCCGGTGCCCAGCAGTGGGACGTGTATAGGCGTGTATTGTTATTATTATTTCGTCTGTCTCTTACAAATTCTCGGGAGCATGGGGCCCCGGACTTTTGGAAGGCGTGCGTGGTTTTTATGGAAAAAGAACGTTATGAGCATTAAATAGTATACAAAGTGATCATTATACTGATTGCCTGTTATGTAAATACATTACTATGCAACTGCATTATTATTATTTCTGAAATTATGCAATTTGTTCTTATTCATTTTGTTTTTATACTAAATAATCATTTCTGCATTCAAAATTATGCAATTCGAATTATGCAAAATGAAAATTCGAAAATGGTTGTTATTAAAAACATTACACACCCCAAAAATCGCTGTCATGATTAAAAAAGGTGAACCTAAGGGCTTTTGGCTTGAGGGGATCCTAGCAGGTGGTTTCGATGGTAATAAGACAAACCTTGAAGTTTATCGTGTATTGCATGATGTGGGCAGACTACATAGATTCGATTCCTAATTGCTATCACTCGTATTTCAAAAATTAGCATTCCGCTGTTTTCGACCGATTTTCGAGTGACGAAATCGAGCGCTCAAATTTCAAAAATCGGCCCCCTAGTCGTCAGACACCAAAACATTAGGGATCATAAAGTGTGATATTTCATAAGATTTCAAGAATAAATTACAATTATTTTGCGTGAGTTATGTTAAACTTATGGCATTCAGTGGGTAGTGATTAAAAATGTGATTTGTGTTTACCCGAATATTTGTTAATTAATCTGTGGGTAGTCGCGAAAATGACCCTTCTCTCCTACCCGCCAATTCTAATGAGGGAAAAGTATAAAATGTAACTTACCATGGGATGGAGGGATCATTCTCGCTTGGCGCTTGAACCAGTAACATGTAGCACGAAGGTTACGGCTTGTTAACTAAATATTGTTAAAGAGTGTTGAAGTAAGAAGTTGGAGTAAAATAAAAGTAATTGATTGTACGAAGGACTTTGATTCATCACAAGTCAGAAGCGGTGATCAACGGCGCCCATAAAAGGACTAGAACGTGTGAGTACCTAGTATACATACATATACATATTTTATATACCTACTCAGACGTTATGGTAGTAAGTTTTAAGTTGCAATGCTTGTAATCTCAAAGCCTGATTAAGAATACAATGTAGATTCGCGATCATGGTCAAGTTGAAGTAACGAATGCAGACTTATTACATAATTTAGAATTCTGCTGGTAATCAAAATCGGTACAGGTATTGGGCGAGTTAACCTTATTTTTTTTACAAGAGCCATGTTTAAGATAAGACCGTGGTTACAAGTTGTCTTAGAATTTGAATACTTACTTACGATTAGTGTGTACAGTGTAGTAGTATGTTATTTTTTTTTGTGTAATATCGATGTTTAGCCGAGCATAGGGATATACGATACGTGATCGCGATTATAGTGAAATTGGATACGATTTGGATAAATATTTAATGAATCCATTAGCAATTAAGATACAAACATGTATAATTGTACGTGTACGGTTATAGGCAAGTAGGTAAGTTTATTGTCATTAAAGGAACAATTTCATTTAACAGAGTGGTTTTAAATTTAAATAGCCCATATTGTGAAGAAACATACAGAAGTGCTCTGTTGTCATGCAGATTTAGTTTAAATACTTGCTGTCGTTAAATTGAAAGTACTTACATCATGCATATTAAATATATACGTGAGTTTCGAATACTGATCTTAATCTATTCTAATAAATAGTATGAGCTAAATGATCTAAAAGTATAGTCGTACATGATAACGCCTTTGATTGGTTTCTGAAATGAATAAAGGGCTCTAACAGTGTAGTCACCATGTAGGTGGTGTACCATCATAGTCAGACGGGTCAGACCCTAATGTCTTTGCTATACAGATTTTATTGGTAAATTTTTCATGTCATTCAATTTTTACAAATAAAATTATATATTAACTATAATAAGTGAAAATGTTATAGTAGGTAAATAAGTAATTAATAATGGGAGGTAACCGTTAGGACTTAGAACCCTATTCAATACGATGTGTTGGAATCAATGATCGTTTTGCATAGATAATATTGTTAAAGTGTTAAGATAAATGATTGTTTAGTAATAAGATTCTGTGCTAGATGTCGCTGTACTAGCCACAAACTGGCGTGTACAACGTATATCCCTGCCTAATCGTTCGCTAGATGTCGCTGTTCCCACGGCAAACTAGCTAACGACCTGTTATCAACAAATGTACAAGCAGTCTTAATATTATTTTTGATGTTCTAATTTCTCGCTAGATGTCGTTGTACAGGTTACAAACTAGATAACGACATTACGCTGTTAATTATACATAATAAGATTGTACTTTTAATAGATGTCTTCTTTTTTTGGCAAATAAATTGTGTTGAAAAATTGCATTTGCGTTTTCGTTGAATGTGAACAACACGGAAGTTTGAACATGGTCCTTCGAACCGGATAGTTTTGGCGCTAGTTGCGACTAAATTAAAGTCAGTGCGTGGAGCCATTCTTCGCTTTGTTCCTATAGTAGCAGTGGATCGCTGTTCAGAGGGATACGACGGAGACAAGAACGAGTGCAGTGGAGCAGCGTGCAGTGGCGCCATCTAGCGGTGTCCAGGCTGAGTCACAGGCGGTGCGGCAAGGGCGCATCCGTCAGGAGAGGTCAACAAGGAAGGAGCTCCTACGTCACAAAGTGTTGTTTATGTTCAGTTGAGTGATGCAAAGTGAAAACCGTGAGTACTCTTAGATTATCAAATTTATGCAAAATTGAACCTTAATTCAGTGAAGATTAAAACTTAGAGAAAAAAGAAGAGTGTCAAGCTAATTTCAACTTTAACATCTAGTGAATTTGGGACTTTAACTATTTCTTGATAATTTAGTTTGGACTTAGAAAATTTACTACCTTTAATTTAAGGACTTAGAATAGTTACAGTAAAAACGGAGGTACGGGGAATCCATGCCCGATTTTATACAGAGTCCTAAACACTTGTAAAATTTTGATAGGTTGAATTGAACTTTGCTCTGTTTGTATGGGTTTAAACACTTGTAAAATTTGCGGATTTGAAATTGTACTTAGAACGTCTGTTATTAGGTATATTGGTCGTGTATTGTTTACAAGTTCTGAGAATTGCTATATTTAAAAATTGAAAGTTAAGTTAAACTTGCTGTTTACTATGGAGTCATTAATCTCTTATCAGGAGGAAATCTCAGACCGTATTTCTAAGGCAAAGGTTAATTTCAAAAAGTCACCAAAAGATCGGATTACACAAATTTATGTGGAAGGAAGATTAGAACTGTTAGAACAATTGTGGTCAGAATTTAGAGTTGGGCATAAAGAACTATCGCAAACAATAGACAAAACGTTGTTAAAATCTCAAGACTACATTAAGAAGGATGTTTATGATACAACCGAAGAAATTTATATGGAATATAGGTGTGAGTTAAAACTTGTTTTGGCTAAACTTCAGCCAGAAACCATAAGTAAATCAAGTGAACTTAGTGTTGTGAATAATGACCAAAGTCATATTCGTCTACCAAAGATTAGTATACCAAACTTCTCAGGCAAGTACACCGAGTGGATAACATTTAGAGATCTCTTTGTATCCTTAATCCACAACAATAGAGCACTAGATAACGTTCAAAAGTTGCATTATCTCAAGGGGTACTTGACCGGGGAGGCAGAACAAATAATTAGGTTTACACCGACAACAGAGGCAAACTACACGACGTGCTGGAAGCTATTGGAAGAGCGATATAGTAATAAAAAGTACCTTTCATATAACATTTTGAAACGTTTGTTAAACCAACGTACCGCTAGTACGGAATCGGCTAGCCACTTAAAAGAACTGTTGGATACGTCTTCCGATTGCTTGAGCGCGTTGACCAATTTAGGGATTGATGTATCTACTTGGGATATTATTGTTATATATTTATTATCGTCAAAATTGGACCCAGAATCTCGTAAGCAGTGGGAATTAAGTGTCACGTCGAATGTAAACCCTAATGATTTGCCCACATTCACACAATTCAAAGATTTTTTGGCTAGTAGGTATAGAGCTTTAGAGTTTCTTGAGCCTGGAAATAAAGGGAAAAACATGTATGTTAAGCCATCAACTTCGAATACGATCAGCTCGAAAACGTTTTATACTAACGATTCTGTAAATTTAGTGTGTGAATTCTGTAGTGAGAATCATAAATTATGTTTCTGTAAGAAATTTGCTGCGGAAGATTATGAAAAAAGACACGAATTCGTAGCAAACAATCGTATATGCTATAATTGTTTAGGGGCCAATCATTCTGTACGGTTCTGCCAAAATACCATGAATTGTCGCATTTGTAATAAACGGCATCATTCACTTCTTCATCCGAAGGGGGTTTTAACTTCAACTGCTCATGTAAGGAACGTAGATCAAGCAGTTGCAGCATCCTCTGAGGAAATCGTTGAGATAGAGGCTGAGTCTGGTAGTTCATCTAATGATATTACATCGCAATCACCACAAGTAACTCTTTTTGCTAAAGGAAAGGTAAAGAAGCAAGTTCTCTTAGCTACAGCTTTGGTGAAAGCCGAGTCTAAAACAGGTCAATCTCAAATTTATAGAGCTTTCATAGATCAAGGGTCTGAATCCTCATTCATCACAGAGGCTACAGTACAAGGATTAGGCCTAAAAAAGATTCCCATCAAGTCCACAATAACAATGTTAGAGGAAGCGACGGTAACGACAGGTTACATGGTATTATTGAAACTAAAATCATTGATAAATCCGGATTTCAATGTGCAGTTGATGGCACACGTGTTACCGAAAATCACAACGAATCTTCCTGCACGCAAGGTAGACGCGTCTGAATGGCCACATTTACAGAATTTAGTTCTAGCTGACCCTGGCTACGGCACACCAAATAAAATTGATATTTTATTGGGAGCAGTAGTATATGCTCAGATACTGGAGGAGGGTGTAAAAAAGGGTCCTATTGGAACTCCAATAGCGCAATGTACTAGTTTCGGATGGATATTGTCTGGAGGTTCACCAGGTCACCACGAAAGGAAAACTGTATTGCATGCACAAGTGGACACGGACAACGAAATAATAAAACGGTTTTGGGAGATGGAAGCAGAACCTTTATTAAACTCAAAAGAGATGTTGACGACCGAAGAACAGCGATGTGAAGACATCTTTTCAGCTACGACTACACGAGATAGCCTGGGCAGATACGTAGTTAAATTGCCATTTCGTGACGAGAATCCGGCCTGTAAAGAAGGAAATTCAAGAGAAATTGCTATTAAGAGGTTAAAGTCACTGGAAAGGAAATTTGCTAAAGACAACAATCTAAAAGAAAAGTATACAGCGGTTGTGAAAGAATACTTACAGTTGGACCACATGGTGTTAATTCCTGCGGCTAGAGAAAGCGAAAATCAGTCTGTGTATTTACCCCACCACGCTGTTATTAGGGAGGATAAGTCAACTAGCAAGGTTCGGGTAGTATTCGACGCGTCCTGTAAAAATGAGAAAGGTATATCCTTAAACGATAGTTTAATGGTTGGACCTACGCTACAGCCGGAATTGCGTCATCTCATTATGCAATGGAGGATACATCCCGTATGTCTGATTGCAGACATCGTGAAGATGTATCGCATGGTAAGAGTGACTGATCAGGACGCTGACTACCAACGTATTGTATGGAGAGATAACCAAACCGAAGAAATACAGGATTATAAATTACTGACAGTAACGTTTGGAACAGCATCGGCCCCATATCTCGCTGTGAAAGCACTTAATCAGGTCGCCATTGACCATGCGAACGAACACCCAATGGCAGCAAAGAGAGTTGCTGGTAGCTTTTATATGGATGACCTAATGACAGGATGTGAAACTATAGAAGAGGGTATAGAACTTTATAAAGAAATGAAGGCTCTACTTAAGAAAGGAGGTTTTACTTTACAAAAATGGGCAAGTAATAAGGACGACGTACAGAAAACTATAGATTTATATGAGAAGGGAGAAAGAGTGCTGGAAAGGGAAGAAAGGAATCTGGAAATAAAACAAGATAATATAGTTAAGATTTTAGGACTTACCTGGAATAAAAAGAAGGATGAGTTTCAGTACTCAGTCACGCTGCCACCTGTATCTGCTCCTGTAACCAAAAGGAAGATTGTATCAGACGTCGCACGACTTTTTGATCCTTTGGGTTGGATCGCCCCATGTGTTATAAAAGCAAAAATATTTATTCAGCGGTTATGGTTAGCTGGTACAGGGTGGGACGAAGAACCAACAAGAGAAATATTACATGATTGGTATACTTACCGAGAGGAATTGAGTCAATTGTCCGGCTTTATCATTCCGAGATGGCTTAACACGCAAGCAGGTGATACCCGAGTGGAGTTGCATGGGTTTTCAGATGCTTCTAAGCAGGCGTTCGCTGCTGCAGTCTACCTTCGAGTTATCAATGGATCAGGGGATATTAAAGTTCAGCTGGTTGCGGCCAAAACTCGAGTTGCCCCAGTAAAACAAGTCAGCATACCGCGCTTAGAACTATGCGGTGCCGTACTGCTAGCTAAACTGTTAACGGAGGTCGCACAGGTGTTAAATGTTCCGAAGAGCAATCTAAGAGCCTGGACGGATTCAACCGTCGTTCTTGCATGGCTAAATAAACACCCCAGCCACTGGAAGACATTCGTTGCCAACAGAGTTTCCGAAATTCTGTGTCTGCTTGAACCCTGTCAGTGGTCCCATGTTTCGACAAAGGAAAATCCAGCGGATTGTGCATCTCGTGGAGTTCGTCCAGCAGAGCTAATCAGCAATTCGTTATGGCAAAATGGTCCTCAGTTCTTACAACAACAGGTTATTATATACAATAAGCCAACTGACAACGAAACACACCTGGAGGAAACTATTAAATCTCATCACGCTCAGCGTTTGGTAGATGAATGTATACTCAGTAAGTATTCGTCACTTCAAAAACTCATAAGAGTAATAGCTTATTGCAGGAGATTTCTGAGATCAAGAAGTGAGAAATCGGAGAAGTCGAGAGAGCGAAGTAATCATTTAAGTGCTTCCGAATTAAACGAAGCTCTAAACACTTGCATTAAAATAGCTCAGAATAATGAATTTAAACTAGAAATTTCTCAAATAGAGAAACACAGTTGTATTAAAACTAAGACTTCAAAAATTTTGTCATTCACGCCGTTCTTAGACGTTAAGGGAGTGCTTAGAGTGGGAGGCAGGTTAGCAAAATTGGATGAAGAGGATGTCAAACATCCAATTCTGCTGCCACATACGTCACCCTTGTCAAAATTATTAGTTGCCGATGCACATAATAAAACTCTGCACGGGGGTGAGCGGTTGATGCTTAATTATCTACGAGCTGCATATTGCATCACGGGTGCAAAGAATCTAGTGAAAGCCTATGTGCATAAATGCATCACATGTGTAAGAAACAAAGCAAATACACAAACACAACTTATGGGCTCCTTACCACGAGTTAGAATTACTCCAGCTAGACCCTTCTACCGGAGCGGCGTCGATTATGCTGGACCTATTCATCTAAGGACGTCCAAAGGCAGAGGTCACAAGGCTTATAAGGCATATATCTGTCTTTTTGTATGCATGGTAACAAAGGCCGTGCATATTGATGTTGTTAGTGACTTAACTTCTAGAGGCTTCATCGAGACGTTCAAACGCTTCGTTGCGCGTCGTGGCTATTGTGCTGAACTCTATAGTGATAATGGCACGAATTTTGTGGGTGCCTCCAAAGAGTTAAGAGACTTATTTCAGTCAGAACAATCAGCCATGGTTCAAGAAATTTCGGAGGCTCTGGCCACGCAAGGAACAACGTGGCATTTTATACCACCTCGAGCGCCCAACTTTGGTGGATTATGGGAGGCGGGGATAAAATCCACCAAATTTCATATAAAACGAGTCATCGGTGAGTCAACTCTAACATATGAAGAGATGGCCACTCTTCTTAGTCAAGTTGAGGCTTGCTTGAATTCTAGGCCAATATCAGTGCTACCTAGCAATCCCAATGATCCAAGTCCATTGACTCCCGGTCACTTTCTTGTGGGAGAGGCTCTAGTAACAATACCAGAGATTAACTATGAAGAGTCCAATGTCGGTTCTTTAAAACGATGGCAGCTGACTCAGAGAATGCTGCAATGCTTCTGGCGCAGATGGTCGAATGAATACTTAGTCCATCTATTACATCGCTATAAATGGGCGTTTAAATCTCCTGAGCCAGAAGTTGGGGGATATCGTTTTAGTGAAGGAGGATGATTTGCCGCCAACCAAATGGCTATTTGGTAGAATCGTGCAGAAGTTTCCCGGGTCAGATAATCTGACCAGAGTCGTGTCCTTGAAATGTGGGAGCTCCATAATTAAACGGCCTACCTCTAAATTGTGTATATTACCTGTTTCTAGTTAACTGCTTGTATCCCGCATGTTTATAACACTAAAATATAATTTATTAAACAAACTATATTTGCATCCCTAAAAGAAGACCGTCACGGTGGGCGGTCTCTCTAAAGAAGGACATTCTGTCCTTGGTGGGCGGAATGTTAAAGTGTTAAGATAAATGATTGTTTAGTAATAAGATTCTGTGCTAGATGTCGCTGTACTAGCCACAAACTGGCGTGTACAACGTATATCCCTGCCTAATCGTTCGCTAGATGTCGCTGTTCCCACGGCAAACTAGCTAACGACCTGTTATCAACAAATGTACAAGCAGTCTTAATATTATTTTTGATGTTCTAATTTCTCGCTAGATGTCGTTGTACAGGTTACAAACTAGATAACGACATTACGCTGTTAATTATACATAATAAGATTGTACTTTTAATAGATGTCTTCTTTTTTTGGCAAATAAATTGTGTTGAAAAATTGCATTTGCGTTTTCGTTGAATGTGAACAACACGGAAGTTAGATTCGTCAATTTAGTAATAAGCGTGTTCTAGAAGTAATGATTTCAGTTTTTGTTGAATGTTGTGTCACTTATTGATTCCTTTATGTCAGTCTGCACTGAATTACAAAGTGTTGGTCCATGATCTTGAAGAAAGGCTTCGTCAGCAAACATAACGCAGGTTGTGTCTGTGTTAAGTATTTTTGGCAGGTCAAGAAATAGTAGGCATCCACAAACGCTTCCCTGAAATATTGACATAATTGAATAAACAATATGACGCGATTTGATGTCACGGTCTTTAGTTCCTCGCGGTCCTTATCAAAGTATTCTACTTGTACGCATTGTTTACGGTCTCCGAGGTACGATTTGATTTGAACCAAATATACAGAGTGCCGCGTATTCCCATCCCGTACAATTTACAGAGTAAGATTTCGTGTGATACTTTTTTATATGCTTTTGTCATGTCCACCAAAAATCCTAAACTGTTGTCTTTATGACCTAAGATGTTCTGTATGTATTAATAAAATGTAAATGATAAAATACTGTACTTTACGAAAAAGTTGTCTTAGACTCCATTAATTAAGATAAAATAGTGTAAGAGTGCGATAGGTCGATATTGGTTTGGATGGCTTACGTCACCGTTTGTAAATATGGGTTTAATAATGGATATTGAATGGATATTAAGTAAGTCCGGGAATATTCCTTGATTAAATGACTGGTTAATCAGTTTTGTCAGTGGCTGTGCTAACTTTACAAGAACGGGTGGCATTTCGTCGACTCCAAGACTATTTTTATTTTATTTTTGAGTTGTTTTATAATTTTTATTGTTTCGTTCACCGGCTGAATGAATATTGAGTTGATGGCGGGGTATGCACACGGCGCGCGCGGTCCGTTATCGCTCCTGCTTTATTAAATATGAGAACTACATGTTCTGGCGCTGATTGATAAATTGTTGAACTATGGGGAAGCTATATATCGTAACATCACTTTAAGACTCTGCGCATCACTTTAAAAAATCTGTTCGCTCCTGCTTAGCAAAAAATAATATCATAAGCTAGTGATATCCACTCAATGTAATAGATAATATGCATCTTAAAGTCCGTTCCCCCTAAACAAGAAATTTTGCGGACCTGATTTAGTTAAATTGTGTTTTGTCACTTGCTTACAAATACACAAGTCAAAACGACAGATAAACATGATTCATAGCTGATTCAGGCCTGTAAAGTGTTTATAAATAACGCAATGCAATGTTACTGTAACGGTTTGTATCATTGTTATATTATATGTATAGTTAATAATCAATAGTAAATAGTTAATGCCTGCATTATTATTGTAAACGGTATTAGGTATGTAACGTAAATGCAATTATCTTACTTTATTCAATGCATGTGGTGTTTACCTTTAAGTAATTGTTACGCTAAGCGATAATAGTTAAAACGTTTGTAGCTATACTTTACAAAGTGTAAACAATTGTTGGTGAACCAATAAATATAAAAAAAAAAAACATCATATAGGCGGTACCCTTTAACCAGATTTAATGGTTAGTTACCTATGTAGGTTGTTATGGTGTAGTTAGTTAACTTGTAAGTGCTATGTTGCTCGTGGACCCGATGTTCCATTACCTGAGTACGCGAAGAACGATCTAGTTGCCACGTTATTACCTACATATATTTAATATTATACTACGTACACAAGAGCTTGATCCTATGATTAGTGGTTTGAATATATGTATATGTTTTGATAGTATCATTGGGTACAGGACAAACAAACCACATGAGATCTGTTATTGAGTTCACTGCAAATGGATATTAAGACTACTAAATATATTACGGGTACCATTTAGGTTTAGAGGTGGTATGTTATAGCCAGAGTTGGGCAAAAATTAACTTGAATAAGAATAAGAATAAAAACAGAAATTTTATTCTTATTCAAATCGATTTGAATTAGAATTATTCTTGCACTAGTTATTTTAGAATAAAATTAAGGTGAATAAATCATGTGACTCTTATTTTAAATGCGGAATAAAAAACAGAATAATTATTCTAGAAGTGGGCCTATTCTAACTAAGGTTTTATTCAATTAAAATGTTATTTAGAATTAAGTTAATTTTTGTAGTACAATCGGTTATATTTTGTAAGTTGATTTTCACCCTTCTATTTAAAAGTCGGATTGATTTGATATTTGTTACTATAGTTTAGGTATAGTACACATTGAAGAGTTCCGCTATACACTATCTAGTTCTATCATCCGATCAGGGTGCTTAGCCAACATACCAAACGTTGACCCTCCGTAGAGTTGCGCATAGTCTCTCTCTATCACTCTTACATATTAGTGCGATAGAGAGACAGATAGCGTTTCGTTGTCGTAGCGCAAACATTTGGCATGTTGACTACGCTCCCAATGTGCCTAGCCAAGATGCCAATTTTTGTTTTTATTTTAATAACCAAATCATTAGGTAAACTTAGCTGTTCTGGGGGCCTAGCCAACATGCCAATCGCTTGCGCTCCAACAACGAATCGCTTTCTGTCTCTATCACTCTTACATATTAGTGCGATAGAGAGACAAAGATAGCGTTTCGTTGTCGTAGCGCAAACGTTTGGCGTGTTGGCTACGCTCCCAATGTGCCTAGCCAAGATGCCAATTTTTGTTTTTATTCTTATAACCAAATCATTAGGTAAATTAAGCTGTTCTGGAGGCCTAGCCAACATGCCAATCGCTTGGGCTCCAACAACGAAGCGCTTTCTTTCTCTGTCACTCTTACATATTAGTGCGATAGAGAGACAGAGATAGCGTTTCGTTGTCGTAGCGCAAACGATTGGCATATTGGCTACGCACCCAAGGTGCCTAGCATAGATGACAATTTTTGTTTTTAATTTAATAACCAAATCAGTGAGTAAATTTAGCTGTTCTGGGGGCCTAGCCAAGATGCCAATCGCTTGTGCTCCGACAACGCAGCACTTTCTGTCTCTATCACTCTTACATATTAGTGCGATAGAGAGACAGAGATACCGTTTCGTTGTCGTAGCGCAAACGATTGGCATATTGGCTACGCACCCAGGGTGCCTAGCCAAGTTGTCAATTTTTGTTTTTAATTTGATAACCAAATCTTTGGGTACAATTTAGCTGTTCAGGGGGCCTAGCCAATATGCCAATCGCTTGCGCTTCAACAATGAAGCACTTTCTGTCTCTATCACTCTTACATATTAAATAGTGCGATAGACAGACAAAGATAGCGTTTCGTTGTCGTAGCGCAAACGTTTGGCATGTTGGATATTACGCTCCCAATGTGCCTAGCCAAGATGACAATATTTGTTTTTAATTTAATAACCAAATCTTTGGTTACAATTTAGCTGTTCTGGGGGCCTAGCCATTATGCCAATCGTTTGCGCTCCGACAACGAAGCGCTCTCTCTGTCTCTCTATCGCACTAATAAATAAGCGCTTTGTTGTTGGAGCGCAAGCGATTGGCATGTTGGCTAGGCCCCCAGAACAGCTAAATTTACCTAATGATTTGGTTATTAAAATAAAAACAAAAATTGGCATCTTGGCTAGGCACATTGGGAGCGTAGCCAACATGCCAAACGTTCGCGCTACGACAATGAAACGCTATCTTTGTCTCTCTATCGCACTAATATGTAAGAGTGATAGAGAAAGAAAGCGCTTCGTTGTTGGAGCCCAAGCGATTGGCATGTTGGCTAGGCCCCCAGAACAGCTAAATTTACTCAATGATTCGGTTATTAAAATAAAAACAAAAATTGGCATCTTGGCTAGGCACATTGGGAGCGTAGCCAACATGCCAAACGTTCGCGCTACGACAACGAAACGCTACCTTTGTCTCTCTATCGCACTAATATGTAAGAGTGATAGAGACAGAAAGCGCTTCGTTGTTGGAGCGCAAGCGATTGGCATGTTGGCTAGGCCCCCAGAACAGCTAAATTTACCTAATGATTCGGTTATTAAAATAAAAACAAAAATTGGCATCTTGGCTAGGCACATTGGGAGCGTAGCCAACATGCCAAACGTTCGCGCTACGACAATGAAACGCTATCTTTGTCTCTCTATCGCACTAATATGTAAGAGTGATAGAGAAAGAAAGCGCTTCGTTGTTGGAGCCCAAGCGATTGGCATGTTGGCTAGGCCCCCAGAACAACTAAATTTACCTAATGATTTGGTTATTAAAATAAAAACAAAAATTGTCATCTTGGCTAGGCACCTTGGGTTCGTAGCCAATATGCCAATCGTTTGCGCTATGTCAACGGAACGCTACCTCCGTCTCTCTATCGCACTAATATGTAAGAGTGATAGAGACAAAGCGCTTCGTTGTCGGAGCGCAAACGATTGGCATCTTGGCTAGGCCCCTAGACCAGCTAAATTGAACCTAATGATTTGGTTAGGAAATTAAAAATAATACGGTTACTGAAACTATGCGTTATGCGACAGTCAATTTGTAAGATTTTATTCCATAAAATAGGTATAAATTAGACAAGAGACTAACTACTATTACATCTACCTAACTATACGTAATTAGTACCTATACGGTACCCGGACTACATTTTTATTCGTGGAATATTATTTCGATTAAAAATCATGATTATATTTATTTGATTAAGAATAAGTTATTCTCATTCAATTTTTTCTCATACGAATTATTCCCGACCAAAATTATTTGAATATTTTTGACGGGAATAAAATCGAGATGATTTTATTCCTACGAATTCTTATTCAAATAATGATGTTATTCTTGAATGCCCAACACTGGTTATAGCTAGACCCAACGTCTAATGAGCCAGTTATGAGTGATCGCTTTGATTAATTAGTTTAGTTGAATTATTTTGAGCCATGTAGGCGAGCTGTTTAGGAGTGCAGCTGTTTATGAGTGCAGCCATCTATTAGGTGTGCTACCAGAAAGTCTACAGCCATGTAGATATGCTGTTTATGGGTGCGGTTATGTAGTGCGCAGCTAGAAAGTCGATAGTCATGTAGATGTGCTGTTCATGGGCGAGGCCATGTAGGTGTGCTGCTAGAGTCTACAGCCATGTAGATGTGTTGTTTATGAGTGCGGCCATGTAGTGTGCTGCTGGAGTCTACAGCCAAGTAGATGTGCTGTTTATGAGTGCGGTTATGTAGTGCGCAGCTAGAAAGTCGATAGTCATGTAGATGTGCTGTTCATGGGCGAGGCCATGTAGGTGTGCTGCTAGAGTCTACAGCCATGTAGATGTGTTGTTTATGAGTGCGGCCATGTAGTGTGCTGCTGGAGTCTACAGCCAAGTAGATGTGCTGTTTATGAGTGCGGTTATGTAGTGCGCAGCTAGAAAGTCGATAGTCATGTAGATGTGCTGTTCATGGGCGAGGCCATGTAGGTGTGTTGCTAGGGTCTACAGCCATGTAGATGCGTTGTTTATGAGTGCGGCCATGTAGTGTGCTGCTAGAGTCTACAGCCATGTAGCTGTGCTGTTTATGAGTGTGGCCATGTAGTGTGCTGCCAGAGAGTCCATAGATGTGGTATTTAGTACGGGTTTGCCGTTACAGTCGAAAGTCAGAGTTAGGATCTGAAGAGTTAAAGAGTTAAAGTTGAATTGAGTTAAAGAGTTAAAGTTGAATTAAGTTCGAAAGTTGAATTGAGTTCGAGAGTTTAATTGAGTTAGAGAGTTGAATTGAGTTAGAGAGTTGAATTGAGTTAGAGAGTTTATTTGAGTTAGAGAGTTGAATGGAGTTGGAGAGTTGAATTGAGTTGGAGAGTTGAATTGAGTTGGAGAGTTGAATGGAGTTGGAGAGTTGAATTGAGTTGGAGAGTTGAATTGAGTTGGAGAGTTGAATTGAGTTGGAGAGTTGAATTGAGTTGGAGAGTTGAATTGAGTTGGAGAGTTGAATTGAGTTGGAGAGTTGAATTGAGTTGGAGAGTTGAATTGAGTTGGAGAGTTGAATTGAGTTGGAGAGTTGAATTGAGTTGGAGAGTTGAATTGAGTTGGAGAGTTGAATTGAGTTGGAGAGTTGAATTGAGTTGGAGAGTTGAATTGAGTTGGAGAGTTGAATTGAGTTGGAGAGTTGAATTGAGTTGGAGAGTTGAATTGAGTTGGAGAGTTGAATTGAGTTGGAGAGTTGAATTGAGTTGGAGAGTTGAATTGAGTTGGAGAGTTGAATTGAGTTGGAGAGTTGAATTGAGTTGGAGAGTTGAATTGAGCTTTGGAGAGTTGAATTGAGTTGGAGAGTTGAATTGAGTTGGAGAGTTGAATTGAGTTGGAGAGTTGAATTGAGTTGGAGAGTTGAATTGAGTTGGAGAGTTGAATTGAGTTGGAGAGTTGAATTGAGTTGGAGAGTTGAATTGAGTTGGAGAGTTGAATTGAGTTGGAGAGTTGAATTGAGTTGGAGAGTTGAATTGAGTTGGAGAGTTGAATTGAGTTGGAGAGTTGAATTGAGTTGGAGAGTTGAATTGAGTTGCAGAGTTGAATTGAGTTGCAGAGTTGAATTGAGTTGGAGAGTTGAATTTAGTTGGAGAGTTGAATTTAGTTGGAGAGTTGAATTGAGTTGGAGAGTTGAATTGAGTTGGAGAGTTGAATTGAGTTGGAGAGTTGAATTGAGTTGGAGAGTTGAATTGAGTTGGAAAGTTGAATTGAGTTAGAGAGTTGAATTGAGATAGAGTTGAATCGAGTTAGAGAGTTGAATCGAGTTTCGAGTTGAATCGAGTTTCGAGTTAGAGAGTTGAATCGCGTTTCGAGTTAGAGAGTTGAATCGAGTTTCGAGTTAGAGAGTTGAATCGCGTTTCGAGTTAGAGAGTTGAATCGAGTTTCGAGTTAGAGAGTTGAATCGAGTTTCGAGTTAGAGAGTTGAATCGAGTTTCGAGTTAGAGAGTTGAATCGAGTTAGAGAGTTGGATCAAGTTAGAGAGTTGGATCGAGTTAGAGAGTTGGATCGAGTTTGAGTTAAAGAGTTAGTTTTGAGTTAAAGAGTTCGTTTTGAGTTAAAGAGTTCGTTTTGAGTTAGAGTTCGTTTTGATTAAAAAGTTCGTTTTGATTAAAAAGTTCGTTTTGATTAAAAAGTTCGTTTTGATTAAAAAGTTCGTTTTGATTAAAAAGTTCGTTTTGATTAAAAAGTTCGTTTTGATTAAAAAGTTCGTTTTGATTAAAAAGTTCGTTTTGATTAAAAAGTTGGGTTTGAGTTAAAGAGTTTGTTTTGAGTTAAAGAGTTTGTTTTGAGTTAAACGGTTTGTTTTGAGTTAAACGTTTTGTTTTGAGTTAAACGGTTTGTTTTGAGTTAAATGGTTTGTTTTGAGTTAAACGGTTTGTTTTGAGTTAAACGTTTTGTTTTGAGTTAAACGGTTTGTTTTGAGTTAAATGGTTTGTTTTGAGTTAAACGGTTTGTTTTGAGTTAAATGGTTTGTTTTGAGTTAAATGGTTTGTTTTGAGTTAAATGGTTTGTTTTGAGTTAAACAGTTTGTTTTAAGTTAAACAGTAGAAAGAGTTTTATTTTGAGTTAAACAGTTTAAAGAGTTTTATTTTAAGTTAAACAGTTTATTTTGAGTTTAAAGAGTTTAACAACTCGCTGGCGTAGGGTGCAATCAAATTCAATGCAAGATCAATGCAATTAAATTTGGGCTTATATTCTATAAGCACGTGCCGATAATAATGTGTCTATAACCCTGCGTGTAATTAGGTAAAATAACTTATCGTATGGGGATGTAAATTTTAGTAAAAGTAAAGGGGTTGACAGTGTGGACGATGTATTTCGTGAACCTTTACATGATTAGTAGTAGTATAAGTAGGTATTTAAATATCCCTTTTTATGTAACAATAATACTAGTCTGAAGAATAAATACCGTTTACATCTGCAATACCTGCTACCATGAGTAAATTAAATAATTTCAAGTTTACCTCTACTTGAGTTGCTGTAATTCTTTGTATTATTTTATTGTATTCTGGTGTACAATGAAGAGTATTGGTATTGTATAAACAGACTACTTTTAACTACAATAGGATTAAAAAGGCAATAGGCAACACGGCCGAGTGTGATATTATTGTTGATCGTGCACCGGAGGTAGCACGCAGTCGGTTGGCCGAGTGTGATATTTCATAAGATTTCAAGAATAAATTACAATTATTTTGCGTGAGTTATGTTAAACTTATGGCATTCAGTGGGTAGTGATTAAAAATGTGATTTGTGTTTACCCGAATATTTGTTAATTAATCTGTGGGTAGTCGCGAAAATGACCCTTCTCTCCTACCCGCCAATTCTAATGAGGGAAAAGTATAAAATGTAACTTACCATGGGATGGAGGGATCATTCTCGCTTGGCGCTTGAACCAGTAACATGTAGCACGAAGGTTACGGCTTGTTAACTAAATATTGTTAAAGAGTGTTGAAGTAAGAAGTTGGAGTAAAATAAAAGTAATTGATTGTACGAAGGACTTTGATTCATCACAAAAGGATATTTCCCGAAAATTTGTTGGGGTGTCTGGCAACCTACGAGCAGGGTCATATTTTGCCCAAAGCCTGAGCTTAACTATACAGCGGGGAAATGCGGCCAGTGTCCTGGGGACTATGCCCCAGGTGACATTAGATGTTGTAGAACCTTTGTAAATATACAGGCTGTTTGGTACATCGTTTGCCAAATTAAAACGGCAGATAAATAGTTTGAGCCATTTGCTATCTTCTCAGGTCTAGAAATTTTTAATTTGGCCCACATTTTTTTTTTCATTTCTATGACAGTTTTTCGTAATTTTCAAATTTTTACTTGCGTAGTAAAAAAAACCATGGCCAATTTTGTTTTTCTAGGCATGAGAAGATAGCAAATGACTCAACCTATCTGCCGTTTTAATTTGGCAAACGATGTACCAAACACCCTGTATGTATATTAAATGAAGCATGTGACAGGGAAATAAAACAATCAAAATCCACATAAGAAAATATATAATATCAGAAACACGCATGTGTGTATAAAATATTACAAAAATACATACATAGGTGCTTAATATGAAACTCTCTAGAACAAAAAATATATATATATATATATGTCGGACCCTGACACCAGAAAGACGTATTGCAGCGTTATAGTTCATTATTTTAGACGCCTGTATAAAATCGATTAGCAATGTTGAGCTACGTATTATTTGGTTGTAACAAAATAAATAAAGTTGTGTAGAGAGTAACTCCGTCTATTGGCGCATTGTTGAAATAAAGTTGCGTAGAGAGTAACGCCATCTATTGGCGTGTTCTTGAACTGAGATGACAGGTAGAAGGAACTTTGGAACGTCGAGAGGTTTCTCTCGAGTGAGCGTAGGCACGAGTTGGCGTTTTTGTCGGTATGTTGGTAGACTGGTTGAGCAGGTTTGCCAACTTGACTGAGGCGGGAGCGGAGAGGCTCCGCCGCTGGTAGTTCTTCTTGATCGGACCGCGCTAGAGATCGGACGTACTCGTTAGCCAACCTCGTGCCTAACTCGCTACGTTCCTGAAGGTTTATACCTGAAGTATTATTCTGATAGCTTATAGAATCCCGCGTTCTTTAACCATTTAGTTTTATTTCAAGTGTTATTTTGATTTCTTATGTTTCATTAGAAGCTTACTTTTGTGAAATAAAGAAATGATGTGTTATGTGTTGTTTTAACTTGTTTTGAAAAGATTTGTCCTTCTGAGTTTGTTGCCGGTCCCATATAGGGCTAAATCTTCTCAGGTCAGATATGTAGGGTTGAAGCCGGCCTAGTTTGACTTGAATAAAGATTTAAACGGTTTCTTTTTACTTTCATATCGCTCCCTTGAGTTAAAAATAGCAATTAGTTCTTTTAAACATTTAGTACTGAAGTATAGTAGGCACTAGTATGGTTAACGAGTCCTAATGTTTATTTCATGCACTGGTAGCAATGGTAGCATACTGGTTTAGCTGTGAAGTAATATATTATCGTACTACCCCCACGCGCCCACCGCCTTTGAGACCCTCGGTCTTCGATATATATATATACCTGTAACTGTAAATAATAGATTTATTTATGAAAAAAAAATCATTTTATATCGGATATAAATCCATAGTTGTTAGTTACAAACATTGAAAAACAAATATATATACAGAGTGATTCAGGAAACGTGAGCAGGACTAATACTGCGCATTTCGTAAATTATAAGCAACACTTTCGTATCAGTATTAGTGAGGTTAACGTTAATTTTCGAGTCGTGTTAAAAAAAATAATTATTAATTTATTTACGACATGCGTGGTCACCCTAAAATTAGAATACTAAACTACCGATATTCTGTGTAAAATTGAATGTCACCACTGTCATCGCGGTCTGGTTACTTATGCAAACTCGTATCTCACTCAAGTTTGACAGTTTATTTTGTTCGTAATCAAAAATTAAAGAGGTTTTATGCTTATTAATTAGGTCTTGTAGGGTGACCATGATTGTAGAGGATTAAATTTGCCCTCACCAAAAAGTTAAAAAATAGGAAAAAGTGTGGTTGTTTCACCTAAATACGACGGTGATCGATCAATTATCAGTTACTGATTGTGCAGGATTAGTCCTGCTCACGTCTCATGAATCACCCTGTATATATATATATATATTTTTTTTTTTTTAATGTTTGTAACTATATAACAACTATGAATTTATATCCGAAATAAAATGATTTTTTTTTCATAAATAAATCTATTATTTACAGTTACAGGTGTGTAATTATTTCGGGGTCAGTTGTTCTACATTGAAACAATCGGACACAGTGTAACTTTGCGATATCTCGGAAACTAGGTGTTACCAGCTAGTGCCGTCTGTCAAGCAAGGGCAGGCTCAGGGACCCCCAGCACCTCCCCAAAACACGAGCGCGCCTCGGAGAAGGAGCACGCTGCTACGAGCATTATTGTGAATTCGTGCAACAAAAGTAAATTTTTTCATTTAAGTTTCGCAATTTTTTATCAAGATATAGACTCGAGTTTGGCGTTTTTTAAGTTTTTGTTATGTTCTATGTGTATTAAAGTTTATTTGGAGCTAAATATTTTTAAATTTCTTTCAACCTTTGGTGCAGTTTTTATTAATTGATTAAAAAACACCCCCTAGTCTCACAATGAAACATTTTTATGTAGTATAGTAAACATGATGTTCACTGAACACCAGTACCAGCACACAATGAAACAATCTCATTATTTTTTTAAATAATTAAAACCTATGTGCTAAATTTGTGAAACTAAAATACCATGAAAATTGGTAATAATTTGTCTATCATATGACAAAATATAAGATACTTAACTTTAGGAATGGCTGAGATAGGATGGCTTATATGTTGAATGTTTCATTGATGGCAAGGTTAAGGACACATGTCTTACATTGAAACAGTCGTGTATAAACACTATGTTGCAAGAAAGTGTATGAAATCAAGCATGGAGATGCTCAAAACCCTCCCGCGTCTACCTAGTTGGCAATCATGCTCCGTGGACATAAAAGGCACCTTTTTCGCAGCATGCCGTACCTGCCGACCAGATTTTCGATTCACAATGAAACTCAGGTGTGTGTACAATGAAACAAGTCTTTCGCTTTTAGATATTTCAGCAATCTTATAATGATTCCATATGTCGGAAACCTTTTAAATAACTAATTTCAGCCTACCACTATTTTCTCCTTTCCTTTCTCATTAATTGAGTGAAAGCATATATGTATTAATGTCACTTATTTATTACATTTATTACATACATGTGATCCTATACATGTGACCCTGAAGACTGTAGCAACTACCTAGAACCCCAAAAAAAATATCTCAAAGTCCTTCACCTAAACATTAGAAGCATAAATTGCAATTTTAATGGGTTACAAATTTTACTATCAAGAACTAATATACAATGTGACATAATTATACTTTCAGAGTGTTGGCTAAACTCATCACCTTTTATACCTATTTTGTCTGGCTACGAATCACACAAGTCGAAACATACTAATCAAAATGATGGCGTAATAGTTTATATAAGAAACGAGTTGATAGTCTCTGTTGAAGAACCAGAAGTATCTGATGCTAATTGTTTACTGATCAAGGTTAAAGGTAGCATGGCAATACTAGCTGTTTACCGTTCTCCCGCTGTTCATTCCATCGAAAACTTTATTAAAAGTCTGGACAATGTTCTCTCACTTCTGTCTAACCTTCGGTCAGTTTCAATCATTGGCGATGTAAATATCAATATTTCACCTAATTCTTGTGACCCACGTGCAAATGAGTATCTTTTATTTGCAGCGACACATGGACTTCTTCCAGCACATGTACTCCCCACTCGTAATGATAACTGTCTGGATCACGTTGTGTTAAGGGGCGATAAGGAGGCTACTGTGTTGGTACTTAACTCATCTGTGACCGATCACGCTCCTGTTCTTTTTTATTATAATTGTACTCCGACTCACTCTGACTCTCATTTGTCGCTAAGCAAGATAAACATGTCGGCTATAGTTGACGATATATCGGGTACGGACTTCTCACCTATCTTTGCTTACCAAGACTCGGATCTAGCCGCTAAATACCTAATTAACCAATTGTCATCCATTATTTCATCACATAAAACTAGTAAGATAGTCCCCAAAAGGAAACGTATCATGAAACCGTGGATTACACCTGGCCTTCTTCGATGTATTAAAAATCGTGACAAACTTCATATTAAACACAAGAGGGATGTTGCCAATGTAACTTTAAAAACCACTTATACCCGATATAGAAATTTTTGCAATAAACTTTTAAAGAAGATGAAACAGTCGTACGAACAACAACTTATTGCTAAGACTAAAGGTAAACCAAAAGAAACATGGACTGCTATCAATCAAATAGCTAATATCCAACCCGGTAAAAAATCGGCACGTGAATTGCTATTGCTAAATGCTGATCCCGTCTCCTCCGCTGATAAAGTAAACGATTTTTTCGCTAGCATTGGCAGTACTCTGGCCCGCAATATAAGCACTACGCCAAATTATTCGGACTTATCAAAAAAATATCAACTTAAAGCCCCCATAAATCAAGTTAACTCCATGGCCATCTTGCCCACCGACAATGCTGAAGTGGAAGCAGTTTTACTCGGTTTAAGAAATAACTGTTCGGTCGGTCATGACGGTATATCTACTGCTGTACTAAAAGCCGCCCGAAATAAATTAATCCCGATATTAACATTTATTTTTAACATGTCTATATCCACCGGTAACTTCCCATCAGTATTTAAAAAGGCCCTCGTTCACCCCATACATAAAAGCGGGTGTAGAGACAATGTTAATAATTACCGCCCAATTTCTGTTCTCACCTGCATATCCAAAGTCTTTGAAAAGATCCTGAATAAACGGTTAATAGACTATCTAAATAAAAATGACATTCTAGCTCCTAACCAATTCGGATTCCGAAATGGTAAGTCGACGGAGGACGCAGTAATGTCTCTGACGGAAGTGATTATCAAACACTTAGAGAATAAGCAAAAGACCATAGGCGTCTTTTTAGACCTATCCAAAGCGTTTGATACCGTCTCAGTCCCTATTCTACTACACAAAATGAAAGCTCTTGGCATCAGAGGGGTTGCATTGAACATATTTGAAAGCTATCTATCGGAGCGAACGCAATGCGTGACTATTGATCAAACACAAAGTGCTGAAGCAAATATTAATTACGGAGTACCACAGGGAAGTGTCCTAGGGCCTACCCTATTTTTAATATATATCAATGACCTGTGTTCTTTGAAACTTAACAATAGTCACATTATCACATATGCTGATGATACTGCACTAATTGTGAGCGGTAAAAGCTGGGATATTGCCAACAGCTGAAAATTCCCTGCGAATCATTTCTGAATGGCTCACTGCTAATTTACTAACTTTAAACGTAGAAAAATCAAAATTTTTAACATTTTCACCTACTTCAGCTACCCAGCCTAACACCAATGTCCTCAAAATCGTCGCCCATAGTTGCCTCGATTTCACCGGGAATGCCACTACTATTCACAATTCCAGGCCTGGTTCTGTTGCATGCAATTGCCCGTCCCTTATCCATTCTCAAACCATCAAATACCTAGGTATTACAGTTGACTCTAATTTACGCTGGCAGAATCATATAAACAATTTAACTGCAAAAATCCGTAAACTTATATACGTGTTTAAAAATATAAGATCTGTGGTCGGACAAAACACAATTAAAACCATATACTTCGCACTTGCGCAATCCGTCCTAACGTATTGTGTTGGAGTCTGGGGCGGTGCACATAAGACGTCACTCCTACGTTTAGAACGTGCACAACGAGCGGTTTTAAAAGTGATGACCAAAAAACCTTTTTTGTTCCCAACGGTTCAACTTTACCATGACTGTAAAGTGCTAACTGTACGAGGCTTATTTATACGGCAGGTGATAAGTAGAAAGCACATAACATTGGCATTTAACCCAGAAATAACACGTAATAGGAGACGTTCGAACCATGTCTGTGCAGTGCATAATTATCGAATGAAACACTCTGGTCGTCATTTCCACTACCTGAGCCCTAAATTATATAATCGAATTAATAAAATTACTGATATTTATAAATTAACACTCAAAGATTGTAAATCAAAACTTACTACCTGGCTGATGACTTTAACTTACGAGGAATTGGAGGATCTTGTAAAATGAAACTAAGTGCCATATTTACCATCTTGTAACAAACAAATACTTTTATATCCCCGCCTTTTCATACATACACACACACACACACACACACACACACACACACACACAGCATGCATTTCTAAACTCCTTTTAGTTTAATTTTTCTTCTACTTCTCTAATATTGAATATTTTGTTGTTTTGATATGTACCTCATTAATGTAATTTTACTACATTGCAACTTATGTTTTAAGAGTAAATCTTACTCTTCGTCTTCCGGGGTGAGGGCCTGGAGATCTGTAATACAGGTTTACGCCTAGTTCAGACTCCAGTCTCTCACAAAGGATATAAATCTAAGTTGTCCTTTACTCTGTCAATAGTTTAATATTGTTAAATGTATCCTTTGTGAGGTGGAAATAAATACATTTTTATTTATTATTTATTTATTTATTTATTTACATCGAGATCACAAATGCTACTACTTATACAATTATGTATATCAATAGAATTTAAAAATTTTAACCACATCATAACATCAAATCTTTTAATTTTTACAAAAATACATACATAGTTGCTTAATATGAAACTCTCTAGAACAATACATATATTTTATTATTATTAAATAGAGAAATACATTTATAAGTTCTACGAAATAGTTTGTAAATATTATTGAGTTACTTACACATTTCAACTTTTTACATTAATTTCCTGTTTTGTCTGGTATCTTATATAGGTATGCAATGCAATGTATGGTATCTTACATATAAATAATTTTATCGATTAAATCGTAACTTACTAAATAAATTAAAGCCCAACAGTAATTAATTTCAATTTTTTTTTAATTGACACTATTAATGAGATGAACCGAAACCCTTAATGGTTTCAATAATTTAAATTATATTATTGTTTTCATAAAATACTTTTTTCTTTTACAGCACCACTAATCTATGTAACGGCAGGGCGCCGGATCATTATGTCAATTTCCTTGAATTTATCTCCAAGTGGGTCTCTATGGTTCAATTTATATATTGCTCGAATAGTCCGCTTCTGCAGGGACACAGGAGGTGGCCATAGGAACTCGGTGATAAAATAACACAAGGTAATTGTGTTTAGGGTTGTTTGAATTGCCTCGTTGAGTATTAGTTGACTGTGGAAAGAAAAGTACAGTCAACTATAAAAGCTAGTACTGTAATTCCATGGTACCATGGAATTTTTGCCAAAAAAATATTACTGTCTGTTTAGATGTGTGGTTGTTTTCCATTTTTTTAAACTAGAGCTACAGTCTTTCAAAGCCAGTCTTTCGCCAAAACATGCACAAGTACACAATGAAACAAAACTCATTTTTCAAAAAAAGGCTTATAACACAGGAACTGTTACAGATAAGTAGAAACCAAGAATGCCATATGGTAGCTAACGAAATTGTTTATCTTCATACGAAATGTCACACTCATAACTTTAAAAACACCAGAGATAGAAAGGCTTGAACTTTTAGTGTTTCATTGATCAACAAGTTACCCTACAGTAATACATCGAGATCACAAATGCTACTACTTATACAATTATGTATATCAATAGAATTTAAAAATTTTAACCACATCATAACATCAAATCTTTTAATTTTTACAAAAATACATACATAGTTGCTTAATATGAAACTCTCTAGAACAATACATATATTTTATTATTATTAAATAGAGAAATACATTTATAAGTTCTACGAAATAGTTTGTAAATATTATTGAGTTACTTACACATTTCAACTTTTTACATTAATTTCCTGTTTTGTCTGGTATCTTATATAGGTATGCAATGCAATGTATGGTATCTTACATATAAATAATTTTATCGATTAAATCGTAACTTACTAAATAAATTAAAGCCCAACAGTAATTAATTTCAATTTTTTTTTAATTGACACTATTAATGAGATGAACCGAAACCCTTAATGGTTTCAATAATTTAAATTATATTATTGTTTTCATAAAATACTTTTTTCTTTTACAGCACCACTAATCTATGTAACGGCAGGGCGCCGGATCATTATGTCAATTTCCTTGAATTTATCTCCAAGTGGGTCTCTATGGTTCAATTTATATATTGCTCGAATAGTCCGCTTCTGCAGGGACACAGGAGGTGGCCATAGGAACTCGGTGATAAAATAACACAAGGTAATTGTGTTTAGGGTTGTTTGAATTGCCTCGTTGAGTATTAATTGAATGTGGAAAGAAAAGTACAGTCAACTATAAAAGCTAGTACTGTAATTCCATGGTACCATGGAATTTTTGCCAAAAAAATATTACTGTCTGTTTAGATGTGTGGTTGTTTTCCATTTTTTTAAACTAGAGCTACAGTCTTTCAAAGCCAGTCTTTCGCCATCCTGAGACATCTGTAACAAAAACATATTTGGCATAAGGATTAGGTAAACCTGAAGTAGGAATTCCTGCTAAGAATATAAAACGAAAATTGTTACCTCTACTGTCTTGTTTTATGTTATTGTCCATTTATTGTAAACTACGTGTATGTGAGGTGTGCAATAAAGAGTATTGTATTGTATTGTATAATTATTGGTATGTATATTAAGGCCCCTGTACACAATGGGCCAGCGCCGGCCAGTCCAAGGGACGCAGCCATGCGGTAGAATGAGATAGCAATATCACTTGCTCTTTCTAACGCATAAATGCGTCCCCTACGCTGGCCCATTGTGTACAGTACAGGGGCCTTTAGGTATCTTTACCTTGCGCATGTCAAGCGGAGGATGCGCATGCGGGGGCTCAGCACCGCGCTCGCGCAGCTCGGGTCGGCTGTACGCTCTGTACAGCGGCAGCACCGGCGACGCCGACGAGAGCTCGGGCACCGAGCGCAGCGCAATTGCGCACTCCCCTGCTTTGACTGGCGGGCCCCATTCTGCGGTTGGCCGAACTTCTACGCGAATCTTCTGTAAATATACATATGTATTGGGCTTTATATCCACAGAAACAGAAAGAAAACAGTTTGATTATTAGGTATGTAGTTCATGTAGTAGACCAAAAATTGCCAATCAGGGGAAATAATTTAGTGTATAGTTAAGCGAATTTTGGCTCTATTATAGGGAATAGTGTATTAAACAACATACTAAAAGTACCGGAGCGTGGGGGTGAAGCTAACAGGTAGGGGGGTTTATGAGTTCCCTTTTTACAGTTTTTCTTAATTAACTCTTAAATAATCTACATAAAAATATCAACAACATACAAAAAAGATAATGTGTGGGTACCTACACTTTCTGCTAGGACCAATATATTTAAAAAGATTTTAAAGCGGGAAAGTTTCTTATAATTAATCCTAAGGTCGTTCTTTTTCGTTTTTCTTAGATAACTTGTAAACGGTAGCCCATAGCAAAAAATAGTATGTTACGTAAATAATCTTGTATAAAATTTTCTACAAAATAGATATACAAGGTGTCCCATAAATACTATATTAAACTGACAATGGAGGTAGGGCACCCAAAGAGGATCCACGCCAGCATAACATGACTGGAACAATGGTTAATTTGGAGAACATTGACACATTTACCTTAAGATTTCGGTCTTTTTTTTTAAATCTGTTAATTTCGGTTATCATATGACTAAGTAAGAAGGTACATTTAAGGAAACTAAATGTCATAGTTAATTATCAAAACACTTTTTTTTTCATAAGAAGTAGTTAATATCGTTGTTGTAACATGGACATTATATAATGAAATCCACCAAACAATTAAAATACATATATGACATTTCGCATATCGATCGTCCGAGGTCGTACTTGCGTTCAGTAACTTCAAACTTCATGTATTCAGCAAACAGGCCACAAGGGCATTTTTAAACGTCAACATTGAATTAACATATAAGCAAAAATAATAATACATCAACAATTATAAAATACAACTAACTGCAACTACCAATTCAAACTTACGTACTTATTACAATTACTTAGAGATGTAGGTACATAATATGGTCTCTTTATGTCGAATGACATAAATAAAACTATAATAAAACACAGATACATAAACACAAAAACAAATTATCATTATATAGAGGTGTAAATATCTCTAAGTGTCAGAACTATAAGGTTATATAGTTTATCAAATTATCCTTAGAGATGTACAGGGTCTCCAAGAGTCAAAATCCTGTATAATTAATACATTTATTAAGAGAAAAGAAACATACGAGAACCGAATGAGGCGTCTCACTGTAATTATACTCAATAATAAAGTTACTAAGTACAATAGCTCGTGTTAGGTGAAACAGACCAGTCTCCACAAACAGCACCCGTTCACGAGTATGACGCGTATCTCAGCCATCGCCCTCAACATTCATTCGGGAAACTGAACGGGAAATATTAGTCTATATGTAAACAGGCCCTAAGGCCCATGCCTGAGGTACATGCTCGTAGGGGCCTTATCAGATAAAATGAAATTATTGATAATCTCCGAAATGAAGTCAATAATTAGAATACCAGGAATGGACTCTTGAAATAAAATTTTATTAATAGTAGGTTGAGTATTTAAGGTTATTTAGCATGCACTTTAGTCTCAGGCGATGACGCTTGGCACGATTGTTCCTTAGGTCAAACAAAGCTAATGTGCCCCGGTAGCCGGGAGATCGTACCATGCAGACCCCCCAAAAAGGGGAGGTGAAAGGGTCAGCTCCCCAGGTCCAATTTATGCTATATTCCTTCCTAGTCTTAGCAACTAGGGCAAGTTATATATCATTTTCGTATAACTTAGGGACGGGGAATTAATTTTCGAAACAATAATTATATCTTTAAATACAAAAAATTTATTTTTGTACAAAACATGAAAATGTTATGTCATTTTTTGTGACAATTTTGGATGTTACAATCACAGTGTGGCGATTTGCACTAAATAAAAAATTGGAAGATGTAGCCCATGTATTTTTTATTCTGAAAAATATCACTTTATACTAGGCATTCATAATTTTTTTTGTAATAATAAAATAAATTTTCGTGGCGGTAACGATTTCCATAAAAATAAAACTATGCCCAAAGTTAAAGATTAAAAATGTTTACTAAAACACTGAATTTGGCATTTTAAAAGTTTAAATATAATGTTTTAATGATTTTTATTTGCGTTTATGCCCTTTGTTAGTACAAATTAGTTGGTTTTATTTTTCTAAATATGTATATTAAGTATGTATGTACGTATGTATATTAAGGCCCCTGTACGCAATGGGCCAGCGCCGGCCAGTCCAAGGGACAAGGGACACAGCCATGCGGTAGAATGAGATAGCAATATCACTTGCTCTTTCTAACGCATAAATGCGTCCCCTACGCTGGCCCATTGTGTACAGTACAGGGGCCTTTAGGTATCTTTACCTTGCGCATGTCAAGCGGAGGATGCGCATGCGGGGGCTCAGCACCGCGCTCGCGCAGCTCGGGTCGGCTGTACGCTCTGTACAGCGGCAGCACCGGCGACGCCGACGAGAGCTCGGGCACCGAGCGCAGCGCAATTGCGCACTCCCCTGCTTTGACTGGCGGGCCCCATTCTGCGGTTGGCCGAACTTCTACGCGAATCTTCTGTAAATATACATATGTATTGGGCTTTATATCCACAGAAACAGAAAGAAAACAGTTTGATTATTAGGTATGTAGTTCATGTAGTAGACCAAAAATTGCCAATCAGGGGAAATAATTTAGTGTATAGTTAAGCGAATTTTGGCTCTATTATAGGGAATAGTGTATTAAACAACATACTAAAAGTACCGGAGCGTGGGGGTGAAGCTAACAGGTAGGGGGGTTTATGAGTTCCCTTTTTACAGTTTTTCTTAATTAACTCTTAAATAATCTACATAAAAATATCAACAACATACAAAAAAGATAATGTGTGGGTACCTACACTTTCTGCTAGGACCAATATATTTAAAAAGATTTTAAAGCGGGAAAGTTTCTTATAATTAATCCTAAGGTCGTTCTTTTTCGTTTTTCTTAGATAACTTGTAAACGGTAGCCCATAGCAAAAAATAGTATGTTACGTAAATAATCTTGTATAAAATTTTCTACAAAATAGATATACAAGGTGTCCCATAAATACTATATTAAACTGACAATGGAGGTAGGGCACCCAAAGAGGATCCACGCCAGCATAACATGACTGGAACAATGGTTAATTTGGAGAACATTGACACATTTACCTTAAGATTTCGGTCTTTTTTTTTAAATCTGTTAATTTCGGTTATCATATGACTAAGTAAGAAGGTACATTTAAGGAAACTAAATGTCATAGTTAATTATCAAAACACTTTTTTTTTCATAAAAAGTAGTTAATATCGTTGTTGTAACATGGACATTATATAATGAAATCCACCAAACAATTAAAATACATATATGACATTTCGCATATCGATCGTCCGAGGTCGTACTTGCGTTTAGTAACTTCAAACTTCATGTATTCAGCAAACAGGCCACAAGGGCATTTTTAAACGTCAACATTGAATTAACATATAAGCAAAAATAATAATACATCAACAATTATAAAATACAACTAACTGCAACTACCAATTCAAACTTACGTACTTATTACAATTACTTAGAGATGTAGGTACATAATATGGTCTCTTTATGTCGAATGACATAAATAAAACTATAATAAAACACAGATACATAAACACAAAAACAAATTATCATTATATAGAGGTGTAAATATCTCTAAGTGTCAGAACTATAAGGTTATATAGTTTATCAAATTATCCTTAGAGATGTACAGGGTCTCCAAGAGTCAAAATCCTGTATAATTAATACATTTATTAAGAGAAAAGAAACATACGAGAACCGAATGAGGCGTCTCACTGTAATTATACTCAATAATAAAGTTACTAAGTATAATAGCTCGTGTTAGGTGAAACAGACCAGTCTCCACAAACAGCACCCGTTCACGAGTATGACGCGTATCTCAGCCATCGCCCTCAACATTCATTCGGGAAACTGGCGACGCGAGCAAATGCATAAACTCATAATAAATATTAGTCTATATGTAAACAGGCCCTAAGGCCCATGCCTGAGGTACATGCTCATAGGGGCCTTATCAGATAAAATGAAATTATTGATTATCTCCGAAATGAAGTCAATAATTAGAATACCAGGAATGGACTCTTGAAATAAAATTTTATTACTAGTAGGTTGAGTAAGGTCATTTAGGATGCACTTTAGTCTCAGGCGATGACGCTTGGCACGATTGTTCCTTAGGTCAAACAAAGCTAATGTGCCCCGGTAGCCGGGAGATCGTACCATGCAGACCCCCCAAAAAGGGGAGGTGAAAGGGTCAGCTCCCCAGGTCCAATTTATGCTATATTCCTTCCTAGTCTTAGCAACTAGGGCAAGTTATATATCATTTTCGTATAACTTAGGGACGGGGAATTCATTTTCTAAATAATAATTATATCTTTCCATACAAAAAATGTATTTTTGTACAAAACATGAAAATGTTATGTAATTTTTTGTGACAATTTTGGATGTTACAATCACAGTGTGGCGATTTGCACTAAATAAAAAATTGGAAGATGTAGCCCATGTATTTTTTATTCTGAAAAATATCACTTTATACTAGGCATTCATAATTTTTTTTGTAATAATAAAATAAATTTTCGTGGCGGTAACGATTTCCATAAAAATAAAACTATGCCCAAAGTTAAAGATTAAAAATGTTTACTAAAACACTGAATTTGGCATTTTAAAAGTTTAAATAAAATGTTTTAATGCGTTGCGTTTATGCCCTTTGTTAGTACAAATTTGTTGGTTTTATTTTTCTAAATATGTATATTAAGTATGTATGTACGTATGTATATTAAGGCCCCTGTACACAATGGGCCAGCGCCGGCCAGTCCAAGGGACACAGCCATGCGGTAGAATGAGATAGCAATATCACTTGCTCTTTCTAACGCATAAATGCGTCCCCTACGCTGGCCCATTGTGTACAGTACAGGGGCCTTTAGGTATCTTTACCTTGCGCATTTCAAGCGGAGGATGCGCATGCGGGGGCTCAGCACCGCGCTCGCACAGCTCGGGTCGGCTGTACGCTCTGTACAGCGGCAGCACCGGCGACGCCGACGAGAGCTCGGGCACCGAGCGCAGCGCAATTGCGCACTCCCCTGCTTTGACTGGCGGGCCCCATTCTGCGGTTGGCCGAACTTCTACGCGAATCTTCTGTAAATATACATATGTATTGGGCTTTATATCCACAGAAACAGAAAGAAAACAGTTTGATTATTAGGTATGTAGTTCATGTAGTAGACCAAAAATTGCCAATCAGGGGAAATAATTTAGTGTATAGTTAAGCGAATTTTGGCTCTATTATAGGGAATAGTGTATTAAACAACATACTAAAAGTACCGGAGCGTGGGGGTGAAGCTAACAGGTAGGGGGGTTTATGAGTTCCCTTTTTACAGTTTTTCTTAATTAACTCTTAAATAATCTACATAAAAATATCAACAACATACAAAAAAGATAATGTGTGGGTACCTACACTTTCTGCTAGGATCAATATATTTAAAAAGATTTTAAAGCGGGAAAGTTTCTTATAATTAATCCTAAGGTCGTTCTTTTTCGTTTTTCTGAGATAACTTGTAAACGGTAGCCCATAGCAAAAAATAGTATGTTACGTAAATAATCTTGTATAAAATTTTCTACAAAATAGATATACAAGGTGTCCCATAAATACTATATTAAACTGATAATGGAGGTAGGGCACCCAAAGAGGATCCACGCCAGCATAAAACATGACTGGAACAATGGTTAATTTGGAGAACATTGACACATTTACCTTAAGATTTCGGTCTTTTTTTTTAAATCTGTTAATTTCGGTTATCATATGACTAAGTAAGAAGGTACATTTAAGGAAACTAAATGTCATAGTTAATTATCAAAACACTTTTTTTTTCATAAAAAGTAGTTAATATCGTTGTTGTAACATGGACATTATATAATGAAATCCACCAAACAATTAAAATACATATATGACATTTCGCATATCGATCGTCCGAGGTCGTACTTGCGTTCAGTAACTTCAAACTTCATGTATTCAGCAAACAGGCCACAAGGGCATTTTTAAACGTCAACATTGAATTAACATATAAGCAAAAATAATAATACATCAACAATTATAAAATACAACTAACTGCAACTACCAATTCAAACTTACGTACTTATTACAATTACTTAGAGATGTAGGTACATAATATGGTCTCTTTATGTCGAATGACATAAATAAAACTATAATAAAACACAGATACATAAACACAAAAACAAATTATCATTATATAGAGGTGTAAATATCTCTAAGTGTCAGAACTATAAGGTTATATAGTTTATCAAATTATCCTTAGAGATGTACAGGGTCTCCAAGAGTCAAAATCCTGTATAATTAATACATTTATTAAGAGAAAAGAAACATACGAGAACCGAATGAGGCGTCTCACTGTAATTATACTCAATAATAAAGTTACTAAGTATAATAGCTCGTGTTAGGTGAAACAGACCAGTCTCCACAAACAGCACCCGTTCACGAGTATGACGCGTATCTCAGCCATCGCCCTCAACATTCATTCGGGAAACTGAACGGGAAATATTAGTCTATATGTAAACAGGCCCTAAGGCCCATGCCTGAGGTACATGCTCGTAGGGGCCTTATCAGATAAAATGAAATTATTGATTATCTCCGAAATGAAGTCAATAATTAGAATACCAGGAATGGACTCTTGAAATAAAATGTTATTAATAGTAGGTTGAGTATTTAAGGTCATTTAGCATGCACTTTAGTCTCAGGCGATGACGCTTGGCACGATTGTTCCTTAGGTCAAACAAAGCTAATGTGCCCCGGTAGCCGGGAGATCGTACCATGCAGACCCCCCAAAAAGGGGAAGTGAAAGGGTCAGCTCCCCAGGTCCAATTTATGCTATATTCCTTCCTAGTCTTAGCAACTAGGGCAAGTTATATATCATTTTCGTATAACTTAGGGACGGGGAATTAATTTTCGAAACAATAATTATATCTTTAAATACAAAAAAAATATTTTTGTACAAAACATGAAAATGTTATGTAATTTTTTGTGACAATTTTGGATGTTACAATCACAGTGTGGCGATTTGCACTAAATAAAAAATTGGAAGATGTAGCCCATGTATTTTTTATTCTGAAAAATATCACTTTATACTAGGCATTCATAATTTTTTTTGTAATAATAAAATAAATTTTCGTGGCGGTAACGATTTCCATAAAAATAAAACTATGCCCAAAGTTAAAGATTAAAAATGTTTACTAAAACACTGAATTTGGCATTTTAAAAGTTTAAATATAATGTTTTAATGATTTTTATTTGCGTTTATGCCCTTTGTTAGTACAAATTAGTTGGTTTTATTTTTCTAAATATGTATATTAAGTATGTATGTACGTATGTATATTAAGGCCCCTGTACGCAATGGGCCAGCGCCGGCCAGTCCAAGGGACAAGGGACACAGCCATGCGGTAGAATGAGATAGCAATATCACTTGCTCTTTCTAACGCATAAATGCGTCCCCTACGCTGGCCCATTGTGTACAGTACAGGGGCCTTTAGGTATCTTTACCTTGCGCATGTCAAGCGGAGGATGCGCATGCGGGGGCTCAGCACCGCGCTCGCGCAGCTCGGGTCGGCTGTACGCTCTGTACAGCGGCAGCACCGACGACGCCGACGAGAGCACGGGCACCGAGCGCAGCGCAATTGCGCACTCCCCTGCTTTGACTGGCGGGCCCCATTCTGCGGTTGGCCGAACTTCTACGCGAATCTTCTGTAAATATACATATGTATTGGGCTTTATATCCACAGAAACAGAAAGAAAACAGTTTGATTATTAGGTATGTAGTTCATGTAGTAGACCAAAAATTGCCAATCAGGGGAAATAATTTAGTGTATAGTTAAGCGAATTTTGGCTCTATTATAGGGAATAGTGTATTAAACAACATACTAAAAGTACCGGAGCGTGGGGGTGAAGCTAACAGGTAGGGGGGTTTATGAGTTCCCTTTTTACAGTTTTTCTTAATTAACTCTTAAATAATCTACATAAAAATATCAACAACATACAAAAAAGATAATGTGTGGGTACCTACACTTTCTGCTAGGACCAATATATTTAAAAAGATTTTAAAGCGGGAAAGTTTCTTATAATTAATCCTAAGGTCGTTCTTTTTCGTTTTTCTTAGATAACTTGTAAACGGTAGCCCATAGCAAAAAATAGTATGTTACGTAAATAATCTTGTATAAAATTTTCTACAAAATAGATATACAAGGTGTCCCATAAATACTATATTAAACTGACAATGGAGGTAGGGCACCCAAAGAGGATCCACGCCAGCATAACATGACTGGAACAATGGTTAATTTGGAGAACATTGACACATTTACCTTAAGATTTCGGTCTTTTTTTTTAAATCTGTTAATTTCGGTTATCATATGACTAAGTAAGAAGGTACATTTAAGGAAACTAAATGTCATAGTTAATTATCAAAACACTTTTTTTTTCATAAAAAGTAGTTAATATCGTTGTTGTAACATGGACATTATATAATGAAATCCACCAAACAATTAAAATACATATATGACATTTCGCATATCGATCGTCCGAGGTCGTACTTGCGTTTAGTAACTTCAAACTTCATGTATTCAGCAAACAGGCCACAAGGGCATTTTTAAACGTCAACATTGAATTAACATATAAGCAAAAATAATAATACATCAACAATTATAAAATACAACTAACTGCAACTACCAATTCAAACTTACGTACTTATTACAATTACTTAGAGATGTAGGTACATAATATGGTCTCTTTATGTCGAATGACATAAATAAAACTATAATAAAACACAGATACATAAACACAAAAACAAATTATCATTATATAGAGGTGTAAATATCTCTAAGTGTCAGAACTATAAGGTTATATAGTTTATCAAATTATCCTTAGAGATGTACAGGGTCTCCAAGAGTCAAAATCCTGTATAATTAATACATTTATTAAGAGAAAAGAAACATACGAGAACCGAATGAGGCGTCTCACTGTAATTATACTCAATAATAAAGTTACTAAGTATAATAGCTCGTGTTAGGTGAAACAGACCAGTCTCCACAAACAGCACCCGTTCACGAGTATGACGCGTATCTCAGCCATCGCCCTCAACATTCATTCGGGAAACTGGCGACGCGAGCAAATGCATAAACTCATAATAAATATTAGTCTATATGTAAACAGGCCCTAAGGCCCATGCCTGAGGTACATGCTCATAGGGGCCTTATCAGATAAAATGAAATTATTGATTATCTCCGAAATGAAGTCAATAATTAGAATACCAGGAATGGACTCTTGAAATAAAATTTTATTACTAGTAGGTTGAGTAAGGTCATTTAGGATGCACTTTAGTCTCAGGCGATGACGCTTGGCACGATTGTTCCTTAGGTCAAACAAAGCTAATGTGCCCCGGTAGCCGGGAGATCGTACCATGCAGACCCCCCAAAAAGGGGAGGTGAAAGGGTCAGCTCCCCAGGTCCAATTTATGCTATATTCCTTCCTAGTCTTAGCAACTAGGGCAAGTTATATATCATTTTCGTATAACTTAGGGACGGGGAATTCATTTTCTAAATAATAATTATATCTTTCCATACAAAAAATGTATTTTTGTACAAAACATGAAAATGTTATGTAATTTTTTGTGACAATTTTGGATGTTACAATCACAGTGTGGCGATTTGCACTAAATAAAAAATTGGAAGATGTAGCCCATGTATTTTTTATTCTGAAAAATATCACTTTATACTAGGCATTCATAATTTTTTTTGTAATAATAAAATAAATTTTCGTGGCGGTAACGATTTCCATAAAAATAAAACTATGCCCAAAGTTAAAGATTAAAAATGTTTACTAAAACACTGAATTTGGCATTTTAAAAGTTTAAATATAATGTTTTAATGATTTTTATTTGCGTTTATGCCCTTTGTTAGTACAAATTAGTTGGTTTTATTTTTCTAAATATGTATATTAAGTATGTATGTACGTATGTATATTAAGGCCCCTGTACACAATGGGCCAGCGCCGGCCAGTCCAAGGGACACAGCCATGCGGTAGAATGAGATAGCAATATCACTTGCTCTTTCTAACGCATAAATGCGTCCCCTACGCTGGCCCATTGTGTACAGTACAGGGGCCTTTAGGTATCTTTACCTTGCGCATTTCAAGCGGAGGATGCGCATGCGGGGGCTCAGCACCGCGCTCGCGCAGCTCGGGTCGGCTGTACGCTCTGTACAGCGGCAGCACCGGCGACGCCGACGAGAGCTCGGGCACCGAGCGCAGCGCAATTGCGCACTCCCCTGCTTTGACTGGCGGGCCCCATTCTGCGGTTGGCCGAACTTCTACGCGAATCTTCTGTAAATATACATATGTATTGGGCTTTATATCCACAGAAACAGAAAGAAAACAGTTTGATTATTAGGTATGTAGTTCATGTAGTAGACCAAAAATTGCCAATCAGGGGAAATAATTTAGTGTATAGTTAAGCGAATTTTGGCTCTATTATAGGGAATAGTGTATTAAACAACATACTAAAAGTACCGGAGCGTGGGGGTGAAGCTAACAGGTAGGGGGGTTTATGAGTTCCCTTTTTACAGTTTTTCTTAATTAACTCTTAAATAATCTACATAAAAATATCAACAACATACAAAAAAGATAATGTGTGGGTACCTACACTTTCTGCTAGGATCAATATATTTAAAAAGATTTTAAAGCGGGAAAGTTTCTTATAATTAATCCTAAGGTCGTTCTTTTTCGTTTTTCTGAGATAACTTGTAAACGGTAGCCCATAGCAAAAAATAGTATGTTACGTAAATAATCTTGTATAAAATTTTCTACAAAATAGATATACAAGGTGTCCCATAAATACTATATTAAACTGATAATGGAGGTAGGGCACCCAAAGAGGATCCACGCCAGCATAAAACATGACTGGAACAATGGTTAATTTGGAGAACATTGACACATTTACCTTAAGATTTCGGTCTTTTTTTTTAAATCTGTTAATTTCGGTTATCATATGACTAAGTAAGAAGGTACATTTAAGGAAACTAAATGTCATAGTTAATTATCAAAACACTTTTTTTTTCATAAAAAGTAGTTAATATCGTTGTTGTAACATGGACATTATATAATGAAATCCACCAAACAATTAAAATACATATATGACATTTCGCATATCGATCGTCCGAGGTCGTACTTGCGTTCAGTAACTTCAAACTTCATGTATTCAGCAAACAGGCCATAAGGGCATTTTTAAACGTCAACATTGAATTAACATATAAGCAAAAATA